>NC_054406.1:18983522-19627483 GCF_017976425.1 Toxotes jaculatrix
AGTTTTGAACCAATGCAAACTTTGCCAAACCTTGTGTGTGACGTTCAATGAGACCACTTCATGAAGTGACTCTATGTACTTCATGCCGCCATTTCCACCACTCCTGTAACACTGAGTCACTTACCAAGTAAATGCACCAGTGCCTCAACTTACAGGAATATAAAAAACTGATTAACTTGAGGTCTGGACTTCAAACCAGGCCCTGCACCATGACTACATACCACAGAAATTCATAATGGCACTGTTATAAATGTCTTTTCCTAAGGCAGGAGGTCTTTCACTTTGAACAGTGAATTGGTTTTACCTGGTTTAGACTTGTTACTGACATGAGATGTGGCATTGGGTTGGGTGATTAAAACCTTTGCCAATCATTTTCTTTAGCTCATTCAGCAGCACCACAGGCTGCAGTGATGGTTTGGCAGTTCCTTGTAGAAAACACGTTGAGTGCCGTCCTGCCACGAATGGACAATCTTCCCTAATCAAGCACAGGAGTCAAAAGTGGGCCGGACAAATCCACGTCACTGTTTTTAATACGATGCCCTCCCAACCCAAACAGTAGTTTATTATCAGAGTTCAGATCCTCACTATACTAGACAGTGATTTAATATTTGGTGATTGCAACACTCATGTTGAACATGACACAGTCTTTTAACCTTGACCAACATGGCTCTGGTCCCAGACATAATCCTGATCAAATGCTGCACTTTGAACTCAACCCACACTGACAAATGCCCTGATCTCTGCTCATAAATGTGTTGTCTTTAACTTAGTTTCCACTTAAGATAAGGAAATAAACAAAGATTATTTGCTCTTGTTTTGCTGAGAGTCAGTCTGCTGAAGTCTGCTGTAAAATCAGCAAAGGTTTGTGATTTTGCAGATGATAAACCAACAAGAACTTCTGTTCACCCCAATGAGGTGAGGTGAGCAAGCTGCAATGGTTAATCTCAATCATCCAGGTGGTTTGAGAAATTTAAATCTAAATCACTGGGCTGGAGTTTTGATTAAAGACTCTCCGCCACTAAGGTGCAAAGAAGCATCTCGTTTGTTTAACATATTTGGCCTTTTCAAGCAGATCTGTACCTGTAAAGAGAAGTTGTACAAGGCTGCAACGAAGATGAGGGGAAAGTCATCTAGATCAATAATTACTAACCTGCTGTCCATACTGCATGCTGCCCATAGCGCCAGGTGTTCGGCTCTGCATCCCCATAGGATACCTCTGAGGGCCGTAGCCTTGGCCTGGGTAAGAGCCTCCCTGCTGGGGTCCAGGCCCTGTGGGAGGCCCTTGTTGCTGCTGGGAGTAGGGGTTGGGTCCTCCATATGGTTGGCCGCGCATCTTCCCTACCTGGTCCATTGGGCTTGGAGGCTAGACGACACAGAGAAAACGTACAGTGTATCAGTGAGCTGAAACAGCTGACGGATGAACTGGCAAGTCTGGCATCAAAACGGTATGAAAAAGTTTGACCTTAGAGATAACTGTCTGTCATTCACTCACAGTTTTGGGGCTGATGGTTTTAGTCAGTCTGCTGCCCCTATTAGACTGTGCAGTCACATCCCATAACAAGCTCTATAGGATATTGTTCAGAATCCAGTAATGTGACAGGAGAAGATGGGAAAATGTAGTCCAGGTCAAATATAGCCAGAGTTATTTTGGAACCTTTTAGTGGGTCGTCTTGAAAAAGCATTACTCAGCAATGAACACAAATGATGACTCTTCCATTGCAATGTGTCGTGCAAGCATCATCCCATAAACCAGTCACAGTATAATCAAGTAAATATAGAACAAAAAGCAGGAGGGGGAGGGAAAAAAACTGTAGTGGATTTACTTTCCTACTAGAAAGGGAAAAAATTGGCCATGAATGAATGAATGAGCCCACTATATCCGCCAGGAGCGTTTCCCTGCCCAGGAGATCATTGTGCCAGTGGGTGGATACTGTTACGGTGGAGACGTTGGGGAGGGTTTCTATGAAAATAAGCTTAAGGAAGTGGAAGTGTCTGCGGTGGCTGGAGCCGGGCCCACCCCTCAGCTGGAGCCACGTCAGGATGGAGGCCGGGGTAGTGGTGTTGGTGGGGGCTGACCTTGGCCGGCTTGGACTTGGGGAGATCCACATGGCCCGGGCAGGCAATGTTACTGGGCCAGACGGCTTTCTCTGGCTGGAGAGCCGGGGAGGGAAACAGAAAGCGTAGGAGGAAGAGGGGGGGGGGGTCATAATGAGGTAGCCTGTCAACAGCTGGAGCCAAAGTCATAAAGTGTCTGATGGTATGTGCGTTCGTAAGAGATGAGCTTGGTGGAATCCCCCGCCCAAAAACAACACTCCTTCAGAGTAATAAAAAATAAATACAATTAAAAAAAGTAATTCCATTACAGTATAATGAACTGGTCATCCTCTAGTAGTCAGAAAAAAAAAACTTGAAAAAAAAAAATTTCACACAAGGGCTGTGTGGGTATCTCACTGGTTGGCGTGAGCCGCTGCCATCAACTCATCACACTGCTGGCAGCCCCTGTGTGTTCCCATCAAACCCACCGCAGCGGTGTCTGAAAGTATGAGCCACAATGGGGGCTTTGAAGTAGCAACACCTCCTGGCCTGCTGACCTCGGGCAGCAGACACAAAGCTTTCATTGCTTCCCACGGTTATTAATCTGTGTGTGTGTGTGTGTGTTTTTTTTTCCTCCCCCAAAAACCTCTTTTCCTTGGTTAAGGGAGACAACCACCGGTGCTATTTATAGCCAGCGAGACGGAGAGGGCAGTCTGCCGAAAATGTAACAGGTCCCAGCTGCACTGCTGTTTGAACCTGGGCCAGGCCTTGCTCTTCCTGGGCTTTAATAAAGCAGCAGGCTTTGGCACTCTATGAATGACAGTGGTGCAGTGAGAGAGAGAGGAGGTCGGGTGGGGGGCGGCTCAGCAGTAGGCTGGTGTGTGTGTGTGTGTGAAAATATGTGTGTGTGTTGGGGGAAGACTGTAGGTGTTGGAGGTTGGGGGGGGGGGGGGGGGGGGGGGGGGGGGGGGGCGGGGTGGCAGCGGGGGGTGGATCAACAGGCTGCTAGGGCAGTCAACCAACATTATCCAAGATAACATATTCCACTCCAGGTTTTTCCTCCAGCCTCCCCCAGGCCACACACTCCTGAGCTCCTCCAGGTTCAGGAGAGTATTTGTGTGTTAGGTTGTGTGTTATGTTGTGTGTGTAGAGGAAAGGAGGGAAGAGGAAGGGGAGGGGGTGGTGGTGGGGGGGGGTGTTACTATGCTCCCCAGGGTCATTACCGACCGCACCGTGGGGGGAAGAGGTAACAGGCCACGGTAACAGGCACTCTCTTGTGACCTCTAATGCACTTTTAACCCCAGTCTGCGAAGAAGAACACAAAAAGCCCCCCCCCCCCCCCCCCCCCCCAAAAAAAATGACATCATGCTATGATGGGAGTCCACACAACACACTGCTCAGCCTTAGCGTGACTGGTGGAAAACACTGAAGCAGACCACCACCTTTTGATTTTTTGGCTGGTTTACAGTCCTGACAGACAGGTGTATTTGTCCAATTATGGCGAACAACAACAACAAAAAAAAAATCTCCACATTCCCACAAACAAGGCTGGTGCGACTTCTTTCACTGGATAGAAATATGCTATAGTTCTTTCCTAATGAGCTGCTTAAGCAGTTAGACAGAGCCTCCTGTGCCATCCATAAAGTGTGCCGCTGAGACCTGAATCACCCGCTAACGTCCTCCAATCCTCATGAAAAATGACTAGTATGCTAACAAACTACAAAGCAGCAACACAAAAAGTAAAATCTATTTCTCATTTAGACAAAAATCTTGCTGCGATGACCGAGCCATAAAACAATCAACCTTTTTCCTCACCGATTTCAGTCGATATTTTGCCGGCGGTGAGAATATTTCTACACCAGCCTGTGTGCCCGCTTTTCCATTAAGAAGCCTGACAGCTCAGGGCCCGGCTCAGCAGGGAGAGAGCTGGAAAAGTACAGCTCGACTACAATCAGGGTTTCCAGCTCCCAGAGCCACGTGGAGAATCAGTGCTGACGTTTCCAAAACAACCTCTCATCTCGCTCTCATGTCTCATTTAACAACCACTCTAAAGATGGAGATAGTGGTCATTTGACCAGGTTATCAGATCGCAAAGCTAAATGTGCACTGTATAGACAAGTGTTAGACTAATATGTACCTTACACCAAATCATAATATGTTTGAACTAAAGCCTGACTGTTTTTAGTGCAAATATTCACTAATATTTTGCACAAATATTCACTGAAGTTACTTTTTTATGTGAAAACATTGGTAAAAATTGAAAAAAGCACTGTGGGAAATTTATTCATTTAGCCTACTCAAACTATAAAATTCTTTTAGACGGGTTTACAGATTATTAAAAAGATGATTCCAAATGATCAAAGCTTGCGTCTTATTTTCTTATTGAGCTGAAACACTATTTGATGTGATGAACTATTTTGACAAAAATCAATAAATGATTAAAATCATAATCTGAGCAAAAACTCCCAACGTTCCCTATTTCCAACTTCTCAACTGGAAGTTATTGCCGCCCAACTTAATAAAAAGTAATAAGTTGATTGAAGTTGATTAACTGATTAGTCAATGATAGAAAATTGATCACAATTGTATTGATGAGTAATTTAAGTGTTTATTCAAGCAGAACAGATAAAAAAAAAATCACACTTTCAACCTCTCATATATGAATGTTTTCTGCTTATAATGTAATAAATTAAAATAACTTTGAATTGGATATTTTTGGTATTTTCGACTGTTGGTCAGTCAAACAAAATCTTATGAAGCTGTCCCTTTGTTTCAGGATATGGTCACACCTGCGTCATTACATGCTTTACTCCACAACATAACCGTGGAGGAAATTCAGTCGAATAAAGAAAAAGCCAATATGCGCATAACAAATGGGTACGACTACTGCCTAGACCATGCTCAATATTATGTAATAACATTCATGACATGTCTAAATGTTTTCAAATGTATATGGTCTGTGGCCTGGCATAAATCCAGGGACACCAGGGTGGTAAACCTGCTCAAGAGGTCTTTTTTTTTTTTGTATTTTTTTTACTCCACAACCTCATTCGATCATGTTAACACATCTGTGTGCTGCAGGCTGGAAGATAGCTGTGGCCATTCTACTGTTCGGCCCTTCATTGATCTGTTTACCAGCATTTTCCTTGTATTGCTTAAGTTGTTCACATCTGACACACCATTACACATCCTCCAAGATCCCAGAGAGCTTTGGCTGAGGCCTCAGTGAGTGTGTGTGTGTGTGTGTGTGTGTGTGTGTGTGTGTGTGTGTGTGTGTGTGTGTGTGTGTGTGTGTGTGTGTGTGTTTTAACCACACTAAACAACCTCTACTGCATCTTGTGTATAGAGGTCAGGGACTGCTATAGAAGGCTCTGTTCCTCTTTCTCTTAGTTATAGAATGAGTGGCTCTTAAGAGGGGCGATGCTGCTTTTGAGTAAATGCTCCTTGGGCATTTAAATTTATTTTACCACGTTTTAGAGTTGGAGTTGAGAGTTTCATCCTAACCAATAAAAACATGATTAAAAGTAGTATTACGTTAAAGACTAGAGTTATGGGATATAAGTCATTTTGAGGTGAAAAAATACACAAGTGAATATTAACACAGAGCATAAAAATTAAATTTTACCACGTGAAAATGGTCAAACGTGTCATTCTTTGGTTTGGAAGTCAGCACGGTCGTACGGTGTTCAAGGTCTAGGACAGAAAGTGATTAGTTTCTGATGTAACAAGAGGAAAATGTTGGAGGAGGTGAGGGCAAAACACAGTGGGAAGATGACAGGGCATTCGGTTTGTGAAACTGAGTGCAAGCGCAACACAAAATCGCTACAATAGAGGTCTGACACGATGACCTGCCAGCTGCCACATACTGCTAAAATTAGGCTTTGCAATTCGATTTTACAAGCACTGAAAATATCTTATGGTAGCTGTCAAATTACTTTCTTATGACTATTCATTTTACTCCAATCAGAGCCGTACGTCATCTGAGCATCAACATCGTAACGTACACATGTGCATGTAGTGAAAGTTCAAAGCATAGCGTGTATTATTATATTAGACACACTGCAGTACATTATGAAAGCTATTTTATTGCTTAATAGTTTGATTTTCATGACTTTTGGAGAAAGTCCAGACTGTCTGATAAATAACAAGAACAACATAACCTGATTTAATGTCTTTTTACTTACTGGCACTTTTTCTGCCTTAAAACTACCAATAAAAGTTTGAATTTCACTTTTCAACCCTAAATGAGAATCTAAATTTTTCCAGAATATGAATATCGCTTACTAAAACTCGTGATGTCTTTAGTTCTGACGTGTAGGGAGATTTCCTGACCCACACAGATTAAAGGGAGGTGAAAGAGCTTTGCAGCAACCCACTCGCTTGTTTCTGAAACTGTCTCAAGTGAAAGAGTGATTTTTGCTCCAAAAGGTCAGTGGTAGCTTTTTATAGCTATATGACAGACTGATAGATCATTCAGGTTGTAAAATGTTGATAAGCAGTGTTTTATGCCAATATTTGCCTTCTTATTTTGTCCATGCGGGAGATACAGAGCAAATAATAAATTCAGAGTAGTTTGACTACTCAGTGTTTACACAATCATTTGTAAGTATGAAACAGCTTTCAGACACAGATCAAATGTCTGAGAGAGGAAGTTACTATGAAAACACTCATAAACATCTATTAAAAACCTCTCCTCAGAGTCAGTTCAGGGCTAAACTGGCCTTTTGCTAATTTTTGTTTTGTTTTGTTTTTTGTTTTTTTGTAATGAAAAAGCCAAAATTGAATTCTTGAAGTCTTTCCACACTCAACACAAAAGGTTTATAACACACTTTCCACACGTATCTTCAAACACTCAAACATGCACGCTGGATGGCAACTCAACTCACAGCACAGCACTGTTTCTTTTTTTTTTTTTCAGCTCAGTCATCAAATCAATTTCTGAGGAAACTCCTCCCCTCCCCTTTTTTTTTCTCTCTCTTCCATAAAAAATAAATAAATAATCACAATTAGCACATGGCTAATCTGCATAGAGGAAAGCCAGAGCACTCTTGGCAGAAGAGGTTGCACTGAGTATATTGTGTCATGACTGAGCTGCTGGTGGATATCGCAACTATTCAAAATTGTGTGTGTCTGTGTGTGACATGGGGATGGGGGACAGGGATTTGTAAGGGGCTGGGGAGGGTGCGATGGGAGGGGTCTGGAGCAGTGCCTGAGTGCAGAGCTGGAGTCTACAGGGCCGAGCAGAGCAGATGGACCGAGGGGGGACAGACGACAAACAACTGCTGCTAATTTAATCCGCCACACGGCCACATGGCCTCTGCTCAGCACACACACCATTGTTCTGCGTTAAAGCCCTTCGACACGCAACGCACCAGCACACACACACACGCTGGCTACGGCCACCCTTGTACGGCAGCGGAGTCACACACATTACGTGTCAAAGAGTAACAGGAGATCGTACCCTTTGTCGATTTTAGAGGGGCGAGATTTGTTTCTAAGTCAAATGAATCTGTGCACTTTGCTGTAGCATCAGCTTACCTCACATTAATGCTGTTATCCACGTTCACAGTGGGAGATACCCAGTATGACCAGTCTTTCACTGTTTAAGCTTTGAATATATCCACTGCAGAAGTGAAGGGTTAAGTACTTTGCTCCAGGACAAGGGGCAGCGTTCCTCATTCACTTTCTCCCTTGCAATTTCCCAGATGTATGAGGAGCTCATGCAAGCAACACCTCTGTAGACTTAAAAGCAGACTAACTTTAAATTGAGTGTAGAGTGAGATACTCTACAGAAAGGGAAGGACCTAGGGCTGGGTATTGAACCTCACTGCTTTTTTTTTTTTTTTTTTTTTGAGTACCAACCAAAATTTATCTGTAGCACAAAGTCTTGAAAACTGTCAGGTACCAAGATCACCTGATGAGATCTGTATTCTTGAGGGCGGCAACTAGCAATTATTTCCATTATCAGTTCATCTAAAGATCATTTTCTTGATTAATCAATTTGTTGTTTGCTCAACGAACTTTTTAGAAAAGTGCAAGTAAAAGAAGGCGAATGTAAGAAATTAAAAATGGTTCTCAGTCATTCAGTGTTTTAAGTTTTTGTTTTTACAATGACAATTATCAAACTTTCTTTTGCTAAATGAAAAACTGGGGTCTTGCACAAAAACATTTGTCTCTCAAAGCGAAGAATCAAAAAAAGAAGTACTGTTTTGGTATCAGGTCTCGGGTCTCAGGTATCATAGCAGCACGAGGATTAAAATTTTACAACTGTGTGCAAAATATACTGACTGCCAACCCTGAACGTTACACTTCAGCAAAGACCAGCGTCTTGACCCAGCTTCTACATAAATAATGACCAAGACCAGAGCAGGGCTGCAATGTTACCCTTTAAATAAAACCTTTAGAATAAATTCTTCACATTTTGACACCGTCCAACCTTATTAGAAAAAAAATCTTTTTCATAAATAATAACCACACCAAAACACAGAGGGGAATACACACAGCAGAGTCTCAGCAACGAGAGCAGAGTTTTACTCTTACTGGATCCATACAGCATGAAAACAATCTAGACTACTTGTTAAAATGAGCTTTTAAGGAAAGCTAAATACAGCCAACTGGTCTGAGCAAATAGCTGAGAAAATATCCGTACCTGAGAGCTAGAATAAATGAGAGAGGCTAGGAGGGGGAAAAAAAAACAAAACAAAAACAAAAAAGCCATGTTCTCAATTAAGCAATTAGTCTGCCTTCCCACTGCATCAGCCTGAGAAGCTCTTACTTGGACATGACCGCTGCATGACTCTGGATAAAAGCAAGGAGGAGCTGGGTTGGGTAGAGGGGGCGGCAGCCTGCGCCTGCTGGTGCTATCATCCACTCCGAACAGAGGCAGCAGCACCCTACTCACCCAGATGTTCACCCAGCTGTTCTAAGGAATTCAAAAGATGTTCAGGGAGGAGAGGAAGAAGGGAAGTTGCACTCTCAGATGAGAAAATCAGCTTTCACATCTCAGAGAGAGACAGGGGAAGAAACAAAGACATCCCATGGCTATTTAAGGTTAATCAGACCAGCAGAGACAATAACAACAACAAGATGAGAGTTAAAAACACTTCTGTGAGCCTGCATTGGACTGGAGCTGGTTTTAAAGGTGTAAAGGGGGAAAAAAAACATCTGGACACCTTATTCCCACAGGCGCGCAGCCAGAGGTACATGTCACATGTATTAAGAGATATTCTGAAGTCCATTATAACTTAGCTTGATAGCACTAGAATTTCAGAAACCTTTTACAGGCTAGTGGACTCTCTATAGCTTCCATTTTACACTGACATTCCAACAATTATATGCAGAGAAATAAAATGCGGAGGTGGAAATGCAGGTTGACAAAAAAATCTCAACTCAAGGTTCATTTAATAGCTTTTTCAGAGCTTTCACACTGAACTATCGCTATTAGACCTGAGCAAGCTCCATCTGCTTGGAAAACAGAGGTAGGGTTGAAAGTTCCAGAAAAAGATATCAAGTGGTCCTTGAGTCAAGATTTTTGTCACTTAACTGTTTCCAGAGTGAAAAATGATCTTTTATAGTCGTGTGGTACTTTAAATCAGGGACACGCTCGTTTTGTTGGTATGAAGATTAAAGGGCCAATCCACAGACATTCTTACACATTAAAGTCAGTTTATTAGTCATGTCAAACAGCTGGATGAAACTTTTTAGACTGTAGAAATAATAATGATGATGTGATCTTGAATTGGGCTTGAAACTTCATGTTTATTAAAAAAAAAGCAACCTGCATTACAAACAGGGGGAGTTCGATGAAAAGATGCTGTTCGATGAATTATAAAAAGAGTAGGATTCAACGTGACCTGTACCAGAGGCCAAAATATCAGAATATCTCAACCTCCTCTATTTGGATTTTGTCCACTCTCTCTTTACACACTACATCACTGGACTATACATTATACAGTTAGCAGGAACATCTGTGTGCAGTCAAACAGAGACATGGTAATAGCTCAGTTTATCTGCTGGTTGCAGAAAACTTTTGTTTTTACTATTCACAAACTCTCTTTGTAACCCATTTATACAAAAAACAGCCTTTTTCAAATTGAAATAATGTGTTATATTAACTTCCGAATGGACAAACTAACATAACAAGATGAAAGAAACACTTCTAAGTAGCAGAAAATATTCAGACCCCTTTAATTTTTGACTTTTCAGCACAATAAAGTGGAGGGGTTCTCAATCCGCTGTATGTGTTCTAGTTAAACACCATCAGAACTCAGAAAAAAACCGTCCTTCGTTGTGAAGAAACTGGACTGATTAGTACCAATCTGGCGGTGGTGATTAGCACATGTGAGTTATTGTTTACTGGTGAATAAAAACCTAGCTGCAAGGTGCTAAGAGTTCCCACAGCACAGCAATGACAGGGCCAGTGTGTTCTATAAAAAAAAAAATCTCCCGGTAGGTAGATCAGAGCTGTTTGCTGAGACTGTCCAGTAAAAAAAAAAAGGAAAGAAAAAGCGGGTTCCTGCTGCTGCCTGGCCTGTCAGCGTGTTGAGGTTGGAGAGCTACAAGAGAGTGAACATTCGCCCTGACTGCCGGCTGTCAACCTGTCAGGCCAAACTTATATTTCCAGGTGACAGTGGCTGATTCCCGGGGAGTGAGACGAGGCGAGGGGTGTTTGGACTGGGAGCTGAGAAGGGCTGAGAGCAGGGCCAGCGGGTAGAGCGCACATGGTGGCGAGAAGCGGTAGATGGCAAACCAGATGTTCATCATTTAACAGTGGCATAACAGTAAACTCCGAGCGTTGCATAGTGCACCTGCATACAGAACAAAAACAACAAACTTTCCCCTTCAAAACCGCTGGTGTAGGTGTAGAAGCTGATGGATGCTGAAAAGCTGGGAGAAAATAATCATCATTTTCAAGTGTGGAAACCCTTTTGTCGGAGAAAGAGCTCCACTGCCAAGTTCCTGTTTGTCTGTTTTGTGTTAAAGCAACACGTTACATTCGAGTGCTTTGGCTTTTTGTTACACGAATAAAAGGCAAAACAGCGATCGGTTGCATCACGTTGCCGAGGCTTGGCTCATGCTGCCGAGAAGGATGCTTATTCAGGCTGACCATTGGCACCCTGGACGACCCATTACGATAAGTGTGTCACTCACTACTATGCCAAAAATACCCAGGCTACTGAATGAGGCGAAGCCACTTAAGGACCTGGCTGGGTCACTGCCTGCCTCATGGTTAGAGTCACAACTCTGACACTGATGTCACATGGACTGCTCCACGCACACAAACACTCAACCAGAGGGGGAAAAAAAATGCCTGGTCATAATCTGACAAGGATTTGTAATTCAAACAGAATATTGATTTTGGGCATTGTGGCACAGCTCTGCACTTTTAATCTAAACGACAGCATGGACGAAAGAAGCTTTCAGGTTGCAGCGAAGAACTGTTTCCAAACTGTTTCAGGCCTGAGCGAAGGACTGAACTGGACTGTTAAAACCATGTTCATTTGCACTCGCTCACTGACAAATCACCCCACAGGGGCAGGCATGCAAATCATCAGGTCAAGAGAGGAACATGCCAACAACAGTTACGGCTTTTTTCCATAGCTTTCAAGTATCGCAACCTCAGCATCGGCCTGGCACCAAATACTGTGTCTTATAACTCACTGCCACCTGCCACACAGGCCAGAAACAATGACACTGAACAGCCTTTCTGGTCTGCTTTTTGTCTGTGTGACTGTGTCCCTGCTGACCACCTACTGCTCCTTTTTTTTTTTTTTCTCCTACCATCAACTGATCAAATCAAAGCGAAACAATGGCTCCGTATCAAACAGTCTGCTAAACTGCAAGCCTGGTACGCTGCTGCACAGACACAGAAGGCATCTAAACTTTTGTTACCGTTGGCCTATTTCTATGAAAAGTGCACATTCATTATTTAGGCCAGATAAAAATGAGCACTGGAACGTATGTGTTTTTAAAAGCTAGAAAGTTTGTTTTGGACTGTACATTTTAAAGGAAAATTCAGACTCAAACCATTAAAATGGGTAAGAACTCTGTTTGTTGTTATAGTTGTGTGTTATAGAGCGTGATGAAAACTCTAACTGTAACTAATGATTATGCTCATTGTCGATTAAACTCCACTTAATTGCTTTTTAATCTTTAGTCAGAAAATAGTGGGAAAAAAATGCTCTTCACAAGTTGCCAGAGGCCAAGGTAATGTTCAAATTTTATCCAGCAGTCTAAAACCCAAATGGGATTCAATTTAGCACTGCAATTAACAATTGTTTTCATTATTGATTAACCCGCTGATTATTTTCTTAACTAATCTTTTTTTTTCTGTAAACTGTTGGTGAAAAAAAAAAAAATCACAATTTTCCCGGAGCAGAGATTCACAAGTTCATATGTCACATCAGTACAAAACACAGATTCAATCAAAATGGAACCAGAGAATTTTTGACATTTCAGCTTAAAAAATTATATGGTTAATCTAAAAAAATTGTGACTGGCTACTGTTCTGTGGATTGAGAGATCCACGGCTGCAGCTGATTATTTTCATGATCGATTGACCTTCCAACTTTTTCCCCCAATTCACAGATTGATTCATAAAATGACACTGAACGTCTGTGGGGTTTGTACTGCAGGTTGAAGAGTAAAAAAAACATTTTAAGTTGCCATATTAGGAAATTGTGAGAAACTGCAATTTTATCAATCTTTTCTGACACTTTATAGGTCAAACGATCAGTCTCTTACTTGTGAAAGTTATTGACACATTAATCAACAATGAAAAGAGTTGTTAGTTGCAGCCCTGATTCAAATTGCTTCTTTTGTACGAGCGACAGCAAAAAGCAACAAGATCCTTAGCTGAATATCAGAGAAGGATAAGGAAGCGAGAAAACAGTTGCATTTGAGAGGCTGGAACCAGGAAATTTGGAGAATGAAATTACTCAAAACAATTAACTGATCAAAACAGATGTCAATTACCTTTATGATAATCACCTATATCAATTAAACTTCAACTCTATTTGTATTGATAATCACATTAAATATTCATATTTGAGAAGCTGTAACCATTAAACTGTTTTCATGTTTGCTTCCTAACAGGACTTAAATGGTTGTCAGCATTGTTATGATCAATTCTTTTTATATCAGTCAATTAACTGATTGATTAACTAATCATTTCAGGACTAGTTACTATCTTCCTATGCTTGTGGTATACATATCTAGAACGTTAGCTTTACGCTGGATTCATCTGTGATGGATCCGAGTATCGATCCATCACCGGTTTGCTGAGATTACAATACACTCCACCAGCTTTTCTTTTTTTCCTCCCAGCCTCTACCTGCTCACCCTGAGCACTCCACAGCTTTGGTTTTATTAACCTCAAAAAGAGGCTGAAATAGAGCATAACACATTCAGCAAAACAGAAAGCAAGGCTGTGACTAGGGGGCCGAATCCACAATAACAAACGTCATGATTGAGTCGCACAAAAGGCATAAAAGGAGAAAACGAATGGTTCCTCGTGTTCCCTTTTCTCAGCTTTCTATGTGAGCGATTGGCTCTTTTCTTTCCGTTTTTGAGCAGAGAGCAAAGGTGAGCGTTGCATGAGAGCTGGGAGGAAGCATCATTCTCTACCTTCTAGTATCAACAACTGCACCCATTTAAAGGTTAACCACTTTATTCCATAAAGGCACACACCATACGTCATGTAAATGAAGTCTGTAGTCTCACACAGTCTCAGAGAAGGATATTACTATGCTAATCTGGAGCATTTTAGAAGGTAAATGTCAGAAGAAATGAATTACCTTTACATTTCCAGCAAGCCCCGATGCAACAGCCTAAGTTTGACATTTGTTCATGGAGGAACTTGTTTTTCCCCAATG
Organism: Toxotes jaculatrix; assembly: GCF_017976425.1. Taxonomy (NCBI): domain Eukaryota; kingdom Metazoa; phylum Chordata; class Actinopteri; family Toxotidae; genus Toxotes; species Toxotes jaculatrix. The sequence goes on from NC_054406.1 coordinate 18,997,430, forward strand.
TGTTTTCAATGTGCAACTTTGGGCACAAGAATAATTCAGACTCATTTTCACTATCGGGGATGTAAATTAACTTTTTGAGTGGTTAAATAAAAGATTTCAACGGTTGGATATCTCGCTATAGTTTGTGGAAATCAATGAACCTGTAAAGAGTCCAGTGGCTTTTCACTGCTGTGTCTCTGTATCGAGACTTTGCAGGGATAATTGAGGAGTTTTAAAGACGATGCTCCTGAGGAAAGAAACAATGGCAAACGGTGGAAAAAGACCGAGTTGGAAAACGCAACGCTGTCTGTGGCTGTCAGCGAGATGAAAAAGGCCAATGTTACTAAAGAAAGACGGATGGCTGGTGACACGTGGAGTAAGAGCAGGTCAGAGAGACTCCTGAGGCAGCGGCAGACACACACACACACACACACACACACGACCACCAAGTAACTGCCGCACTTTATACACAAATACACACAGCTGTCAGGGGCAGACGAAGATCATTCACAAAACACCCCCCACCCCTCTTCCCCTCCCCTGGGTATCACTGACACAGTTTCTCCCTCATAGGCACACACGCCATGCAGTCTCTCACACAGATATACACACACACACACAGAGTTGCCGGGAGGCAGCATGCTGTCCATGTGGCCTGTGGAGAATCATTACTCAGCATTGCAGACTAAAAAGCCGATAGTGAACTTCCTTTTTGAATGCTCAGTCTTCCCCCCCCCCCCCCCCCCCCACCATCCACTGAAAAGACTCTAAACAGTAGCTGGGAGTTGCTCTGTGTGCAATCTTGAAAACGTGTGTTGTGTTTATTGACTAGAAACAATTCACAAAGTAGTGTGAAAACTACACATTGCAACTACTGATCATGTTCATTATTTATTGATGCTTGATTCTAAAAACCAATTAAACATTCAGTCTATCAAATGAATGAAAAGTGAAATAATAACTACTTGAATAAGTGACTAATGGTTTAAGCTCTGGTTACAACCCTTCTCCATCTTTAACTCGATTGATTGAAAGAAAAATTATCTGTGAGTCATTTTCAACACAAAACATCTGAGTGAATGTGATTTGTCCTCATAATTACACCTGTAACGATTACTTTAATTATTGATTAATCTGTCTATTTTCCTCATTTAGTTCATTGTTTGGCCTACAAATGTCAGAAAACCTCAAAACATTACAAGTTTGCAGACTCCAAGGTGGCATTTATTTAAAATGTCTCATGGTGTCTGATTAACAGTCCACAATCCAGAGATGATCGGACTTTAAAAAAGTGAAAATATTTGCCTTTAAGAAGTTACAAAAAAGGAATTTCTGGCATTTTGGCTTAAATCATTATTTACCTGATAAACTAGTTAATAAAATAGTCAGCAATAGACCTGAAAAAGTTCAAGAATTCAGTGGTTCAAGTTTGTCAAATGTGATAATTTAAAGTTTCTGTTTAACTTGTGTGATAGTAAAGTGAGTTTCTCTGGGTTCTGGACTGTTTGTCTGACAAAACCAGACATTTTAAGATGTCGGAGTCTGGGAACTTGTAATGGGCATGCTCTGCTGTTTTCTGACATTTTAAATTATTAATAGCGGATTCTGCTGATTAATTGATAATTAAAATAATCATTAGTCACAGCCCTTGTGGGAAATTAATTTTCTGTTGATCCTGGATCAACTTTTTTCTTTGTGTTCACTTCAAATCTCGTGGCAGAAAAACAAAGGTAATGGCTTTGAACTCAGATTTTAGCAGGAAGGACAACCCCTCTGTCACAATGACTCTCATTATACTTTCAAATTCCCATTATGATCTCAAATAAAATTTCGACTATATTTGCAAACAGATGACACACTTAGCACAGCTCTTGTCTGATACAGGGATGGATACTGCTCTGTTTAATGCCGGAATTAGTTTTACTTCTGAATAACAACGCAAAGCCGGGCAGGACATTTGCTCTGTTAAATATTAAATATATTCCATGTTCATTTATTGGGAGAGTTTTTGACACAATAAAGGTGTCATGAAATGGTTTATTTGTAAGCTACTTTCCAGTTTGCAGTGGGGCTCCCCCTGTACACCAGCACCAGAGCTGTGTATGCGTCTGTTCACAGCATTCAATTTAACACCTTTGGTTCAGTGTTTTTCATTATGTTTTCAGCTGTGGGACTTTCTCAAAAAAATATTTACAAGTGCTCCTTTTTTTTTTTTTTTTTTTGGTAAGTGTCTTCGATTACGACTTCATTCAAACTCAATTTGAGAAGTCAGCCTTGCAGAGCTGAGGGGGCATCCCTGATGGCTCACTCCCACATGTTCGGCAAGAGGGAAACACCTGGTGCTATACCATCCAAAACAACCTCACTACAATCCACTTCAGAGTATTTGCTTGTGTGTGAGGTGTGAGGATGAAAACCCATAATATTAGCCCTTACCCACCATTCAATTAACACATTAATTCATCTTCAGCAGGTGGCCCACGGCGGGTGAATGGCTCTATAAAACTCATCTATTGAATCATTACTGGAGATATAGCCGCCAATTAAAAGGCCAATCGCGCCGCTGTTAGTGAGTGGAGAGTTGAAGCATTTAATAAACTTTAACTAATGCTGACCCCGCGCTAGACCATAACTGGGAAGGTTTCTGGTCCAACTCGCCACCTCTGGACAATCGGACTGACTGGATAAGGCATCTCACCGCTTTCGAACAGCAAACATGTTCGATATTTACAACCTGAAATCCTGCAGTGTGAAAGAAACAGCGATGGAATATTGAGCACAAACTTTCAACAGCCAATGAGAGCAAGCTGACGGGGAAGCATCACCGACTGGCTGTTGCATGCTGACAATAAAACTTTCCTTCCAACTCACTTCCACTTTCTGACTTTCTGACTCCCATGACTTAATCTGCAGTTTTTCTGGCACAAAACATAACACACACAAGTGCAACCAGCTCACAACAACAGTCTGCCTCCATGTTTCTGTTCTGAGTTTCTGTGAGACCCCAAGTCTCTGGAAGAGCCACTCTGACATCGTTTAGTATAAACAGCAAGTGTGCAGCCCTGCGTCCTGACTGTGAATGTGGTGTGAGCGTTCTTTCGTTCTACGATTAAAAAATTTAAAATCAGTTGTTACGGTTAAGATGTAAAAATCCTTCAGTGTGCACACAGCTTAAAATACAGCCAACAGCACTCAACGTGGACAGCTCTTCTGCAGAGGGTTGCCTGTGGAAAAAACTCTCCACCTGAACTTTGGTCTACTGGCTCCCACATCCAGCTCTGCAGTCAAACATCAAACACACAAGTTCTCTGACAGAACATAATGTACACACAGTGGTGGCCTCAAGTGACATCCCAGGTTTACGTCCCAAAAGCGGACACTATTCACCTCACATTTCTGTCTATTTGCCCTGAGTGAGCGCTCCTGACCTCCAGACGCCTTGTCTTGGGATTATTTGCATTAAGTTAATGTGTTCTCTGCACCTGCACCACCGACACCTAAACAAACCCCTGTTACAGCTCCAGTTTAAAGTGATTCTGATAATAATTCCCAATTCAGTGACACTAATAAGCTCTTCAAACAGCACTTTTGCTGTCTGCAAAAATACAGTTTCTGCTACCTTCAAGTATGCTTAACAACCAAAATGTTCAATTACCTTCCCAGACACTCTCCTTCCACTTGTGCAATGAGCATCAGTGGCTTCTTTAGCAAAGAGCCGCTCTGAAAGCACATCAGCTCATGTGACAAACCTTCATGGATGGAAATAGAGTAATGAAAAAGTGTTGGGATAGGCGTTAGTCTTTTTGCTTTAAAAAAAAAAAGAAAAAAGAAAATGGGTGGATGTGGTTGCACAGATATGAACACAAACAAAGCTCAACACAAACCACTGTAATCACAACTCTGTTTTCATCTTAACATCTGCATGGGTACTTTAATCCCAATACAGCACTGTCAACAAAACCTCTCACCTACGATAATCATCACACTCATAAATCCAAGAAAAGTGACAGGTCACTTCTTTGCACAATGATCCGTGAGACATTTAGACGTTACAGCAAAGGTGAGGCACTTATTCCGATTTCATAACTCTGATTTGACACCTGGAACACAAACTGACATTGCTGTCTTTGTTTCAACTGCAACAGCCAGAAACTGACTTAAATGTTTAAACTACTCAGAGCTCACAATGATGTTTGGTCACCTCAAGCATGAATGACATCAAAAAAAAGAATAGGACATCTACTATTAAGTGATATTAATAGCACAGCTCTCGAACATTTAAAGCAGCGCTCAACATTGTAGTGCAAACATGAAACATTTTTCCTAATCACCAAAAGGTGAAAGCAGAGCTTCAGCTAAGAAAAGCGCCCCCATCCACGCTAACTGAGATTCTGTCAGTTTGCCCTGTTTGCCAAAATTTAAAGCTGGCCTCAGGGATGGACACTTCTCTGCACACGGGAAGTAACAAAATGAAACAAAAAAGGGAAATCCTAACTTTCCTTTAAACGCAGCAAGAAACTCAGCACAGAAAGATGGACTCATGACAATCTGCATCATTTTTGATATATAAATATATATATATATTTCTTTTTAAGAAATAAAGATCAGTCTGGTTGTTAATGTGACCATATTGCGTGCAGCTGCTGAGGTCCAGTCACAGAATATCTGGGAATTTGTGTTAAAATATTTAGAACAGAACTATTTTGCTGCCATTACCTTGTTGTGATGCCACAAGGCAGCTGTCAAAATATGTGACAGGCTGACACCTTGAAAGTTTAAAGCAACAAGTGGAAGTAGCACTCCTCTAGATGAACAGTCTGCCTTCAATGACCAAACTTTTGCTGGAAATAAAGTGTCACAACACAGTGCAATATATCAACACACCTACAGCAAGAGAGAGAGAGCTGTGATCGTTCTATCATCTCTGATTAGTAGATACATCATGCAAACTTTTCCAAAAAAAAAAAAAACAATTTTAAAAAGTGAGAGGATGCAAGCAAAGTTATTTGAATATTTTGAGAAAATGCATACAAAAAAAAAAAAAGGGTAAGGACAAAACAAACTATATGATCGTACACGGAGGAGCTGTTGCAACTGAGACAACAATCATATACTCGTATATATTTAAATGATAAAAATAGTAATTTACCGCAAAGGTAGAGCGACACACTTCACCTGTGCTGCTTATGACACATAACTGTTAAGTAAAAACACAACGCATGTGGCTGTTATCACCGAGGAGAGATATGTAGGTAAGCACTGCTGCTGACATGGTTTCACTCCCTACATGTGGAAGTAAATTAGACTATTGTAAACCTGACGTGAAAAAAAAAAAAAAGCTGACACTTGGCTGACACCCTGGTTGCTTGTAAACACAACCGACTCTCTCACGTGGCCATGAGGCGTTCAGGCACACAAGTCTCCTCAACTCCTGATCTGGAAACAGTGGAAAACACTGTTGTACAATGGGGCTACATGACCACACCTACTCTATCTGCTGTACCAGAGTCAGCCGACTTGACTGAGCAGTGCACACAGTGTACCTAAACAGCAAATAAATTTAAAAAAAAAAAAAAAACTTAAGGTGCATGTTTGAGGTCAACCGCTCAAAATGACAGTGGAGATGTGACTCAGCACAAGTGAGCATAAGGTTTAATAAAACAAATAAAAACAATGGTGGGTCTACATGAGTACAGTCATCATGCAAATTACTGCAGTGGGAGGAACTGAATAAAATGTGTTCACAAAATGCTTTCAATAGCACAACCAATGAATAAGTTATAATTCTGAAATTAATATTGTGGTTTCTGGTGGATATTTCTTTCCGTATGGGGGGAGTATTCAGAAATACTCATATGTGCAAAAAAATATACAAATATTTTAAGACTACATAATCGTATACAATTGTGCACAAAATGAATAAAAATACAGAAAAGACAATGGGACTATGTTGTCTTGACACGGTGGAGGAACACATAACTGGGCAGAGGGGGCTGTTTTTCTGCAGCCTTCCATTAGATGCAATTATAAATGGCCGAGAGCAGAGGGATGGGGAGCCAATCAGATCTCGGCTCGCATGTCAACCTAAGACCAACTGTCTCTTGGCTCTGACAGCAGGATTTTACCTCCATAATTCAAATCCCAAAGCAAAGGCAATCTGCACTTTGCCAACTCCAACCTGCGGGGCCGTGTTTACAGAGCGGCACATGGAGCGAAGGCGCGGAGGGGAAAAGGCGAACGGAGTCGAACCGAGCCACAATGAATGAAACCCTCCGTCAAGATGAATCAATCGCGGTCACAATCACACTTTGATCCGAGTAAACACTTAGTGCATGTAACAGTCGCCATTCACTGGACTGTGAGAAACGTCTCCACTTCACCGTGCAGAGGCTTTTTAACCGACAGAGGGGTCTTTACTTAATGATTATGCAAATGGTATTTAACGGCTATCGCTGTCATTTGCATCTTGTTTATCGCCTTGACAGTCGCTGGCACAACTTTGATGGCACCGGAGGGAAAAACAACGCCAAAAAAGGAGCTATTTTCACCGCGAATTCACACAGAAATAACGCTGGTTACAGCACTTAAATCCACAATGAGGATGAGGGAGCACTGCGAAGAAATATCACCTTATCTCCCTCTGCGCACACACACACACACGCACACACACTTTGACAAACTCTTGCTCTACTTAGTCAAACTCTTGCCCTGTACCAAGCAGGGACACACACGCTAATACCCACGGCTCGGAAAGTTGTTTCTAACACAATATGAGGCTTCTTTCTCTGTCTAAACACTATTGCAGGGGGTGGTATTGGGAGAAAGAGAGAGGCAGCCATTTTATAGCTCTTGCTACATAGACAATGGCTGGTCCAATACAATATGCAACTCCACAGTGCATTTTCTGAGCTACTGAGTGACTTTAACTCAGTCAAAGTGTGTCAGTGCAGTGTGTGAAGTTTACCTGATTTCTGTTTGGAGGTTGTCCAGTGTTTCCCGGGCTCATGGGAGGCGGGTGGTGGGTCCTTTGTTGCCAACCCGGATGGACCCCACCATACTGACTGCTGCCCATGTCTCCTGGTCCCTTGTTGGCCCCTTCCTGATTGTTATAGTCTCCTTGGGGGTAATTCGGGTAGCTCCTGGCGGAGCTGGGGGATGTCAAAAGCTGATTTAAAGTTGGCGTAGACGTAGGTTGTTGGTTTCCCATGTTATACCTCTGATTATTATAAGAGGCAGCCATAGCTGTGGTTCCTCCTGCTGGCTGTTGCTTGCCTGGCTGCCCCCCAGCCGCCGGAGGCTGGTTGTTACGCGGGGAATTCATTGCCCCGTATCCTTGGCCCTGATAAGAAGTCCTGTTCTGGAACTGGCTGTAGTTGTTATAATGGTTGGGGTAGCCGTGTTCGTGTGAATTAGGGGGGTAAGGGTCCATCATGCCCGGCCCCGATGCAGCTGCCATGCCAGGGCTTTGTTGTCCGCCATGTTGATGAAAAGGGGCCCGGTTGTAGTGCTGGTTGTAACCGTAAGGAGGTGGAGGAAAGGAGCCCGGGTGGTGGTGTCCCATCCCGGGATGGTTATTCCCTTCGGGCCCGCCTGTATCATTCTGATTACTGCTATTATTATTTACCCTGGGCAAATTCCCGTTGCCGTTCTTCATGTCAGAATCCCCTCCTCCCCCAGCATTTCCAGCATCGGTCCCGTCCTGCAGCTCCTTCTGACCAGGAGATCCGCCGTCAGGTCCCGGTTCCTTATTTTCATGTTGTTTCTCTCCCGGTACCGACTCCTCCTGTGGGTCCCGATCCGGCTTTTTGAGTTCGGATGGCGGGCTAGTGTTGAGAGTGGCGACGCTGGCGACCTGAGCGGCCATGATATCCCTCTCTCTCTCTCCCCCACTCTTTCTCTACCTCTCTCTCTCAGCACGGCGACTCACTCACAATCAAACTCCGAATAACCATTGAATATAAATACAATTATATTTATAACAACGTACCCGTTGTCCCGGTTCATTCCCCCCTTTGCCCTCCGCCCGGACCGGTATCCGGTAATCCACTGCGACTCCGTTTAAAGTTAAAACAGAGAGGGGAAAGTTTGTGAAAGAAAAATATATAAATACAGAGCCAGGGAAATGAATTTCACCGACACAAGTGAGTGTGTGTGTTGGAGGGGGGGGACTTCTGTTACAGAACGAGAGCGCGAGCTAGAAATCAACCAAACCAGCACGAGGCTCCGCGAGACACAGCCATCTTACCGACCTGCCGCGAGAAAATAAAAACTCGGTACGGAATCCACAGTGAAAACTGGATCCGGAGTGCGCTGGCTGTCTAATAACAACATTGTTTCTACCCAAGAAGAGCCATTATTGTGGGTCTAATGCGCTTTAAACTGAGCTCGTATATAAAAATGTCGTCGTGTTTGAAAAGCACTGTTAGTATGAAGTATTCTGAGACTAATTAAATGTAGAGAGATGAAAAGCTCATGCTAATGAAAACGGGGCTATGGGCTTCCTGACAAAGTATGTGTGTATTAAATTATTGAAGATAATAAATATTTTTCCAAAATGTGCTGTATTACTCTATTTAATGTTGAAAGACCTACACAGTTCAGCACTAGTGTAATTTATGCTCAGATGCTACATCATATAATATTTGATATGGCATAACCCAATAATGTTTAATAGCTATGTAGCTATGTATGTCCTAAGAAGTAAACATAACCTCAGTGGTCATACATCTCTGACCACAAACAGTGGTGGAAGGAGTATTCAGATCCTTTGCTTAAGGAAAAGTACTGAAACAGTAATGGAAAAATACTTCATTACAAGTAGAGGTCCTGCATAAAAATTCATAAGCAACTCATAAGTAAACATACAGAATTAACAGCAAAATGTAGTTAAAATACTAAAGTACTGGTTTGGTCCCTCTGCCCGTTATATATTATCTATATATATATGTGACATCATTAGATTATTAACACTGAAGCATCGGTGTGTAAGCAGCATGTTACTGTTGTAGCTGCTGGAGGTGGAGCTAATTTGAACTACTTTATAGTTTAGTTTTATATACATAGTATTCTAAAAGCTTGTTAAATTACTGATTTTGTAAAATCTTCATCTTAAATGTAACTAGTAGCTAAAGCTGTCAAATAAATGTAGTACATTATTTCCCTCTGAAATGTAGAGTGGAGTGGAGAATGTAGCATAAAATGGAAAGTACCTCAGAAGTGTACTTAAGTTTAGTACTCGAGTAAATGTACTTAAGTTCTTTCCACCACTGACCCCAGCAATGGCCAAAGGGAGCCTGACATATTTAACTTAAGTTCAAATGTGTTTTAAATAGCCATAGGCTTTCATATACAAGGCTTCTGTCTAACACTAGTAAATGCCACAGACCTTCTGTCTACAGTTTTATAGTTTTAACAATCAAAATGTCCCTTCCTTTACTATACTATTCTGCCTTGAAGTCAGCCATAACTATTCAACCATTCTGAATACAAAAATTGCCTCATGCATGAGCTGTGTTTTCCTCTTTGTTACATTAATTTGTGCACTTTATCTTATTAGCTCGTTAAAGGAGTGGAACAGAATAGGCTACAGTGTCATCTTCTGTTAGAGCGGGCTAATGGGTGGAAGTGGCTGCTTCCATGTGTGGACAACAGCAAATGAGAGAAGTGAGTACAGCGGAGGAAAGTAGAGGAAAGCATGAAATTACAACCTGTGCATGTCTGTGTAATGCGTGTGTGTGTGTGTGTGTGTGTGTGTGTGTGTGTGTGTGTGTGTGTGTGTGTGTGTGTGTGTGTGTGTGAGAGAGAGAGAGACAGAGAGACAGAGAGAGGATACAAAATGAAGAAGGATGGGGGATGGACTGAACCAGTCACAGAGCAGGAAGTGAAGATACAAAAAGAGAAACGGTGGTAGAAAAGTGACAGTGCATAGGCCACTGAAATTCAACACATCACATGTTATCTGTTAAAAGTCAAATCCCACGCCAACAGACAAGGGAACGAGGAGAGATTTGGAGAAAGCATAAAGTGGCCCTATACAATTAATAGGAACAGACACCCTATGTCTCTCCACCACACTCTCTCTCTCCCCACCCCCTTTCTTCGTGCTCTCTGCCTGCCTGCCTCGCGCTCTCCTAGCAGCAGCAGCTTTCGTGCTGCCTTAAAATGTTGTTGGAATTTTCGATTTCACGCCCTGAGTCAGACACGAACAACTCCCACATAGTAAAAATTGAACAATCAAAGGTAAACAGAAAGTCTGAAATACCCCACCACACGTTATCTTAATTGACCAGATGCAATGCATTGAAGAGTGCAGTTAAAGAGTGTGAAAGCTGTCTCATAAATGCACAAGAAAGCCCTAAGCAAAACACATTGCTGCAGGATGACAGGAAATATTTCAGGCTATGGAGGATACACATAGAGTGAAATAGTTTAGGAAAACAATGTCATGTTTGACACAAGAACGTGCTGAGACAGTATAGTACTAGACTGTTTTGTCAACAATATGATCATATAATAGAAATATACCAATGTATGAAATATGTGCTGTTTTGATGAATTAAGAACCTGCTTATTATTGACAAGAAAGATGAAATTATACACTTGGTTTTTTTTTTAAATCAAAAGGGTGTGTACTTTATAGCTGCATGACATGCAAAAAAATGCACATTTTTGCAAGATCAAATAGACATGCCTGACAGTTATTTTGCAGGTTTTTTTTCTCTGTAAAGTAGCTTTCAGACCTAAAAAAAATGAGCAGCAAGCTGAGAGAACCAATGCACACTTTTGCAACGGCACAAAGTTGAATATCTCCAACCAGAAAGCACTTGAATGCTGCGACACTGTGCATTCACGAGCCTCGGGTGGAGCGCGTGAAGGCAGCATCACCGCTTGCAAAAGCAGCAGAACTTTGCTATGTGAATGTGGGGGATGGGAGGCAGCAGCTCCCTGCACTGCTCAGCCCTTTCTCTCTACAATGCGGGGCTTTCTGCTCACATTGCTCACTCTGTCCGTGGAAAAGAGATCCTCTTTTACTTGAAGTTTTACTTAGAAACCAACAAAAATATCCAAATGTATTTTAAAACTGCAAAGGCAGCTTTTGTGTGTTTAATAAAGGAGAGTATGCAGGGTGGAGGGGGTCAGCTCAGTTGCTGTCTGCTTATATAGGCTAAGGGAGGAGTGTGTGTTTGTGAGTGTGTGTGTGTGTGCGTGTGTGTTAGCAGAAAGCGCAAAGACAAGGCTGTGAGGGAGGAGGGGGTAGGGACCTTCTTTTTCTTTTTAGCATAAACTTGCTGTTTATTATCAAGGGGTGCAGTCTCTCTTCTTCTCTCTTTCATATTTTTAAAAAGAGCACTACAATCTGCTTTCTATGCACTGTTTTTCTGCTCTTATTTTAGAAGTGGCTTCAAAATGCACTGTATTTTCACTGCTCACCTTGAAAAATATTTATTTGTTGTGTGGCTCTGTGTAGCTGCAAAGTGACTTAAAAGCACAAAGATCATATGGTATGTTAAATCTCTGTGGGAGAGCAACAACATGATGCTAAAGACCTCCTGTGCAGTTAAGAGTGTCATGCATTTATTTATGTGATTCTTGTTTTACAAGGATATGGTGTTCTCTAAAATGCCATGCTGCCTGTCCAGACAAGCTCAACAGCAAGCATGAGGACCTCCTTAACACAGAATTAATAAGGGCATAATGATTGTTGAAATTGATCTAACAGCAGAGCAGAGGATTTTACTTTGAAATACTTAAGCTGAATCCAAAAAAAAGGGCCACCTACAGTAGTTTATGGTTGATATTACAATTGCTGTTCATATGCAGTCACTGTACTATAACTGTTACTACCCACAGATGAAGAATGACTTGACAAAAAAGTGTTACCATGAAAACTTCTCACTGTAATTCTCTGTCATAATCCTGTCTGGCTAATGTAGAATAATATTTCCCACTTCCCACATGATCTCATAGGATTGTGTCCTGTCTTTTGTCTAATTCAGAGTCATTCAAACGAAGAAAAAAAAAATCTGAAGTTATTTACAGATTGTTGCAAAAATGCTGTCTGGACTCTGTCACATTTCTGTCTTTGCTCTGACTGTTGATAGTGTGTGTGTGTGTTGAGGGAGAGGCAGGAGGGATGGTGGTGGGGGGGTCATGTAAACCCACCCCCCCCAAACCCCATCCATCCCAGGATGATGATTTAAGAGTGTTTACTTGTGCCCCATCGCTGCCTCCCTGTGAGGATGACCGTGATGCATCACCTCCGGCCCGATGCCGCGGCTTCCCCAAGGCAGCAGCTTGGACTTCATCCAGGAGCCCTTTTCTCTTGTAATGATTATTAAACTGATATAAGGGGTTGATTGGAAGGAGAGGAAAGAAAGTAACAATGGAAGCAGTGGTGAAAACTTTAAAGATGCCTAGATTTGGTTTGGGTTCATTATTCATGTCATCAAATCTAGTTATAAATGCAAAACACAAATTTTACTGGACAGGCCTGGGCCATAAATATTTTAAGCCAAAATATTCTATTTCTGTTCATTTATGTAAGTCTTTGATATTCTTAAATATGCATTTTTAATGTGGTAACTTTCTTCAATTAATCTCAGCTTTGGACGGTAAAAGTGTCACTCTTGTTGAGCAAGTTAACTGATGACTGATCACTCAGGAGTTTTTCTTTTTATTTTAATCCCTTGGGATCCAGTCTGGGAATGAAGCCATACAATCACCAAGACAACCCAATAATGTGGTGTGGAATTTCCTAACAAGAGTGGAGTTGAATTCAGACACACAAACACAAACACACACACACACACACACACACACACACACACACACACACACACACAGAAGGATGCGGTGTACACACCCACGTGTACAATAGCCAAACACAGCCTAAACCTGACAATGATGTACACACTGGGAATTTATGGCCGTCAAGAGTCCGTCATTACCGCACACTTGCGCCAAACATCAGTGGCAGTCCCACACTGAGGTTATCCTGGCCACACACACATGCACACTAAAACAACACACACACACACACACACACACACACAGTCACAACAGTTGGGCCCTGTCCAGATGGTTGCCAGGCAGCCGTTCAACGCATAGTCTGGAGTGTGTAGAGGAAGGAAGTGCCACTTTGCGAAGTGCAATGGGCATCCGGTTTGTTCCCAGATGCTGTGTGTGCATGAGTGGAACCTGCCGTTTAAACTTACACCTGACAAACACACACCCACCGCTTTGTAAACAGTGCGGAAATAAGGAATGTGTAAAAGAAGTCCCGCGTGGTTTCCTCCGGAGTTCCTTAATAAATGTGGACAATCAGTTTCATATTGGCTTAAAAAAGTCACAGTCTCCCGCCGCAGTCAGGGCCTCAGTATACGTTTAATCCAAACATACAGCTTTGATGGATGAAAGGATATTAAAAAGCACTTGTGAAATTATTCCGCTGCCTTATAAGGTCATATTTCAGATTAATCTTTCAGCCGTTGTTCTTACCTGATTTGATCAAATGGGATCAAAGTTTTTACAAGCCACAGCTCACCCTGAACTGCTTAGCAGACATTCAGTCAGTTGCTCCTCTTTCCTTGTATTATCATTGCCAAGCAGCAAAATCCTCTCTGTTCCTCAGGTGAAAATAGACTGGGGGACCTCAGTGCCCTATGACAGTCTTTCAAATCAAAGCAGACAGGACATTTTTTTTTTGGAGTGGGGGGGCTGATAATTTGCTTTTTTTTTTTTAAATCTCTGAATTCATGAACTCCACGCAGACATCAGCACCAGCGCTGAATTCTAAACACTCCATTTTCTCACAGGGTGTTCGAGTGAAGTGAAGGAAGGACCCCCAATCTCAACAAAGCCAGGCGAGGTTAAGAGCTCTCAAAATTACGGTGTCCACCCTGCAAGGACAGAGAAGTGCTCACTCTCTTTTCAGCAGGGATGAAAAGAAACTGTGCAGGGAATCATCTCTGTAGTAAAGGGAACTCATCACTGCGAGCATACTGGGAACTGTTCCGTTGTGGGTCACGGAGCCCAGTATGTGAGCTTCTCGGCGACTGACAAACAGTCCCATGCCTGTAAATCACACCGAGCATCTTGTCAGCGTCTCAGTTGTGAGATAGGACCAAAATAAGGAGGAGAAAAAGACCATACAGTGATCTTACAAGGAAAAACATAGCAATTGCCTCCCTAAAATATAAATGTACTGTTCAGCTTTCCAACTAGAAATCTAGATTTTTTTTGTTGTAAAGTCACACTAGAAAAGATGGAGAGTCATCCATATGTCTTGAAAGAATGGCTAATATGCTAGCAAGCTAGAAATATGTAGTAGTACATTTTATTCAACTAAGACTTACTGAGGATGGAGAAAAAAAAGCTCTCTGAGCTCGGCAGCTAGAAAACTGTTCACTAGTTCAGTTGCTAATGCAACCATAAGTTCACACAGATTATTCAAAAGATGTATTCGTAAAACTGTTACTAGATTTTTGTCTCTACACTACGATAACTTTGCAGTTTTAAATGCTGGTGTGACCAAGCCTTCACACACAGCTTTGCAAATATATCACTTTGCATGAAGCTATTTTTATGGAGGTCCAGAGTGTTAAAAAAAAAAAGGAAATTACAGATGATGAAATAAATGATAATATGAACAAACACAGACAAAACATATAATTTATCCATGAAATTGTGAAATAATTGAATGCATCAAATTTAGGTCATTATAATGGGATTTCTTTGTTATTTTATCCTGCTCACAACTAAAGAGTTTATTATAGTTCTTTTTTATTTAATTCCAATAGTTTTTATTTCACTGTCCTTTTTGTGAGATAATGTACTGTTATTATTTCACAACTAGTCTTTGTCTGTCAATCAAGACAAGTAGGGCAGAAGCAGTAATGTGATTGGCTGTTGCTTTGGTCTGAAGGTGCTGACAGCCAATCACATAACTGGCTCTTCTCTGTTTATCTTGATTGACAGACAAAGATTTGTGAAAACAATAAAGGGGAAACCATTGGGAAAATTAGTTTTGAAGTAAAAAAAATGATCTGCAGTAATGTTATTTATTATTGTAAATTGAGTTTTAAAAATATATCACATCATTTCAAAATTTGGTGCTTGAGTTTTTTGATTATTTGTGTAATTTTGAATACTTTATCATCACCTATACAAAAACATTTTTATGGTTTCAAAATACTTTAAAAGTAGCATTTGTTTTGCTGCACATCATTAATAATTAGACACTCCTTTTTATTCAGAACTACAGTACTAAAAGAACTAAAAGAAATTGCTATATTTTGATGTTTATGGAGCTGCCCTCCTTTTTATGTTTGGATAATAGATTTGGCCTTTAGATTCTGTTCATACAGTAAATTCAAAATGGAAAGATGGACTAGGCTATGAATATTTAAAAACGATAATTGAACCAAATATGCATGTTTGAATTGGTGATTCAGAAGCCATAGGTTTGCAATCAATGTTGGCAGTCTGGGGACCTGCATTTGTTTTGAGGTGAAATAGCTAACTGTAATGCAGACATGATGAACAGCACAGTGGGCTGGCAGAGAGATGGACAAAATTGACACGTTGAAGACGGAGTGATTAAGTTACCTGTTACAGAACAGCCCCTGAGCATATATCAATATGAACTGTGGCAGGCTGAGAAGATGAATTGGATGCGAATGAATGGATGTGGAAAAAAAAGGAATTGCAAGCAGCTGTACTTATCCAGCACGGAAAATAGAGTCTATGTAGAAACCAAACGAGCATTTTATGGAGAAACTATTTTCTGTGTGTAATATCAGTATGTTGATACAGAGCATTATATTGAAAAACAGCTGATGTAATTCACTCCCTGGGCCCCTGAGATGCTCAAGAGACCAATCTTCTCATATATTGGAATTGGATGTATTTCAGCTGTTACCGGCTGAATCATTTTCTTGTCCCACACTTTTAGCCTATTGTTTACAGATGCGCCTTTTGTTGTGCCTGAACTCTTCCCTCTTATGGGGGCTGATGTTTGTGCTGTTTCAAGCATGAGTGCCTTAACTTACAAAGGGTAACGATGAAGTGAAATTGAAAAAAGAAGGGAATGCATTAGCATAGCAGTTTGATATGAGATAGGTGATGGAGTCAGTGTTGAAACAGCAAGAGAGTTCTGTTTGAAGGAGGATAAACACAAACAGAGGCTGTCAGGAAAACATGGGGAACAAACTTTGGTATATAAAATATAACGTTTGCAAGGCGACAACATCAGGATAAAATGGGTTCGACAGGACCTCCAAGAGAAGGCACCTATATGGACCTAACGATAATCCAGGGGCCCCTCTGTAGTGATGGGAATTGCCCCTGTGCATGGCGGCACACTTCAGGAATGACCATTTGCATCAGTGCTAGGACAGCGGGTGGGGTTGAAGGGGATCCTGCACCACCCACCAGTCAACTGTGAAAACAAAACTTTATCTTGACTCTGTGGGGAGGCTGCAAGATAGGGGACTACAAGGCTTTTGAGGACAGAAACTATTCATTGGGGCTGATTATCGGCCTGAAGTCTGCAGGGCAAGGTTGAAGATAGGGGCGGCACTGGCTGGGGGTCGGATCTCAAATCTTTTCATTGAAATGCTGATGAATGAGAGGACATTCAGCTGTAATTGCTCTTTTGCTGTAATTCTGGGCGACACACCTCCGAGCTGAATACCAAGAAAACAAACCATGAACGCTTATGTGATGCAGCTGCCACCTTTTTCTCCACGCGTGGCAAGGGAGGAGGATGCTGAGATTAACGAACAAAATCTACTATAATGTGTGACAATAAAGTAAAACGAGGCTGTGCATATGACTTTCCAGTTTTTCTCCATCTGTTGCCAGTCGAGTTGATAAAACATAATCCACGGTTTCCTCTGAATATGATATGAGAGCTTACAATTTGGAACGCATCATTTGGATCATTTAGGATTTGGATCAGGTTCACATTTGAAGAGGGTATTTGAACCAGAACCTTAAGAGACACTGCTGGGCACAGCTCTTGCCAAATAGGGCATTTATAAAAGGTTGGCACAGGCCCTACAGAGTGAAGGCTGGCAAAGGCATGATGCCCACATCATAGTGCCAACCAAGGGTTTTGTTTGGCATGTGTCTCTGTAGTATGGCTTGTCTCCTCCAGACAACTGGCCCAAACACAACTTAGCATTAGGTTACAGAAGCATTACAAACTGAAATTCATTAAAAAGCTCTCAGTCTCTGCGGGAGATGAGAGGTGCGAGGGTGAGGATCAATAAATAACATAAAGCAGAGGTGCAAATTATTGTGGACATATTCTAGGGGATTGTCAGTCATATACCAATTCACAGCGTCAGTGAATGAAAAAATAAATGCCCCTAATACATTCTTTTTTTTAATCTTTATATTCACTGTTGCACAGAAAAACAGGTGAGGAAATCTAAATTAAATTATGAAGCCAGAGTGGCAGTGTCTGAACCATGAACCTTCTTACTGGAGGATTTGGCTGAATGCCTCTCCAAGAGATTTTGATATCCCTCGTTTGATAGCAGCAGGCGCCACATATGCAATCCTCACTGAGACTGTTACAATAAAAAAAGGGCTCGAGGAACATGGTCAGGGACAACAGCAATGCTTAATTTCAGGTACCAAGGAGAGCAATTTCTGTCCTGCAACTGTACAAATCAAGACAGTGGGGAAAGAAAGGCAAAACAGCTAAAGTAATTTATTCTGCCTCATTCTGACCTGCCAGGAGAGTCCTATTTTAAGAGAAAATAAAAAAGAGGGAGGGGGTGCTGAAGACAATGCATTTTAAAGGAGGCTCTTCCCCCAGTGAGCCTTTATCTGTCAGTCAAACCCACCAATGTAAACACATATTAAGGGGGAAAGACAGAGGGGTTTCCATAGCCACAGTTTTAAATGGCACTGTCGTGCTCTACACAGCACCCCCCGCCCCCCCTCTTTCCTTTTTGCAGCGTTGTTTATTTGCTGTTGTGTTGGAAGAATTCAGGTTGTGCAAAAAGCGCTGATAGCGAAGCACTGGGAGGCTTGGCTTGCGCTATTTCCACTGCAAGAGAAAGCAGAGAGAGACAGAAGAGGGCCCAGCAGACTGAGAAAAAAAAAAAAAAACATACAAGGCCGGTTATGCAGAAACACAGATTTAATGTAAGGCTTGGCTCTCTGTTATAAGCAAGGGAGAGAGGAAAAAGCTGGTGTGGACTGGCAGGAAGAGGGAGACGGAGAAGAGAGGAGGAAGAGGTAGAATCTCATCCAGCAGCCCAAGGGATGATTGTTACCCCCACACGGAGCGCTTAGAGGAGCTTTTGAAAGGATTCAACCCAGTAAAGTCACTGGCCCTGAGCCCATCGGACCCTCTTTCTGGGAGTGACTTCACAGAGAGGATGGTGCCCCTATTCAAGCTGCTCCTGCCCCCTCTTTGGGTAAACAGTGCTATAATACACTGAATTAACAACACAAGCCCTGGGGAAATCAGGCCTCTCTACAATAAATTGGCAACCCTACTCCCACACCCCACCATCCACCACCCATGATTTTTATGGTTTCAAGCTCAATAACACAGTTATTATTAAATCATATTTACTGGAATCACATGCATGTCCTTGTCTTGGCTGTGTAGCTGCTGGGTTGTGATTTCAGATGTGTGTGTGTGTTTTTTTTTTCCTTTTGGGTGAATTCATTACATTACGTGATATTTCATAAGCAGTCATTGATTGTGGCTGTGGGCTACAGAAACTCAGCACAGCCTTAGGTTTGTGAATGTGTGCAGAGGAATGTATTACAGCTTTAAATCCATGTAAAAATAGTGTTTGGTTAATGCCATTTGTTCAAATATATCACTACTGGATGCTCAGTTCATCGGTTGCCCATGTTGCTGAGCTGCTCCCTTGGAGGTCTTTACTTAGGCAATACATAAAACATCAAGCATGAAAGCAAGAAAGACTGTTCATCAACACAACGCGTGGTGTGAAAAGGGGATATGATTCTTGCAGAGCCACATTAAAGAGCTCTCCAAAACCTCTGATTCTGTGTGTTCTGTCGTCTCTGCTGGAGACCAGGTAGGAACCCCTTAACTGTGGCTTCTCACCCGCCGCTTAATCTTACCCACAATCACATTCAGTGACAGGCGCACAAAGCAGTCCAGCGAGCCCAACAAGGCTCTGCTATTATGTAACCACGGACAGCTGGGCTTTCAAGGGAGGGGTGAACCCCCATCCGTGTGGCAGCACTTTGTGTCAACCAGACGTGACAGTCAGGAAAGGGCCTGGGTAGAGAAAGGGTATTATCAGGCCAGGCAGAGGCATACAGTCCCAATACCAAATGCCCTGAGTGATGGAGTCCAAATCAAAACAGCAGCATAGGCACAACACTAACGTTTCCTCCAGATCCTTTATCAAATGTCATGTAACAAGCTGTATTTGTGTGACACCTGATAACAAGTGCTAGGCCATCACTAGTCTATAATATTAATACAATCAAGAAAATATAAACAAAATACATCCATATACATTCTTGGCTTGGCTTCACAATTCTTCCCAGGGGTAAGGGAAATTATGGTTTTCTATGTTGCAGAAATGGATGACAGGATTTCATCTCTTTTAAGTGCACCCAAACCTGTTCTTGGTTGCATTTCAACTAATTGCACCTCGATGCAGATTCCTGTGTCCTAAAAAAAAAAAAAAAGGAATGAGCACATGTGCATGGGTTTGAAGTCTCCTTACTCCAAAGGGGGTGATTTTCTCCCCATTGAATTACTTAACATGTCATTTCTTTGAAACGGTGGCACATGACGCTCAACACAGAGACACCCAAATCTTTGACTAAACTCCCTTTAGGCTGACACCTCCAATGGGTCTTTGATGTTCTGAAAACACAGTGGAGCCAAAGGACCTAGAATAGCAAGGGGATAATTGACAGACGGTGTGTTGATTTTGCTACCCTTTCCAAATATTCCCCTTTTGTTGCAGGGAAGAATCATTATCAGTGGCGGTATTCCAGGGCAGACAGACTGGAGAGATTGCACAGGATGTGGGCTGCCATCTAGATATTGTAGATCTAAACATGTCACACGGACCTGACCTTCAACATGCTAAAACTGGCTCTGGTTTTGTCATATGCCTGCCTGAGCAGCTCAGCATGCATATTGTTTATGGCATCCAAAATTATTGACTGACACTCCTGTTTGTCCATAAAATCCATGATGAGGTTAAACTTTCATGAAAGTAGACTGCTGCAGCAGTGTGACAGAGCAGAAAGAATAGAATTCAGCTGAAAAGCAAAGGCGAATATTGAAGCATTACAGTACAAGGACCATACCAATATTTTTGTGTTTATTTTGTATAGCAACTTATGTAAACTATAAAGTCTGGCTTTTTCCAAAGTGGTATGATATGGAAATATGAAGAAAGCATTATTTGAATTTAGAATAAGCTTATTAGTTTAGAAATAGATATTTGTTGTTAGAACTATCCATTTGATAAGTGTTTATAGCATCTGCTGATGTAGTTTTCTCAGGAAACTAGCCTTAAAGTGTACAGAAGATACTGTTGTGCACATTTCAACTTGTCTTCCCTGGACTTCTAATGGTGCAGAGGCCTCAGAAGCAAAAAAACATAAGAAAAATGCCTCCATTTTATATCTGTGGAACATTTTGTGGACAGCTAACTGACCTTGGGGTCTATTATAGGCTCAGAATTGTCCCAGTTTACTGCCCACCAGTATAACCAGTTCCACTCCCCGTGTAGCTGGTGTCTGGCGCTCTCACAGTTGAGCTAGAGATTGTCAAGTCTAGATAGAGGTCATAGTACAGCAACCGTTCCCTCCAATACACAGGCACTTCATTAGCATACAGAGGCTAAAAAACGTAAAAATGTACCAAAATATGAAACATTTTTCGGCCACACTTTGGTCTGATATATTTGTAAGACATTGTAGAGTGCCATTATGCTTTACTTCTTAATAATTCCACTTTTAAAATGTGTTTTTACTTAAGATTAGAATCAAATTCCGGTTCGGGTTTTCCACGAAGCCAGAGCCTCAATTTACTGTGTGTGCTTTCAGCGCCGCAGCACTCACTGGCAACCTTAAGGGTTCCTCCGCGGCTCACTTGTGTGTGCGTGTATGTGACTCTTGTTTTATAGCCCTAAACGACAAAGTTTTCAGCCGGTACGTCACGTAAAACAAACTCCAATAGTTCATTTTGATCGTCTTTTGACGGGATAGTAAATATAATACGTTTCAACATCCGCAGGCCAGGTTTAGGCAACTTGATGCACTATTTAGCCCCGGCTGCCCTGTCTTTCTAACGCATACAATACATTCCTGTGTTGTTCCGCGGTGTGACAAGGCCCTGCCTGCCTGCTGTTCCTGTAAACTCCCGCCTTGACTCAATGAGAGAGAGAGGCAGAGAGACACAGAGACAGACCCGAGAGAGAGAGAGAGTGGAAAAGCCCTATAAAACAAGCAGGCCCACAGCACCCACATTGGAGTTCATATTCCATTATACACACAGTAAGTTTGCTGGCTATAATGAACACAGTAATCACATAATAATATAATGACTCACACATATCAGTAGAGAAATATCAATTTACTGCACAAAACTGCCTGCATAACAAATTATCCAGTCCTCGCTGTCCACTACATGAAGTGCTACCAGACAACAAATGAGTAGCTACTGCACACTGAACTATGTGCAAACAAAAAGACCTTTATTCACAAGAATTTTAAACTGTTGAAAGCCTTATAATGATAAGACAAAATGTAATATGGTGGAAATTGAACAGATTATGTTTTAAATTCCCATTTTTACAAAGGCAACATGTCCTGACAACTGACATTTAAACCTAAACTGTGGTGCTTAAATAATTTCATTTCTGATTAGTTTGATCAGTGTTAGTTACTAAATCTCAACAAGGCCAATAGTAAAAAAAAAAAATCTAAAATAAGGTTCTCCAATAAAAAGATACTACATAATGTTCCTGTCGTATTCCTGTAGGGACTTTAAAGTACATCTCTGCCATCAAATGTGGGTCTGTAGTGCCTTTGTCTTAAATTTTTACCACTTATCATGTCACTAAAATATTCCCATAACATGGGTTTTATGGCAAGTTTTGCCGCTGAATTACCCCGAGTTTGTTATAGGATTACTTTTGTGGTTTTTCTTGGGAGCCACTCAAAAGAAGCAGCTCATTAGTGGCTTTGCATCTCAACCATCAATTAATTCCTGACCAGGTTCGGGGTAGTGAGATGTGGTCGTATGATGACCGATGCTTTCGCAGTCGGACTGCGTGCAAAACCAGATTCCACTGCCCCTAAGTGACAGTTTATGGTCTTTGATTTGGTTTGGCTGGAGATTGCCAGGCAACAAAACTACCCTGACTCCTGAATGAAACAGCCATCTGTTCCATAGCCCGGTAAAACTGAATTAATTTGACACAGGGACTAATCCTGGAATTCAGCTGTAGATTGATTTTTTTTTTTTTTTTTAGACCAGAGTAACCATAAGATGGGTTACATCAAAGAGGACAGTGAGACGAAGGATGAATACACACCAAGAGCATTGTTTAGTTGCATCTTCATTGCACTGGTTTGTTGCAAAAACAACAACAACAACAAAAAACACACTTCTACAATGGTAGGATGAGTGCAACTTTGAAATGACAGCTCTCAAGCTGAGAGAGGATGAATGAAAAACAAAGGACAGGCTATTGTTTCCACTGACTGTAAAGCAGGTCATAGCATACTAATCCCCTTGGCTGGGCTGTTACACACTGAATGCTGGCCATTCCTTGCTATTCATATACGCACGACTATTTAGAGCCAGGAGACTTTGTAACACTGAGATGGCTGAGAACATATTGGACAACAAATTCAAAGGAATAGGACTAATTAGAGCAAGGGCTAAAAGCTGCACATGTGATAGCAGCATTCAGGTGAGAGGACTTCGTCCAGCTCCTGTCTACATGTCAGTGACCTTTTCCCCAACAGATTACCCCAGTGCCCTTGACCTGCGGCACGCTGAGGGCAGAGCCCTTTGGCACGGAGGACAACCTCTCCTTCCCGTGTCTCCCAGCTTTATCCTTCCCTCTTCATGCCTGTTAAACCTATAGGGATTGTTTTACCCTCCGATCCACGGGGGCCACACAATACCCATTGAGTGAGAGAGGTCAGAGGCTCACCACTGCGGCCCGAGTGTGGGGGGCTTTTTGTATGGAGCCAAGCTTGTATCCCATTCTCCACCCTGGCTCAAATCATGTAGCTTGAGCACAAGACACACTTCTGGGCTCACACTAAATCAGCTTCATAAAGGGAGCAACAACAATGGAAACAGAGCTGATCATCTGGCTGCTGTTGTTTTCCTTCCCACACAGTTGTGGGGTTAACTTGGATGGATCACACTTTTTTTATTTTTTTGCAGTGATATTACACCAATGCTGAGGGCGTGGGGGCTGACACTGACAGATCTACTAATACTGCCACGGTGTCAGACACACTTCCAGGCTATCTCTCTGTCACAGCTGGTGAAAGTGCCTGATAACCTACAAGCTCCCTTTCGTCTCAGATGCTGTCTAAAGCTCATTCAGGTAATAAGGTGTAGCATGGTGATTATGGCACCTTTGGTTTACCTGCAAAATTAACAACATCGTCTAAGGTGCTGTCCTCCTCTTGGTGTGGACACTGTGGACTAATCAAGAGCTGTTGTAGTCAAATGGGAAAAATCAGCAGAGATGAACTCAATTGCTTTATTTTCTTCCATTCTTCACAATAAAATCGGTTTGAAGGTAACGATATCTAGCAAAGACGGTTAGGAGGAAAGGGGCAGCCACTATATTCAGTGTTGATTGTTTGCAATAAGATCCTTTTTAATTATTTAGCCTGGCTATTCTTGATTTGGAAATTGCTTTGACAGCAAAACAAGAGTGTCTATCTCAGTCTGAGGAATGATGATAGTCTATGAGGAGCGAACAGAACAAACAGCTCCCTCTTTCATGCCAGTAATTAAAGCAGCAGTGGGTGGAAGAGTGTGGGAAACAAGCAGAAAGAATAGAAGAGGGCTGGTTCAGGACTGCCACCTAGTGGCATGACAAGCATGATGCAGGACAAGACGTGCAAGGTGCTTTGTTTTATGGATTTTTTCTGTAGTTAATCTGTAGTATGCATTGAGTGGGATTGTGCAATGATATTATGCACAGTAGAGACTTTATTGAGAGCTGAACCCCTCACAGAAATCCCAGTCACCTTTCCTGAACCCTGAGCTCGCTCTTCACCAGTATGTGAAAGCGCCGACTACCAGGATCTCCAGGATCTCTCATCTCTTATGCTATGAATGGCAAAAATAATTGAATAGGGTGACCCACACTTGGCAGCTGAAGTGGAGGATGGATTCTGATCCCTGTAATAAGTAGCACTCAATAAGCGCAGCAGGAAGCCCCAGCTAGGCTCCAGCAGGAGAATGACTGGGTCAGATTAAGGTTGAGGAGTTTAATTATGAACAAGGAAATGAAGTTCTCCAAATCTCTGGCTCATGGGATAATTTTAGCCCAGAGACAGCAGCGGGTGTCTCGGGTCCGTCTTTCTCTCTGTCTGCGCGCTATAGCTGAAGCATCTTCTGCCACTTCACAATCAGAAGCCTCCTGGGGGATGGGGAGGGGGTGGTGGGATGACGGGGGAAGGAGGGAGGGCGGTGTAGAAGAAGAAGACAGGGATGAAGTGCCACTTAGGATATTGCTTCAAGGACTGCTCTCCTTGTTAAACTCATTGCTGTGGGCATAAATATAGCCAGGCGTCAGATGATTTATTGACACGCGCTCCCTCTCCTCCTTCTTCCTGCCTAACAAGCCTGTGGACAAATGAATTGTCGAACTGGAGGAATTTTGCCTTGATTTACACTCAGTTCCCAGTGCCTGTGGGAAATTGTAGGGGAAGGGGGTGCATGTGTGTGTGTATGTGTGTATGAATAAGAGATGCAGAGAGTGTGCAGTAAACTTGGAGTGAGAATGACAGAAGTTAGAGGATGTAGATATTTTGTTAACCAAACCAAAAGCACAAAACTTCATAGGCTATTAAAAGTTCTTTTTGTAAAACTTCATTTAAAAAAGTCTTAAAGGGGAACAGCACTATATTTATACATAAAGGTCGGTTTGCTTGTCTTGAAGAGTAATATTCAGGCTGTGAAGTCCAATAACCCCATTTATACAAAGTGGGAGTGTTGCACCTTTATTCTGCCTCACCTTTGTATAAAAGACACAAACACAGAATGAGGGGTTCAGACGCTGACATTGTTGTGTTACACATCACGACTCTGATTCCTGAACATGCTATCAAATATCACACACTGGGGCAGCATTACGCCGGCTTTGATGGGTTCAGTGTAAACAAGCAAAGCTGGCGTAATGAGGGGTCTTCTTATAGCGGGATTTCTGTGTAAAAGATGCTAATGTCTTCTGTGGCTCTGCAGGAGTTTTGTCAGCCCTGAGAAAATAAACCGCAATGATGTCATCAGGGTTGTCTCAGGGTTTGGGCGTGGAGATTACACATTTACAACAGAAAGCTAATGCAACAAACTCAGAGCGTGCGGATCGAAAGACACAGGCCGATACTGGGAGCAAGATGCCCAAGCAAAAGAAGCTGTTAGTTGCATTATGGGGAATGTAGGATCCAGCATATGCAATTCTTTTTTTTTTTTTATTCTGACTTTAATCTGAGTCCCGAACTTTATGGAAGCACAGCTCCTAAATCACAAGAATTCTCTCTTAAATAAATGCTTGTCATGAAATCATGTCTTCATGTGTCTTCATGTAAAATTAAATAGATTCTCTAAAATGATTCCTTAAAAATGCACAAAACAACAGTTTTCAAAGTCACAGTGGATGAAATGATCAAAAGTGTGTGATATGAATGGTGTCACTTGTGGTGACAAATTCACAGAAAATTGTCTCCCAGCTTTGGAGTTCTGTATACATGTACTGTCAGCAAAGTGCAAAGAACAGAATAACCTGCCGCTATTTTGACTTGGAGGGCTTACCATCACTGCCAGCCTTAAAGTTGCACCACGGATGTGTTAGAACGGTTCTGGACTCAAAGCTGGGGCCATTCATTCCAATGAAAAGTGTTCAGTGAGACCATGAGCCAAAAAGGTTTCAGGTTTGCTTCTGTCTTCTCTCAGCCCAGATACTTTACATGGGGGTGACAAAATACACACAAAAGTCAACAAATATAAAGCCATGATGGTTTAAAAATTCATCATAGAAAGCGTAATAACTGACCTTGTTGTTGTGACTTGGAAGTGTCGCTTTTAGTAGTCCAATGGTTATCTATGGGGATGATGCTCACTGGGCCGCAGGGGATTTTTTTTTTTTTTTGTTGCAGAACTGCAAGTGGCCACTGTGACAAATGAGCAGCAAGGCTGAGCAGCTGAGCCAAATCCAGCTCTCTGAATACATCCATGAGTCAGACTCATGTTCATTTCTTTTATTGTTTTATGTATTTGTAGCAGCTTATTAAGAAGTGAAACTATGGCACATGAATAACCCAATTTAAATGAGTTGAATCCGTCGTACTAGAGCTACTGTTTGATTTTATTTTGATGTAAACGTCCAGTGATGGAGGCTTTGCAGGGATTTTACCAGGAGTCTTTAAGTTTTTGTAAAATGTTTTAGTCTCTTTACTTTTGTTTTTACTGCCTTGTCTCAAAAACAGAACTGAGAACAACTGTGACTGTGCTATTTATAGGTTAATGGCCAAAATGCAGAAATCAATACGTGAGACTTTTTCGCTTCTCAAAGTAACTCATTTGAGTAAATCCTAAATACGTCAGTGTTCCAGACCTACATGAAACCTACACGAAAGTTCAGTCAGAGTGGAAAGCCCCTCTTCCTGTTCATGCTTACCTTGTAATTGCACACCTAAGATTGTGTTTGAGAAATTCTTCTGTGAGAAACACAGAGAGTTCTGTGAGAGAAGAGACTAATCTTAGACCAATATTAGGGAACTGCACTTAAAAGCCCCCTTCAGAACTTCCTTAAATTTCTTCTTCCTCTGCTGTGATGCAGTTGTTGAATCCGGGCCCTGAGCGTTGCAGCCCGCTCTGCATCGACTAAATGAACACAAGAACAGATGAAGAGAAATGATTATCTACTGGTCTTTGCCACAGCAATGTGCTTCACCCGTTGAAGATAATAATTGTACCTCTCATAAGCTGTCAGTACCATGTGCTCACGTGTAATTTCTTTGTCTCTCTTACTCCTCCCTCTCTCTCTCTCACTGTTTTCTTCTTCTTCTTCTTCATCCTTCCTTCCTTACGGTGTCAGTCCTCACCGCGGGTCGGAGGGTGGCACATCAGGACTGATTTGCTCTGACAATGAGCTACTCGCACTAATTTACTCATTTATGCTAATATGATTGACATTTCATTTCAGCACACTCCCCTCCCCTGCCACTGATAGGGCTGGTCGAGGCAGCCAGTAATCACTGACAGGCCCATTAAAGGGAGATTGCATGCAATTATCTCGCTAATTCAGAGGGTTCTTTTAATTTGGCAGCATAAAATTGTCAATCTTGGAAGTGTAATCGGCCTCATTCCCATTTGAGGCCAGGACTAAAAATAAATAAGAGCGGGGTATGTTTCCCTTTTCTGTGGTCTAATGACAAAAGAGATGCAGATGCAGCAACTGGAAAAGGATAGAGACCTTCGTCTGTTGTCCATCCATGCTGACAGGCATCAGAGTGACACACAGACTGCAGGAAATGAATATTGTTTTTCCTGTCACCTCACTTCCATTGCTGTGAAAGCCATCTAGAATAATAGGTTTCGTTTTGCATTGTATATTCACCATTAGAGACACATGCATGTACAATAAGTGACAACAAGCGAGAACACAAAGAAACTTAACAATCGCTATAAGAAAACTGGGACACTGCAGGATATTACAGACTATCAATGATAACAGTGCAAATGGATTTACATTATATAGCCAAAGGTATGCAGACACATAACCATCACACACTCCAAAACCATGGGCATTAATGTACTGCTGCAACAGCCTTCACTCTACTGGTTTCTGCCTTTCCATTAGGTGTTGGAACCTGGCTGCAGGGATTTGCTCCCATTCAGACAAAAAAGCATCAGTGAGGTCCGAGCTTGTGTTCCAGTTCATCCCTGGGGTGCTGGATGGGCTGCATTTCTTTTTATTGTTGTGTTTGTTTTTTTACACTTTACAGTGTTCATACTCTTTGTACTCAAATTGATTGGCATATGTTTGTTTTTTTGTACATACAGTTGCCTCAGAAAGTATGTTGACCCTTTTACTTTTTGCATACTTCATTGTGTTGTAGATTTAATTTTTGGCCATCAATCTACACTTAATAATCCATAATGACAAAGTAAAAATGTGTTTAGAACTTCTGCAATTTTATTAAAAGTCCAAAACTGAAATTTATCAGCATTCAGACCCTTAATTCAATACTTTGTAGGAGTCCCGCTGGCAGCAATTACAGCTTCGAGTCTTCTTTGGTGAGTCTCTACAAGCTTTGTACACCGGGATTTGAGCAGTTTATCCTATTGTCCCTGACAGATCCTCTCAAACTCCATCAGATTGGATGGGAAGCGTCTGTGAACTGCCATCTTCAGGGGCTTTGGGGCTTTGACTGGGCCACTCCAGGATGGACAGAGACTTGTCCCAAAGCCACTCCAGCTTTTTCTTGGTTGTATGCTTTGGGTCTTTGTTGCTATGAAAGGTGATCCTTCCTGGCTGTGTCCGATCATTTAGTTCAATTTTATACAGGCGGACTCCAGTCGAGTTCTAGACACCTGACCGAATTAAATCTACAACGGGTCTGAATACCTTCTGAAGCAATTGTATATCATAATAAATGGCACCATAATCATTATTTTCTAACGTCTTGTCTTCTCATGTTTAAATGTTTGTCCATGCTGTGGATAGGTTGAAATCTAAAGAAAAAACATCCCCAGTACAAATCCATACTAATATATGGACAGAAGTGTCAACATACTTTTGGCCATTGAGTATACATGATTTTCTGTGAGTGAAATGAATTATGATGGGAGGCAAAGACAAAAGGATGCGAAACACACTCAATATGCAAATAAGTAAAAATATGAAATATTGCAGCAGGAAAATGGAATGGAAATATTATTTAAATGCATCAAAATGTCAATGAATATCATTCAGAAAATACAACACTTGCAGCAAATAGGGATTTCTATATGAAAAGTGTGTTATAGTCACATTAAAAGGGCATACAGATGTCCACACTGTGTGTGCAAGTGTGTGTGTGTGGGGCTGTGTAGCAACTATTCACCTCATCAGTACATTCAATTTGCACATGTAGATAACATATGACATGTACATCTCACCACTGTCCCAATGCATTTCTCTACCCAGCCTCAGAGAATTTGTACAGCAATAGTTAATCTTATTCCACATTCCCACAGACTTTCATTTCACCCCTCCTCTTCCATGTCTGTTCTCAGGATTTCCAGATGAAGGAGTGATTGGTCATTTCCCCATAAGTACGAGGGCCTCCAAATGCAAACCCATTCAACAGCCATCAGCCGGCCTGGAGAAACGCTGGAGTGGATGGGAAAGGCTGCGAGAAGTGGACTCTGCATGAATGAGAGAGAAAACCCTTGGCATTCAGTGCTTGAAAATGGCTTTTCATGCCACACTCACAGAGAAGCCAATTGGGCTGTAATGCGTAGCACGTCCCCTCTCTCCCTCACTGCAGGCGATTCAATTACCTCCCATGCAAATTGGCCGGGGCTTTCATTTCTAGGAGGCAACCCTGGTAACTCATAAGGCATCTCATTGGTAATCTCAGCAATTAGGGCGCTAATGCATCTGTTTGTCATGGTTTGGAGGGAGTGAAAGACACTGGCGCAAATGAAAGTGTCCAATTCAAAGAGCAGGAAAGAGGAAACGAGGTCCAACATGAATGCAAACTCACTTATCTAAATTCCATAAAGCCTGATGAGATGTGTTCAGAAATGTTTCTCTCTGAAGTCAGAATCTTCAAAGCAGAGAGGGATATTTTGCCTGCTGCTGCTGCTGCTGACATCAGAATTCAAATTATATTCAGACTGGGGAAATTTATACATTTTCAAACGATAACACTAAGAAAGGACGATTATACAACAATCTAATGTGTTTGCAATTCTCATGAATCTATTGTTCTGTGGGTGTTCACGTTTCAGCCGAGATTTTATTGTTTATCTAACCCCTCATGAATAAAACATCATGTAGTCATTTTTACTGCATGCTGTTGCATTATATCAATCATTCACAAAGCCCCCTGTGCCTGTAATTTGATTCGTGGTGTAATATTCACGGCAACAAAAGCAGGCCCAGAAAAGTGAAACTGTGGAGACATGTGCATTTTTGTCGGCTCTCTATATGATTTGTGGGTTATTCATCATCAATCTTGCGCACACTGTTGGAGAAGAAAAAAAACCCACATTGTACATTGTTTGGGGTTCACATTCATAGCAGATTAAATTATTGATTCCAAAATAATGCACACTGATATGGAGGGCTGGTTCATCGAGAAAACAGCTGCTTCTGCTACACCCGGCAGAGTGGTATCTGTACTGGCCACCAGAGGGTGACCATGCATTATTTAAGGACTGGCTACTTTGTATGAGGAAGCAAAAACTCAATTAAATTGACCACAGCCAGCAGCAATCACCAAGACAACATAACACCAGTCGTACTATTCAAAACTCCCCATAGATTTTTACTCTCTTTTCCCAAATCTTTCTGCACACACCTCAGACAGCTGTGTCTCAGCTCTAAGCAGGACCTTTTCCTGTCCAAACCTTTCATTTGTACAGATGTTTTCCCCTCCGTCCTCTTCTGTAATAAACACCAGGGGGCCATTTAGTCAGAGATCACTGCAAGGATCAATGAAATCGTCACCAAACCTCGAAAGAGTGTCAGCAGCTGTGTCTCTTATAAGCAGCAGCAGAGGAGTGACAGGAGAGTTTGGGAGAGACATGCTCACATTTATAAGGGGCCTGGTGATCAATATTAATCAGCAGGTACATCCGAATGCCATCATTTGTCTCATGTTGTAATTAGTCGTCACCTCTGTGCTGTGCTGCTGGGAGCTTTGACAGTGTTCACAATTAGCAGCTTTTTTAAATCAGTCACTTCCACATCTACAGTAGTTCCACTGACGTGATGAAGCACTCATTTAGACAACATGGCATCAGTCATCACGCAGAGCTTCAGTGAAATGCTGTGAGACAGACGTGACGTCATGACCAAGACATAAACGTTATTTAAAGGTGAGACAAGCACTGAAGGGCAACCAATCTTTGACCTGTTCATAATGTTTCTTTTATGATAGCCGATTACTTCAGAGTTGAAGCTCATTCTCGACCATCGTCGAGAATGAGCTTTGCTTGAGAACTCAAAAAGAAGCTGATAAGCTGACGATGACAAGTTCAGGAAAAAAAAAAACATTCTCAGTTATTCATAAAAACTTAAAAAACTCAGTTAATCTGCTTCTTAATGGGTGTGGTTTGATTGAACGTGACTGACAGCGCTTGTAAACGAGCCCACATCTGTCACCACACAGTTTCTAAATTCTGATTGGAGCCCAAATTTACATGACACCACACCTGGATGTGCAAAATCCACGGTCTAAATCCAACTGAGGATGTTTGTAGCACATGATCTCTCATCTCTCTCTCCCTCTCTCTCTCCCTCTCTCTCTCTCTCTCTCTCTCTCTCTCGCCTCAGTAACTGTCATCTTTCTAAAACGCCACAGAAAAGACTCCACCAACAAAAAGCTGTGATTCAGCCTGTTCTTCTCGCCTGTGGAGAGATTATCAAACCCATTATCACAGAAAAAGGCAATGACCGACTGTAGCATGGAGCTGATGAACAGTGTCATGCTTTCTTGACACCCCACAAAAAAAAGGAAAAAAACAATCAATCAATCAAAAGCTCTGAATTTTTGTCAGGAAAAAAAAGAATTGTTGAAATTTACAGTTACATGAAAAAAACCCAAGAAAAACAGCAAAATCGGAGCAGCTGAAAACAATATTTTGATTATCAAATGTTTTGATTAATTTCCTGTCAATTGACTAATCGGTCACAGCTCGTGGTTTCACAATATCACCGAAAAATGTATTTTTTAGTGAATTTGATTTATTTCATGTTCAAATTTGACTTAATATTTTCACACAGTCATTAGTGACGTTGAGCATTCTCTGAGGTTGGTGCAGATAAATTATTGGTTACATCAACATAATGCTTGAATATGGACTGTAAGAAACTACATCTGAACACAATACAAATGATTAAAAATCTGTGCTTCATGTATAATCATAGCTGTAATTTCTCTGTTACAGACCAGCTGCAGAGTGTGTTGTGTGTTGTGTGTGTGTGTGTGTGTGTGCGTGTGTGTGTGTGTGTGTGTGTGTGTGTGTGTGTGTGTGTGTGTGTGTGTGTGTGTGTGTGTGTGTGTGTGTGTGTGTGTGTGTGTGTGTGTGTGTGTCTCCCACAGCAGCTCTGCTGACAGTATTTCCTGGCCCACCGGTAAGAACGATTACAGTGCAATACATCATGCCGGGAATCTGCTACCTTTACTGTCACCTGGAATAAAACAATCTCCAAAGCAAATAAATAGGAGGCCTGCTGTGGTGATGGGAGCGGCGACTGAGCCCCGCAGCCCACTCCCAGCCTCGATGGCTCCCCCTGCAACAAAAGAGCAGACGGTGATTCCGACCTGGCTCTTTTGTCGAGGTCCACATGGGGGCCATGATTAAAACAGTTCAACTCACCGAGGGGGTCCAGCTGCCCTCCCCTTCCCTTGACAGCGGCACTACCTGCAGGCCCTCCATGGGAAACTGAGGAGCCAGGAGGATTGTTTCAGCTGGTTCTTCTAAAACCTCTGGCACCTACACAAATGATACACACTATTTCAATTCAATGGAAATCAGAATATGACCAAAATACACAGCTCCAACCTTTAGAATTAAGTACCTTTTCAGAAATGGCCTCCACTGTGTTGGTACCCGTGGGATCCAGGTGTCCCACCAAGCATGCGTGTGAAATGACATGTTTGACTTTGGTTGTTTGCATGTATCCACGCTGCTCCTGATAGGATTACTGCCGTCGATCGTTCTCTCCGCATAGACCCACTCTGTTGTTGCTGCATTCGCCTCTCGGCACCTTGGAAGTTCAAAGTGAGGTAAAGGCAGGCCTGTGATGGGGAACGGTGTGAAAAGTGAGAGTGTGTGTGTGTGTCCTCTCTGGCCCTGTTTCTCAAGTGTTGATTCCAGGCTATTTTGACATGTCTCTGTTTTTACTTCATGTGTGCATTTATTTCCAAATCCATGTGAATGTGAATTGTATTGCAACGGGGGCCTGTATCTGCTCACCCTATCATGACATGACATGACATGAATAAAGAATATCACTTCACTAAAACATTCATCCGTCATTTTCACTTAAAACATCTGTTCTGCACATTCACTGTATTTTATTCTTCTTTACAGTCTGTTTGCCTTAGTTGTGATGATCCAGTTTTCCCACAGGAACTATAACCATCACAAATTTCAGCATTTTCACTTGCTCTCTACGATGATCCGTCTGTTGCCCAGATTCCCCATGTGAGGTCAGGTCAAAGGTCACTGAAGTCTCAGGACCTTCGATACAGACACTGCTCTGATGCTTAGTTTGGACGATCTGGGTACTTCTCTCAGGTGGTGGGGCACAATAATTGTGTTCTTGTATGTAAGAATGATGCATTTTCTCTTTTAATAATTCAAATTTGGTTTTAAATACTTTTAAAGATGGACAAAGAGTGTAGAAGATAGTTGGTTTCTACATCCTGAGATGATAAAGTCTCTACTTAAGACAAATGTAAAAAATATACATATTTTCTATCAAGGTGCAACCAGTTTGCGTGGACTTCTCAGAGACAGAGGAGAGATAGATAGAGAGGGAATGAGTGAAGAAAGGGGGGGCAAAGAAAGAAGAGACACTCCAAGATGAAGGGGCAGCAGAAGAAAAGGGGCAATTACTGTTCCTTTCTTATGGAAATGGTAATGAAGTGGGACATGGGGCTTGGGACAATAGAGGGCCACAGGCAGGTTGAGCGTCACCGTGTAAACTGCTTCCTGTTAGGGAGCCATTTAGCCCTCACTTTTACTGACTAACAAGCCATCTCCAGGCAAACTACAAAGAGGCCTCCCCATCAAAGCTGGAGGCTGCTGCTGTCTGTGGAGCCCAGATAGGCTTTTCCCAGGCCCGCTCACATCTAAAAGCTCAGTGCAGGCCTTTAGGGTGCAGCTTTAAAATCTGTTTGTGTGTGTGTGTGTGTGTGTGTGTTTTTTTCTTTTGCAGGGAGAAGTGATTACTTTTTTCTACGTTTCCCCACTGACTCTATGTGCAAATTCAAAGTTTTTACATCTGAGATGAAAACACCCAGTGATGTAATTGATACGAGGAGAAAAAGCATGAGTCAGATAAAATCAGTTAATGTTCAGCTTTGAAGCTGTTTTCCTTATAAAATACAGTCACTGCTCAGGGAGAAATTCTAATTACAACAACATCTTTGTTCTAACGGTTTTAACTTTGTGTATCATTACCATCAACTGTACATCTGTCAGGTATCTGTACTCACAGACTGAGCTCTTACAAATCAGCATGGGTTGCAAAATCATACAGTAAGTTTTCATTTGAAGCATGAGTGGTTTGTATCGCCTGTACCGCTGCTACATCCTTATAAAGAAAAATGCTGGAAGAAACGTCCCAGAACTGCTGGGCACTGTACTTTCTACCAAATGTTACCCAAACAAGAGGAAATAGTGCATTTGTTTAGGATTATTTTCAGCGGTGGACAGATACATATTTGACGCTCTTGGGAGTTTTTTCCGGCTCAAGGACTGTATATCTGGGATTGACTCAAAATAAACTGGTAATGGAGGAACGTGTCACCTGGTGCAACAGTGTGGAGGGATTCAGTTCATTGTTGGTTTGGAACGTCACCAGATTTATCCTTTAAGTTGCACAGCGGCGGAATCACTGCCAAGTTCAAAATTGTAAGAGGGAGTGAGGACATCACCTGGTCCCATGATAACTGGGTTTATATGTGGCATAAATGTTGATGGGTTGAACTTGACAGTGTTCTTAATATATTACCAATATATGTATATATATTGCAAAGCAGGTGCCTGCCTTACATTTGCAGTGACAGGCTAGAGAAAATAGCTTCTAAAGCCTGGATGAGGAGGAATCCTCCCTTCTCACCACCAGACTGGACTGAAGGGGGCAGGCTACTTGTCTCGGGGGGGATGCAGTGAAGCTGGGATGGCTGTGACCAAAACCTTGTCAGGGACTGGGGAGGAGATGAGGAGGAGGGTTGCATCTATTGTCTTTTAATGAGAGCCTTTGATGTGGCCCCACTGTTTGCTGTTTGTACACCTGGGTCACTGCGCCTGCATTCAGATTGGCTGTCTGCTGGTGGAGGGGGCAACTCGGCATATTCCAGGTAACACTTTTCAGTCAGCTGCTGCTGCTGCCTGGCGTGGGAAGGCAGTAAAAGCAGCCCGGCCCCCTTTGTTTACCCCCCTCCAGTTTACGGTGCAGCGGGGGCCCCCCCTCCCACCCCCTCTTCCTACAGTCCTGCAAGGCCTCCGGACTCTGCAGGCAGACGCTGGCTGCCTCTCTGGGGCCCCTGGACACCCATAGAGGCATAGCTGCCTGCCAGGGCTCTCAGGCAACGAGACTTCCTTCCAGTAGAGCAGGAAATGAGTGTTACCTGACAACTGCTGTTAACCAGGGCTGACATGTATGAAAGGAAGCAGCGAAACAGAAGAGAGAAGCAGCTAACAGCAGCATTGTATACGTGAGGTGTGGACAGGTGTCTCACAGTGCGGACAGTTTTAGTTTCATCTGCTTCACTTTTGAGGTATCTGTATACGAGGTTTTGTTCCAGTGTGCACAATACAGTGTTACAAAACATCAGGATCACAGAGGTGCGATACAGATTGTGATCAGTAACTGATGTTATGAGGCTTTTAAAGGGACTTTTCAGTCAAATGATGGTTTAAATAATGTGTCAGGGTCTTTTTGACAACAATAAAAAAAATGGAAATTGATTTTATGCATTATTCATTCGTTCATATGTGTATGTGAGTGTGTTTAGATGAGTGGTAACCTTTTTTAGTCTGTGATGCCTAAAAATGAAGCTGATGCAAACTGTATGTCCAGGAGCTGTAACCAGCTTAAAACCTTAACGGATCACCCCCTGTTCAAGCCCAAAAGGACACACCCAAAAGAAAAAGGTTTAACGGTCATAAAAGTCCAGGTCTCTTCTTAAATTTTAGTGTCAAAAAGTAAGACATAGAATAATAACAGACATACTGGACATAATAACAGACATGTTATTCTTTTATACTCTCTCTCTCTCTCTCTCTCTCTCTCTCTGTTATTTCTTCTTTCTTCAAATGTTAATGGTTCCCCATGTTGTCCACACACTGTACATAAGATACTATTATTAGTCTTCCATATTATTGCTTGATAAGCTGATAAGCGAGTAAGATGCTGATAGCTCATTGGGTGATGAATCAGAGGGTGACACCGTGTTGTGTGAACATCTCATTTTAATTGTGCATTTATAGAGAGAGGAAGTGCCGGCAGAGGAAGAGGGTGATGAGCTCTGAAGTCACACGTCCTCTGACTCTGGGTAAATAATGTTCCTGGCTGCACCTATCATTAATCCTCTGTCTTTAACACTTACTGTTTGTCAGTGGAAACTGGTCTCACTCCTTTTGATCTCCCCCCCTCCTGCCCATTCAACCCTCCCACTAAGAAAAAAAAAAAAAAAACTCACCCACCCAGGTTAGAGCAGAGAGAGAGAGAGAGAGAGAGAGAGACTGTCCTGAGGTTATAAAAAGTCTTCCCAAGCAGACAGCGGGGCCCGGTTATGATGATCCACCCCAAAGTCATGATTAATATCAGCTAATATTTGCTAATGTCTTTCACGGCTTCCCAGCACAGCCGAAGTCGACCCCTCTTCACGTCAGAGGGAGATAGGCTGAAGTGTGATCTCACTCCACAGGGTCTGCTGCTCATATGTGTGTGTGTGTGTGTGTGGGTGCATGTGCACACAGCTGGAGGCAGCAGCGAGGAGATTTAACTGTGTTTTCTCACACACTGGTGTCTGCTGACCTCAGCTGCTCATATTTACATCAGGCAACACCAATCAGAGCAGAAAAAAAAGGGGGAAACAGGCAAAAACAAACCTGCAGCAAAGAAAATGTGTGTGAAATATAACTTCACTATCTGCTGAGGCAGAGGTCCATCAATGAATGTGATTATTTTGTTGTTGCTGTTATTGTATGTCTTGTACAGTACAGTATTGATGATGCTGAGACATGTCCATAAATGAAACCAGTCAGGACAAACAGAGCACATGTCCTACAGAGCTGGAACACGCAAGACAGTGAAGTAAAGACAACATGTATGATTTAGTATATAACTGACACTGTCCCTCAAGCTGCTGTAAAGGTGAAGGCGAGAGATAAAGATAAATTATCAAAGACAAGACAAATACTAATATAATAATATGACAAAATAAAAATGTCCTCTTGTCTATTGTCTAATGTCTATTGCTTTCATTGCAAAATTAGAGCACATAAGATGTATATATATATATATACACTTTCACAACTACAACCAACAACCAAACAACAAAACCAAACAACTAGTTTCCCAAAGAGATCACGTGTCTTTGTATTAGAAACAGCACACACACTTCAGACAAGACAGACAACATCTTAAACTAAAATCATGAATTAGCAAATCAGCAATCACAGATTCAACGCAGCATGAAACAGGGACCTGACCCACCTCTGTAAATAGAGTAACTTCTTATCCACACAGTATTTATTCAAGCATTCTTTACACACTTCAGCACTGTGTTTACCAGTTTACTCTGTATATACAGCAGATTTTAAGAATCTGGCAGGTTAGATAAACAGTAGCTGTCCAGCTCTACCATCATATACATAATAACTACAAGTTGATGTTTATCTTCATGAATTTAACTTTTTTGTTTCTGTGTCATCCTGTAAATTTAAATCCTTTCAACATACTCAGAGTGTCTGAGTATGTTGAAAGGTCCTGAGAACCCACATACATGGAAAGTGAGCAGACTCTGAATCGACAACTGATGAAACCAGTACATGAGGAGTCAATTAAATAAAGGAATGAATAAAAGTGAAGAGAAATTAAATGATACAAACTATATGTGACACGAACAAGATGCTATGCACAAAACTGAGGCTTGAAACAGAATTAAATTTGACAGCACTGGCTCTGGCTGTGTGTGTGTGTGTGTGTGTTGCTTTTTACTTTTACTCCACCACATTTCAGAGTGAAATGTTGTGCTTTTTACTCCTCTGCATGAATGAACACTTTAGTTACAAAACACATGATCACCTTTTAAATTATGAGCTTTGATTCCTGCATTTTAGTCTACAAATTAAATCCCAACCCCTTATTTACTCAATAAAAGAAAAAAAAAATCCACCAGTGCAGTGAGAATATTCCACCCAAATATTCCAAACGATTTTCTAAAAATCGAATTTCATTTTTCCCACTTTTGGGTGCAGTGACCTGCTTTAAACCTTTTATTTTGAGTCAATTTTTTCAACGGGTTCATTTGAATATACAACAGGTTGAAATCTTTTTCATGCTGTTACAGATTTCTTTCACTTGTTTTAAGAAAAACGGTGTTTAAGCTCCAATGACAGCTAAAAAGAACCAACTACATCTGCCTATAAATAACACATCAAAATAGGCTTTTACTTTAGACTCTTTGAGTATTTTTTCTAATACTTATGTATTTCTATTAAATGGAACTTGTATTACAAATAAAATTTATATTAAATTATTAAATACAATAATATATCTGTCCTCTTTCTCTCTACCACTGTGAGATACAGCGTTTCTCCTTCGTGGGGAATCATTACAACTTTTATCTAGTCAGTTCTAATCTGATCTAATCCAAACTAAATCAAATGTCTATGTTTGAAAAAAGAAAAAAGAACTAA
Source organism: Toxotes jaculatrix (assembly GCF_017976425.1). Classification (NCBI taxonomy): domain Eukaryota; kingdom Metazoa; phylum Chordata; class Actinopteri; family Toxotidae; genus Toxotes; species Toxotes jaculatrix. Next base: position 19,036,512 of record NC_054406.1, read on the forward strand.
GACACCGAGGCTGTGGTAAACACCATGAAATGCTGTGCCTGAGGACAGAAATTTAAATGTAAGTCTGAGGGTTTTTACTCCTTGTGTAAAGAGTTTTAATGAGGATATTTTCAAAGTGCTCTCGTTAATTTCATCATTTCTAAATGTTTTAATGTTGGTTTTACAGTCCTGTCATGTTCCAGCCTTTATTAATTCATATTAGCAATGTCTTATTTCAGATGTACAGCTGAACCGTCTCCCACACAGGAGCTGTTTACGGCTCATTTTATGAAATCTTCGTGCCGACCTTGCAAACCTTCCTCCCTGTGATGTCCTCAGCAGCTCTACTTGGCCAGATCTGGCTGAGCTAAGTCTCTGTAGTGTCAAAGCTGAGCCTCCTATCATTAGCATGCCAAAGGTCCCAAGGTCTACTGTAGGGCACCTAGATGAGGGGCTGTCGGGGGGGTGAGGGGGGGCAATTACTGTCGGCACTAATTCTTTTTATCCCTTTCAAAGGGACGGGTGATTAGAAGAGGAAAGTTTAGATTTCCTGAACTTGAAGTGGAAACGCAAAAGTGACAGACGAAGCTGAGGGCTCAATCCACATCAGGGAGGGCTGGGGCCCAGTGTGTTGTGTGTGTGTCTGTGTGTATGTTGGGGGTTCTTCAGCCTTTGCTGGTAGGCTTTCTGTGGGATGAGAGGAAGTGGTGGCCGGTGGTTGTTTCGCTTGTTGCTCTTTCCATGCACACAGTGCTGCAGTTAGAATAACAGAGTGACATTAAAATACAATATGAGAACTGAATGTAAATTTCTCTTTATAACAAATGTGTCTGAGTCAGAACATAACACTGTCTGTGATCAGTACACTACACATGTGCTTTACTTGAGTATTTCCAGTCCATGTAACTTTATACTTCCTTCACTACAGTTCAGAGGGAGATGCTGTACATTTTACTACACTACATTCATCTGACAGCTGTAGGACTTTAGTACAGATTTATATTTTACAGAAAAAAAGTATGATAACTTAAGAGCTTTGTTATAGATTAACCTGCCTGAGAGAATTATTTGCAATAAATACTTCTTATGCATGAAAGCATCAGTAACAATAATCAATAAATAAATAAATAAACATAAAAGTACGTATAATAACAATATGTTGACAAATGCCAGACTGTATAATAATTACTTTTATTACAACACTTGTGTATTTTTACACTGTAGTATTACTACTTTTACTCATAGCAAGACTAAGACTTTGGTCTATGAAGCAGACTTCACTGTGACTGTTATTTCTCCCTTTGTGCTGCTGTTACACAACCTTTTAGCTCACCGAACGTTGACACATCACCGAACACCGAACGTTGACACATCCAAAGCAACGAGCTTGAAAATGCTGGGAAAATGAAGAGAAATTCTGTTAGTGCCACAGTTTTTGCTGTCTGTGATCTAATAAAGATCACACATGAATAAATAAGACATTTCAGGGAAATAATAAAGGAAACGTTCAACATTTCTCCAACAGCATTTATGGGAGATTTCACACAAAATATAATTTAACAGTCGCACAAATAATTAAACATTTTTTTAAAACATTTTGAAGAAAAATATCAGTTGAGCTATGACCTTGGCTGTGGCTCTGACGGCAATAACAGTGAGTTAAAGAGCTATTGAGTTACACAACATGAAGCATATAAATACACACGTCACAACTTCAGGATTAAACAAACAACAAAAAAACACTTTATGCTGTTGTATGTTTATATCTCTGAGACTTTCTAATTTTTTGTCTATATCAGTAAAATTGGAGCTTGAGTTACTGTGTTGTTTTATCCATTAACTAACTTCTGTCATAATTTATGAATAATTTTACTTTGTGAGTGTGTTCGTACATGTGTGTGTGTGTTTTTTCCTTCCCAGGGCTGACTCATCCACCTCGCTGTGTTTACTTATTTAGGCCAGCGAAGTCCTCTGGAAAATATGCATCGTTATAACTGTCCCTTTGTGAAGCACCAGACCTCTGCAATATTTCTCACCTAGGTGTGTGTGTGTGTCCATGCCAGAGCAGGGCCTGCATCAGTTAACCCTCAGCTCACCGAGCAGCAGCAGCAGTGCGTGCGTGTGTGTGTGTGTGTGTGTGTGTGTGTGTATGCAGAGAAACGCTGTGGGAAGCCTTAGGTGGCTTTCCACGCAAACCTTATATCTCAGAACAGACGTTCGCTCATCGTGTGGGATGAGGAGGCTCCTCCTTCACCTCAGTTTGGATTTCACCTGTCAGTCAAACTGTGAAGGTGTATTGTGTTGTTTTGTGCTTTAATAATTCTCGCGGGGCAACACCTGACAACCACAGCACACAGCCAGGAGACTGTGTTGTTGCTGCAGCAGCTACAGACAACTCAGCCCTGACTTACCAAACAGGCACGATCACTGAATTCAGTCTTAATTTGGAATTATGAGGCAACTTCCTGTGAGTGTGACTTTGTCTGTCGGGGGTTAGCAGAGCCTACAGATCTGGTCTGTGGGGGTAATGTCCAGTATGCAGCTGTTTTTTAACACTCTCTGTCTCTTTCTCTCAACCTCCAAAATAAAAAAACACACACACACACACACACAGGGGGAAAAGGAAGAGGCTGCTGAATGATACGGGATGGAAAGGTGTGAGAGAGCCCCTTTACATTTATGGCCTCTGTAGAAGTGGAGGAAGTGGTGTAGTAAAGTGGAGTCGCGCTCCAAAGCCCTCACTCAATTCCAAGTACATCACAGACAGTGAAATCAGGGGTGACGGGAAAAAAAAAAAACAACACAACAAGGCTCAGATCTGAAACACAAAACCCTTTCATAGGATCAGTGGAGCCACTCAAAACTCAGGTGACGGCTCAGTAATATCTCGTCACTATCAAATGAAATCATGTACGGTAAACTGAAATTTATATACTGTTGGCCCCTTCAGTCTGCAACAGTGCATCATATTTTCAAAAATAATCATAAGTTTGGTTCATAAAATCTTAATCTGAACACAATTGATAATTATAGGTTTCGAATAAATGTATTGTGTAGTAAGAAACAGTGATTCCCATCTGAAACGGAAATACTCACAACATGACTGTCACAAATACAAAGTTACTTAAAACATTGAAACTGAAAGTGCAGATCAGGCATCAGACTGTTCTCTGTCATTGCTTTATTACCTTTTCATATATTATGTCATCAGATTATTATGATGATGCAGTCACAGTAGAGCTGATTTCATCTACTTAATGTAGTTTCAGTGAGATTAATTATTTTTAATATTTATAAGAGTTAAAGTTGGTCGTCTGTATAAAATCTTAATCTGAAAAGAACCAGGATGATGATGCTGTGGATAAAAGGTAAAATGTTTCCCTCTGAAATGTAGAAGAATCAAAGCATAAAGACAAACTCATCATAGATTTAGTTAAAAAAAAAAATCTTAATCTTCAAAGGAACTAGTTCTAAATTTAGCTTTAGTTTTAATGATGTTCCTGCTTTTTGCATCTGTCAGTTCATGTGTATTTTTCATTATTTGTGAAGCACAATATGTTGGTTAATTTTGTATTTAATTGAAAAGTTTTGTAATTATTATTATCACATATCAAACTCTCAGTTAAACAGAGAAAAAGTATAGATCAGTGTAAATGGATACACTCAAAGTAACTCAGAAACATTGGAAACATTTCCTCTTTCATCTCACTGCAAAGAGAGCAAAGAAACGTACTAATGAGCAGAAAAAAGTCGCGGATTCAGTGTTTTTATATTTATATTATATACTGTCAGTACAGTATATCACACTTTTCCTTTTGCTGGTGAATGATACGAGTTTAGTTTTATTAAAACAGTAGAATTAACCTCTCAGCCTCCAGCAGGCTGAAACATTTAATATTAGAGCCTCAGAGGGAGACATGCAGGCCCATTATGCAAATCTGGGCATCACTTGTGGGCTGTCCACACTTTGGCACAACAGGAACACAGAGTCTGCCCTAATGGCCCATACTCAGTAAACACAAGGCCTCTCCCATGTGGATTAGAGACAACAAAAGATTAGCACTATTTGCAAATATACAACTGAGTTCAAAGGCACAGCTCTGTCCCCTCGCTTCCCTTCTTTTGTTTGAACACACAGCTTTGAATGTGTGGAGCATCAGATGTTACAGACTGTAACAGATTTTCAGGTATTAAATGATAAATCCCAAAGTTCATACTGGCAGCTTTATCAACAGAAAAGACATTCTTTGAACACCTAAAAAAAGCTGTGAAAAAAGGGGATTTTGTTTTTTAATAGAGTTTGGTTGAGGAAAACAAATTTCAACTAAAATGATAAAAGCTGGTTTGAAAATTTTTAAAATCTGCAAAAGTGAAGCGGAATCTCTCTGCTCAGTCTGCTGTGTGTGGGCGGTGTTTGAAGACGTTGAACCCCGTCAGAGAGGCGAGGTGTGTGCGCGCAAACCACGCCCCACATCCCCATGAGGTCCCCGGGGGCCCTTAAATGATGAGGCCTCGAGGCTTAGAAACCAGTGTTGCTCGGACCTGATCTCCCTCAGCGTCTGTTTTTGAACCAGTGAGATCCTGCACCAAGCGTCTTGGATTTAGGTCTAACTACTCTTCTTGGAAATATGTCTTCCTCCAACCCCGACCAGCGCCTGGAGCATCTCCTCAGCGCCGTGGAGAGCGAGTTCCAGAAGGGCAGCGAGAAAGGAGATGCGTCCGAGAGGGACATTAAACTGACGCTGGAGGACGCAGACTTATGGAACAAGTTCAAAGAGTTGACCAACGAGATGATTGTCACCAAAACTGGAAGGTAGGTTCAATAAAGCGACCTGTGGCGAGGCCGCGGTGCGCACAGGGAGGGTGGATTTTACGCAGGGTTTTTTAAATTGTGAGAACTAAAAATGTGCTTGATCAAAGTTGTCAAGCATTTTATTTTATTTTTTTATGTGAGGCTCTCACACACACACGTACGCGCTCTGTCAAAGATTTTGCTTCCTGAGGCCTAAGAGAGGCCTCGGGAGGCTCAGAGGAAATATCAGCAGAACTTTCTGTGACTGAACTTCAGTTAAAGTTACATGTTTAAAAACGATTTTGGTAAAAATGACTCCTTAGACAAATTCTCATAAATTTCATTCTTATTCTTTCCAGGAGGATGTTTCCGGTGCTCAGAGCCAGCGTCACCGGCCTGGACCCAAACGCCATGTACTCGGTGCTGCTGGATTTCGTAGCCGCGGACAACAACCGGTGGAAATACGTGAACGGGGAGTGGGTCCCCGGTGGCAAACCGGAACCCCAGAGCCCCAGCTGCGTCTACATCCACCCGGACTCCCCCAACTTCGGAGCGCACTGGATGAAAGCGCCTGTTTCCTTCAGCAAAGTCAAACTCTCCAATAAACTGAACGGAGGCGGACAGGTGAGGAGTTAGGTTTGCAAAGTCAATCAAAGAAATGCATGAATGAAATGCTACTGTTGCTCTAAAGGAGCTTTAAAGATTCATTTTAACAAGTTACTATATTTTTAATCATAAAATATACCACTCCTTTCTCTTATTTTTAGGAGCTGTAAAATTCATTCACTGGATTTCTGTCATTTTGCTGCCATATTTTCACTTGATCATATAAAAACGTGACTAAATTTGCTGATTGAAATAGTGGTGACAAATAGTTAAATTAATTTGTATTTTTATTCTACAGATCATGCTGAATTCTCTGCACAAATATGAGCCAAGGATACACATCGTGAAGGTCGGAGGGATCCAGAAGATGATCAGCAGCCAGTCTTTCCCTGAAACACAGTTCATCGCTGTCACTGCGTACCAGAACGAAGAGGTCAGTTGTGTGTATCCCCGTCATAAAAAAATCTTAAAAACGCCGATTTGCCTTAAATATTGAATGAAGTGCTAACAGCTGTCACGCTCTGCCCACAGATCACTGCTCTGAAGATAAAGCACAATCCCTTCGCTAAAGCCTTCCTGGACGCTAAAGAAAGGTACAAGCTTAAACTTCAAATCAAAGCTCAGATTACCAAACTAGTCTCAGATTAGTTGGCTTTAACATTATATCATCTAATATAATTGTTCTGGTTTGCAGGAGCGACCATAAAGAAGTCCCTGATCACAGTGCGGACAGTCAGCAGTCTGGCTACTCTCAGCGTGAGTTTCTTTCATTTCTCCATTTCAAAAATGTTCAAGGAGAGCATTCAAGTTCAAATTTGAAAAGCCGCAGTCGCTGATAAAGAGCATCTGGGACTTAACCGTGTCTATTCACTTCCACAGTTGGAGGTTGGTTCCTCCCAGGCCAGAGTCCTATCTGCCCCAGCAGCAGCCCTCCTCAGTTCAGTAGCACAGCAGGTCACTCCTCTGGCTCCTACTGCGAGCGCTATTCCAGCCTGAGGAGCCACAGAACCGCCCCGTACCCCAGCCACTACCCCCACCGCACATCCAGCACAAGTAAGACCCCACTCATATCAAACGTTTCCTCTTAAGATGCCAAATTAAAAGGAGCATTAGCGAGTAAATACGCTCTGTACCTCATTTTCAGACAACTACATGGACAACACTTCAGGGACTCTGCCTACTCATGACAGCTGGTCCGCTCTTCAGATCCCCAACTCCACAGGCATGGGCACCCTGTCCCACACCACCAACTCCACATCTAACTCCAGGTGAGACCCTGAACCACAGGTGTAGAATGGCTACACAGATTCTTGCTCTTGGTTTCACTGAAGCTAGAACTTATAACAATTTCCACGTAACAGGTAGTTGGTGTTTATTAGTTAAAGCTAACTAACATGAACATCACAGGGTTCATGTTATGACCCCATGATGCCACCAGAACCATCTCAGATTCACCAACACTCTTGTCCTCTCTCATCCACAGTCAGTATCCCAGTCTATGGTCAGTAGCTGGCACCACCCTCACCCCTTCAGGCTCGGCCTCGGGCTCCATACCTGGAGGTCTGACCTCCCAGTTCCTGAGGGGCTCCTCCTACACGGGCCTGACCTCCTCGCTGCCCGTCTCCTCGCCTTCCTCCATGTATGACCCCAGTTTGAGCGAGGTCGGTGTCGGGGAGGCCCAGTTCGAGAGCTCCATCGCCAGGCTGACTGCATCCTGGGCGCCTGTGGCTCAGAGTTACTGAGCAGCTGAAAAATTCAACTCTGTGTGCTAGGCTGTCATCTCCGAAGGCTGGAGGCTTTAGGAACAGGACTGAAGACATGAAGAAAGGTCCTGAGGAAGACGCGGGAGTGTCACGAGACCTGGAAAGGATCCATTTTGGCTCCTGTTTGTGAAAAAGCATAGATTATTCATTAAGGAGCATATAACTTAAAGAAGGTGCAAAAGTTAGGCTGGAGTCACACGTGACTGATGTTGATGTGCAGAGACAGAACTTGAAAGACAATCATGTCCTTCCATATTGGACAATATCACAGTAGAATAATAGGCCTTAGAGTAGCTACATGGTCAGAACTCTCTTTGCTCTTAGTGATTCACAACATGCCTTTTACATAGTTATAACATGTTTATTACACTTTTTTCCCCTCTTATGGCTCCAAACAACCACCCTGAATCGCACAATCACTGACACTTTTGTTTTTATCAACATAAAACAATTTTTTTTAAAAATGGTCCTGCTAACATAAATGTGTATATGAGTGTATATAGAATAAATTAACGTCCAGTGTTTTCCATATAAATGTGCCTTTTTTCTGGTTGCAATACAAATGTTCAAGGATTGGACTGAGAGTCGCAAGTGCCTTCTGTATCCTGGCAGGATTCTGTGGGGACACCCCCCCCCCCCACTTCACCTGCACAAACACATGTACATAAACTATGTATTTGTATTTGAACTCACTGTGAGTTTTATTTATGTCATGTAATAATAAATTAAATATGTTTGTTTTCTCAAACTGGGTTTCATTTGGTCTGTTTTGTGGACACTTGGTACCTTGTGTAATGATTTGAAGTTTCTCAGCTCTAAGCACTATAATAAGTATGATTTTGGTACAGAGAGATGAAAAGAACACACCATGTACATAATAAGTTCCTATCATCTCTAAAGATTGAAGGTCAAACAAAGGCCAAGTGGTTTAATTAATGAGACAAACATGAAAGGGTCGAGCAATGGGCGCCTAAAAATGTCCTGTGTCTCATTTTGATACCCGTGGGTTAGTCTCGAGGTGTAACTCTCACTTTGCCCTCGTGCATCAAACTTCAATCGTAACATTTCTGGCCCCATGATATGAGCTGCTTTAAATAACGGCCTCCGCACAGCGACTCTAAGTGAATGTGGCTTCTTTGATGTGTAATTGAAATGACAAGGTGATGGAGAAGTGTCCAGTTTCAGAAACCTATCGGGGTATTTTTCCATCACTGGCACCCGTTCGTTACAATCTGCGTTGTGGTGCGACATACGGCTAACACATTCAGATCTGCATGTGAGGAGAGTCAAAGGTACCGAAGACGGACCCAAAACGCTAACACCTGAGATTAAATAAATACAAATAAATGATTAAATAAATAAAAATATACATGTTATTACTGGTATTTTTCCAAAGTTAGCTTTGCATTATTAACAGGAACATAGTGGACTCAAACCAAACTCAGTGCAATTAACCAACTTTTTTATTTGCTTGTTAAACCAATCTTTCTATGCCTTGTTGTCTTAATAAACTCATTATAATGCTAATGTTCATGATAAGAATGTATTATAATATGTTTCATTATCAATAGAGACAAAAAGATGTGGATTCATTGGACGAATAAAGGATTGAACAAAATCATATTTAAAAAGTTTTAAAATTATTCAGAAAAAGTGACTGATTTTAGTTTGTTGAGATGCACATAAACAAACGGTGCTAATGTAAAAGTCCATGTGCACATATTAAATAAAAGTGACATCAAGCTCAACTAAAAAAAAAACAAAAAAAAAAACAGAAATGCATTTTAGTTGATTCAGCTTTATCCTCAGCTCATACCTGAGGCCAGTGGCTTGGCCGTGTGTTCGTGATGTCAGTGGTGTGATGTGTGTGTGTCAGGCCCACAGAGGTTCGGCCCCTGGAAAGTGATGGAGTGGTCCTCACCGAGGTGCAAATGAAGGCTGGAGGGTCACGGGGCCACAGGCAAATAGTAATGAAGCAGCAATGTGACCTGCAGCTGGCGGGGCCAAACGGAGCAAAGGTCCCTCACATGAAACGCTGACATCTCCCAAAGCCTTCATTTTAGTGCTTCTCCAAATAGAGGAATTAATCTGTCAAACAAGATAGAAATAAAAATAGAAAAAATAAAATGGTTACAAATCTGTGGAGAGTTTGCAGTTTCATCGATTAGCTCAGTGTTTTGGTTTAGCGGCTCAATTCTTTTCTGTTTTGTTTCACTGTGTCACAAAATTTGTCTGTCGGCACCAAACAGCCGACAGACAAATTTTTGTTGTCACAAAAAAATTGTGACAACAAAAAATTGTCACAAACTTAAAATGTATTAAAAAATCAGCTACTGCAAGTAAAGATGCAATGCAAGTATAATATAAACAGGCTGTATATATGAGTAAATAACTGCAGTATAAGTAAAAGCAAGTACTACATTCACAATTTTACAATGTACAGAAGAGAAAAATGTACTAAAGTGTCAAAAAGTACAATGAATAAAGAGAATAATACTCTATATAATAGAGTAATTTAGTTAATTCAGCTAATTTTCACTACTGGAGTGATTTAATCTGTATGTATCATACTGTTCAAGTATGATGCATATGTTTTATATGTAAAATCATAGTCGGTTAATTTTTTATAGCTGTCAACTAGAGTAGAAGTAAGTCAACTATAAGTAGAAAGTACCATATCACAACGTGAAATAGAAAATAGAATATTAACAATTTAGTACAGTTGATAGGTCAGTCAACTTACTTTCCTCCACCACTGCTTTTTGCTATGTTAAGATATTCTAAGATTCACTGGACCAATCAACAGTGACATTATTTTTATATTAGCCTGTGCTTGTGAATTATACTGGGCCATCACCATCTCTATGGTATCACCCCGGGGTGCTCTTCATTAGTTATTACTCACAGGATCAGAGTTTGATTTTTGATGACTTCACTTTGTTCAGCAAACAACAAAAGCCAAAAAAATAAAAGTCACTGAGTCCTTGTGTTTCATCTTTGCTGTGTGTGTGTGTGTGTGCGTGTGATGGGCTCTTTATGAGCAGTTGTCCAGACCTGCTGGGGAGGATGTTTGCTGATGGTCTTTGCTCAGTCTGGAGCGGTAAACAGGTCCTGCTGGGCTCAGGGCCATCTCTGCCCTCTCAGTTATGGTATGTGTGTGTGTGTGTTGATCTGAGGACCCTGAGAGCTGACTGAAGCCTTTGTCCTTCAAAATGGCTGATCTGCTCTGCACACCCCAGCCTGCAGCCTGTGTTGGCCTTCACTGATTGACAATTGGGAGTCTGACTTTGCACACTGGCCTCATCTCCACCCCTGGAAGTGTGTGTTCCAAATACGCTTTACAGAGTGTGCCCAGCACCCAGGTGTGGAGGATGGATGGAGCAGTCTAAACAACAGATGCACATGTTGGGTTGGGTCGGCGCTCTCTAACTGTGCTTGTCGTTATTAGTTTTAGTTTGATCTGAGGTTTTAAATCTGTCTTAATGACAGAAACAGAGTTTGTTAATGACATCCACTTAAAATATATCAGTCGCTGGCAGAGAGACATGGGATGGAGTCAGCGATCGAAGTCAGACTGACTCAGACTCAGTGTTTTCATCCAATGAGGCGGCATGAAAATCTAAATCTGACAGATGAAGAATCAGCCAGCCTCCCGTCCCAACTTTGTCCTGGTGTCCTCTCACGTATCCCTCCTCCACTTCCAGGAATAAGCCACTGAGCAGCCCTATGGACGAAGAGACAGGGACGAGGCGGCCTCCGCAAACACCACAATTATGACGGTGAGTCACATTGTGCTGGGCCTTGCAGGTGATTTATGAGGGGATGAGGGGCCACTGCCAAAAAACAAGCCGTCAAGTCTGGAACAGGGAGTCAGTGCGGTGGCGGGGAGGTGTGTTTGCAGACCGCCCCCTCGTCCGCCCCCAAACCCCAACCCCGTCCCTCTGATGTCTGTGTGTCTTCGTTAATGAAGAAATTCTGGTACCTTGGTGAGACATTGCTGTCAGCTGAGCAGACTCTGCCTTCTCTGTGCCCTCAGCCCCTGCACAGTCATACAGCTGCCCCACCCACCAGCAATCCCATCAGGCCTCTGGCTTCACCTCCCTAGCTGAGGCTGTTAAAGGAACTTTGGGAAGTCAGGCCACTACAGTGATCCCAGTCTATGAGTCCTAAAGGACCATACCTGGGTTTTGACAATCCAAATGAACAAACAGTAGAACTCTGCACGGGGCTAAAAACTGAGACCAGAACCCAGCCTGTACCCATGTCATTAAAGACCTGACCCGACAGAAGTGACTGGCACTGTCAGAGAGAGAGAGAGAGAGAATTTTCCTTATATACTGAAATGATCAAACCCGAATCCAAACAGAGCCTGAAGCTTTAGGCAAAAAAATGAAAGTGACAAACAAACCTACTATTTGTAGCAAACTGGATAAAACATTAAAAAAGGCACAAGCTTTTAAATCCAAGAGCACCCACGAAGAAGAAAATCTCAAGATGATTCGAGATTAGACAAAACATCTATCTGTTGCCCTTAAATACTGAATACTGCTTCCTCTCCAGTCCCAGAATAACTGCTCTTTGCCAACATGTGAACAACTACTCGACATCCATGACACAGAACTGTAACACATGGCCTAACAATCAAAACACAAACACGGCGACCTGCTCTCTGCAATCAGCAGATCAGCCTTCGCAAAAAACGCCGCTGTCCTGATGAGAGAGATGTCCCGAGAGTGTTTTTGAACTAGATGAGCAATTTCACACATTAGGAGGACTTGCTAGCCAACATAAGCTAATGTATGTTTCCTCCGGTCACCACAGTGATGGTGACAGCCTCTCACCATCCTGACAGGGCAGTCCAGTTAGCTGTGGACAGTCACACGAGCAGAAAAGACTTGTAAGCAAACTGGTCCTCAGTGAAGTAACATTTAGCAGAGGTGCATGATATCCAGTGTGGTCTGAGTGAGAAACCATGTCCTTCAATCAGTGGTAGTCGTACGGTGATTACCCTCAGGGTCGGAGCGTGTCAGTCACTTTGAAAAGAGTGAACTACTCAGTATGAATAGTAATATGTTGGAATGATGTTTACAGTGAGGACATGGTTTTTCTGTGTAGCCTGTCAGTGATGTGAAGGATGTAAATATGGAAACTTTGGTCCATTTGTCAAAGTGCTAACAGTGAAGTTCTGATGAAAGATAATGATCCTTCCATTTTACTTCCACTACACACTCAGACCACATGTCTGAAAATTAAAAACATGAACAAATATCTGAGCATGTTGACTTAGAAGGATGCAAGCTCCTCACCTCCACTCGAGGCTCGCAGCCTGAGGCTACATCAGCTGATACTGAACCTCACTGTGTCATCATGCTTTCCTGCTGCTGCTTCACATTAAAAGCATTCAACAACTGAATCAGGGCTGAAATGGAAATCTGTAAGTTGGTTAAGAGTAGATGTTTGACGGGTGCAGACAGAGGTGAATGCACATCTTCTTCAGTGACTATACAATGTATTATTGGTCATAACCTGAAGATGCAGCTGTAGCTGTAGTTGCTCTTTTCTTATAAATTGTTTTTACTACTAATATAAATACTGTTGTGTTACTATTCTAAATATATAACTACTATCTTAACATATTAAAAGCTATTAAAGTACTACTACTAAGCTTCTACTTTTTACACATTTTTATAAAATAAAAACCTCACTGACTTCCCAGGTCTCGACTTGTTCATTTAAAGCTATGAGATAAACTCATTTCTTCCACCTGAGGATCATCTTCTGCAGCGTTTCAGCAGATTTGTAGGATTGGTGTGAGAACTCTTTGCACATTAACTATACAAGGTAACACTCAACCTTAAAAAGCACTCACAGCCTTTTACACTTTAAGGAAAACACTGCTGCTCCCTTGTGGCTCAGACAGAAAACCTTCCAGTCTGTGCACCGTGTTTCTTTGACGCCTAAGCATCTAATCAGTACACAAGTGATAGAAATGAACTACAAAACTTACAGTATTTGAATGGACAGTGACATTTTACATATAAACTTAATCAAAAAGGCTTAGAAATCTGTGGCATCCACACAGGGTCCACACCAGGACATGCTCAATTACACAATTGACCTGCCTGGTGACCTGGTTCTCATTGTAGGCCAGGAGCCTTTGGAAGTGATCCAAACATGATACACGGCTGAGTTCAGTGACCCAGAGGCCTGGTAAAAATCACCAGTCTTGGCCTTGAACTCTTCAAGGTTATGAACTTTCAAATTCACAGACAGCAAAGATACGAAAGTGAATTGAAACCTCAGTGTTTGATTATTTTGCATTCATTTCTGCTAATTCAGGGAACTGATATTTAACCCACTGAAATCAGGTGAAGTGTTAACTCTTGTGCTGACTGACTGCAGAAAATTAAAGCACTCGTGTTGAATCACTTTGATTTTAAATTCATTTATAAAAAAAAAAATCCAGACACATCTTTAAATATTTGGACGACATGCACAGAGAGAATGCAGATGTTCCGGTCATCAGACCATGTTCTCATAACAAAAGGAAAAACTGAAACACACACCTCTGCCCTTAAGAGATGTTAATCAACAAAAACGCATGTCTAGTATGAAGAGAACACATGAAGGGAAGCTGGGTTGGTGCCTGACGTTGGCTCTAACGTGGTTTGTGTGAACCATGATGTGGATTCTACCGGTGAAGCCTGCAACAGCTGGTCTCAGCTGAACTTGGCTTTAGAGAAATCCATCTCTGGGTGCTGAGCCATGAACCTGCAGACACACAAGATGTTAGAAACAAAAAAAACAGCTGACATGTTGACAACAAAGCAAGAGGCTTTCAGAAGTTTTTTTTCCCCCATCCATTTCTGCATGTGTCTTTATTTATATCATAGACACACGTGGATTATTTTGATCAAACTTTATTCTTGCTGGTAAATTTCTGGATTGTCAACATTTCCCCTCAGAGCACTGAGGGAAGACTTTTTTTAACTTTAGCTGTAGCACCTCCTTCTGGCAACTGGGTGATTTTTTTTTAAACAGTGAAAAGGTGCATGATGACTGAGATGACACCATCAGACAACACATTTGATTGGTCAGACATAACGTGAACTTTGTGTCAGTAAAGAAACTCTGTCATCCAGTTATCTTCACAGCAGTCACCTCAGAGCTGTTGTTTAACTCTTATAAAACTGTACGAGACCTTCACAGGCAGCTTTAACAAGCTCAAAGAGGAAGTGGACGGCAACATGACAGAAGGCGAGACTCTACTGGCCTCGACTGTGAGCAGCAGAGGACGAAGAGTGTCCTTCACATCTGTCTAAGCTGTGAAGTTAGCTCAAGTCCAGGACTTTTCTTAGTAATGCTACTGCTGTGTGTAATATTTGACATGATACGACACAGACCGCTGGAGTTTGTAGCAGTTGGAAGAAAATCATCCTTAATGTGCAAATGAAAGCATGCTTTCATGGATTTGCCCTTTTACTATGAATGGGATATACTTCACTTTACGGCTGACCATTTTCTTTAAGTGCACATGGTGTTTTCAGTCTTGAGACAGCCACTGGTGTCTGTTCATTTTACCGTACACAATTAAGTTGCAGAGGCTTGAACAACATGCTACCTACAGCCAGAAGCGACAGCAGTTTTCATGCTCTTCCTGGTGGTTTGTTCAAAGACGTTCTTTAAGTAACATCACACTGTTAACATAACTCATCAGTGCAATGCTTTAAAAACCTGATGCTAACGGTCTGGTTGGAGCTTCAGGTGTGTCATGCTAGTAGCAGCTATCACCTCGCAGAGACTAAAATAAACTGAAGCCAAATGAGGCCTGCAGGGTAGAACATCAATGTAAAATATTTAAGCAGGACATGACAAATGGTTGGGAGTAACATACATATCATTTGTAGTTAAACTGTAAACCACAGTAAAACCTTTAAAGTGCAACAAGACACTGTTTAAATGATCTAATCTTCTAAGGGGACTTCAGTAGTTAGTAAAAGTGTCAAAACGAGTTAAAAGAAAAGACTTGTAAAACATCACGTCCGCCATGCTGAACCAGGTCACTGTCTGCAGCAGATGGCACAGTCAACACACCATCTTTTACTGCCCACAGTTACAGCAGGTGAGCTTGGCCTTGAACAGAAACAGGTAACACTGAGGGCAAAACTACACAGGAGGCTTTCAAATTCAGTTTCCTATAAAATCTTTGTGCACCATAAAGCCTCTGATAAAGTGACTCTGAGTACAGTGTCTGCTTTGGCGAGTTACCAGAGAGGTCAGCTGACAGAGAATAAAAGGTTTATTTACAGTTTTGCGATGACAAAACCTGAGCTAAACCGAACAGGTGTGTTCTCTGGCAGTGAGGCTACACTGGAAACTTACTTTTTAAGAATGTCTTGTTTCTTCTGCTCTTCAGACGTAGGCAGGCCCATTGATTTCTGCCTTTGGTCGTACATCATCTTCTCCACCATACCACGCGTCTCCCCATCCAGGTCTGACAACTGCTCCGCAGGAAGTACACATGGGGGGGCAGAGGGGGTGGGGGGTGGAGGAGTGAAGGAGTGCATGTCAGTAATCTTTTAGTTGCTTTTATTAACATACAGTTACTGTGAAAAGCGAAAGCCTGGCATCCTTTACCTTTGAGTTCTCTGGACAGATTTTCTTGGTGTTGATTTCTGGATCTGTGGTAACGATCTTGCTCCACCACTCCATTTTATTAATCTGAAGTTAAAAAGGAAAGATTCAGATGAAATTTAAAAAAAATCTACATACATTATTCATCTCAACAACCCAGCTTTCTTTTCATTCACCTCAGCACAGCTGAGGAGACACACATTAAAGGCTGGAGTCCGTCTCCAGTGACCCACACTCTTTTCTTACCTTTTCCAGGTGCACTGTAACAACCTTGCCGTCGTCGATGAGCCAGGAGCTTTCTTCTACCTTCACCTCGTTGTAGAGCTGCCCCTCGATGACAGGAGGGTGTCCTTTCAGGCCGACCTTGATGGAGCGTCGCTGGATGTCCACCACCACGTCTCTCCCCTTAATGCGGAACTTCACATCAAAAGGCACCGCCAGCTGAGGGAGGACGTTAAAAATAGTAACAGATATTAGATGATGTCTAAGAGACAGGCATCAAAACTTTCAGAACACAGAGGATTTACAGCAGGCTGACACATGATGCCATCATACCCACAGTTCTTTTGTTGGTTTGGTTCATTTATGTACAAACATACTCAATGACAAGGGAAACGTGTGAGGGAGGGTGACAGACTGAATAGAAATTGATTTATAAATCTGTAGATATCAGTGTGTGGTAGCAACCTGTGTAAAATAAGTCCACTATACTTGTAAAGGCAAACCAGTGTTTCTCCACAGAGACACATCCTCTCTTCAGAGGCTAAGGCATGGGGCAACATTTCCAGGCTGCTTGTCAGTGCCTTGTACCATAAATAGTTGAGTAGTGTGAAATACAGAGGCTGGATTGTGGTGCAAATATTGCTGTTGACACTCAGGTGAACACTGCTAGCTTCAACATTTTCAGGCAAAAAGAAATATCATGTCATATAAGAGTAATGTCCCGGCCAGTACAACCGGGCCTGCCAATACAGAGAAACGGCCAAGACAGGAGGCGTGAGGTCTGTCACACTATGTCACAGTCGAGGGTTTTTAGTAAAAATCTGGCTGCCTGAGCAGCAAGATGATCAAAAACCACAGACTCTGAGAGGCTTAGTAAACACAAGTTGGTGATACAGATGGATTCCACGGAGATTCAAAGCATTTTCCCGAGGTCAAAAAGGACTCACATCAACTTCAGACAGGGTCTGCGTCCACTTGTAGTTGGGCAGGTCAGCTCCGTTTCCGGCATTAGGCTTCAGCTTATCTTTGTCCTTCTCGTCTTCCTCTCCTTCTGAGTCAGACTGCGGACATGGAAATTAAGACCAGTAAATCAGCAGAACCAGATTTTACTGCTCATCAACACCAAACATTTCACTCCTGACCTGTTCCAACACTCACCCCCTTCTCTTTTTCTGCATTTGTTGGGGTTGTCTCCGTTTTCTCCTCTTGCTTCTTTTTCTGTAATGCAAAACACACAATAAATACATAAATAAAGGGATAAAGTAATACACAATAGAACAACCGCAGTTATTCGTGTGACAGAGCATCAGAGCTTCCAAATTTCACCTTGTCAAGTTCAGACTGAAGTTTCTCTGCTTCTTCATCAGTCAGTTCCTGAATTCTGGGACCGTCGTCGTTTTTCTTTTTTCTCTCTTCCTCTGCCAGCTTGGCAGCTCTTTCAGCTTTCTCTTTCTTTTCCTTCTCCTGTTTCATCTGCTTGTCTTTGTGGGCTTTCAGCGCCAGCTTACTGTGGTGTGCAAAAGCATCCTTCACTAACTGAAAAAACAGGAACGGTGAGAAATGACAAGTCAAGTGGCACCTATGTTAATAACTGTCCAGGTTTCTAACAGCACAGTGTCAAATGTCACAGAAGCTGCATCTACAGTAATGTTACCTTCTCTGCAGCATCAGCATCACCTCCAGTGAAGAAGTCGGTTTTGCGGCGGAGGAAGCTGAAAAATGTGTTTACTAACTGTAGAAAGAAAAACAATCACAAATGAAATTAAATAAAGAAGAGAGGAATAATATATAATAATATTTTTTTCTTTATTAAATGTCAAGAAATGTGTGTTAATGGTGGAAATAATGATTCTTCTAGAAATTTCAGTCATTTAACACCACTTAGCCCAGACCCAGTAACTCAGTGATATATTAAGATGTTTAACTGTGGATAGATATTCATAACATCCTTTACGATGAAAACAGACCATCCAGAAATGAGTTGAACAATAACTAAAAGAGGGATTTTATTGTAGTGTCATGCTGCTCTGTGAGACACATGTAAGCCGAATTCACCACAACATCTCACTGATTATAAAACATAAGTTTATGATCTGTTCAGCTAGAATGTTTTCTTTTTAAATGACAACAGTATTTAAAACCTGTAAAATGGCTGGAAAATTCTGCTTTGATGTTATGAATGCTGACAGACGAGGTGTGCCTACTAGCTTAGAGGCTAACTGAATTAGCATCAACACAGACACGGAAGCTTTAGCACGTTAGCAACAGGGTGAATTACCTCTTGTACTCCTCCTTCGTGTTGCTGTGCCATAACAAGCAACATTCCGTCGTACTTTTCTTCATCGTCACCCATGTTTGTGGATTAGGAAAAGGTTAAATGAAACGCTAACTGTGAGAATGGCAAGCTAAAAGTTGAGTTAGCGACAATGTGAGGGCCGTTGGCACGCCGCTTACTTCCTGGAAACAAACCCCGCCTACACTTGTTTGGACCAATTGGAGAAAGAGATTCTAAATGACAACTAAACTTACCAATAAAGAGAGCGCTTTGTGTAGGGGGGGACTGAAGGGTCCAGTAAGAATAAGAACTTTCTAGAGGGAAAAAAAAATATATCAAAATTGATGATTTTATTCTAAATGAGATTTTAAATCGTTGTATGTTAACCTGAGTATAATTTGTTATTATTTTATTGTTTAATTAATCATAGTAATTTAATGGCAGTTAATTATAGCAGTGAAAATAGAAAATAATTATAACAATAAACAACTGAAAACTGCAGAGTATTAGATTTGCAGAAATTTTTTCTGAGATATTTTTCAGATTAATGGCTCTAAATGCATGAAAAAATGTTCCTTCCCTTGGTGTCAGAGAAACCAGTGGGCAGCTGCATTAAATATAATGAAACTTATAATTCTGAGAAATCATTTTATAATTACTATTTAGTCCAGTTTAAGAAGGCAGAGATGACTCAGATTCATCAGTAAGTCACTTATTTATCTGCTGCACCCATGGTTTAAATTTGTTTTACAGTTTCCTGTCATGACAGAAAATTGTCATCATCATCATTATTATTTATTATATTATTTTTTCTTATTATAATGGGTAGGTAAACCTAATAAACCAGTGAATTAAATGACCAATAGAAATCAAGTAATTTCTGAAAAAAATTGGCAGCACGGTTGTAATTCTTAAAACCTATTTAAGAAATTATTGTGTTTTTTTCATGCAGGACGAAGGGGTAACTAGGGCACAGGTCAGGTGGCAGCCTGAGCGTTGACCCTGTCAGTCCTTGATAGACTGGAGTTAATGACTGAGGTAAACATGATAAATGTCATTCACCCCTGCCAGCTTCACCGTTTCCTTTCCCTGTACACCTGCTGAGTTTACTGACCTTATCGCCTCCACGTGGAGGGAACCTAGATCTGTCTGAACGGGAAGTCCATGGTCACTGTTTTTTTTTTTTTTTTTTTTTACCTCAGTGCACGGGCTTAAAAAGGAGGGTCAAGGCTGAGTTTGTCGTGAGCAGGTGACATCCTGGATAAATAGGGGCCGAGGCTGAGCACTGATTGAGGCTGTTCTTGCTTTCTGAAGCTAACTGACTCGTTTTTATTTATTAATTTTTTTGCTAAAACGATTTTAAGAATATTTCCTTCCTCACCATGTTTCCTCCTGATGAGAAGATTACAAACAGCACTTGTTACCGGGATCAGCATCCTCACACTATCCTTTATAACATTTTGAGCTGGAGGGACAGCAACTACCTCAACAACAAACTGAACTCCATGCCACACAGCTGCCACTGTGAGCACAGGAGGGCAGTTTGCCTGAAGGAGCCAGAAGCCACCTGCCAAGTTGCCTCCAATGTGCTGGTCAAAACCATCTGCTTCATGAGAAGTTTACCATCCTTCAGCCAGCTTCCGTCCGGAGATCAGACAGCGCTGTTAAAACACTGCTGGGTTCCTTTATTTGTTCTGGGGCTTGCACAAGAAAAGATAGTGTTTGAAGTGACTGATGCACCGAATTCAAGTATCCTTAGACAGATTTTGCTCAGACAGGGACTTTCTGAGAAGGAGGCTGACCAGCCAACTCTTGCCGGAGTCCACAGACTGAGAACTTGCTTGCGTCAGCTGTGGAATCTGGACCTCAACCTGAAGGAATATGCTTACCTGAAGGGTGCTGTGCTGTTCAACCCAGGTATAACATCTTTTTGTTGGTTGTGTTTCAGTGGCCATGCTAACGACTTTGTCAGATATGATCAGCTTAACTAGAAACTTCTCCCCTTCCACTACAGTCGTTCAAGGATTGAGCGCCATGTTGCTGATTGAGGGCCTCCAACAGGAAGCTCAGAGAGCTCTCCATGAAGTCATCTGCCTCCTGCACCCAGAGGACGCCAGTCGCTTCGGACACATCCTTCTAGCAGCCTCTGCCATTCAGAATATCAACCACAGCTTAGTCACAGAGCTCTTCTTCAAGCCAATTATTGGCAACACCAGTATGATACGTTTACTAACAGAGATGTTATTTGTCCAGTAAGATGACAGAGAATAGACTTTTATCAGTGTGTTGTAATGTTGAATTTTATACAGTGAAAAATGCACAAAATAAACCTTTTGCTACTTTCTTTAGCTTTATGACGTTCTATTAATGACATATCACTTCTGAGAAAGCACAGGAATCAAACACACTTGTGAAGAAGTGAGTGTGCTTGTGGAAGGAGAACTGAGAAAGCAGCATGATCTGACTTTTAAAAAGAAAAAAAGCATCCTTTGACTCCCTCATGTGGCCATGAGTGGCAAACAACAAGCAAACAGCTCCTCTCTTTAACTTCATTTACTTTATTGTTTTACAAAGAGACGTCTGTTAAAAGATGGATTATTTTCAATCGAAGAACCTGCCAACACATTTCTGCTGAAAATATAAACGTTCCTTTTTAATAAAGACCCAAGCATTTGTCTTTTAGGAAACCTGACAAAGTATGGTATAAAGTGAATGAACACAAAATGCTGTTTCAGCAGACACTTCAACCAGTTCAGAGACACAAAAAGCACGTTAGGATAGTTACAGTTAGCAGTTTATATGACAGACACATTCATTATTTCTAATTAGTCGATTTCTCCTTTCTTGGTCCAAACCTGAACAACCAGTTTCACACCATTTCATCATAACGATGCTGCTGTTGCAGCCAAAGTCCTGACTCACTGAAAAGACACTGTGGTTATTTAAAGCATCCTGGGCGATAGTCCATCAGACCAAAGAAGTAGTTTACTCTTTATACTTTCAATTCAAATAGGGCACTAAAGATCCTGAGAACAGCAAGTAATCTGAACAGTTAATTGTGTGTATAAACCACCCATTAGTATTTACCGACGCTACTAAAATAGAGTCCAGGACCAACAGTAGCCAGAAGCTAGTGCTGATAAGAAGCCGGCAGTGAGTGAGTCAGCTGGCCACATTCCCATCAGGACTCAGGAGAAAACAGAGCAAGCATGTTAGTATGAAAACAGACATTCACTTCATGAGACAGCCTGCGCTAATGGCATTAATAACTTACAGTACATGACACAACCTGAAGCATAGCTGCAGTTCAGACCAGATTTCATATGATCATTCAGTTTGAGGGCTGAGTTACAGAGTCTCCAGATGCATTCAACGAACGGGTTAACATCAAAGCTTAGGGGCTGTCTGCTTCATATGGACTTCATGTTATGACACTAACAATCATAAGCTTTGAAAAGAGAAACCACACCACATGAAAGTCACAACAGAAATGACAATTTTGACATTAAATCCTAATTAAAGATCCACTTCAAGGTTCACTAACTAGCTTTGTGACCAAAAAGCAGATATCGCACTTTGGAAAATACGTTTGTTTCCTTTATGAGATGATACCACTCGAGTCTGTACAGTAAATATGAAGCTAGCAACAAAAACGCTAGCAACAAGCTTCTCATCTAAGTCTCAGCAGTAAAGCAAATAAGCGCATTTTCCAAAATGTCAGACTATTCCTTTGACAGAACTGTGCTTTTTGGATTTTAAAAATAAAAATCAACACAGATTAAAAAAAGCACAGATAAAAAAACTCCAATTAAAATCAGATTTACAGGATTTTGAACCATCATACAAAACTGCTTTTTCCTTCCCTTTTCTTACTTCATCCTCTTACATCACTGAAAGCTTTTGAACAATGCTATTCCACTCACATCAATCTGAAAAATGAAAACGATCAGAGTACACTTTAAAATCACACACACACTGTTAAATGTGCCAAGTAAATACAACTCAACTGTATTTTGTTTTTACAGAAACAAATTTAAAGGTCCTTTGCATAACTATAGCACAATATGACCAGATGAATCAGGTTTCATGAACATGACTCCTTCAAGGACGAGAGGACGGTTAATCATGATACAACACTCAAGAGCTGCTGGTGATATCTGCCTGCAGGACAAGCTCTCAATCAATCAATCAATCAATCAATCCTTCAAATATACACGTAATATTCATCAACCATAAATATCTACACACAGAGCCCTGAGTTCTCTGAAGTCCTTCAGACAATGTGAATTTTCACATTTTTGTTTTCCACAGCAAAGACATGGTCTCTGATAAGAGCTTGGCTCAGCCAGAGGCTCCTGTGCAAGTCGTGTCTCACACACGACCTTGTGGACACAGCATGACCAATAATGCAAGCATAGGCTGCCAACGTGGAGCAGGAATCACGTTCTCACAGAGGAACAAATTAGTGAGACACCTGAAGAGTTAGTCTCTGTGTGAGAAGGCGAGTAGGCTGTTGGAGAAGTAGAAGTATGACCTATAACCACAAAAAGAAAAAAAAGAAAGACACAAACTGTAATTCATCAGCGTTAGCCTGGAGACAGAGTCTGAGCACTGATTCTGCTAAATGCTGTTTGTATTTACTCAGCAACTAGAAATCATTTCACACTCACAGGTGAGATGTTTTCACTGCAAATCAGCTAATGGTGGAGAGGTGATTAAAAATATTATATACAGTTGGAGACAAAAGTACTGGCACCCCTGTCAGTTTGACATGTTTTGAATGAAGCAATGGCTTAATGCAATTATTTACTGAAGCAAACTAAACGAACATTTCAAAACAATGATATGATTGATGCAATCTGAGAGAAATTTTACAAAAACATAACTGGTTGGTGACAAAAGTATTGGCACTTCCAAGTCAGTATTTTGTATGTCCGCCTTTGGCCTTTACAACAGCTTGTAATCTGTTCTTGTAGCTTGATACCAACTGCTGACACCTCTGCAACGTCGACCCAGTAGCTGCCTTGCTGGTGGGAGCATTTGATCACGAAGTATTTCTTGATACATGGTGGCATCCATTTTTCCTTCTATGATATGAAGACTTCCTGTGCCTGCACTACTGAAGCATCCCCAAACCATGATGGAGCCGCCATTGTGCTTTACAGTAGGCACCAGATGCTTTTCGTCCAAGGCTTGTCCTGGCTGTCTCCAAACATAGCGAGGGCCGTTATTTCGGAACAACTCTATTTTTGACTCGTCTAACCACAGTACTTTTGAGAAGAAGCTGTCAGATTCACTTACATACTTCTTAGAATACTCCAGTCGCATCTTCTTGTGGACAGCTTTCAGGTAAGGCTTTTTGATGGGTCGACATCCTCTGTACCCGTTTCTGCTGAGTGTTCTCTGTACAGTTCTTGTGTGTACAAATGTTCCAGATGTTTCCAAGTTTTTTCTGATATCCTTGGCTGTAAGTCCAGGGTTCTTTTTGACCTCTCACACAACTTTTCTAGCACTTCTGTTGTCAGTCTTTCTTGGACGTCCACGTCTAGGCCTGTTTTCAACTGTAGCAGTCAGGTTGAACTTCTTGCAAACTTGCAAACTGACTTCTTTAGACTTCACCATGATGTTTGGCTAGTGGGCAAGTGCAAGTTGAATAAAACTTGGCTGCCCCCCCGCTTTTTATCTCTGGGTAAAGCCGTCAAACAACTACCGACAGGTGTGTCAACACGACCCTTCCACACCTGTCTGCATGATTCAGTCTTGAAAAGTTAACAAAATATAAAAGGTGCCAGTGCTTTTGTCACCGACCAATTACATTTTTGTAAAATTTCTGTCAGATTGCTAAATAATTTCTTATTTGTTGATCACATCAGTTTTTAGTTTGCTTCAATAAAAACTCGCATTAAACCCTTGCTTTATGCAAAACATGTCAAACTGATAATACTTTTGTCTCCAACTGTATACACACACACACACACACACACATATATATATCTATATATATATATAAATAAATAGCTGGAAATTAAAAAAAAAAATCTATGCTTCATGGTAGAACAACCAAACCTTAGCCACAGCAGTGCACCCACAGCACAGGCCACCTTTGTAAAATGCTCTCAGTTCATTGTTTGTGAAATGGACAAGTGTCTGTTCTAATCAGACACATGCTACTGGTCCCCATGCAATAACCGCTCATATGAACAGCTTATTTTTAGGTGGCTTGTACAAGTGATTTAAACTTTGCGAGTGGTGCACCTGTTGTTGTTTGAGTCACACACAGATAATCTGCCTTTTCCCTTCCTTCTCAAGGGGAAAAACATTTGGAGATTTTGATCACTAGTGTCATTTAAGAGCAGTATTTTTATGTATGTGTCCTTTTGTTTTTTTCTTTCATACACATTTCCTGACAGTGGTTTCATAATGCCACTGGCAACGAGAGTAATGCACCAGGAAAAGCAACAATGTGCCAACAAAGGCAGGGAAGAAGAAGACTTCGAACAAGTAAATCTGGATGTGAACAATACAGGTTTCAAAGGCTGAATTCAAATGACGGACTTCACCACACTTTCAGCCTTGCAGACTTAACAGGGCGTGTTACTGGAAAGCCCCGAGTGCCAAAAGCTGTCCAAATCCACAAGGCCTCGAGCGTGTGTGCTACACTTGCAGAGAGCGCACTAGGTGTGCCATCGTCACCAAACTTTAGTCGGAGCATTACCCAGAGTCCCTCACTTCTTTCTAAACTATGTCCAGTTAAGTTACACACACACACACACAATTTTAATTAAAATAATAAAAATTAATTAAATATGACTCAGAAAACAACAAACACTTACATGACTAAAACAAACTTAATGCAAGGACTACTGAAATGTTTGACATGGGCCTGTCAGGTCCCTTTGACCGCCTCACATTATGGACTGCTTTGCCTGAGCAACTAACTTCCTGTCACACTGTTTCCTCTTTATCTCGGTCACAGTACAGCAAAGCTCTGACATGTTGCAGGTGCAGGTGACGTTCAATGCAGGTGAATAGGTGACACTCAGCAAGTCGAAACAAGCCATTGGTGACAAGTTGGAGCAGCTAAGAGAGTTTGGTCAACCTGACTTTGAGAGATTTAGGAGACTTGTCAACACTGGGCCCATTTTTTCCTCTGAATATTATTCTTTACATCATTCCCAGTTTAAAAAAATCTTGCACACTGATATGATTTCTGCAAGCTGAAACAGCAGCATGTACGCGCTGCACAACTCATTTCACTGGTTAAAAAAAACTATTTACATTCTGTTATTGGTGCAGCCCTGTGAATAGGTGCAGGGTGAATTTCAACAGTACCTCTGTGTTCATTTGATAGGACGTTAGCCCACATATGAAAATTTGTCGGCTGAGCCACAAAGCCTCCTGTTGTTTCCTGTGCTAGACATGGCTGACCCACTGAAGGTTTACAAATCACACAGCGGTTTACATGGAAGAAGATCAAGACCTAAAATCATTTGTCGACATCTTTGTATAATTAACTGTGTATTCTTAGATGAAACATCACTTTTATATGGCATATTCCCATTTACAGTTATTTTGTCCATCCTTCAACCTTCATGGCAAAAACAGAAATTTAATGGCTAGTTGTAATCACATAAAAGTAAACTGTAAAATAACACTAGTAGTCAAACATCTCCACAGTGACTTTGCTGCCATAAAGGGCACAGAAGTCATGTCCTCTGAATTTATTCTGGGGATTGAAAGTGTTTTAGAGACCTGGGTGGGGGCATTTACATCCTACAAACAAATACTTATACATAAATGTTATTTTCTGGACTGATTCCAGTATTTTTAGAATCAGTATAATCAAATATGACTTTTACTCCAACAAAATGAATATGTAAAGAATTCTTTTGCCTTTGAAACAGCCCTCAGCACCCCAAGGGAACGCAGATGACACAAGTGAGCTCTGATGCTTGTAAGGCAAAGAAAATCCAGGTGTTTCTAACTCAAACAAAACAGCGTGCAGCATGCGTTTTGGGTAGATTTTTTTTTTTTTTTTTAATTTAGACCTTCATTTGGTGTCACAGAACTTACAGAAATTTTTACTGAAATGAATAAATATATTAAATCCAAATCTAGATTACAAAAAAATAATCCCATCTGGAGGCTGGGGAGCATTTGGGAGACTCAGACTCATGACCTCATTATTTCTAAAATCCCGGCAACAGCCCTGCACTTCTATTTCATCTGTTCTCACCAAAAGCATTTGATTTAAAAAGGCGTCTAATAAGTTGATTTTAATGCAACATTTTGCAAAACAAACACTGTTTTGTTGTTTTTACAATTCAGACTCTTAATCTAACCAGGAAAAAAAAGTGGACCAGAACTAATCAGGAAGTCAAAGGAGTGTTATGCTTCGTCTGATGAAAACAAACTCTGCTATTTACTTCTCAAGCAGCGCTATGTTGGCAAATAAATGCAAGATGGATTTCCCCTGTTGTGACAGCCAAATATATAGTTTATGAAAAACAAAACATGTCTCTTATTCAAAGTCACTAACCAAACTACTGAGGAAAGAAATAAGTGAATAACACACTAGTCAAGCTACAAAGCTTCGTCTCGTTTTCATTAAAAACAGCAGTATATGTTGTGAATTTCACAGCATGCTGTGTATTTAGTTACATAATAAAGCTTTCTTACCTCCATTGTTTTTCCACATCTCCCTGGCACACTTATCAGAGGAGGTCAGCTCTGATATTTGGATGTTTGGATTTGATTTGTAGTCATCTTAAGGAAACAAAAAAGTGAAAACAAGAATGATGGTTAATTAATGGAAGACAAGCGGTTCAAAAGTAAAACTGTCACTGTTCCAGTGTTTCCCTTCGGATTTTTTTTCAGCAGTGGTGCTGCTGTGCATGTGTCCATGGATGGGCTACCTTCCATGGACACCTACCTCTGTTGTCAGACAACAGAACAAGACCTAAATTTTGCACACTGACCATAGACGGCCCAGCTGTTTACTAGGTTTAGACCTAATCTCATTAAACATCGGCCTCAGCACCCTATTAATGTTCAAATGATGGTGGCTCATTTGTTTGAAGACTGTGCACGTTTGCGCATGCATATCAGAGGAAACACTGGCTTACTGTTGTTGCTGAAAGAAAAGGACTCGCTCTCCCTCATTGTCTCATTGCCGCTGTCTGACAGTGTCCTCTCCCTCTTTGAGATGGGAGGCCTCCTCTTCGTGCTCTTCCGGGTGCTGATGCGGATGATGCCGCGCACCAGCCGACACTCGGCTTCTTGCTCGTCCATTTTGTGCTCCTCTGCCAGCGAATTGATGAGCTGATTGATGGCCTTGCTCTTCCTCAGAAACACAGAGTCTGAGGTGCACCTGGCCAGCTCTTCGATCTGATATTCAGAGTAGAGCTCCAGCAGCTTCTTAGTAATCAGAGAATCCACGTCCTCCTCGCCTTCCTCCCAGTCATCGAACCTCATCGACTCGTGCAGGGATGGACTGGTGGGCTGCATTTGACCACCAGCCCGAGGCACATATGTTGGAGATTTGGCTTCGACATCTAAATACTCCCTTGGACTCTCCACTTTGACTCCAGCAATGTGGACATCCCCTAGCCAGTCTGTACCATCCTCCACTTTGTTGTCCCCTGGGTTCATACTTTGGAGGCTCACCTTCTCTGGCTCATCTGGGGACCTCTCGTTTGGCGCCAGGCACGGAGCAAGAATGGTACGCTGGCAGACCCTGTACAGGCCACAGGTCAGCACGCTGCACACAAAGCTACTACAGCTCCGTGGAGAAGCACAGGGATTGCAGGTTTGTGCTGCAGAGCGAGAGTCAGCAGAGCCAGGAATGAAGCCGATGGTTTCAGACTCCTTCCCGTTTGCATCTTTCAGGTGAGCTTTGTGAACTGACTTTGGCTCCGGGGTCGGTAGCCTTTCTTCCTCTGGGTCCACACAGCGCTCCTCATACGACAGCTTCTGGCTGCTGCCCCGGCTTGGTCCATGCCTGTAGCCACCAGGCCCTGAGCTGTGTCTCAGACTTCCTGTGCTGCTGGCAGACATAACTTTCTGGTTTCAAGGTCTGCACAATCATGAGGAAAAAAAATGTTAAACTGAAGTTTAACAAAATGGCAAGATGGCATTGACATTGCATCACTAAACAACTGTTATCAAAGCTTGTTATCAATCCAATCTAGCAAAACCTAAAATCACTTGTAGCCACCTGAGGGCATCTCTTCAAAACAAATGTGAAACTACTATCCCCAGGTGGCAGGTAAAGTAACCCAACTGGTTCTATGGAGGATATGTAAGCAGACAGTCAAAGACAATTAACTATTCACACATCCAGTTCACTGTATGGTGTCATGGGGATTTCTAAAATTCAACTTAGAGTTTTATTTTAAAAGTCAGTGAGTAACTGTTACATACATGCCAAACCATCTCCTGTGTTTACACTGCGCCGCTGAATTAAGGCACATCAAGCCTGGAATGTCCCTTTGCTCATGGGGAAAAAAGTTGAAAACACCCAGAGCATATCCAACAGCTTTATTAATCTGTTAACACATTTAAATTCCTCGCCTTGAAATCAAACAATGGACATAAAACAACATTATTATACCAATTCAGTCAATTAGATAACCCAGAGCTCTTTGAGGTGTGGTTATTTTGGCAGCCACTGATACAGTAAATAGTCAGTTTTAATTTAAGTAATAGTTGCTAGGAAGCCGAATTGAAGGAAATATCTTTTTGAATCCCAGGTTATCTTTTAGCTGTTTACCGGCGCATTCAGAGGAAACATGTAGTGAGGTTTAAATAGCGACTGTGTGTCATTCCATGTCACGACGGTATGTTTGCGACGAATGTTTACAGTAGCCACACAATGTAATTAGCTAATGGACAAGCCACTGAAATTAAAATTATTATTTTGCAGTTTTTTCGTTTTTAGTCACTAGCATCTATTACACGTTAACGCTTAGCCAACATGAAGTAAATCCCTCTCGTGAATAAAAATAATTTTCACTTTCATGGCGACTTGTCATTGCTGCTCTTTCCTCCATTAGAGGACTTACGAATTTCACAGTAAACATTACTCACGGTGCGTCCACCAGCTGACTCCCGAATTAATGTTGCTTTCTCCACTCTACATTAAACATTTCTGTTATTAATCCATTTTGAATGTCCCATGTAGCCGCCCCGCTCCAAAATTACAGTTTCATTAAAGTTTTCGACCAAATCCGTGTACCTGAGCGTCAAGGTGGAGGAAGCGCACCAGGTAGCTACAACAAGAGGTTGAACTTCTGGTTTTGACTTCAAAAATAAAACACAAGGTAAATTGCAACTGTGATTTTGGCTCAGAATTGCGTATATTGTGGCTTTTCAGGGGTAATGAAACGCCGTAAACTTCTTCAAATCCTATAGATATTATCCAAGAAGGCTGTCATCAAATACAACATTTTTACAATTAAAAAAAAAACCCACCTACACCTCCGAGACCAAGTCAGAATTAACGTACCTTTATTTTGAAATTGTTTCCGGCCATTTTGTTGACAACTCCTCACTTGATGACCCTGTGTCAAGTTAGCCACAGTAGAGCGCTAATTTACCGGATATTGTGCAATTTGGCTACAAAATAGATTAGATTAGATAAGATTCAACTTTACTGTCATTACGCATGTATAAGGACAGGGTAACTTGCAGTTTAGCATTTTAGCAATGTACAGTTAGATAGGTATTGTGAACATACTGTACAGGTGAATACTATACAGATGCATTATGCCTCTAAATGTATGTACAAGTATACAGTTGGATAGGTAAGATGAACACACTAGACAGGAAAGTTTGTAGTAATTCACAGATGATTTGTACCGCTAAATATATGTACACTATATAGAGAAGAAAATTAATAACATAATTTACAATGAGTACTCTAAATGACAGAACAGATAGATGTTTGACAACTTGTCTACATGCCATATATAGAAAGAAAATAGCATGAGAGAAGTTTTCCTATATATTATATTACCATTTATCTGAGGGCCACCATCATACCTAAAAGGTAATGGTTCAATGGCTCATTTATTTCGAAAGAAAATAACCGGAAATACATATTTTGTTTGTGTCAAATTTAACCAAGCCAATTTTCCTGGACATTTTTTTATGGCAACGCGGCTAATGTACAGCTGGTCACGAATGTATGAGGACTCCCTGTAGGAGAGCATTATGCAGCATAAATTACTAAGTTTTACTGCTCCATTTACTTTGTGCATTGTGGACAAACTGGATATTAGCAAAACGTTTCGCTGAAATGTGCAAAACGAACCAGCTAGCAAGCCAGCAGGAGTAACGGTATTTGGGGTTGACTGATGTTAAATATTCCGCTGCTGGCCGAGCTGGTTAGTCTGAATGACACAGCTACCAAGCTAACGATGGCCAGTGGGTTACTGCTTGAATTTACGCTGAGTGTGTCAATGGACAGACTTAAAAATGAATAAATGAAAAAGCATGGAAAGTAACGGGCATGTAATTTCGAGCACGGGGTCTTTGGGTTATTTACAGTCGGATACCCAGAGTGGAGGGTTAGCTTGTTTTATCCGTGGCATGACGACATTTGCTCCGCTCAGCTGCCTCAGAGTACACGGGTGTCGGTGATGTTATCCGTCGCTGGCCAAATGCCTCGATTGTCCGAATTGGGACAGAGCAGCCAGACTTCATTATAAATCATGAAAAACTGCGAGTATCAGCAAATCGATCCGCAGGCACTTCCGACACCCACCCCGACCCCTCCGCCCCACCATGGAAACGACAGTGAGAAGAAAGAGGAGCCGAGAAGACCGAGGAGAAAGTGGGAAGTTTTCCCCGGAAAGAATCGCTTCTACTGCGAAGGACGGATCATTGTGGCCCGGCAGAGCGGGGTCCTGCCCCTCACCCTGGGCCTTATTCTCATCACCAGTGGATTATTCTTTATATTTGAGTGAGTTCATGCTTCATATTAAGTCTACGATTCTAACATAGCACCAGCGAGTCCAGTCGTTGTTCTAGTTACAAGGTTATGATATATTAAGGACGACATTTCAATACGTCTCACCTTCCCCAGCATCATGGCGAGAAGTGCCAGCTTTATAAATTGATATTTTATTGAATTGAATTGAATTGAACTGTCTGGTGTATTAGATCTACGCCGAACTGTGGAGCAGGTCCTAATGATCCTTTAAAAAGTCCTTATTCATATTAAATAATAGCAGTTTCTTTACTAATTCCCAATTCAACTTAAAATATAAGATTTCATAACTTGGGATAGTAACGTTCTCTAAAAAAACAAAAAAACAAAAACAGATGTCAGAGCTTTTTTCTTGCAGCTGTTAATGTGACATAATATGTACTGTAATAAGGAGTACTGTCTGAAAATGAAAGTTGCATTCTTTCCATCACTGTAGAGAAAGTGTGCTCTGTCTCTAGGGACTGAGATTGTGATTAAAAGCACTGGATGTTAATTAAAACCAGATCCTTTGCTGGGTGAAAAAGTAGACTCTGTTAGATGAGACAGGACTTTGTGTTGATCGTTTCCAATCCTTTGATACAGTCAGTGTATCTTGGTAATTCATCCTCTTTCTGTCTGCCCCATATCACAGCTGTCCCTTTCTGGTCAAACACCTGACCAGCTGCATACCGGTTATTGGAGGAGTCCTCTTTGTGTTTGTGGTCATCACCCTTCTCCAGACCAGCTTCACTGACCCCGGCATCCTGCCCAGGGCGACGCCAGACGAGGCTGCAGACATTGAGAAACAGATTGGTAAGGGCTAGCTCTGTCACAGCTCTCGTCAGAACTATATGGATGTCTTAAATGCTTTTGACTTTGATTTCCAGCATCATAAAATTTTACAGTTTTTAAAGTACTCACTGTTTTTCCCCAGAGTGGCATTCCTGCCTGGTTTATGGCTCTGAATTTAGACCCTCACCTGCACCAGAGCTTTCCATAAGACCTGATATATTTCCTAAAGAGAACTTGATCCCTAAACTCAAACTGCTTAAGCTCAGCTCATTTCTCTGTAAGCTACCCTCTGCTAGCATTAAATTATGTCAAACTTCAAGGACATACTATTTTCAGCACTGTCATAACAGCTTTCACATAGTTTACTTTGCTTTTGAGCATAATTCACACTTGAGATCGAAAGCGTTGATCTGCTAGTGTTGGTGTCAGCTATTTTACTCTGAAACATCAAGGCAAATTCTAATGGGATAGACACCACTCATACTGTTACCTGCTTAGTTTTAATGAAGGTGAACCTTCTCACACAAAACATCCTACGGAGAAACAGTTGAAAAGACTCATTTGTCGTGACTCAGTTTAAAGAATCTTACACTGGCGTGCTGTTGACTTCTAAAGCTCCTCGACGTGGTCCGAACTATTTCAGGACTGAGAAATGTGTTATCCCTCCTGACGAGGTTCTGTACAGATTCCTTTGCTCCGATCTGTCCATTTTTCACCACAGATCTTTAAAGCGGCCCATCGGTTATGTTCACCGTCAGTTTCAAGTCTTGCCAACATTATCTTTCCTTTCCATATGGCATGTTTCAGTATAATGACCTTAGTGTTTAAAGTTGGCTTCATGTGCACCTTGCAAACTCCTACTCGTGACCAAAGTTTAGGCAGTGGTGATATAAGACGTTCATATTACCCAACTGTTCTGCTGCTTGTTGCTATTTTTGAAACAGAGACTCTGACGTACAGTAAATGTTGAGTATTTAGCTGCTACTCTATCTTTAAGCAAATGTTTTGGGTGTTTTGTTTGACTCAGTATTCTCTGAACAGAAGTCTCAGGCTGCATTCAATTACTCATGTCTTTAAAATTTCATTAAAAAGTGCTCAGCATGTGTAAATAGTGGAGTTTCAATCTGTAGTGTAAACTGCGTCCCAGTTTCATTCTAAAGTTTTGGGAACATTTTCACAGGGATGTTAATTAAATTCTATGTTTTAGGATTGTATCAGCATTATATTCAGAGGTGTTTCTAGTACTTGGCCCACCTCATTTATATCAGTGGGATTAACATGAAATTAGAAACACCTCTAATGTCGTTCACTATAACACCACAGTAATAAATATATGATTGAATGTTCACATTTTCAACAGTGTCACCAAAAACATGATGAGCCTGGGGCAGGGCTGTTGTATTGTATTGTGTTAGATTATAGAATGGGTGTAACCAGTAGAGCCTTCTGAAAGCATATAGAAGAAATTCTAATTTCAAGCTGGACAGAAATCAAAACAAGTCTTAAAGCCACTGCAAAACTGCACAGGAGTTTTCACTTACTCTGATTAGACCGGTGCTTACCGTGGCATTGTGTGGAGCTGTGGTGGGAATTATGTGAGGTCACGACACGCTCTGCACAAATAAGAGTGATAAAGGTGTACAAGCTGTCATGCTCTAATGTGGTGGTAAGACCAGATTTCGCAAGATAAAATTTTCTCACATGCTGTGGCGAAAGCGTGTGAGTGTGACTGGGAACTAGCCTGCTAATAATAGCCTCTCACAAATACTCTCTGTTAATGTCTTTGCTGTCACTGCATCCAAGCAGCATCTCTTCTTCTTGTGACTTGTATTGTTTTGCCGTGCACTTAAATAAACAAGGATCTGTATTTTTGGTACTCAGTATAAAAAGTGAGGGTGTAGGTGCTAATGGTGATAGGTCAGTTCAGCTGATGACCTTTGTTCCCCCATGTCTCTGTTTTCTGTCCTCTCCTCCGTAGATAACACTGGAAACGCCAGCTATCGGCCTCCGCCTCGCACTAAGGAGGTCCTGATCAACCAGCAGGTGGTCAAGCTCAAGTACTGCTTCACCTGCAAGATGTTCCGGCCTCCACGCACCTCTCACTGCAGCCTGTGTGACAACTGTGTGGGTGAGCTGTGAACACACACCAGCACCGTGACATTTACCAGCGATAAATAATAAATAATGGCTTCACCGGGTTACAGCGAACATCAGCCCTTTACTCGAGTTCAGGCTGGACTGACTTGAATGACAAATAAGTGACATATCAGCATAACTGTTGAACCATCCCTTTAACTAAAATGTCAGCCGTTTCTCTTTGAGGTCATCGTGAATTCTCCTTCGGTGCGCTTCTCTTTCAGAGCGTTTCGACCATCACTGCCCCTGGGTGGGGAACTGTGTAGGGAAACGCAACTACCGCTTCTTCTATACCTTCATCGTGTCGCTCTCCTTCCTGACGGCGTTCATCTTCGGCTGTGTGACCACACACCTAGCACTGAGTGAGTGTTTATGCTCAGGTCCACAGGTGTTTCATGGCTGAATAACATGCAGGAGCTTGCTGATAGGAGCTGCTACCACACCTGCCAGTAATTGGCAGTGTTTGTTTTGTCTCGCTCGCACTACCAGATGGTTGAGGTTTACCACATCAGAGTAACCTAGGTGTCTGATAAGAAAAATATACAGCAGTACTAAGCACCTGGTATTCTTTACTTGATCCCGTTCAGGGCCTTGCGTCACATTTTTTTTTGTTCCTCTCTTTCAGGGGCTCAAGGTGGAAAAGGCCTTGTGTTTGCTCTGCAAGAGAGTCCAGGCAGATATCCTTTACTCACAGACGTGTTTAAGATTTCCAGAGTAAACGAACAGTGTCAGTGAGCCGCTTTTATTTACTCTTCCCTCCTCAAATATACTGACGTTCTCCTTTACCCAACCTTTCACTGCAGTGGAGCTGGTGATATGTTTCTTCTCAGTCTGGTCCATCTTGGGCCTCTCAGGCTTCCATACATACTTAGTCGCTTCCAACCTGACCACTAACGAAGACGTGAGTAATGCATTGAGTTCGGAAAGTGTTAGCACCCTGTATGTAATTTTATAATAAACTGAAAATTCACTAATGTGTAATTACAAAAAAGAAATAAAAACATTAAATGCAAACCCAGCATTTAATGTTGTAAAAAGAAATCTTCAGAAGTGTCATAACCCCTGTGTAAATTTTGTTTTTTTATTACCATTATTATGATTTTTATAGATTAAAGGCTCGTGGTCAGGGAAGAGTGGAGAAGGTGTCACTAACCCATACAGTCATAAAAACATCTTTATCAACTGCTGTTCTGTGCTCTGTGGACCCATGCCACCAAGGTTAGTCTCACATACTAAATGAATTACTGATCCATGCATGATTAAATCCTCAAGCTGAAGTCGTCCTAACACTTTTGATTTGCATTTCACATCCTGATGCAGACTACATTTGGTTTTACTTATATCTCAGATATGCATATAAATATTAAAAGTATACAGCCTTGCACGTCACATCATAATACATGTCTAGACACTTTGTTGTCAGTTGATCTGGTGGCTATTTTTTTTAACAGATTACTATTTTTTGAAAATGCACATTAAATATTCAAATATGAGGATTTCTGGAAACATTTTAAACCTTTGAACACCCGTTAAACCCCAACTCAGCTGTATGATAATGAATAAAAATGCACAGACTGTGGTTTTATCAGACAGACACAGTGAGTATAAGGCTGTAGGACATATTGCTTCACATTCAGACTATCTCTTTTTAATTTGGTGATTCATTCATTCATTCATTCATAAATGCCTGCATAACTGACTTATGTGGTCTCACAGTTTTATATTCTGTTAGCATTGCCACCAGGCACCAAAGTTCATAGTAGTAATGCTTTTATAAGTTATGAGGTGGACACATTTGATTTAATTTTTCAAACCAACAGTTGAAAACCCCAAAACACTGTCTTATTTTGAAAGGTTGCCTGTTCTTGCCTATAGGATGTACAACATAAAGTTTTATATGTAGTTCTGCAGTATTTGTATATGAAATGAAGACTGACTTTGTTCAAAATGCCTTTGCAGTCTCCTTTCAGTACAGTTTTACGAGTGTCCATTACTAAGGGGACATGGGATGTCAGGACTAAAAGAGGACTTGGACTTTCTGTTCTGTTTCAGCTTGATCGACAGGCGAGGTTTCCTGCCCACAGATGAATCTGCCCAGACAGGCGGCGCCGACATCGAGGTGCCAGCTCTGGCCACTAAAAGCGAGATAAATGTGGTAGGAGGACCTTCCCAGCTGGCTTTTGGCTTAAAGGGACCCCTCTCTCCTGTGCCC
Source organism: Toxotes jaculatrix (assembly GCF_017976425.1). Lineage (NCBI taxonomy): Eukaryota > Metazoa > Chordata > Actinopteri > Toxotidae > Toxotes > Toxotes jaculatrix. Next base: position 19,072,893 of record NC_054406.1, read on the forward strand.
GCACCCCCAACTCCCACCAAAACTCTTCCTCTGCCTGACAGAAGCCTTGTTGTCTGCTGTAGCCTCAACCCAGCATCTGTCTGCTGCCTGTTGTTGATTGCCACGTGTGGGTTAATCCCTACATAGACTGTATTTACACGACAGATCACATATCAATGTTTATTACTTATCTCAGCGGAAATGAGAGTTAAAAATAATTTTTGAAATATGGTGACAGTTCAGTGCACTCTGACATAATTGAATCAAAGCTTCCTGATTAAAGACACACGAGAGCTGTATCAGGGAGCGTTTATAGGCCTATTTTACAAAAACTATTCTTTTGAATGAAGATTTATTAAGGTGTAGTTTGGTCCTGTCAGCCTGATGACTTTATACACCTGAACAGCTCAGTCATGTTTACCTCATAGAAACGAACAAATCAGGTTAACTTTTTAACTTCTAGCTTTTTTTTTTTTTGGATACATACTATATATATATATATATATATATATATATATAGAGAGAGAGAGAGAGAGAGAGAGAGAGAGAGAGAGAGAGGATGTTTTATGAGGGAGGAAGGAAGCAGGAGTTGTACGGAGTGAGCACTCAGATGCTGTTTTGAACTACTCCTCCTCCTCCTCCTCACAGAGCTGCTCTCTTGTTGCCCTCCCTGACAGTGAGGGGTATAAAAAGATGCCTGGAGAGTTGTACAGCAACTTTTGTTTACAAGACACATCTGTGGTTCAGATAGAGTTGCAGCGTGAGCCACAATACTCTCATATCAAGTAGCAGAGAAGCTGCTGTTTGGTATTTAGAATAACAAACAGCTATTTTTTTGACACCAAAAGATTCATTCATGTGTACGAACCAAAGTGAAAGCCAGTTGAAGATCTAGTGCTTCTAGTCTTTAGGGTTTAGTGAGGGGAGTAAAAACGTCTTTTGAATTCAGTTGACACACTGAAGCTGTGAGGGAAGCTTGTTCTATAACTTACACTACCCTGTTTTTATTGTGTTGGTTCCTCTTCCCTTGTGTCATGGTAACAGTTTTATTTATCTGCATTTAAAAGGTTAAAGGGCCAAAATTATCTGTAATACATCAAGCCAATCAGCATCGCTCCTCACTTTTTCTTCGACATGCCTTCATTCCTTTTTTCTGTTTTTTTTTGTGAGTTGTCCACCCAGTTTTTATACATAATTATATTTTGTCATGTAAATTTTAATAAAACCTGCATATTTGTCCATGCAGTTCATCATCTCTGTGCACTCATTTTTCACTGTTTTGTTTACCCACGCTCCAAGTTTACATATTGGTGTATAATCATGTTTTCCAAGAGAAGAAAAGCTCAGAGCAAACTGTCCCAGTGTCAGTATGTTCGCTGTGTGTCCATTCACCAGTCCTAACTTGCTGTTCTGTATGATGTGGTCTGTCTCTGTGCCTGTCCTACCACCAACACTAGGAGGAGAAATGTCTGGACTTTGCTGTGTCCTGTACTGGCTGATTAGCCACATTTAGCACAGGAAAAGCGAGGCTCGAGCTTGGTAAGCCTGTTTAGAGAGAGGGAAAGCGAGTGCAGCGCCTCTGTGTCCACTGCTGTGCCTGGCTGGCTTCTGTACTCATGCGTTGCTTTATGTTGAATGCATTGCAGAGTGCATGATTTAACACAATACAGGATGTTCTCTCTGTAAAATGAATCCACAGGTGTGTAGCTATGGCTCAAACAGTTTCACCATACTGTGTCAGTATTTCATTTATTTTAAAATCCACCATTTTCATGCCACAGATTTGCTAAGATTTGGTATTACACCAAAAAGTTTGATTTTGTCACCTTTGAAAAAATATTTAAAACATCATAGAACACGAAAACTTTAAGCCCTGCAAATAAAATTCTTACACTTTAGATGTTTTCAAAAAGTTTTCTCCAGCAGCAGCAGGCAGCAATAACAGTCACATACACCCACTGTACTCTGCCTGCCCAGCACCAAACAACCAACTGTCAAATTAGCATCTAGCTGATGAGCATTGTGGAACATGTAGCAGCTCAAGAGCCAGATATTGTTCTCAGCTGGTGGAGACCTAAACAGAGCTAAAAGGAGAAGGAGCAGTGGATTCACATTCACCAAGTGGCCAGAAACATGACTAAAAGTTAGAAACAACAAACTATTAAATTTGTATAAAATGCTAATGTTACTCCATGTTTACTGGATATGTAAACAGGCCTGTTCACCTTCACAATATGTAACTTTGGTTGAGAAGTAATAACATGTCAATGTTGTGTTAACAGTTTATGTTTGAATGAACAGAGGCGTAAGACCTGACATTAACGGAGCTTAAGACTAATAGACATTTGTGGTTTTTGTCCTATTTCATGGATTTCCATGAAATTTGATTTAGACGTTCATGCACTGCCACCAGACTTTTATCAAATTGCAGTTCAAAATTTGTGGAGTACTCAATGTTCTATCAGACAACTGTTGGGCTAAAAACCTATCAAATATGATCCCTGAGGTCTACTGTGCATTCATGTGCAAATCTGTGGCAGGAAACATTTGGGAACTGCTGCTTCAGATCACTTGTGTGGCCTGCTTGCACTCCCAGCTCGCCTTTTATTCTTCTGGCACAGCTGTATTCACTGAAGTGATTTAACACCCTGCTGTTCCTCCCGTTAACTTCACTGGCTCGTCTCATCAGTGCTTGTCTTTTTTATCCTGCCTTCCTCTTTCTCATGCCTCCACAGTGCACACAGGGAACTAAAGGTCTGCTGGAGTCAGCCACTCTCCCTCCGCTTCTGTCCACCTCCTGCCCTCAGGGGAAACCTCAGACAGCTCATACCTGCCCGGACCACAGCCCCGCTGCGAACTCTGACCCCTCACCAGAGCTCTCCACGAGCTGCGGGGCCCGCCATACCCAAGGCGACGCTTCTCCTTCACGTCGGACCAAGACTTGCTCAAAGAAAAGTAAACAAGTGGCTTTACACATTCCCAACCCTACCTTCGACATCCCTGTTTCCCCTACCTCTCCAGATGCCGGCCCCAGCTCCAAAGCCAGGGGCCGCAAAGGTGCCAGCTTCACCTCTTTGCACTGACTGACTTTAATGACGACTTTCTCAAGTGAAAACACACATTGTTTGAAGCTTGCATGCTGTTAAACAGTGAGAAACAAATAGGAGTTTTTTTTTTCCTTCATCGTCTGTTGGTTCTTTGAAAGTCCTGAGTATAGTCATTGAGTAAGAGAATGAAAATTACAAAGACATGTTATTTTGTGTGATCAGCCTTCTATCTTTTACCAGCATGTCAGACCCACTAAAGTTTGTGAAACAGTGGCTTCGATGTATCAGGTGGACAAACTTGCAAAGCTTTGTATGGAGAGTTAAAGCTCAGACTCTGTATGTGTCTATAAAGAGAAAAGCTGCCCTTAAAGGGAAAGTCCATTCCTAATATAGAATTCACACACGTAATTTCCATAATATTTTGCAGCTCAGTTTATAGTGTGGTTCTGAGCCAGTTTCTCCTTAAGCTGAGCAGCAGAGAGACAGTTTGTGCTGATGATGTCATGTTGAGATATATAGGTGGTGAATAATGGAACAAGTCACAGGATTTAAACAGCAGCCAGGATATGGGGACAGTTTTTTAAAGTTATTATTTTCATATCTGAAAGCTCTGTGACAAACTGAAGAAAAACCAACGTGAATTCTTTTACTAAGAACTCCCTCAGTGCTCCTTGTCACAGATTCTCCATTTCTGTGGAGCTCTGCTGGAGGGATAAGGTGATTGGATTAACTGCAAATTTGTTTGGTAATATGATCCACTACAGCGCTGTATCAGCATTACAGGCGGCAGAATGCCTCAAACCATGGGATTGTCAAATTGTCGTAAATTGTCTGAAACCCACTTCCCTCACAAACTGCTGACGTAGGAATCGAGTTGGGGTTTCATCCAGCAAATTCAGTGAAATTCCAAAACAAGACAATCTGACAAAAATGCCCATTAGACTCAATGACTGTGACAATATCTCCTTTAAAATTCTATTAACAGCAGGGTTTTACCCACGCTTGTTTTCAGACAAGTTCTGATGCCGCTTCGTACAAACTTGTTTCATGCGTACCCTAACAAGTACCCTAAGGCAAGTCTTGGATTTTTAATCTTGAGCGCTCGTCGTTAGTATCTTTATTATTATTTATGTTTTTATCAAGATCAACGATTCAGTACTTTGTTGCCCTTTCAACATACTTACTGGGAAGTTATTATACTGTAATTATTTATAAATCAAATTACCATAAACTAATTGACATGATGAAAACCTGGAGCCAGGTCACATTTCAGCAGTGGAGCACTTGGAGTGCATTAAAAAACAATACACAGTACATGGAAAAAGCACAGACAGTAAAGGCACTGGGGGGAAAACGGTTCATTTTTGCCCCCTGACCCTCCAGCAGGTTAGCCCCGCCCCAGGTGGAGAGTTCCGTGTAACACACTGCTCCAAAATTTCAAATAGGTGTTCAATTAGCTTGAGATCTGGTGACTGTGAAGGCCATATCATATGAGTCACATGAATTCTGTTATGTGGATTTTTTCTTTACATTTGCACAAACAGCACAGTGGATTCAGTGTGTATCGGTTGTATTGGTGTGTACAGTTGTTCAGAGTTCCGTGCTGTAAAAACGGCAGTGAATGCAACTGCATGATAACGACTAAAGACGTATTTTATGGTATTTTTGTTTATTTAAGTCCATTCAAAAATCACATCACACACCTAAGAGGTCCTCCATCACCGTTTTGGTGGAGATCCGTGTTTTGGATTCATGACTGTAGTTGTGTACCTGAACTGAAGCAGTGTTAGTCATTCCTGGTTGTGTTATTATTAATATCACGCAGTGAGTTAAAGAGCCCTTTCAAATGTCCACTTCCTGCTCACACTTCGTCTCAGCAACAGCAATACCTGTTCTCTCTTCCTTAAAATTGTTTTACTTTGTGCGCTTTGACAAATCTAAAAGGTGTATGTGAAAGGTGGATGTGTCGGTTTGTTCTCAGGTGGAAAGCTGTAGGGGTTAGGTATTAAATATGCAAGTTCTATGTGACATCTATCATGTTAATCCACATTGTAACCTGATGGCAATAGCTGCACAAAAATGCAATGATCCCAATCATCCCCATGCACTAAAAAGTAGGCATGCACACACACACACACACACACACTGTTCGTCTGTAGTTCACCTAACGAGTGTTAACACTGAGTAGAGAAGCATCACTTCATGTATTCAAGCGTGTCAGCAGTCATCCCAGCTTTTTCTGGATGTCAGAGCAAGTGAATGCAGGCAATGCATTAATGAGGAGAAACGGTTGTACTGTATTTGTACAAATTATAAGGTTGTTTAAGCCAGTGCTACTGTCAAAATAAAGGAAAAGGAAAATAAAACTTGCTGAAGAAAATGTTTTTATTCCTCTGAAGTGCTGCAGTCGACCGCTAGATGGCAGCGATGACCTATAAACATGCAGCTGCAGTCAGATAATCCATTCTGTCACTAAATACTGTGGACATCTATTGAGTTGTATCAGAATCCACACCCCTCGTCTCCTAATTACTTCACTGTTCTTTGTCTTCGTCTCCTCCTTTGAAACTACTACTACTACTATGTGTGAAATAAGAGAATTCAGTATAACATCTTTCTCTGGATAGTGTAATTGAAGATGAAAGTGCTTTTATCATTTTGTGCCTTCAGTATTACGTCTCTTTGGGTTTGCTCAGTCACTCATATACTGAAACCCAATGAAACAATGGAAAGCCGAGCTGTGCTCAGGAGTGCAGTGCTTGCCCTGAACCTGGAGAATGAAGTGGACATGAGACCGTTTGGTTCTTGGTCTGAATTCCTCAGCTGACTGTGAAACTGTAGATGGAGAAAGTGAATGAACAGTGTTCTGTCCTTCATCAGCAGTGTTCACTGACCAACATCGTCTGTGTGTCCTTTGTTAAAGCCCCTTAAAACTTGGTGTTAAATCTTAGGTATATTTCTGTAATGAGTAAGTAAGCAAGAGTCAAAGTAAACAAAACAAACAAAGAAGATCTTTATAGGTATTATTCATTAAGAGTTTGGCTAATTTGTTTCATCGGGACTGTGAGAGTGTGATTTGCTCAGATTTGATTGACGTCATGGTAACACAACAGAAAGCCAACAATGGGACCTAAAAATAAATACCTGATTTTTAATAAAAACAATCAACAAAATAAATAAATAAAATAGCCCCTAAACAGTACAATTGTTACACAGATAAAAATAATAATGATAATAATATAATGAATCTCCATGTTGAGACATCAGCCTGAGTCTGATTCTGATGGTGCCACATCCTGGCTGGTTCCACAGAACTTTGCCAGTAAGAAGACAAAAACACAAATCCAGAAATCTGTCCTGTTACAAAACAACAACCAAACCGGCTCTAACTTTGGCAGATAGCAGTGTGTTCATGTGGGAACACATCGCTCAGAGGCAGATGTTAACTCAGGAAAAAAAAAAAAGATTGTGTTCAACAAACTGCTGAAAAAGATGACTGAAAGAGAGAAGGAACACAAATTCTCACCGCTGAACTCCCTTTGACCACCATATGTTTGGTGACGCTGCATGTGTGTTACGTGAACACCATTGTCAAGTTAAACTTGAACTTCTGTCAACAGTGCTATTATCAAGTTATGAAATGTTTTTACAACTCAAAGGTTTACGATCCTATGGCGCATACACACCCTGTCATTACTCAAGGTGTGTTGTACGGGGTTTACGCATGATAACATTTCATTGGAATGGTTTTAAATAAAGTTGTGTGCATCATGCTTGCACACATATGGTACATTCATGTCACTGCTTAAAGACTTCCTCCAGCTTAGAATCTAGTCTTGCCATTCCACATTCTTACTGTACAGATGAAATGCTAATCAGGAAAACATTGTGTGTTAGTTCCTTTAAACCTGTTCTGTTGGAAACACCATCCATCACAAGTGTAAAGAGGTGTTTCATTCAGCCATGTAATACACTGCTTTGGCTAGCAGCATGCTGTTCTTAATGCTGTTGTAAGGCAGCGGTTACTTGGTTACTTCTTCCTCCATTAAGCATATCAGTCTTCTTTAAGTTGTCTCTTGGACGTGCTCTCTGACCTGCAATAATATTGTGTATGAATATTCTGGGGCGGCCTTGCATTAAAGTTGCACTTATCAATATTTTCATCCTAACAACAGATTAAATGACTGAGTAATTAGCATGGTGTCGCTGACTGGAATGAACCCACAGAGAATTATCAGTCAGCTCAGCAGTTCCTCTCAGCTCCCTGGAACTTTTTAGCCTCTATGAGCTCATTGTTTTTGGATTTCTGGCCTGCAAACTTTGCTCCCACCTTCCAGCAGCAGCAGGCATATGATTTATATGCCCCTCTGCCCAGCACCAGCCCTCCAATATGAAACAGTAGGGAGCTTAAGAGCCAGATATTTCAGGCTAATATTCAGCAGGTGGACTTAAGCACAGCTCCAGTGGGATGTTACATACCTCTGTGTCTGCTTGATTTTTAAAGCTGCGCTCATCTATAGTTTTATATTAACATTTGGTTGAAAGTTTATGGTTAATTTGCATTTGGTTAAGGGACTGCAGTGATACAGTGATGCTGATCATTTATGCTTTATACCTGAAAATGAATAAACAAATGACCCCTGACCTCTAATGGTGCAGTCTGTGTCTGAATCTGACAAGTATTTGAAATTATTTAGTCATAAATATCCAAAGCAACATGCGAGTCTCGGAAGTAAACACATATTTGTATCATTCCAAAGGCTCCACTGTAAACCATATTGATTTGTGATCATTCTCATACTGGTCAACAATCCCCCGTTATGTTTACAGCTGAAACCACTGACCTCATATGATGTCATGTATTATGACTTTTGTTTGTCTAAACAGTCTGTTACTAAAACATGAGAGATTATCATCATGGAAGAAGCCAAGAACCTGGAAATTCTTGCACCAAATGTATGAAAGACTTCACATCAGCAGTATAGTCTCTTTACAAGTTTTCTCCAGCTGTCTAACTGGTAGTTTACCTGTCTGTCTTACATCTGTGCAGCTTACGAGGGAAGCGGGGCTCCCCTCTCCATGTACCCTCTTAGAAACGTCAAGACAAATTAGCTTGCTCTGGGCCAAAAGAGTCTGCCATGTTTAATGAGTTCCTCGGAAGAACAAATAAATGTTTATGGAGAACCACTGCTTAACATAGCTGATCTTCCCTTCTCTGGCTGTGTCATGAAAACACCGAGCTGTTGCCAGGGAGATCCCCCTCTCTGCTTAATGAGTGGGGTCTTTGTCTGCGCTTTAGGCTTCAGGTTAAAACTTTTCATCACCCTTTACTATGCATTCACTTCTTGGCACCGATAACATCTCATCAGACGCTGTGACCAACTCTCATTTAGAAGTACAGGCCTCTTGCAACAGTCGGAGCCAAAGTCAAGATCAAGGGCAGGAATGGGAACATTTCCAGAACTTTGTCATGTCATCATTACTGGCTTCAGCTAACATTCAAGCTGACATGAGTTTTAAAGTCTGACTGTTGAAAACCTATGTTCATATTTCACTTTCTTTAGGCTTAGATCTTACATACGTTCAGTGCTTTCACTAAGATTGATTCATTTCATGATACAAAAGTTTTGTAAACGTTTTGATCATCAAAAGTTGAAGACAGCAGTTTTTATACTGCTAATGGCACACTGACATGGGATAAACCTGCGTTTGCTACTGATTTGAAACAAGACTAGCTGATTGCTAGGACCTGAAAGGCAAGGGTCACATGACTGATGTGGACCGCTGAAGGCACTAGAAGACTAGTTTTTGGTAACCTTGCAAGCTTGTCAGGTCCTACTGTGCAAGAAGGGAAACCGTGGAGAAGCATATAACACAACAATCAGTGGAAAATTTGTAAAACTGTATGAGCGCTCAGATGAGTGTGGTTCAGTGCCAAAGACTGAAAGAGAACTGTGGATACAAGTAGTTTAGTATTATTTTCCTTTGCAGGATGCCAGCCTTGGGTTGAAGGTGAAGAGCCTGGACATCCATCTGGAGGTTGGCATAGAATTATTGCTCCTTCATGTGGAAATGACCCAGTTGAGGTGATCCAAGCATCTGATCAGGATGCCCCCTGGACACTATCCAGTAGAGGTAGTTTAGGCACATCCAATGGGAAAGAAGCCTTGGAGCAGACTGAGAACACTCTTTAGGAGTGATACACCTCATCTTGCTCTGTTTTTCAGGAATTCCGCTGAAATAACTGGAAGATGTAGAAATGGAGAAGAGGATCCGGGCCACTTTGTTCAGTCTGCTGCCATCATGACCCCAAACTGGAGAAGTGGAACAACTTGGATGGGTTGAAATTACACTGCTTCATCTAGTGTGCCATGTTGTATCTGTACTGCAAGTCAGCAGTTCTGTTATGGTTTGTTGTTTTATGGAGGCTGCGAGCATTTGTTTTGGTTGATCACCATCTTTCGCCATGTGAGAACTCAGAATTCAGACTCTTCTTTTGTGGTGTCTTCATTTTCAAGTTGCTGCTGCTCTCCAGCTGTGCTGCCACCCATGGTGAAAATGCCCGACTTATAGACAGCAATTGTGTCGTGTGGGATCGGACCCAAGTGGTATATTTCTCTGTAAACGCCCAACGCTGTCTCCTTCATTACATTCATATGCAACCAATTTCCTTTGTCTTCCGGGGGACATTTTCTTTTGTAGTAGCATGATGTTCTTACACTGCAGAGAAAGGTTGCAGAGAGGACGGCGGGGTGAGTTCTTGGGCGTACAAAGCACAAGACTGACACCGGAGACTCTTATTCTTCTCTCACGCTTCAGGTCACGGTTGACTTTTTCAACATGTAACAAAAGCCAAGAACTTTCTCTAAAAATAAAGAAGGGTTTTTGTCTCCTAATTTTGCCCATTTGTGACCCACAGCGTTTCCCTTCCTTAAATGTGTGCGTTGATTTGGCTAGATACCAAACTCACAACCAAAAATACTTTGAATAGAAAAGATGTCATCCTGTTATAATCTGGGTGGTTGAAACATATTGATATAAATGAGTGAAACAAAAGTGATTTGTTTACATTTTCGCAGACTTGCATCATTAAAAATATGCCAAACCGGCTATTAACAGTCATGTCATGTCTACAAACTATCACTGTGTTACTTTGATACTGTAAAAAAACGTAAACTCGATGATTCTCTGGCACGTCCTCAGGAGTCTTTTCTCTGTGACTTCAAAGTGGATTTATGGAAATTCCTTGCAATGAACATCAGAGACAATAATATCCTCAGGAAGTGTGCGTTACACTGAATAATACTGATGTATGTTTCATGTCTGTGTGTTGAGATTCACCTGAGATATGCCTCTGGGAGTGAGTGTGATTTTTGACTCAAACACAACTCATGCACTGTGTTTGCCTCACAGCAGAATGTCCACGTCTAACACAGAGGACATCCTGTAATTTCACGATGGTTAAAAATGCTGCTTTGGATGCCGAGTTAAATTACTGAGGAGCACGGTGGATATTTCATTCCTCTCTACACCTGTAATGTTAATCCTGTCTGAATGGGACTCAACAACAGTGACACAACATAAGGACAAAATAAGTTTCAATGATCATAATTTGGAAAATAGCTCAATTTTGATCAGTCAAAACAGTGTAAATGAACAAATATTACATATGTAGCAGGATCTTTCATGTTTGTCTCAACCACTTACTTATCAAAGTCATATCTGATTTATAGACTTCTGTTATTTGTCAAATTAATATTTCTGACCAAATCCCAGTGGAGCCAGTTGTACCACCTGTTTGGTCAGAGTTTGAAACTATAATCATGCCATTTCATTCAAACATAAAAGCAGTGATTAATATATGTCTTGCTGTCAATACCTCTGGCAGATGCTTCTATAGGTTCTGTTTTACTATATTTTACTGGAAGTATTCATCGGAGTGCATGATTCAACAGGTTCAGTCCAGTTCTAAAATTCCTCCAGTCAGAGTTGTCTTCCTCAGAAGGAAATGGTTGATTTGTCACATGTCCAAAGCGTCAACACAGATGTTGGCGAGCTTCCACCGCTCTGAGAAGATTCATGCATATCTTCATAAATCCACTGCTGACTCAACTCTGTTACCTCCTCGCTTACAGTGTGACTCTTCGATCTGTGAATCCCACAACAGATTAGTGTTTTGTCTCATCATTTCATCTGCACTGGTTGATACTCAGAGGCAGACTGTCTGACAGCTGGCAGATGGAAATTGTGATGGAGGCCACGTGTTGCCTGGCTGGAAAGTGGATTTTTTTTTTTTTTTTTTGTTTAAAGAAGAAGAATTTGTGATACTGCAAAAGAATAGTTGATCTCCCAAAAAACATGCTTTACTTCTCACTTTGGATTTCAGGTCCATTTCGTGCCTGATAACCTATTTCATCCTTTTTCTTCAACTTCCAAACCCTTACCTCCTCCCATACACTGTGACAGAATCACTGTGTCAGGTTTTTCATGGTACAATTAGTATAAACTGTGGCCAGTTTTACAGTGTGGGCTGGCATTGCCTCACCCTCCTCACCACCAACTGTTCAGCCTCTAACGCTGTGTGGGGTCCGCCAGCATGAAACCCTGCTGAACGGATTGGGGGGGGGAGTGAATGTGCAGGTTAAAAGGTGCTTTCTTTCCAGCAGTGAGAAATCATATGCAGCCGCTTGACTTGTGCAGCAAGTTCATCGATTTTGCTTTTGCACGCAAGATGTGTGAAATTGCTTGTGCAGTTTTCCGGAACCGCAATAAATAAATACAAATAAATAAATAAATCACCAGATCATCAAATCCTGTGCTGAAAACAGGTCTGTGTTTGAATCTGGAAATAATTTAGATGACGCAAAGATCAGGTTCAAATATTAATACTGATATTACTAATATAATGTACATCTAAGTAATGTAATCGGAACTCTCAGGCCTTAATTGAATGCCTGGTATTGATTTGTCAGCAATGCTGCTGCTTTAACAGCTGACATATGGAGAAAAAATGCAGCTGCCAATCATGGGCCACCACTTGAACCAAAGAATATTCCACCCATGTGTCCTGCAAATAGTGTTCATATGCAGCTATCATGCAGCAGTGATTTACATACTGTTTGTGTGGGCTAAGTGGTGCCCCATGAAAAGATCCCACCACCACACTCATTCTGCATATGGTGGAATTCACTACTTGATGCAAGACCAATACCCTCTATCAAAAATGTGCTAAAGGCTGTCTTTTACACTTTAAATCTAATTTTATTGAACAGAAAATTCTCTCAACATTATTGAATAACTTGAAGCAGATCCTTAGAGTTTCTCCTTACACTGCACCCCTAGTTGTGCACTATTGACTGAGGCTGCCAAACCTTAACTCAGGCGTCATATGTCTTATTCAAGAGAAAATTTGTTCACATATGTGCAATCAGTAATGACAGCTGCCAGCACTCCATAGTTTTACATTTTGTGCAAAGTGTGTGGTTGGGAGGAGGCTTTTTATCCATGCAGGATGACAACATCTGTACTGTACTGTGACCAAATGAATTTCCTTTTTTGGAAAATAAAGTTGAAGTTGAATTTTTCCTCATATTTATTCAGGTTAGTGCCTAAACACAGCAGGTGGTTTAAACTGCTGGGCAAAGATCAAATGTAAGCATAATTTCACGATGGGTATCAAGCTCATCACAACTTAAGAAGAATACATAAGATAATTAACAAAATGTACTTCTGGAAAAATACAAGAGATGCTTTTGAATGTCCTATGAAGAAAGAGGACATGCTGCTGAGCTTGTTTTTGACCTTGGGAGGTTGTTGGGTAGGTTGCTGGTCATGGAGGCTACAAATGGACCTGAGCTTTGGTCAGGCCTGCCGTGCAAGTCCAACCAAGAACCAGAAAATAAGAGGCCTAAAATAGAGTAAAGGACTGCAATTCTGTCAATGAGCCGTGTTGTGTAAGTAAAAATAATCCAGTGGGAAAATATAATCAAAGGGCTCTCCAATCCTTATTCCTATTTGACTCCATTCAAGTCAAAATAAAGAAACTGTGAGAGGAAAGCTTTGGATTTCCCACAGCGTTCGCAATACCTTTAGGAGAGAGTGGCTCTGAGCATCTGACATACTGAAGGAAAAGATGGAATTGTTTTAAGCAAAGATGAAAGCTGAAGAAAACCCGGAGGAAGTAAAAGTGACCATAAGAAAAAAAAATTAACCTCTAGAAATTTTATAAAACTGACAACAGTTTAAAAATGCAAATACACTCACAAGCAAAATGAGAAAAATCTAAATTCTCTCTATAGAAGGACAACGCGTAGGAATCATGACAAAACAATGGAAGCAGCAGTCGGACACTAAAATAGCAGGACAGAAAATACTGTACAGGGTGAGGGCTGTGGTCGAGGGTTGCGGTCGAGTTGGTGGATGGGCAGATACATTGTCCTTTAATTCACAACTTTTACAGAAAAGACACCGTGAGTCAAGTTTTAATTTCTAGCTGAAGGTTTTGTTGTCTCACCATAACCAAAGCCTCTCCCTAACCTTAGCCAAAATTGTTTTAGTTGCCTAAGCATAACCAGAGCCTCGCCTGAGCCATAAATATAGTTGTTTTAGTTGTCCAGCCTTAACCCAAACTACAGCCAGAGTTAATTTACTTTACTTTTCTGAATTTTGGGTTTTAACGTTAAAAAAAAAAAAAAAAAAAAACAGGCACTTGCTTGCAGTGGCAACACATCATTTACATTTCAGTCTGAGTCTGAAATTTACTCCAAAATATATCCAAATTTTACAAACATATGTCCGTCAAAAGGACACATTTACATGGGCTTTTTTCTATTATGCCAGTGAGTTAACATCAGTTTCTGATTTATACCAGCAGCTCAGATTAACTGTAAGAAGGCCATCCTCCTCTGACAGCAGATACAAATTGTGGACATCAGATTCACTGATTAACTTGATGACACTTTCCACAACCAGCACCAGCCTGTTGCTAAATAACCACAGACATGTGTGGCCTTTGTTGCTATTGCTTCCTAACATGCCTTCTGACAATACATGCTAATAGAGTTGTCCTGTTCCCATGGACTTCCTGGGTACACCTCCTGACACCAAAACACTAAATGTTTGCTGCCACTCCCTCTGCATTGTGTGCAAAGGACACAGCTTTTCACCCTGTTCCAGTCACCAAATCACAGGAAACAACATCCATTATGAATGTGGCAGATGTCATGGGAGGAAAACGACATGAGCTGCCCAGCATTGTTAAAACAAAGCACATTGATGTATTAAAGAGAAGGAGCATCAAGGGCCAAGAATAAATGAATGAATGTGATCACCTAAATATGTGAACATACACTGTTACTAACTTAACTACATTTCCCAGCACCATTGGGGTTTCAAAGCTTTTTAATGTGTAGGGAAAAAAGTATTTTTGGGGAAGTGAACATGACCAGCAGTTCTGACTGTGACCACTCTGTCGACATTACAAGCAAGAATAAAAGACCCGTTGTGCATTCAAAAAAATACGTAGTATGTAATAGTTGTTTCAACTAAGATGCTTTAGCTAAGCAGAGCAAGGATCAGTGTCAACACGGATAGAGCAGAACAGAGAATTCTGCACACGAATGCTCCTGCTGTCCTGCTCCTGTTTCATGACAAGACATTAGCCTGAGATCTGCAGCGTTAGCTGAACAGTGGCAGGTCTATATGGTTAATTAATGGCACAAAATAATATGTGCATTTATTTGTTACGTTACTTAACAATAGATGCTTCTTGATGTGAAGTAGCTTCAGTGTGTTAAGCTATGTTTTCTTAGTAGTAAAATTGTGGTGTTGCTTAACTCAGTGTATTGACATTTATTCACTTAACATTTATTCAGGAACATACAGTATACGCCCCCCAGCTGCTGCCACTCGGGGAGGTCTTTATTCCACATTTTTCATAGTTTTTTTTTCCACACACTTCCTATGCTACTGTGAACACAGTGTGGTGCCGTGGCCCATATCATCTGCCCACAAAGTTTGTGAGAGTGTACTAAATCTGCATGGAGCTCTAATGAGGGAAGACCACCCCTGAAAGACCCTGCTATGCCATTAAGTCACCCTCCATATGTAAAACCTCACAAAGGTGCATTGTTGCAGTGTGTATTACACAAGGAACTGTATAATCAAAACAGTTATTACAGCTGCTTGGCCCAGATTCTCTGATTAAACATGTTCATCACATTAAGTGTATTTTCATGGCTAATGAATTTTCCACAGCTGATTACATTGCACTTGAAAGTGTGCATGTGGGGTACATTTTGGTGGAATTGAAAGTCATGTCCCACATCTCAGGTATGTGTAGAGTGTAAACGTGTGAAAGTTTTGACTTGTCCTAACAGGTCAAATGATTTAGCACGGGCCTAATTTGTTTAACAACAATAAACTTTACCTCTGCACAGACTTGCAGGAGATGTAATCTACACGTGGTAGCAATGATTCCATCCAATAACCTTTCAAAATACCTGGATTATCACTGCGAAACTTCAAAGAACTATACTTTGTCAATCCCGTGATGTATACTGCTCTCTACTAACATCAAACGAATGGACTCTGATGAATTTATATGGCTGTAAAAGAAGGTTTTAGGCAAAGCATAAATGGCCTGACATCTGTGCTCAATCTTCACTGTGGCGTGTAATGAGGATCACAGGGCCTTTGTTCTCTCCTACGAGAGAGAAGGAGCCAGGGCCTGAAGCTCAGGTAAGCCTCTGTATGTGCCTTACAGCTAATGGAAAACATTAGTGAAGTGAGGCTGTGGAGAATTGAGGCTCTGCTGCTGAACCGGGGGTCTTACTGCTGGCCTTTAAACCATGTGGTTGGACCATCAGGACTGGCCTCTGACCAAAGACTTGGAGTCTCCCACAGATAAAAGCAAAGAGTACAGCCCAAGCCTTGACCTCAGTGTGACATACTTTCACATATACACAGCAACTTTGACCTGTTCGCGGCTAAAACTGTTGAAAGTTAGCAAATTTACAAAATTTAAAGAAAGCACCTATTGCAATTCTTTAATGTAAAAGTTGTAAATAACCTTATAATTCTAGAAAAACCAAGAAAGAGTCGCACATATAACCCCTTGTAATTTTAGGGCTAGGGCTTTATGGAGGTTATGTGCCAGATTATGCTCGATTATATCATGCTTCTGGTGGGTATATTTACTTACTGGAGTGTTGTTAGCTGGATTTTGTTATGTTTTAGATAGAAACAGGCTAGAGACTACTTGTTTCCAGTATTTATGCTAAGCTAAGTGTAATTCAATTCTCACTGTAGCTTTATATTTAGGAGACAGACATGAGAGATTCATTTTCTCGTCTTACTTTCAGCAAAAAATCTAATTACCATATTTACCAAAATGCCTCAAGATTCCCTGGTGTGCATAACTGAATTTTAATGCAAACTTATTTTGGTTTGTTTGTCAGACTTCTCTTGTAATTAAGACTTTAGGTACTTGAAACTGAACAACCTTTTCATGTGGTGCTGCTGTTATTTTGTCCATACCACATGAGCTTATGTGCAGGGGCAGTCTTCTCAATGCAGCTGCTTACATAAAGCAAAGATGCTCTGCAGCACTTGGGTGGTTGTCGGTCAGCGGTTTAGATGGTGAAGGAGTCTGAATAAGCACTGTGTCTTTTTAGGAACCACTTAGAGCTGTGAAAGGTTGAAGCCTGTGTTTTTCAGCTGAGGTCAGAAAGGGATAAACATAGGAAGATCCTTAGTTCGTTAAAAAAAAAGTATAAAATAAAGCACTGCTTTTTATCTCTATGGAGCATTTTAGCTATTTCCTCTAGTCACTCATCAACCTTTCCAGCCACAGCAGGTCGTTATTTGCAATGAAAAAAAATCTCTGATAAAGCCACTGCATGCTACCTGCTCAGCACCAAATGGTAGACAGACAAGGTTGGCAGCTAGCTGCTAACTCTACAGAGCTTTTTTAAGCTCTTTTAGTTAATTGTTTTGGTTTTCCAGACCACTAAATCTGCTCTTATTAATTTTGTTTCCAGCTGCAGCTGACAGCTGTTTTTGGTGAAAAGGCTCTGATAAACTTACAGTAAACTTCCTGCCCAGTGCCAAATGACATTTTCTTTTAGTGTCCTTTAATTCCAGTTCGACGTGTTCAAAGAACAAGAATTCAGATCCAGACAACATCAAAACAGAACAAACTGTTCGTGTTTTTAATGTAGACCTTTGTTTTGTAGTCGTAGCAGTCGTGTTGTGGGTTGATGAATTAAATTCAGTATTAGTACATAAAAAAGCCTGATGTCAAAGCTGCAGTTATACCTTTTTGAAGTTATTACAACTCTAATTTCTGGCAATGTTGGAATGAAGCAGTTTCAAATGTATTTTTTACAGCCTGCTTTGGTCAAATCTGTAAAGAAACCTGACAATAACAAGGTAAAAAAAAAAAAAAAAAAACAGCTGGGCTTCCACTGGCTTAGGTGGATTGAATCATCAGGAGGGCCGATTTTGACAGGACTAAAATTACAGCCATGCTCTGGTAATGATTACATTACTCCTCCTGCCTCTATAAAACTAATCATATTTGAAAAGAGCTGTAATCTGATAGAGAGTCCTCAAAGCCAGTGGCTGGGGAGCTGCAACAATACAAACCACGCAGGTGGATACAATATCAGACCTCAGGAGGTGTTTTCAGTAATAAGCTGGAAATCCTGACACAAGCCACATCCTATCCCCTGGAGATGGGCCAGAAGCAGTGCTTCAAAGGCCCAGGCAGGTGTGCACAGATCAGCCTCCAGCATCAGCTACCCAATACAGGGGTGGAGCCGGAGCTGCAAGAGGTCTAACTAGACCTGCTGGTTGTTTGATGCCATACAGAAAACTGCTTTACCCCTAATGGAGCATTCATTAGTTTTTACTGCCATTACACCTCATAAAGCATGTTTTGATCTCTACTGATCATGTGGTGTGAATTCCAAGTAAAAGCCACTCACTCTGTGTTAGTTCTTTTCCAATTAATGACTTTACACTGGACTTGTGCGTGTTCCGGTGCAATAATGTTACCAGATATTAAATTTAATTCAATATGTGATGTTTGTGTGGAGGATTTCATGAAGCCTCTTCAACAGTGTGCCTCTAAGTGGCATATAATGTGATCTGGGTATAAGAAAGTGGCACTAATTACCTCACAGTGAGTGTTATAGATAGATGGATGAAGTATCTGAATAGAGGATAAATAGTTGCACACAAATCTCAATAAAATGAAAACAAAAGTAGCAACTTACTTTCATTGTCTTGAAATCATCAGACACATTTTGTCTTAAAAAAAAGACAGTAATCTGAACATGAGCGAATTAAATTGTAACTTTTCTTGCATTCTTGATTAATTTTGGTTAATTAATAACTTAAGGAAGCAGCACTGCAAAAACCATCGCCATACAATCAAACTCTCAGTCTGCATCACACTTATTCTGTCAGTTCTGGCAGCTGCCTTTGCACTGCCTTTTATATAATTCATAATGAGGGTAAAGATATTTGGGGACATACAGTGTTGTTCTACTCTGGGATAGAATTTAAATTTGAAAGGTGGTGGGAGCTCAGTTTGTGCAGACAGATTTTTCAGATACCCCTGTCCAAGGTAGAACAAAACATGTGTTCTTCATGAAATGAGATGGCCAAAACAAAAGCATCAATTGAAGGGCAGTACAACTATGGTCTATAGGCAGTGGTTCTGTAGTGCTCACTTGAAGGAGGGTAAACAAAAACCACTGTAATGAAATAAAATGAAACATTCTCTTATTGATGGTTGTTGTCAAAGGAAAACTCATGTAGCAGCATCACAGCACAAGCGAAGTGCAGCAGTTCAGGGAAGTGACCTTCACTATTCGCTATGTATACTCAGCCCAGGACCACTGCCTGTGAACAGTGAACATGTCCATAACACTGTACAAAGCACAATAAAACAAGGGGAGTAATTTAGGGGACCGTCAACTAATTAAAAGAAAGAAAGGAAGACAGAAAAATGCTCTCAATGATGAGAAATTGACTCAAGAAACTGATACTGTTTTTCTCTTATGTCAGGATTATTAATAGGTCACCACCATCAAGCGAGTTTCCTACAAAGGCTTTGAGGAAACAAGGAACACATTCAAGGATTGTCCTTTGAGGAAATCGTAGATGCTCCCATTGTCCAGTGCAGAGACACTTGTGGTATGATAATATGATAAATGCCCATGATACGTCAAAGGTGTTCAAAGAAGTCTGGCAGGAAAAAGGAGTTTCCTGGATTCAAATGTGCACATGGTGCGTGTCCTAACTCACTGGAACATGCCCTCTTTTCAAACTGTGATGAACAGCTAGTTTCAAACAGGTAAAAACACGAAATAAAAATAAAGAAAAGAAAGAAACTAGACAATTCCCCTGTGGGAAATCGTGAGAGTGGTGCGGTGTGCTGTACTGTTACTGTACAGCAGAAACCAAAATATATTCATGACCTTTGTGAATGAAAGAATGATAAAAGTGAGGGTGGGAGAAGATGAAGAAGAGAGTGAGCGTAGGACGGATAGAAAAGGGTCCGAGTACGAGATCTAAAGAGGAGTTGGGGAGGATAAAGAATGGACAAATGTCAATAGGTGTGTGTGTGTGTGTGTGTGTCGTTTAAATAAAATTAAATAACAGAACAAATTACTTTGTGTCTCTAATTACATCACATTCAGTTTTATCATGAACATGCTTATCACAGTTCACCACAGACTGACCAGAGACTGGAAATGACACAGAGCATCAGCTAACAATCAGGAGGGAGCACAGCTAATACCAAACTCACAGGAAAAACTGAGGATGGTAAACCTTGGAAAGAATATCATAAAATATCATTCATAAAATCACTCACTTGGTAAAAATACAGCTTTAAGACAGAGTCAGCAACAGTCTAAATGAACACACTCTGCCATTTTACCTCAACAGTAATCACTTCTATAAACAGCAGACCTATGATGTACATATGTAAATATAAATATGAAGACATGTTTTTGTCTATTCTGATATCAGGGTATATGTATATTCTAAGGGGTGGGTATTGTAGTTTTTTTTGTTTTTTTCTTTCTTCTGTCTTCCAACTCTTCTGCAAACTATGAAGATTCTCTGATTCTGACACACATATAAAGGAGATTGTGTTTGTTTCAGAATCTAACAAAAAAAAAAAAAAAAAAAAAAAAAAACAACAACAACAAACAACAGCTGGACAATTCATTCATCACGTGTGATCTATGAGCTGAAAAACCATTTGAGAAAGCCTTCTGTATTGCCTGTGGAACTCCTCTTCAGAAGGTTCTGTCGTGGTCTTGTGATCTTTGCAAACCCTTCCACAGAGGCTCAGCAGTAATTAGCATGTCCAATGTCCTGATGTACATGGAGACAGTCTGAGAAGAAGCTGTCTTCTATGGGACTTTACACCTTTTGCAGACTAATCATATCAACAGGTTGACAGCTCCATATCTTGGGCTCAGAGACAGAAAAGTCCAAATGGACAGTAAGAAACTAAAAAAAAAAAAAAATCAAGCCGTACAGAGTACAAGGTTTTCTTCAACCAAGTGACAAAGTTAAATAAATTCACAATAACAAAAAATGTAAGACAATGGATAACTATGAAAACAAAAGAATAAATAAAACCCATACACATAAATATGTAAATTCAAACTAAAATAAATAACATGACAAGTATATGGAAAAGGTGCTGAAGAACAGAACTGACAATTTGGGAGCAACGTATGCAACACACAATGTAAAAGTAAACAGCATGGATAAAGAGAGTAACACCATCACTGGAAGTTCAGCCACAGAATAAGGCCTCAGTTCATTCATAATCAAGTTAAAGAATCATTTAAGCAGAATTTAAACTTCAACATGTCTTCCTCACTCTGTTCCTTCAAGCACTGGAACGAGGCCTTAATTGTGTCTTCCCCTCTAGTGTCTTTGACATAGTTCTTTAAACATAGTGAAAGGTTTCTCTACCATCTGTAAACATCTTTTTTCATGTATGCCTTCTGAAATGGCTGTTACTCTGTTCACATTTGTTTATAAAGATTAGCAGTTCTACTTCAAGTCAAAGCCTGTTATCCTTAAGACTTTCTCTTCAATTCAGCCCATGACAATGTCTCATTTCAAGTATGTCAATAGCATGTAGCTCAGTAGGAGCAAATTAATCATTATTGTTCAACCTGGTAAACTTGACACATCTATTAGGTTTTCACAATGGTCACTGCGTCCATCATCACCACGAGATGGAAAATGAAGCAAATAAACCCAAACTGGGTGCATCTTTACAGTAGTCTGAGCTATCTGAGTTGTCTCTCTGCCAGGCTTCCTTCCCTTACCCTGTCCACCACATAATAAAAAAAAAAGAAAAAAAAGGTACGAACTCACCTACACTTAGACCTGACCCAAATAACTCCACGTCGCTTGATACCGCAATGAATCTTGTCCGAGATTGACCATATGTATCGCTTTACAGGGGTGGGAAAATTCCCCTGTCGGGAGGCCTCCCTATGTGCCGACGCCAAATAAATGTAAGAATCGCAAAACTTTTCCTCACCACACCTACTTCAACCTAGAAAGGCCCTACTCCAGTCTCCCCTTGGAACGAAACTTGGCAGAGCAAGACGAGCCAGTGTTTGACCTCAAAGTCCAACTCACCCTGCCTGTACAATAAAGCTTCTATCAAAATTTGGCTGGTGATGATGGACAGCAGTGTAACTGTGCTCAGGACACAGGCTGAATACTATTAAAAAACTACTCTTACTTTGGAGGATCCCCAATCCATCTACATCAGACCTGCCTGTGTACCCTCCAACATTTAATGATGGAAAACTTAGCAACTTACTCACCTAACAATGATTTTACTCAATATCAAAAAATGTGATCACAAATGTATCTCAGATGCCAATACATATCTTAAATGCACTGATAAAACATCATCAATGGGCTGAATAACTGTCTGAGAAAGCCAAAATCAGAAACACATTTACAACCAATTCATCATATCAGAACAGCAATGTTAAAACAATAAATCCATTTAAACCAGTCAGTCTCCTTGCTCACACTCTGCCTTTTTACCTCAACAGTAATCACTTCTATAAACAGCAAACCTATGATATACATATGTAATTCTAAATATGAAGACATGTTTTTATCTATTCTGATATTGGGGTATATTCTAAGGGGTGGGTATTGTAGTTTTTTTGTTTTTTTCTTTCTTCTGTCTTCCAACTCTTCTGCATATTTCGTTGCATTTTCTTCATTTTGCATTGGGAGTTTGATTGTAACTAAAGAATTTCCCTCCAGGGATAAAAGATTCTCTGATTCTGACACACATATAAAGGAGATTGTGTTTGTTTCTGAATCTAACGAGAAAAAAACAAAACAAAAAAACAAACAAAAAACAAAAACACAGCTGGACAATTCATTCATCACACGTGATCTATGAGCTGAATAAACCACTTGAGAAAGCCAACACCACAGATCCAGCTGTGTTTCGTTTGCACTTTCCTGAGACCGTGTCCTCATGAGGCATCACAAGTGAAGAGCTGGTAAAACTTCAGTTCCAAGAACAGAGTTAATAAATGGTCACAGTCTGTGCTTAACCAGCACTTGAGCTTCACTATGCAGAAAATCAGTCCATCCATCTCCTAGATGCAGCAGACTCACTTCCTGGTCGTGTCCTGTAGTTTGAAGAGCAGCTTGCAGACTTGTGTGATGTGGCTGCAACAGTCCTTCAGAGGCGAGGTCCGGAGATCTAGGCGGTGTCCAGGGCTTGGTGGATCAGGTCAGGCCACAACATTCCCCTTCCAGCCTTCCTTAAGGTTGGACATATGATTCAAACTGAGAAAAAAAAAACAATCATTAGCAATAAGTAAAAAGCAAACAGACTAAACCAAACCACCAACATGACCTCAGATCCTACCTTTGGTTGCTGCTCTTTCACTTCCTCTGACTCTGGTGTCTGCTATTTTCACAGACGTTTGTCGAACAGTCCAGTGTATCCATCCCTGCAGGGTGGAAGATCTGCTGGGAGTCTCCAAACTCATCTATCCATCAGTCCATTAACTCAAAACTCCCTCATATTCCAGTTCCTCTTCAGCAGGTTCTGTCATGGTCTTGTGATCTTTGCAAACCCTTCCACAGAGGCTCAGCAGTAATTAGCATGTCCAATGTCCTGATGTACATGGAGACAATCTGAGAAGACGCTGTTGTCTTCTACTGCATTTTACACCTTTTGCAGACTAATCATATCAACAGGTTGACAGCTCCATGTCTTGGGCTCAGAGACAGAAAGGTCCAAATGGACAGTAAGAAATTAAAAAAAAAAAAAAAAAAAAGATCAAGCTCTACAGAGTACAAGGTTTTCTTCAACCAAGTGTCAAATTAAAAAAAAAATAAGTAAGACAAAGGATAACTATGAAAACAAAAGAATAAATAAAAGCTATATACATAAATATGTAAAGTCAAACTAAAATAAATAACATGACAAGTATATGGAAAATGTGCTGAAGAACAGAACTGACAATTCGGGAGCAACATGTGCAACACACAATGTAAAAGTAAACAGCATGGATAAAGGGAGTACCACCATCACTGGAAGTTCAGCCACAGAATAAGGCCTCAATTCATTCATAATCAAGTTAAAGAATCATTTAAGCAGAATTTAAACTTCAACATGTCTTCCTCACTCTGTTCCTTCAAGCACTGGAACGAGGCCTTAACTGTGTCTTCCCCTCTAGTGTCTTTGACATAGTTCTTTAAACATAGTGAAAGGTTTCTCTACCATCTGTAAACATCTTTTTTCATGTATGCCTTCTGAAATGGCTGTTACTCTGTTCACATTTGTTTATAAAGATTAGCAGTTCTACTTCAAGTCAAAGCCTGTTATCCTTAAGACTTTCTCTTCAATTCAGCCCATGACAATGCCTCATTTCAAGTATGTCAATAACATGTAGCTCAGTAGGAGCAAACTAATCATTATTGTTCAACCTGGTAAACTTGACACATCTATTAGGTTTTCACAATGGTCACTGCGTCCATCATCACCACGAGATGGAAAATGAAGCAAATAAACCCAAAGTGGGTGCATCTTTACAGTAGTTTGAGCTATCTGAGTCGTCTCTCTGCCAGGCTTCCTTCCCTTACCCTGTCCACCACGTAATAAAAAAAATAAAAAAAATGTACAAACTCACCTACACTTAGACCTGACCCAAATAACCCCACGTCGCTTGATACCGCAATGAATCTTGTCCGAGATTGACCATACGTATCGCTTTACAGGGGCGGGAAAATTCCCGTCGGGAGGCCTCCCTATGTGCCGACGTCAAATAAACGTAAGAATCGCAAAACTTTTCCTCACCACACCTACTTCAACCTAGAAAGGCCCTACTCCAGTCTCCCCTTGGAACGAAACTTGGCAGAGCGAGACGAGCCAGTGTTTGACCTCAAAGTCCAACTCACCCTGCCTGTACAATAAAGCTATCAAAATTTGGCTGGTGATGATGGACAGCAGTGTAACTGTGCTCAGGACACAGGCTGAATACTATTAAAAAACTACTCTTACTTTGGAGGATCCCCAATCCATCTACATCAGACCTGCCTGTGTACCTCCGACATTTAATGATGGAAAACTTAGCAACTTACTCACCTAACAATGATTTTACTCAATATCAAAAAATGTGATCACAAATGTATCTCAGATGCCAATACATATCTTAAATGCACTGATAAAACATCATCAATGGGCTGAATAACTGTTTGAGAAAGCCAATATCAGAAACACATTTACAATCAATTCATCAGATCAGAACAGCAATGTTCTATCAATAAATCCATTTAAACCAGTCAGTCTCCTTGCTCACACTCTGCCTTTTTACCTCAACAGTAATCACTTCTATAAACAGCAGACCTATGATATACATATGTAAATATAAATATGAAGACATGTTTTTATCTATTCTGATTTTGGGGTATATGTATATTCTAAGGGGTGGGTATTGTAGTGTTTTTGTTTCTTTCTTCTGTCTTCCAACTCTTCTTCATACTACGTTGCATTTTCTTCGTTTTGCATTGGGAGTTTGATTGTAACTAAAAAATTTCCCTCCAGGGATTAAAGTTTCTCTGATTCTGACACACATATAAAGAAAATTGTGTTTGTTTCTGAATCTAAAAAACAAAACAAAAAAAAAAGCTGGACAATTCATTCATCACATGTGATCTATGAGCTGAAAAACCACTTGAGAAAGCCAACACCACAGATCCAGCTGTGTTTCATTTGCACTTTCCTGAAACCGTGTCCTCTTGAGGCATCACAAGTGAAGAGCTGGTAAAACTTCAGTTCCAACAACAGAGTTAATAAATGATCACAGTCTGTGCTTAACCAGCACTTGAGCTTCACTATGCAGAAAATCAGTCCATCCATCTCCTAGATGCAGCAGACTCACTTCCTGGTCGTGTCCTGTAGTTTGAAGAGCAGCTTGCAGACTTGTGTGATGTGGGCTGCAACAGTCCTTCAGAGGCGAGGTCCGGAGATCTAGGCGGTGTCCAGGGCTTGGTGGATCAGGTCAGGCCACAACATTCTCCTTCCAGCCTTCCTTAAGGTTGGACATATGATTCAAACTGAGAAAAAAAAAAGACAATCATTAGCAATAAGTAAAAAGCAAACAGACTAAACCAAACCATCAACATGACCTCAGATCTTACCTTTGGTTGTGGCTCTCTCTTCCTCTGACTAATTTCCCCTGACTATGGTGTCTTCTGCTTTCACATACTGTTGTGGAACAGTCCCGTGCATCCATCCCTGCAGGGTGGAACATCTGCTGGGAGTCTCCAAACTCATCTATCCATCAGTCCATTAACTCAAAACTTCCTCACATTCCAGTTCCTCTTCAGCAGGTTCTGTCGTGGTCTTGTGATCTTTGCAAACCCTTCCTCAGAGGCTCAGCAGTAATTAGCATGTCCAATGTCCTGATGTACATGGAGACAGTCTGAGAAGACGCTGTTGTCTTCTACTGCATTTTACACCTTTTGCAGACTAATCATATCAACAGGTTGACAGCTCCATGTCTTGGGCTCAGAGACAGAAAAGTCCAAATGGACAGTAAGAAATTAAGAAAAAAAAAAAAAAGAATAGAAAAGAAAAAAAGAAAAAGAAAGAAAGAAAAAGATCAAGTTCTACAGAATATAAGGTTTTCTTCAACCAAGTGTCAAAGTTAAAAAAAAAAAAAAAAACATAAAAAAAAGTAAGACAAAGGATAACTATGAAAAAAAAAAGAATAAATAAAACCTATACACATAAATATGTAAATTCAAACTAAAATAAATAACATGACAAGTATATGGAAAAGGTGCTGAAGAACAGAACTGACAATTTGGGAGCAATGTGTGCAACACACAATGTAAGAGTAAACAGCATGATTAAAGGGAGTAACACCATCACTGGAAGTTCAGCAACAGAATAAGGCCTCAGTTCATTCATAATCAAGTTAAAGAATCATTAAAGCAGAATTTAAACTTCAACATGTCTTCCTCACTCTGTTCCTTAAAGCACTGGAACGAGGCCTTAACTGTGTCTTCCCCTCTAGTGTCTTTAACATAGTTCTTAAAACATAGTGAAAGGTTTCTCTACCATCTGTAAACATCTTTTCAGGTTTGCCTTCTGAAATGGCTGTTACTCTGTTCATAAAGATTAGCAGTTCTACTTCAAGTCAAAGCCTGTTATCCTTAAGACTTTCTCTTCAATTCAGCCCATGACAATGCCTCATTTCAAGTATGTCAATAGCATGTAGCTCAGTAGGAGAGAATTAATCATTATTGTTCAACCTGGTAAACCTGACACATCTATTAGGTTTTCACAGTGGTCACTGCGTCCATCATCACCACTAGATGGAAAATGAAGCAGAGACAGAAAAGTCCAAATGGACAGTAAGAAATGTAAAAAAAAAAAAAAAAAATCAAGCTCTAAAGAGTACAAGGTTTTCTTCAAACAAACGTCAAAGTAAAAAAAAAAAAAATTCATACATAACAAATAAATGTAAGACAAAGGATAACTATGAAAACAAAAGAATAAAAAAAAACCCTATACAGATAAATATGTAAAGTCAAACTAAAATAAATAACTTGACAAGTATACGGAAAAGGTGCTGAAGAACAGAACTGATAATTTGGGAGCAACGTGTGCAACACACAATGTAAAAGTAAACAGCATGGATAAAGGGAGTAACACCATCACTGGAGGGTGGAACATCTGCTGGGAGTCTCCAAACTCATCTATCCATCAGTCCATTAACTCAAAACTTCATCACATTCCAGTTCCTCTTCAGCAGGTTCTGTCGTGATCTTGTGATCTTTGCAAACCCTTCCTCAGAGGCTCAGCAGTAATTAGCATGTTCAATGTCCTGATGTACATGGAGACAGTCTGAGAAGACACTGTTGTCTTCTACTGCATTTTACACCTTTTGCAGACTAATCATTATCAAAAGGTTGACAGCTCCATGTCTTGGGCTCAGAGACAGAAAAGTCCAAATGGACAGTAAGGGGGGAAAAAAAAAAAAAAAAAAAGATCAAGCTCTACAGAGTACAAGGTTTTCTTCAACCAAGTGTCAAAGTTAAAAATAAATAAATAAATAAATAAATAAATACATAAATAAATACATAAAAAAAAGTAAGACAAAGGATAACTATGAAAACAAAAGAATAAATAAAACCCATACACATAAATATGTAAAGTCAAACTAAAATAAATAACATGACAAGTATATGGAAAAGGTGCTGAAGAACAGAACTGACAATTTGGGAGCAACGTGTGCAACACACAATGTAAAAGTAAACAGCATGGATAAAGGGAGTAACACCACCACTGGAAGTTCAGCCACAGAATAAGGCCTCAGGTCATTCATAATCAAGTTACAGAATTATTTTAAAAGAATTTAAACTTCAACATGTCTTCCTCACTCTGTTCCTTCAAGCACTGGAAGGAGGCCTTAACTGTGTCTTCCCCTCTAGTGTCTTTGACATGGTTTTGTTTTTTATTTTATTTTTTTTTTTAAACATAGTGAAAGGTTTCTCTACCATCTGTAAACATCTTTTCAGGTTTGCCTTCTGAAATGGCTGTCACTGTTCATAAAGATTAGCAGTTCTACTTCAAGTCAAAGCCTGTTATCCTTAAGACTTTCTCTTCAATTCAGCCCATGACAATGCCTCATTTCAAGTATGTCAATAGCATGTAGCTCAGTAGGAGCAAATTAATCATTATTGTTCAACCTGGTAAACCTGACAACTATTAGGTTTTCACAGTGGTCACTGCGTCTATCATCACCACGAGATGGAAAATGAAGCAAATAAACCCAAAGTGGGTGCATCTTTACAGTAGTCTGAGCTATCTGAGTCGTCTCTCTGCCAGGCTTCCTTCCCTTACCCTGTCCACCACGTAATAAAGAAAAAAAAAAAAAAAGGTACGAACTCACCTACACTTAGACCTGACCCAAATAACCCCATGTCGCTTGATACCGCAATGAATCTTGTCCGAGATTGATCATACGTATCGCTTTACAGGGGCGGGAAAATTCCCCTGTCGGGAGGCCTCCCTATGTGCCGACGCCAAAGAAACATAAGAATCGCAAAACTTTTCCTCACCACACCTACTCCAACCTAGAAAGGCCCTACTCCAGTCTCCCCTTGGAACGAAACTTGGCAGAGCGAGACGAGCCAGCGTTTGACCTCAAAGTCCAACTCACCCTGCCTGTACAATAAAGCTTCTATCAAAATTTGGCTGGTGATGATGGACAGCAGTGTAACTGTGCTCAGGACACAGGCTGAATACTATTAAAAAACTACTCTTACTTTGGAGGATCCCCAATCCAGCTACATCAGACCTGCCTGTGTACCTCCGACATTTAATGATGGAAAACCTAGCAACTTACTGACCTAACAATGATTTTACTCAATATCAAAAAATGTGATCACAAATGTATCTCAGATGCCAATACAGATTTTAAATGCATTGATAAAACATCATCAATGGGCTCAATAATTGTTTGAGAAAGCCAATATCAGAAACACATTTACAACCAATTCATCAGATCAGAACAGCAATGTTCTATCAATAAATCCATTTAAACCAGTCAATCTCCTTGCTCACACTCTGCCTTTTTACCTCAACAGTAATCACTTCTATAAACAGCAGACCTATGATGTACATATGTATATATAAATATGAAGACATGTTTTTATCTATTCTGATATTGGGGTATATGTATATTCTAAGGGGTGGGTATTGTAGTTTTTTTGTTTTTCTCTTTCTTCTATCTTCCAACTCTTCTTCATATTTCGTTGCATTTTCTTCATTTTGCATTGGGAGTTTGATTGTAACTAAAAAATTTCCCTCCAGGGATTAAAGTTTCTCTGATTCTGACACACATATAAAGAAAATTGTGTTTGTTTCTGAATCTAAAAAACAAAACAAAAAAAAAGCTGGACAATTCATTCATCACATGTGATCTATGAGCTGAAAAACCACTTGAGAAAGCCAACACCACAGATCCAGCTGTGTTTCATTTGCACTTTCCTGAGACCGTGTCCTCTTGAGGCATCACAAGTGAAGAGCTGGTAAAACTTCAGTTCCAACAACAGAGTTAATAAATGGTCACAGTCTGTGCTTAACCAGCACTTGAGCTTCACTATGCAGAAAATCAGTCCATCCATCTCCTAGATGCAGCAGACTCACTTCCTGGTCGTGTCCTGTAGTTTGAAGAGCAGCTTGCAGACTTGTGTGATGTGGGCTGCAACAGTCCTTCAGAGGCGAGGTCCAGAGATCTAGGCGGTGTCCAGGGCTTGGTGGATCAGGTCAGGCCACAACATTCCCCTTCCAGCCTTCCTTAAGGTTGGACATATGATTCAAACTGAGAAAAAAAAGACAATCATTAGCAATAAGTAAAAAGCAAACAGACTAAACCAAACCATCAACATGACCTCAGATCCTACCTTTGGTTACTCCTCTTTCACTTCCTCTGACTCTGGTGTCTTCTGCTTTCACAGACTGTTGTTGAACAATCCCATGCTTCCATACCTGCAGGGTGGAACATCTGCTGGGAGTCTCCAAACTCATCTATCCATCAGTCCATTAACTCAAAACTTCATCACATTCCAGTTCCTCTTCAGTAGGTTCTGTCGTGGTCTTGTGATCTTTGCAAACCCTTCCACAGAGGCTCAGCAGTAATTAGCATGTCCAATGTCCTGATGTACATGGAGACAGTCTGAGAAGACGCTGTTGTCTTTTACTGCATTTTACACCTTTTGCAGACTAATCATTATCAACAGGTTGACAGCTCCATGTCTTGGGCTCAGAGACAGAAAAGTCCAAATGGACAGTAAAAAAAAAAAAAAAAAAAAAAAAAAAAAAAAAAGATCAAGCTCTACAGAGTACAGGGTTTTCTTCAACCAAGTGACAAAGTTAAATAAACTGACAATAACAAAAAAATGTAAGTCAAAGGATAATTATGAAAACAAAAGAAAAAAACAAAACCCATACACACAAATGTGTAAAGTCAAACTAAAATAAATAACATGACAAGTATATGGAAAAGGTGCTGAAGAACAGAACTGACAATTTGGGAGCAACGTGTGCAACACACAATGTAAAAGTAAACAGCATGGATAAAGAGAGTAACACCATCACTGGAAGTTCAGCCACAGAATAAGGCCTCAGTTCATTCATAATCAAGTTAAAGAATCATTTAAGCAGAATTTATGGTGTGTCCAAACTTCAACGTGTCTTCCTCACTCTGTTCCTTCAAGCACTGGAACAAGACCTTAACTGTGTCTTTAACATAGCTCTTAAAACATAGTGAAAGGTTTCTCTACCATCTGTAAACATCTTTTCAGGTTTGCCTTCTGAAATGGCTGTTACTCTGTTCACATTTGTTTATAAAGATTAGCAGTTCTACTTCAAGTCAAAGCTTGTTATCTTAAGACTTTCTCTTCAATTCAGCCCATGACAATGCCTCATTTCAAGTATGTCAATAGCATGTAGCTCAGTAGGAGCAAATTAATCATTATTGTTCAACCTGGTAAACTTGACACATCTATTAGGATTTCACAGTGGTCACTGTGTCCATCATCACCACGAGATGGAAAATGAAGCAAATAAACCCAAACTGGGTGCATCTTTACAGTCTGAGCTATCTGAGTCGTCTCTCTGCCAGGTTTCCTTCCCTTACCCTGTCCACCACGTAATTAAAAAAAAAAAAAAAAGGTACGAACTCACCTACACTTAGACCTGACCCAAATAACCCCATGTCGCTTGATACCGCAATGAATTTTGTCCGAGATTGACCATACGTATCGCTTTACAGGGGCGGGAAAATTCCCCTGTCGGGAGGCCTCCCTATGTGCCGACGCCAAAGAAACATAAGAATCGCAAAACTTTTCCTCACCACACCTACTCCAACCTAGAAAGGCCCTACTCCAGTCTCCCCTTGGAACGAAACTTGGCAGAGCGAGACGAGCCAGTGTTTGACCTCAAAGTCCAACTCACCCTGCCTGTACAATAAAGCTTCTATCAAAATTTGACTGGTGATGATGGACAGCAGTGTAACTGTGCTCAGGACACAGGCTGAATACTATTAAAAAACTACTCTTACTTTGGAGGATCCCCAATCCATCTACATCAGACCTGCCTGTGTACCTCCAACATTTAATGATGGAAAACTTAGCTACTTACTCACCTAACAATGATTTTACTCAATATCAAAAAATGTGATCACAAATGTATCTCAGATGCCAATACAGATTTTAAACGCATTGATAAAACATCATCAATGGGCTGAATAACTGTTTGAGAAAGCCAATATCAGAAACACATTTACAACCAATTCATCAGATCAGAACAGCAATGTTCTATCAATAAATCCATTTAAACCAGTCAGTCTCCTTGCTCACACACTGGCTTTTTACCTCAACAGTAATCACTTCTATAAACAGAAAACCTATGATGTACATATGTAAATATAAATATGAAGACATGTTTTTATCTTTTATGATATCAGGGTATATGTATATTCTAAGGGGTGGGTATTGTAGTGTTTGAATTCTATTTATTTTTAATTCAAATTTATCTAAAATTTTTATTTTTATCTTACTTTTGTCTTCCAACTCTTCTGCATACTGCATTGCATTTTCTTCATTTTGCATTGGGAGTTTGATTGTAACTAAAGAATTTCTCTCCAGGGATTAAAGTTTCTCTGATTCTGACACATACAAATAAGTTTGTTTGTTTCTGATTCTAACAAAAAACAAAAACACAGCTGGACAATTCATTGATAACACGTAATCTATGAGCTGAAAAACCACTTGAGAAAGCCAACATCACAAATCCAGTTTCCTGAGACCATGTCCTCTTGAGGCATCACATGTGAAAAGCTGGTAAAACTTCGGTTCCAACAACAGAGTTAATAAATGATCACAGTCTGTGCTTAACCAGCACTTGAGCTTCACTATGCAAAAAATCAGTCCATCCATCTCCTAGATGCAGCAGACTCACTTCCTGGTCGTGTCCTGTAGTTTGAAGAGCAGCTTGCAGACTTGTGTGATGTGGCTGCAACAGTCCTTCAGAGGTGAGGTCCGGAGATCTAGGCGGTGTCCAGGGCTTGGTGGATCAGGTCAGGCCACAAAATTCCCCTTCCAGCCTTCCTTAAGGTTGGATATATGATCCAAACTGAGAAAAAAAAAGACAATCATTAGCAATAAGTAAAAAGCAAACAGACTAAACCAAACCATCAACATGATCTCAGATCCTACCTTTGGTTGCGGCTCTCTCTTCCTCTGACTAATTTCCCCTGACTATGGTGTCTTCTGCTTTCACATACTGTTGTGGAACAGTCCTGTGCATCCATCCCTGCAGGGTAGAACATCTGCTGGGAGTCTCCAAACTCATCAGTCTATTAACTCAAAACTTCATCACATTCCAGTTCCTCTTCAGCAGGTTCTGTCGTGGTCTTGTGATCTTTGCAAACCCTTCCACAGCAGCTCAGCAGTAATTAGCATGTCCAATGTCCTGATGCACATGGAGACAGTCTGAGAAGAAGCTGTTGTCTTCTACTGCATTTTACACATTTTGCAGACTAATCATTATCAACAGGTTGACAGCTCCATGTCTTGGGCTCAGAGACAGAAAAGTCCAAATGGACAGTAAGAAATAAAAATAAATAAATAAATAAAATAAAAAATAAAAGATCAAGCTCTACAGAGTACAAGGTTTTCTTCAACCAAGTGACAAAGTTAAAAAAAAAAAAAAAAATACATAACAAAAAATGTAAGACAAATGATAACTATGAAAACAAAAGAATAAAAAAAACCCATACACACAAATGTGTACAGTCAAACTAAAATAAATAACATGACAAGTATATGGAAAAGGTGCTGAAGAACAGAACTGACAATTTGGGAGCAACGTGTGCAACACACAATGTAAAAGTAAACAGCATGGATAAAGAGAGTAACACCATCACTGGAAGTTCAGCCACAGAATAAGGCCTCAGTTCATTCATAATCAAGTTAAAGAATCATTTAAGGAGAATTTAAACTTCAACATGTCTTCCTCACTCTGTTCCTTCAAGCACTGGAAAGAGGCCTTAACTGTGTCTTCCCCTCTAGTGTCTTTAACATAGTTCTTAAAACATAGTGAAAGGTTTCTCTACCATCTGTAAACATCTTTTCAGGTTTGCCTTCTGAAATGGCTGTTACTCTGTTCACATTTGTTTATAAAGATTAGCAGTTCTACTTCAAGACAAAGCCTGTTATCCTTAAGACTTTCTCTTCAATTCAGCCCATGACAATGCCTCATTTCAAGTATGTCAATAGCATGTAGCTCAGTAGGAGCAAATTAATCATTATTGTTCAACCTGGTAAACTTGACACATCTATTAGGTTTTCACAGTGGTCACTGCGTCCATCATCACCACGAGATGGAAAATGAAGCAAATAAACCCAAACTGGGTTTTGGTAGCAACTTACTGACCTAACAATGATTTTACTCAATATCGAAAAATGTGATCACAAATGTATCTCAGATGCCAATACAGATTTTAAATGCATTGATAAAACATCATCAATGGGCTGAATAACTGTTTGAGAAAGCCAATATCAGAAACACATTTACAACCAATTCATCAGATCAGAACAGCAATGTTCTATCAATAAATCCATTTAAACCAGTCAGTCTCCTTGCTCACACTCTACCTTTTTACCTCAACAGTAATCACTTCTATAAACAGCAGACCTATGATGTACATATGTAAATATAAATATGAAGACATGTTTTTATCTTTTCTGATATTGGGGTATATGTATATTCTAAGGGGTGGGTATTGTAGTTTTGTTTGAATCCTATTTGTTATTTTTAATAAATTTAGCAAATTTAGCTAAGAAATGCTTTTTCTTACTTCTGTTTTCTAACTCTTCTTCATACTACTTTGCATTTTCTTCATTTTCCATTGGGAGTTTGATAGTAAATAAAGAATTTCCCTTTTAATAGTTTCTGATTCTGACACACAAAGAAAATTGTGTTTGTTTCTGAATCTAACGAAAAACAAAAACACAGCTGGACAATTCATTCATAACACGTGATCTATGAGCTGAAAAACCACTTGAGAAAGCCAACATCACAGATCCAACAGTCCTTCAGAGGTGAAGTCCCGAGATCTAGGTGGTGTCCAGGGCTTGGTGGATCAGGTCAGGCCACAACATTCCCCTTCCAGCCTTCCTTAAGGTTGGACATACAGAAAAACAATCATTAGGAATAAGTAAAAGACAAACAGACTAAACCAAACCATCAACATGACCTCAGATCCTACCTTTGGTTGCGGCTCTCTCTTCCTCTGACTCTGGTGTCTGCTGCTTTCACATACTTTCACTGGCTTTTGTGGAACAGTTCAGTGCATCCATCCCTGCAGGGTGGAACATCTGCTGGGAATTTATCCATCAGTCCATTAACTCAAAACTTCATCACATTCCAGTTCTGTATTGCCTGTGGAACTCCTCTTCAGCACTTTACACCTTTTGCAGATAATCATATAAACAGGTTGACAGTTCTATGTTTTGGGCTCAGAAGCAGAAAAGCCCAAATGTACAGTAAGAAATTTATAAAAAAAAAACAAAAAACAAACAAAAAAAAAAAACTCAACCTCTACAGAGTACAAGGTTTTCTTCATCCAAGTGTAAAAGTTACGTAAATTCGCAATAACAAAAAGTGCAAGATAAAGGATAACTATGAAAACAAAAGAATAAAAAAAAAAAACATACACAGAAATATGTAAAGTCAAACTAAAATCGATGTTTGACATGGTTTTAAAAACATAGTGAAAGGTTCTTCTACCATCTGTAAACCTGTTTTCAGGTTTGCCTTCTGAAATGGCTGTCAC
The DNA here is from genome assembly GCF_017976425.1 of Toxotes jaculatrix. NCBI lineage: Eukaryota > Metazoa > Chordata > Actinopteri > Toxotidae > Toxotes > Toxotes jaculatrix. Next base: position 19,108,366 of record NC_054406.1, read on the forward strand.
TCTGTTTAAACCAGTCCAAAACCAGTCAAGTCATTATCAAAGTCCTGGCCCTTATAATCAGCTACGATGATCTTAGAGAAGTTACACCAGGGAATAACAAGGTTAATGAACAGATTAAAAGAATTTACAGGGAAGCAAGTGAAGTTAAAATAAATATATAAATAAATAAATAAATTGTAAAAATCAAAAAGGTAAAAATTAAAAGTAAAAATTAAAAGGTTCATAGCAAGAACCTTTTTTTAATTTTTTATTTAATTTAGATTCTGATTAAACTAAAATACAACACCTACACACCAACATGGCGGCTGTATATGCCTCCTTGCTCACACTCTACATTTTTACCTCAACAGTGATCACTTCTATATAGAGTAGACCTATGACGCAAACATTTTTGTCTTACTTCAGTTGTGAGGATACACTGAAACATAATGTATGCCCTAGTCCCTTACCCTAACCTTAACTATTCAGACTGAAAATTGAAAGGAGGGTTTGACTGATCAAAATGCCTGTTTTTTTTGTTTTTTTTTTTTAAGGCTTTGTATGTGTGACCTTGACCGACCCCCCATAGTAAATGTATTTTACAGCTGCCCATGTTATTCTGCCCTTCCACACTTTATGCTCACAAGTTTAAGTCAATTTGTCTTATTTGAAGCATTTTGTTATGTGATGTAACTGCTGATATTTACATATAACTGCATATTTTGTATATCATCTGTCTACTTTGGAAATTCGGTGTTTCGGTTGATCTGATCTGCCAATAAAGCTAATGGGGGAGGGGAGGGAGAGAGAGATGCCAAAATCAGACCCTCATAAGCCCACAACTGGCATATTAGAGAGAGAGAGAGAGAGAGAGAGAGAGAGAGAGAGAGAGAGAGAGAGAGAGAGAGAGAGAGAGAGAGAGACACACACACACACACACACACACACACACACACAAAACAGGCTCCTAAACAGCCCCAAATCAGCCCATATCAGCCATATTAGAGAGAGACAACGGAGAACAGGCTCCTAAACGGCCCCAACACAAGCCCCATTGACACAGAGGGCTGCCCAAATCAGACCCAACACAGGGCCCCAATCAGGCACATATGTATATTTTAAGGGGGGTATTGCAATATTTTTACTTTTATTTTTTCCACTTCATTTTATTTTAGAAACGCTTCTTTCTCTTGTGTACACACTATCTCTGTGCAGTGGCTCTTCATTTTCAGTTGGGAGTTTGTACGTAAAAAAAGAATTGTCCTACGGAGGTTAATTTCTGATTGTGATAGAGAAACAACGGACAACAGGCTCCTAAATCAGACCCAACACAGGGCCCCAAATCAGACCCAACACAGGGCCCCAAATCAGCCCACATCAGGCATATTAGAGAGAGACAGCCCCAACGGGCCCCCCTATAAACCATATTAGACTGAGAGAAACAGGCCCTAATGGCCCCAATGCTGGGCTCCTAGATCAACCCCTAGCAGGCTGATTAGAGGGAGGGAGAGATGTGATTGTGAGTCTGTGTGTGTGAGAGACTGACACGGCAGCCAAGACAAGGTAAAGGCATGGCACAGCCAGAAATGTTTCCAGCTGGTCAAAACTGACTAACAAACAAACAACCGCCCGACCAACAAAAAGAAAGATGACCGATGGCAGCCATATTGGATGGACAGGAACAAATTCTGTAGGAGGAAAAGTTATGGCACGGCGGCCAGACATCCCAGCATCAACGAAATACCTCATACCTCGTATGGCCTCTTGATCCAACGTGGTCAAAATCGACGCTACAATGATGAGAGAGGGTTAGAGCGCAAGAGAGCGCGCGAAGGAGAGAGAGAGACGGGCAAACGGTCGGGCGGACAGAACTAATCATGGCACGGCATGTGTGTGCGTGCAAGAGAGAGACAGGTGGCACAGTGGCCGATCAAACACCTCAAAGCTGATCCAAGCTCATGATGGCAGGGGACCATCAAAACACAGGGCCCCAACCAAACAGACACAGGGCCACGTGGTGTCTGTTGCACAGAGAGACAGGTGGCACGGCGGCCGATCAAACACACCCCAGCAGCAGAATAAAAACTTAACTTACTACTTGTTGATTTATTCTCATGCTGATCTGTTTGTGGACCTGAAAGAAGAAGAAGAAAAAGAAGAAGAAGAAACAGCTCAGTCTGAGTCTGCAGCTCAGAGCCAGTTCACCTGTGAAGACACGGGGTGGACTGATCCTGTCCAACATTCTGTGGACATCAGTTCACTGAATATAAATCCATCTGTGTGAAGCTTTATACAGACACATACACACTTTACACTGATCAGGGAATAATCATTTCTCCTGCTGTGATTGGTTGAGCTTATGGAACATTCCTGTCAATTATTGATCATATTGGAGAGTGTGATGTGTGAGTGAGGATGACTGTTGTGCAGCTGAAAGATGAAGATTTTCAGACTGACTGCAGGTGGTTTAGAGATAGGCAGCACGTTCTCTTCACTGAGCAGCGTTTCACAATCTTTAAATATTGCTTATTGATTAAATTCTGCTCAACGAGTAAAACGGAAAATCAACACTGATCAAACTGATGACGGTATTTTACCGTCCGAGCTTCACTCAGAGGGAACCACAATCCCTCAGGTTCACCTTCACCCAGGCCGCTGCTGCACCTGTGAGCCAAAGCAGCAGGTGCGCTCCAGGCAGTCACAGTCCGCGCGCACTGACCTGCAGCTCTGGACTCTAATATTACTAATAAAGGTTTATGCAGGGTAAAAACAGTGTGTCTGTCCAACTCTGACGGCTTACAGGCCTGTCTCCAGGTGAACTGACGGTTTACTAATGTGAACTGAGGAGGCTGCGCTGTCCCGCATGTCATATTCAGCCTTTATCTTTACCACATGGACCACATCACGGTCCAGAATTTCAATATGTCAAACCACCAAGACTGAAGGAATATTTAATACAGAACCAGGTGAGCTCCACCTTAAAACATAACCCCAGGTGGCACGAGCGCACCTGTAACGGTTTTCGAAACCATGTAGTTGGCGCGCTCGTTGGGGCTGGTCTGAAATCGTGGATTGAAATATTGTGTGTACTCACTTTTCGTAGAAACTCCAGAAAGCCGTTTCCAAACCGTCTGTCCAAGGTGAGCGGTGCGATGAAGACGCGCACTGAGGCTGTGTGCGCCGGCGTGAGCAAACAGTGGCCTCTGTGGCTCACGTGGTGGAAAGGCCTCTGTAGCAGCATCTGAAGCACAGAGATTCACAGGCTGATACACCTGGTCTGATACACCTGGTCTGTTTCCCTCAGTGTGCTCACACTGGCTCCATACTCACTCAGAAACTCGGTGGAAGTCTGCGTTCCGCGCACACGCGCTCTCCTCTCTTCTTCTCCCCTCTTCTCCAAACCGGCGCAGTAATGGCTGACTCGGTGGACCGCGTGGTGGTCTCAGTGGTACCGTGGTTTAGCTGAACTACGAGCTGAAACCAGCTCCAACACACGACTCAGCGTCCGGTTTTATCAGGTTACACTTTGACACAAAGTCCCGGCTCTTCGCCTGATGAACAACAGTATTTCACAGATTTGAATGAACACACAACCAGCATCTCCGTGTCCACCTGTTTATAGCGTTCTCCCGGCCTGCACCTGTCCTTTTTATGTCCCACCCTCTAACAACCAGGTGGGTCCTCATCTCTGATTGGCTAATGATTGGCCAGTGATAATTGAGCCAGACCATAATATCTCAGGTCATGTATTACGAAACAGATACAAACATAGAAACATAGAAACCAATAGCTGTGTGCAACTCCGCAAAATTTGGTATGATCCCATACCAAGTAAATACAGGGCCAGTGTTCAATTAGGTGATCATGATTATGATCATAATAAAACACAGGACAAAGATTTTAGGCAAATAAAAATACTTTTTAAGTCGAAATTTATTATTATTCAGAAACAATAACAATATATAAATACAACAATGTCACAAAATAACAATAAACACTATAAAAGTATAGCAAAAAATATGCTTGCATTACACACAGTTGTTTGTGAAAAATAAAATCAAAAGGGCAAATGAAAAAAGTGCAAATAACTAAACAAAAGCAAAAACTACTATTGGCTGTCATTCACGACCTTTGGCTGAGGTCCCCTTCTGGGCCCTGCCCCCATGTTTAGAGCCACAGATTTATAGGTTTTTGTTCAGAAACAATAACATGTTTACATTTTTCCCTTTTATTGCACTTGCTGAAATTGCAATTGCTGACCACTATATCTGCTACTGCTGCTACTTTTATCTATTATATATTTGACTTTTACTGTAATTAGTATGACTACTGTTATCACTGCTAATCACAGTAATGATTTGTCTGATCCTCTCTCCTCATCTAATGTCCCTGCACCATGTCAGGACACTGGAATCCTCACAGGACTGTGTTTTCTTGTATGCGGATGCTTTGCCTTTGGGAAATTTTTCACTAATTATTATGTCAGTTGCTTTGACAACAATGTCTTGTGAATGACCACAGTGAGGTCACAGTGGGACATATTGAATATCTCTCACTGAAAGAGAGAAGTGGGTGTATTTAAGAAGGGTGCTCATGTTGTATTGTGTCAAACCAGGAAGGTATCGCATGTCTTTTTCCTTAACTGATTAACTCGTTACTCATGATGTAGAAATGTGCCAAAAATCTGTTGAACATGGTGTTGAATATGGTGGACAGAGCTACTTTTCCCTTTTGTCACACACAAAGAATTGCTCACTCATGCTGACATAATGGAGGAATGGACAACATGGTGGCATTCTTTCTGAACATGCTGAAAGGCCAGTAAAAACACATGATTTAACACGGCAATGGAGCATGGCAGCCATTTGGTTTCCTCATTGAGGTTTCTCCTGATTCAATGCTGCAACAACACACAAGCTAAAGGACTACTTTGACCTTTTAAAATAAAAGTTTGGCACCTTTTATTTTATATTAGATAAGATCATGAGCACTAAAACCATCTCCCTGGTATCAACAGTATCCTGAAAATGAGAGAATAATTACTCGTGGCAGTTCCGAGGCATTAGGTTTGGCTCATTTTAAAGGACCATACTGGTGGTTTTGCATGTTTTAGCCCATTAACTGCAAATTGCTTATTGTACATAATGTTATTACTAACCGTTGATGAAGCAAAGCACACATTTTTAGTTTGACTCCCCGTCACCCAGGCGGTCACCGCTTCAGTTAATCTCACTCAGGTATATGAAATTCAGCTTGAGTAATTTTAGACATGTTTAAAATAGATACCCAATCACAGTTCACGTACATTTCTTTTGTTAATGAGTTTTTTGGTCGTAGAATGTAACTGAGAGACTGTATACTGTTGCTGGGGTTATTTATTTATTTATTTATTTTAAAGGGTTTTTTTTTTGTTTTCACTCACACACATAAAATACTATTTTATGTGACATGGAGAACCTGTTAGCAAACAGTTACAGACAACATCCAGCTGATCCAGAGCAACGTTTATTCAGTATCATTTAAATTTAGTGCTGGGCGGGCTGGTAGTGCACAATGGGTTTATGGATCTTTTTACTAAGACCAGTTGCCTGCTGTGGCTGAAAATAACGCTATTCAGCGAGCTGAAAGATGCTATAAAGCAGCTTTAATACTGATACTGTGTGCGACTGGATATATGTTTTTTATTTATCTTGCTTCACCTCATTGGTAATAATGGCATGATCATGTCAAGGAAAATGTTAACAATTGCTATATAAGACAGAATTCTCCTTTAACTAAACAGTATCTGTAACATTTGTTTTTTGCCTGTATTGCTTCCCGTCATGCTTGAAGCAGCACAGCCGTCCTCATAATCATCCCCTTCAATGTTATGACATGAGGCTGATTTAGTGTTGCTATATAGTCACAAAGTAGGGGGTAGCAGATCACAAATCCAGTGTATATACAGCACTTTCCCAGAACAGCAGCTAGAGTAAATGTTATATTTAGTCGGGTGATCATATCAGCGGGGCTGCCTTATAGTTTCTATGTTGACATAAAAACATGCAGGCTGTTATATAAGAGAGGTAGTGAATGTAAATAGCAGAGGATCAGTGGAGTGACACAGTCCGTCAAAGAAGAGTGCCTCAGGAATGGCCGTGATGTAACAGAGAGGCCCTGACAGCTGAGTGAAAAGTCACATTTTTTTTCAACACCATCATAGATCATTCTCAGAGCAGAACAAGTTATGCACACCATTCACCCCTTTGAACATCAGAATAACATTGCTCTGTGATAAAAACACGGTTTCAGTTTTTCTGTGTCTCCAGCAATGGACTCCACATGGTGTTCATTTTGGTAATAAAGCTAAATTATGACTGACAGGGCTGTGGAAATGATATTTGCTAATATAAATGTTACGTGGGCAATCTAGCTGAATATCAAGGTGCTAAGAGCTGGAGTCAGTCTGACAAGATAAATAGATCTGTTGCAATTTGCATTCATCACATTTAACAAAAGGCTAGCTTAAAATGTCACTGTTTAACCTGTCAGCACTGTTATTATACCGCAGTCCAGCATGTGTGTGTGTGAGAACTGTGTGCTCAAGACATTAACACATTCTTTCCTTCCAGGAAGAAAAAGTCACTGTAGCCACTAGTGGAAAAGAAGAGGCAGGCCAGACCCTATGGAGTTACATAAGAGTGACGTGTTTGCCTCTTTAGGTATGCAGGCACTATTGTTGCTGTTGTTGAGCTGCTGAAGCACAAAATCTACACAACAGTGGAGCAAATGCAAGTTAATGGTGGTGACACACATGAGATACATGATGACTTCAACAGGGTGTTGTCACGGCCATGAACTCACATCCACAAATTGTTATATCATATATAAAAAAAAGAAGAGGTGCTCATGTTTTACTAGCGCTGCGCTATGCATACTGGCACTGGAACTTGTAGTGTGTAACTTGTCCATGTTATCCACCTACGCTCTGTTTGGGTATTATCATTTCAGCCTTTTATTGGCACTGTAATCTCTGTGAAAACAATGAGGACAGGGTGAAAACGACCATTAATCTAACCATTCAGTTCTGAAAAGGGACTCTGTTTTTGATATTGGTAAACTAAGTCACAAGTCTTTCTGATCTGAACAGTGACACAACTAAAATGATAATATTTGTACATTTTTCTGTCAAAGCTGTGTTATGTGGAACAGACCAACTGCCATCCATATATAGATAGAGAGCAACAATATCACTGATTTGAAGTGTGTCTTCCCATAATAATATCTGACTCTTCAGCTGCTAAAATAAGTTTTCAAAGCTTGTAGAAGAAGTTGAGAAATTACTAAGTCCCGGCTATTAATCCATAATCACTCCCGGCTCTTTGGCAGGAAACCTCATCCTCTCTCTCTTTCTCCCGCCTTCCTCAGAGAGAGCTCAGGATTTCTTTTCTGTCCTGTCCATTTACTCTTTATCATATCTGTCAGGGAGAGGAGGAGTGGCTGATCTCTTTCAGTAATAAACACATTTGAATTGCTTGTTGTAAACAAACCTTTTTGACCATGTGCAAAGCATGACACTTGGGTTCCTCTGTAACAATTTCAGCATTGTGATTATATTACTCTTAATTACTGTTTGTTTGTAGCTACCACTTGGTACAGTTTTTGTGATCAGAAAACTCGCCTTCATCGTATTGTAATTATATTCCAACCCTTCATTCACATTCAGTGGTTTTGTCCTGTTTTTTCCTTTAACCGTTTTCCTTTCAAAAACTTTTTTTTACAATAACCACAATTTGTGATCTGATCACGCACACATTCACATCAGCTGTGTAGTTTACAGTCATTATCACCATTGTTTATTCCAACCTGTTTCTTACTTACCAGTTGTGATTATTACTAATCCATCACTCTTATCTAGTGGTCAAACATCCCACTGGTTTCTCACACTTTAAAATAATTTTCTTCTAATGTTTTTTAGAATTTGTTTGGTTTTTCTTTTACATTAACCAAGATGTTAAAACGTCACAGAAATCATATAAATTTAAACTGATGGTGTAAAATGAATGATGAAGTATATAAAGTAAGAAAAACTGTACTTCTCTTTAAGAGAAACAAGGTCCAACATTTGTCACCAAGTTCTTTAAAAACCTGGCTCTACAATTACAAATTACGACTTGACAAAGCAATTTTTTTTTTTTTTTTTAATTGGGGATTGTGGGAGGAAACCGGAGCACCCGGAGAAAACCCACGGGGGGGGGGGGGGGGGGGGGGGGGGGGGGGGGTTCACCAGCAGCAGCTTAGCTGCTGGTGGAGGGGGGGTGGGGGTGGTTGGGGCTCACCAGCAGATGAGCTGCTGCTGGTGGATGCTGGGTTCTTGGGCTTCTTGAACCTAAGATAAGATGAGATAAGATAAACCTTTAATAGCCTTGCAATGGGGAAATTACACTGTTACAGCAGCAAAGAGCAGATACAGTAATGTACAGGCACATGAGGTATTATGTGAATATATAGATAAGATCAAAATATAAAGACTCCAAGAAAAATGTACTTATTAGAGGAAAATAATAATAAATACTATAAACAGAATAGAATAATAAACAAAGTACCTCTTTGGTTTTCTCAAGCCTAAGAAGTGGCGAGTTCTTTTCCACAGTGAAGCTTTCTTTTTTGTCTCAGAGCAGTTTTCTTCTGGCGTCTTGGTCTCCATTGGTACCACCATCTCTTGCTCAGTAGATTCTCCCGTCACTGCTGTGATATACTGGTCCATCTTCTCAATGAGGGTGTCCTGCTCAAGGGAGATTAAGATCTGAAGGCTGAGTTTACTTTTTAGCTCTTCCAGCTCCCTCTTTAACAGCATCTCTTGCTCAGCGGTGGTTTCCTGTGCAAGTCTGAACTCCTCTTCCATCTTTGCATGTAGAATGGCTTGCTCAGAGTTGAGAGAGAGCTGAAGGCTGAGTTGACTTTTTAGCTCTTCCAGCTCTCTCTTCAACACCATCTCTTGCTCAGCAGATTTTTCCTGCACTGCTCTGATGTCCTGTTCCATCTTCACACGGAGTCTGTCCTGCTCAGCCCTCAAGTTCAGGATCAGGAGCAGGTTTTGTGACTCCCTCTCACTCTCAAGCTCACGCGGAAGGTTGTCAGCCTGCTCCTTCACTTTGAGGACCTCAGCTTCATATTTTTCTTTTTCCTCCAGGTGGGAAGCTCTCAGTCTGTCAAGTTCCTCTTGAAGAACCTGGTTTTTATTCTTTTCCTCCTGGAGCTCAGCTGTGAACTTCTCCCGCTCTGTGATATAAACCACGTGAAGTTCCTCATAATCTACCAGAAGGGCCTTCTTCTTCTTCCTCTTGTTGCTGTTTCTGGCCTCAGCGGAAATCTGTGCAACACTGAGGGTCTCTGCATTGCTGTACTTCTTCAAGTCCTCCAGCTCTGCTTTTAATTCTTTCTCCCTGTTGATTGCCATGTTTTTCAGGGATTTCTGCCTTGCCAACTCTTCTGTGGCGTGTTCCAGCTTTTGTTGTGACTCATTCAGCTGTTGATTATATTGCAATCTCCAATATGTCTCTCTTGAGAGGGCGAGCTTCGTTTCATCCAACATGGCACGGGTTTTGAAAAGTTCCTCTTGGACAGTCTCATCGTTGGTCTCATTTCTTTGTGGGACACATACACTTGCGTTCCTGGGACGGATTTGACGCCTAGGTCTTGAACTTGCCATTTCTTCAGGGGTTAAAATCAGGTTGTTTGAAGTTGAAGCTTTTCTCTGATCGGATGTCGTGTGGATCAGTGGTCTTGCTTGTCTTCGGCGCTGAACTGTGGTCTTCCTTGCAAAGGTTGATCACTTGCTCAAAAGGTCTGAAATGTCTATGTGAGCTGCAGTCTGATTTATAGTGCAGGATGATGATGCCACTTATGATGTCACTTATGATGTGACTGATGGATTTCTTCCTTTGATGTGGCTTTGATCTTGAAGCTCAGTCTCTTGACTTCTTCCTTCTCTTGTCCTTTGTTTTTCTGTGTTTACATTCAAAATCACAAACTGTGATTCTGAATGTAAACTCAAGGTCTGCCCCACTATCACCAGGACTCCAGGATTCCAGGACTGACAGTGCTCACACAGGGAGCAGCCTTTATGTTAATGATCGGCTGAGAACCACAAAATGCACCTTTTCCAAATAAAAGCATGTATTCACCTATTACAATTCAAACTCCTGCACTTTGTTTGCACATTGTTTAATCAACAATAGAGCTCTATGGTACAGTGAAATACGATTTATTGAGATTTGAATAGGAATAGGCATAGGCAAGGAATACTTGCCACTAGAATTAATTGATCTTTTTGTAAATTTACTTACAAGTTGATTTAAAAACAGAATTATTGTTTATTGTATTATATTCACTTTTTTTAAAGTGAAGCCTTTCGGAGGCATTAAGCTCCGACTTTCTGGTGAGATCACGAGTCATCTTGCCAGCGCAGTCTGATCCCTGCGTACTGGTGTTATTTTCTCACCTACACATTTTATACCTTTCTTTTTCTTTTTGTGATGCACCTGAAAAACAACAGACCCCGTTGTCAATAAGCATTTTAGAGACATAAAGTAGAGGTAACACCGGTTTTTATCCATACCTTGGCGGACCTCCTGACCTGAAACTCTGTGTTTGGACTGGGGAGGGGGTCATCTGGCGGTCATAAATTATCTTGACAGAAGGGTGTACTCTTTTCTCTCTCTGATGCACGATGACGAGGTCGGATCTGTTGATCAAACACAAGGGACGGGAATTAATGAGTCTTCATTATGACCTATTGTTGGACATTACAATATCAGAAAGTGAATTACATCATTTTCCTCTTCAGATGAACAGGCTCGCTTTTAACTGACTGGCCCAATACTAATCAGACCTCGAAAGACCATGTTTCCTGTGATTTTGTGTTCTAATATAACTTTAGTAAATGAAAGCAACTGATCCCCTTATGGAAAAAAAACCTGATTGGCATTTTTGGTTTTGTCATGATGAATTTCTCATAATTTCCTGGACGGCTAGATGGAAACAGTATCTTAAAAGATTTTCTACTTTGCGGATCACGTGCCTTAAACTTTCCAAATCAACAAGGTTTTACATTATATCAAACCAGATGTCCAGTTCATTTCAAAGGACAAAGCGGAGCTGATGAGAGACAACTGATCACTTGGTCAGTAGGACTGCAGTGCTGGTCTGTTGGTTGACTGGATGGCAGCTGGTTGGACTGACATGTAATTTTACGCAGGCATTTGTGGCTTGTCCAGATATTCAAGGTCCTTAGGGACTCACAAAAATGATTGAGGTAGGGAGGCGAGTTGAACTTTGTTTCTCTTTTTAAAAATGAATCTCATCAGAGTTATGGATATTTACTTTAGATCATGGAATTTTGCAGTTGCTAAATTTATGGCAAACATTACAAAATTATTAAAATAATAGTGACATTCTTATTTTTTATTTGCATTTGAACTTTGTTTCCCCAAGGGGACTTTATTGCTCATTAATCATACTTCATTATAAAAAAAAAAAACATAAATGTATTTCAGTATATACTTCATCTTCCCCATGTGTATAGCAGATCTAGTGTGCAACTGGGACAGCTGGTCTTGGAGCTTCACGTGCTTAGTTCAAGAGAAGTAGCGTCTTTTAATTGCGCCTAACTAGTAATTACCATATTTCCTACAGTCCTTGAACCTGCCATCTGACGCATGGGAAGTCGGTGTGTGTGTGTAGGCTGATTGTAGTCTTCTGTATGTGGAAGCGCTCATAAATCTGTGTCCAGCCAATAGGGAGGCTCGCGTTAATCCCTGCTCGGTAAAAAACCCGGTGTGAGCCCACAGGCGGCTCTGATCTGAACAGAGAGTCGGAGGAGACAGAGAGAGGAAGGAAGAAAGAGAGAGAGAGAGAGAGAGAGAGGCAGAGGGGGACTCGAAGTTTCTGTTGTGGAGGATGTGCAAGTTTGACATTCTTTGTCAAACTTTGCCATAACTTTATTGCATTTTGGAGGTTTCTGAAAGTTGTCCCAGAAGAGGAGACCAGAGAGAGAGACGCGCCGGTGCTGTCTGTGATTTCCACCTCATCCTAACATCACCTACTCTTCTGGGGGGTTAGGGATTGCCGCTGTCCGCACGCAGCCAACACACTTTCTGTGGACATTCCGTTGAGTCCGGTCGTCATGTCCTCCGGTGATGCCTCGGAGCAGAGTCGGCGGGTCAGCGTTCTGTCTTGGGATCAGGTGCGGCGTCTGGACTCCATCCTTGGAGAGAGCGTCCCGATCCACGGCCGCGGAAACTTCCCCACGCTGTCCGTGCAGCCCCGGCAGATCGTTCAGGTGAGACCACGCTCCATCCAGCTATCTTTGAATATTTCAGTATTTACATTACCCCGATGAGTGAAGTCTCCAGGAGCCCACATGACCCTGATGATGGAGTAGAGGAATAAAAACGTGGATTCATTTAATGATCTTAACTTGGCGCTGATCATAAACAAAAATAAAACCATCAACAGGAACAATATGGAAGAAATAGTGTAACTTATATTAGTTTGACTCAGTGTGGTGTGCAGACAATATTAAGTCAGACCCCAAGAGGTATGTAAACATTACCCATGACTTCCTTTATCAGGCTGCATCTCTGGATCAGACAGATGTTTAATGGTTACTGTGTAGTTTCTGTTCAGTCAGTGGTTCTTTGTATAACACAAGTGTGTAACGTTAATGAAAAACGTTGTCAATAATGTAAAAAGAAGGGGAAATTTGTATGACCAGGTCGAAAAAATCCATGTGTGTATTCGTCTTCCACCCCCACCTAACACACACACACACACACACACACACACACACACACTGACAGCCTGCACATATTTCCATCTTATACAAAAGTGTGTTTCAGATATTCAACATGTCACTAATCAGCTGACACCGATTCATTTGAAGTTCAGTCTGTGGAATTAAGTTCCTTATGTTGGACTCCTTGAAAATGCCCATAACAACTGAAGCTACTTCCGAAAAAAAATCTGAAACTGTCACATCTCTGGAATTTTCCCTGTCGTTACAAAAATAGCTTTTTAACACACGTGTACACACTAACATGGATACCTTACAGCAGACGTCAAAATTTCTAAAAATAAACTCACTTGTTGCTTTAACAGTGAAGATAAAATCACCCCCGGCGTGTCTCAGCTGCGTGTGCTAACACACAGATTGCCATGGCTTTTATGAAAACACGTTTGTGCAGTGGTAGGGATTTGTGGCAGAGCTGATTACACTTGAAAAGACATTTGATCACTCAACACAGACATAAGAGTGGGGATGATCTAACGCCATGACTGCAGTTTTCCACTAGCTCACTAATGCTTCTGCTCCTGAAGTCGTTTTGGGTTTTTTTTTCTTTTCACAACTCTCGTGAAGACAAGGGAGAGATAATGACTGAGCTGGAGTATATTTAACCAGGAATGAAACATATAAGGAATATCCTGGGCTGCAATTTTCCTTGACATTATTTAAATGTCTTTGCCTATAATCCAGCTTCATATTTCACGTGAGTGATTCATATTTTCTGTGGTGATTCTGTGGGGAAGAAAGACCCTCACACACACACACACACACACACACACATAACATTTCAAGGTCCTCTATAATCAAGGAGGCCCCACCGTCTGCACTAAACATCCCTGCTCTTTCCTTCATTACACAATCCAGTAGACAACAGGGACCCCAAACATTTTTCTTTCCATGAGCCAGAGTACTTTTTAAGGAGCTTTTAATACCAGCTCTTGAAAAATGAGCCCACTGCTTACCCAGTATCTGCTGAGAGGCACCAGTGTCTGTTCTTTGTCTCCAGTGTCTGTCCTGCCTTAGTACTAACATGTTAGCATGTTGGATGCAGCATCCAAAGTACAAAGATAAACATTTTAGCAACCCAGTGCTGGTTTTTGTGTATAATTTGAACATTATTAACTTGCGAACATAAGTTCTTTGTTGGTGAAGTTCAAATCACCGCTGAAAAAAACTTGGTAATGAAAACATAAGAAGACACATTTGAATAGTTGGATATAATTATGTGTGTTCTGTTCATTTAACATATCCATTCCAATTTATATAAACATCTCATTTTGTCAAAAACTACCCACCAGTGATTAAAATAATCCCTATAGATACAGCTATGTCCACTGCCAGTGCTAACAACACAACAAAGGCCAGTTTTCTGATATTGTAGCACTTTTATAACAAATAACTTTTATTTTACACTTATCGTGAAGCATTTTTTCAAAGTAAGTGGTTGTGATTTTCACAACCATAATGCACCTGTAAGTATAGATTGATTTGAAAAGTCTGCACTGTGTCACCACGCAGTAACAACATTATTTTGACAAAAAATAAAAGCAAATGCCATGTTCTCTGCCATGGAATATGTCAAGCAGGTCTCAAGTGTCTGAAAGTTGATTTTCATACCATATGGACGTGAATGGAAACCAGTGGCTGCCTGGAAGGAAGAAAAAAAAAACACACTGAAAGATCTAAACCACTATGATATGTTTTGGAAAATGGTTGACAGTAATGTGAGGTATTCATGATTCATGGTAAATGGGCTAAAACAATCAAAACCACCAGTCTGCTCCTGTAATGTCATTTAGTTTTAGCCTACGCACCAGACAGAGCTGTCTACCTGAGACAGATAGAGCTGATATCAGAGCCTGTCTTGTCATCACATACTGGGTAAGGTGACCAACGGATCACACTCCCAGAGAGTCCGAGGAGCCCCTCTTAATGGAGGGTTTGTCTGAGGGCCATATTTGAATAACATCTGTTTGTGGTCTGGTTGTGAGTGAGCCATGGGAGCAGTGAAGGAAAACTTTTACTGTTACTGACACATCTGTACTATGTACTCCATTTAATGCTGACAGTCATCAACCCACAGGCGGAATAATTGGTGGCCACATGCGTTCCCTCAGCAGGCCATATCTACAGAGGCCCTGTGCGTCTACCTGGTAGCATCATACCACATGATGATAAACACAGATATCTGATGAATGTGTCACAGGTTATGTAATATGTTGCGTGGGTTCCTGTGTTTGGGTGGAGGTATGAGGGCCAGTGTGTTTTTGTTTGCCACCAAATGGGTTGTCTCTGATTCCAGTTCTGCAGGATATCATGTTCAAACTAAACTGTTGTGTCTACAGTACATATTTGAGATAGGTCTCTTCCCTTTTCTTTTTTTTCCCGCTCAGTGACCTGCTTTCACCATTGTGCTTTTTATTTTTTTGACTGGAAGTAATACTCCACTTCCCTGCATGGTAGTGAGTCGCCTGGATTTGGAGCAGAATATGAGGAATGGATTAGTGCCTGTAATAACACTGGGCTTGTGGGTCAGGCTTGACAACATATCACTGTGGTAAGTGAAAGCCAGTCGCCTGACTCCACTGTGGCCCTCGCCAGACTGTAAACTAACTCCTCACTAGGCTATTGTTGTGAGATTGAGCAACATGAAGACACCACATGCTTCCAGTGGTCCCTGGAGAAGGTAACTTGGGAACATTTAGTTTAGATTGTTTGGTAGTGATTTTTGTTTGGCAGTTTGCTTTCGGTTATTGACTGTCAGTTCAAATTCTGGCACATCCTCATGCTTGGATAAAACACCCACAGTCTCAGCAAAGGCTTTTTTACATTACATGTGTAGTACATATGTACATGTGTAAAATATGAATAGTGTGAATTACTTCATTTAGAGCTGGTTGCAAAATGGTTAACAGGATGACTATTCTTAGTATAGCTTTCTTTCTCATCCGTTTTAGCTTACATGGCTAGCTCAACACATCTAATACAACATCCTCAAATGGGTCCTTTGGATAGAATCCTATCCAATAAAGTTGGAAGGGTCTGGGACATTAAAATGTCTGTGAACCCTTGAAGCAAATGAACAAATGCTTCTCTGAAAACATCGCACAGAGGAGAAAGAGCATCACGTTTCAGCCCATGACTCACTCTGGTTTAAGCATTCAGGTGAAATGACCACCCGTGCATAGGAAACTGAAGGAAGCTTTTCAAATCAGAGGAAAAACCATCATCATCATCCCCCGCTGCCTGCCAAGCTACTGTACGTCTGACTGGCTGGGTTAGTTTTGGAGTGGATGCGAAGGTCAGGGACTCGTAACTTTTCATTCGCTGTCGCCATTTCCTTGGCAGAAGGATGATCTGACTCACTGCCCGAGCTCTTATTGGCGTCCAGGGGACTATGGGCTGGTAAATGGCTGGGTCATTTCAAACTGCCATAATAAAAACACATTCAGGCCGCAGCTTAAATGAAATACTCAAGGAAACTATTGAGACTGGAGAAGTAAAGTGGAGTGACTGTTATGTGTCGCCAAGGCGTTGTCAACACCAGACTGTCTGGTGTGTTTGCGGCTCCATTTTATGAGGCTTTTCTGCTCAAACGTCAGCGGAAGTGTCTCCCCTCGCCCGGGCTCACCAGGTGCTGGTGCTTCATGTGGGAAATGCACTAGCCTATTTTATGAGTGCTGAAGGACAGGGATGGTGGGGGTGGTAGAGCTGTGTTTCCTCGTACGTTCCTTTCACGACCCCCAGACAGGCAGATTATGGCGTGCTCTTAACTCAGACCAACTGTTTAAGTGTGAGGTCAGAGCAAATACTGCTGTGGGTTTCCCTTTGCTGGATAGTTTGCTGTGTATTTTCACTCTACAAAGCATCTGACCTTTCTCATTGGATTTTAGAGTTTTGCAAAGCTTGGTTACATAGTTCAATATTTAAACAGCTTAATGTTAACATAACATAAAGTATATTGTCTCTTTTAGGGTCTTCCTGGTTCATGGGACTGAAAACTGGCAGATAAAAAGATTGATACTAATTCTGAAACTAAACATGTCTGTTTACAGGGTCAGATGTTTTAGTTGAGCTTAGTATAAACACTGGCTGGGGGAAGCATATAGCAAATCTCTGTTTAAGTTCAAGAAAACACCTGCCAACAGCTGCAAAGTTGTCTCGTTTATCACTTAATAAATCCCTACACAAACACAACGGCTAAAATTCAATGTGTGTTTTTAGCTCTGATTGTATTCTGGAACTATTTCTCGATGAACAGTATTTTATTCACTGGGTACTAATGTGCAGCAGGTTTTGGTTTCTGTACAGGTACAAGATCCCCTGCTAAATGACCCTAAATCCAAATTTCCTTTTCTTTGTACAGATTAAACAAACAGATGCATTGTTATGTGAGCGTTTTAGGTGCATTTTGATTTTTTTTTTTCTTCAGTCTTGTGGTTTCCCTGCTAGAGTCCAGGTCCCTTATGGTATTCTTGGAAAGACAACAATTACGGTGATTTACCAAAAATGTTCCTTCCTCCTTCCTTTAACGTCAAATGATCTGAAATGTTGCAAAGGCACTTGGCTCTTACCCAGTATGGTTTGCTGCAAAAATGAGGAACCTTGAAACGATTACGGGAGGAGGGAATAACAATTGCAATGTAAAATGTTCTCGTTTTACTTCCTCTAAGCTTGTGTTTTTCTTGGCTGTAGTCCGCTTATTAAATGCTGAAGCGCACAACAAAAGATACAAGAAAAATAACTTTTTCCACGTCTCAAATAAGCTTATGTACATCCTCTGTACCTGTCGAGCAGTGGAGCATTATTAACAAGGTCTAAGTTCTGATCTGGCTGGTTAGCTGTCTGCCTACAAAGACTGAAAGCTGGGAGGACACCGGCAGGTCCTGATGGCTCTCTGGGAGAGCTGTATTTTTGATTCCTTGTTTAGCTGTTTTTCTCCTCTCAGCGCCATTTGAGTGATGCAACAGACAGGAAGCACAAACATGTCAGCTGTCTGTAGCTCAGCAGTTTTCCCAAGCATCGCAGCAGTTGCCTGCACGGTGTGTGTTCCAGTAACCAGATAAACCTTTTTTTCTTGCCAGAGAGTGTTTGTATGGCAGCAAAGGGATCACATTTTCTCAACAAGTTGAAAAGCTCTCAGTTTTTTTTAAAGTTTGGAATCTCAGATTATCTCTGTTGTGCTGATGTTACTTGAACATTATATATACTGTAAATCGGCCATTGTCAGCCTCAGGCGCATCACAGTGTTTAAGGACTTTGTTGACAAAGCGATCTCCAGCAATACACTGAAAGCCTACCTACTTCAGGAATCTGCCGCTGGCTTCATCTGAATTTCTCTGCCTGGAGCTTCTGGATTTACCTGAAATGAAATATTTAAAAATTACTCTATCAAGGTTTTTCATTTACAATAACATTTGCTTTACGTTCAAATGACACCACGTCAGATTCTTTTCATTTTAAAGGAGAGAGAGCAGCCCCTTTTTTGCATGCACAAACATGTTTTTCTGTGTCAGCCTCTTCTGATTGTTATCTTTTTTATGGATACCCATCACTCAGTTCTTCCTCCCCGTCTCTTTATCTTTCAGGTGGTCAGGGCCCGACTGGAGGAGCGGGGCGTGGCGGTACGTGACGTCAAGCTGAACGGCTCGGCAGCCAGCCACGTGCTGCACCAGGACAACGGCCTTGGCTACAAAGACCTGGACCTGATCTTTGGCCTAAATCTAGCTGATGACAAAACCTTCCGGCTGGTGAAAGATGTGGTGCTGGACTGCCTGGTGGACTTCTTGCCCGAAGGAGTGTGCAGGGAGCGAATCACAGCCCTCGCTCTGAAGGAGGCGTATGTGCAGAAACTGGTGAAAGTTTGCAACGAGACAGACCGCTGGAGCCTCATCTCGCTGTCCAACAACACCGGCAAGAACGTGGAACTAAAGTTTGTGGACTCGCTGAGAAGGCAGTTTGAGTTCAGTGTTGACTCCTTCCAGATCACTCTGGACTCGTTGCTGCTCTTTGACCGTTGCTCGGAGACGGCCATGTCCGAGGCCTTCCACCCTACAGTGCAGGGGGAGAGCATGTACGGAGACTTTGAGGAAGCGCTGGGTCACCTTCGCTCCAAGACTATCGCCACCCGCAGTCCAGAAGAGATCAGAGGCGGCGGGCTGCTCAAGTACTGCCACCTGCTGGTGCGTGGCTTCCGACCGTCCTCCGAGGCTCAGATGAAACAGATGCAGCGCTACATGTGTTCGCGCTTCTTCATCGACTTCCCTGACATAAGTGAGCAGCAGAGGAAACTGGAGGCGTATCTGCAGAACCACTTTGCGGGCATGGAGCACAAGCGCTATGAGTACCTGGTGACGCTGAGGCGAGTGGTGGATGAGAGCACTGTGTGTCTGATGGGCCACGAGCGCAGGCAGACACTGGCGCTTATTTCTGCCCTGGCGCTGCGCGTAATGGCCGAACAGAACGCTATACCTGCTCTGGCCAACATCACCTGCTACTACCAGCCCGCTCCCTATGTCAGAGACGTCAACTTCAGCAATTACTATGTGGCACAAGTTCAGTCGCCCATGGCCACATGCAGTAACTCTTATCAAACGTGGCTGCCTTGCAGCTGAGCAATGACTTAAGGTGTCTGGAGATCTTTCTGTTTTAACTTTACATTGATGTAAGCTGAGCATTTATTAGAGTGCTCGGTACCTCTGTAGCAAAGTGGCTTTTTGTTTTGAAGCCCAATGTGGAAAAAAAGGAATTATTGTATCTTTTTTTTTTTTTTTGCCAAATCTTATTATCAAAACCATTCCACTAAGTTATATTGATTAATACTGCTGTAAAAAAAAAAAAAAACTCATTCGAGCCATTATTATTATAATAATACCTTTTTATCCTGTTGTCATTTCATAACCAATGTGGACAAATATGAAGGGTTGTTATGTGACGGAGGAACTTTGCTAGTTCTGTTTCTTGTCTGATGGAGTGTCGTATATTGTGTCTTTAATGAAATGATGTAAATACTTGGTATGAAACCAGAAAGCTACTTTCTTGTTCTGTCTGTGGTTTCAGCTGACCTGACTGGGAGGGGAGAAAAAGGACCAAAGAAATACTTTCTTGTGTAGCACGACAAAGACTGTACGTGGTTCCAAGTGCCTGAAACTGACCAATGTCTTTATAGAAGTTGCTATGTAAGAACTGTTTTTGAAACTTTTTCATCCAGGTTACTGTACATTTCTATATCAAGGGTCAGGGTATTTGTTTTTAAATCATTAAAAAAAAAAACTGTCAAAAATGTAGAGATGTGGTACATTGGTCTTTCTTTACACTTCCTGCGCCGTTCATAGAAGTAAGATGAGAACAAACTATTTTAATATGTACCAGTTGAATCAAGAGTCGAGTTATTCTGGGGATGTGCGTCAGTGAATGCATTCCTTATCTCCATTCTCTGTCTCACTGTCTCAGTTTCTGTGTTTCTAAAGATCGCTTTTTTCATTATCTTTCACTGTCTCTCTAAATCACACACACAAGCTCCACAGTGTGTTGTCTGAGTTTCATCAGCCAGACACTGACGGGCCCGACACAAACACTTACTTGTTCAAGCTCTGTTCGTTTCGTCCCCCGTCCCCCCTCCCCTCCCCCAGAAATGGATTCCCCTGAGTCCGACCCTATACATTAGACATTTCCTTCCACTTGTGCATCCGACATGGGGTTTCCTTGGCCTCATTCGGAAAGGGGAGATTGCTGTTGCTTGTCTTGGATGAGTTGAGCTCTGAGGGGGCAGCTGAGGACCAGGTGGTGAAATGGGACTGCTGGCTTTTCAGCAAATGTAATGATGCATTCCAGCACTTCACTTCCTGGATGATCAAAACACTTCAGTATTTCATCCTCACTTAGAGCAACATTCCTCCCGCTATGACATTTTATCCTAATTACTTTTGCATGGAGGGCGATTTCTTGAGATTTAGTAGAGCATGAAATGGCATGTAGCTGGGACACACCTGCTTACTGTTGCTTCTGATTTAGACAGAACGCACTTAGCCAATAAAGCAAGTGCTGGAACACTTGAGTTAAGGGCTCAGTGATTTCTTTATGAAAGTTAATTTGGAAGCAAAGCGTCTGTCAGAGTGATTAAGGGGGCGAGATATATATGCGACAAGGGAAATTTCCCTCCCTGGGTTAGCTGTCAGACTTGTCTCCAAACTGCTACAGAAACACTTAAGGAAACATAAGACACCCCTGGAGATTTCCAGTGGAATAAACACGTATTAGTGTTGCAACTGAGACAGAGCTTGTCTTATCTTTAACAAACCAGTGATTTCTGCGCCTGGTGGCCAGACCTCAGGAGTTACTCAGAGGACTATGAGGTATATCTATGGAAACATGTATTAATTACATATTTCCAGCAAGTTGTAAACATTTTGAAGATAATTTTTGCTCATGTAATGAAGCCTTCTTTTAAATTTTTAGCCGCCCCAGTGGCATGGCTCCATGGACGACAGTGCTGATCTCTCATTCTGTTTATGTCACATCCGGACTGAAATATCTCAACAGCTACTGGATGGATTGCCTTAAAATTTTGTACATGTTCCCCAGAGGATCAGCCCTGCTGATTATGGTGATTTTGCTCCTCTAGGGCCACTTGAAGTTGACATTTTTGGTTTTTAGGCCAATGTCTAAACAACTATTGGATGCATTGCCATAACATTTCGTACAGATATCAGAAGATGAACCAGAAGATGGCCCGAAATTTGGACCAGATATTCATGGTTACCAGACGATGATGAATCCTTATGCCTTTGGTAACACAATGTACTTGTGTTTCGTTCTAATTATCACATTTTTACATCAATTTACACATTATCACGTTAACACTGTTATTGTGTGGGCATACTGACAGTAGCATTCAGCTCTGTTTCTTCTGTGGTCTATAGCTTCACAGAATGGCTGGCATAGCTCTTGGTCTTGTTTTTACATATAAAATATTACAAAGACTTCATTTATCGTGGACAAATTCAGATGCTTTGGAAGTTTATGGTTGTGGTACAATGAAAACTTCAAACCTTGACGTAAGCTTTATGCCAAAAAGGGTTTTTTGTTTTTTTTTTTTCTCCAAAGAGAAGCCGAAGTATTTTCTAAAGTCATGCACCTTAGATTTAAGGCAAGGTAGCCAAACTTGTGTTTTTCCTGGACAAATACCACAGATAAATCTGACACTGTGGTTCATACTGTTCCACAGAGCACACCAGCTCTCAACAGCTTGGCCTTCTCACCCCCGTCTTCTCCAGCCTACGTGGGTGGGCTCTTGTGGGTTCGACTCCCACCACAGACACTGGAGCTCAAAAGATCCTGTTATCATATTATCCCTCCATTCTGTGTCAGTCTGCTGTGAAGAGTAATCTGTGTCTGATGATTGCAGTGTTCATGTTGTTCAGGGATGCGGTAGGTTTGCATGTCAGCTGATTAGATTATGGGAATGTCATATTTAGTGGTGACAGACACCACCTGGGGGGATGATGGGAAGGGTCAGGAGGAGTGCGGAGCCAAGAGTGGTCTCCAGAGCAACAAACTGTTCACCATTGTCAACTCTCGGCTCCCTATCTGGGTATACTGGCTGCCTGGGGAGATAGTAAAAGAAAAACAAATTTGTTCTCAGATGAGATGCTACACGGGTGGCTGAATCTTCTCAAACAAAAACGAACTCAGTGAACTTTAAGGAGAGCCTGAAGGAGGAAGTTAAAGGAATATTTATCAGGCGGGGTGGGGTTTAGGGAAAACTAGAGGAAGTCAACAAATCAAAAGACATATTTTACATCAAAAGAAAGTAAGTATGCTTTTAGTTTTTGTGGCCAAGATTGAGAAATAATAAAAAGAAATTAAATTCTTTTTATTCAAGAATGATTGAATCAGATTGATACCAGTTTCAGTCTCTAGAGCTGAGGAATGAAGGAAGTGGTGCTGAAGTTTTTCTCATAAAGCTGTTTTACTGGACTGGGTGGCATCGCTCCATCCATCATCATGTCATTAGCAAGCGAGTCTCCAGGAACTCGCAGGATTTCTATTTGTAGGGTCTGTGGACATTCACAGTGGCTTCACCATGGTGATGTTTATTTGTTGTCCTGAAATGCAAAGGGGCTGCCTGTACCATACAGTGGGCAATAAAAACTGTGCGTCCACCTTGGCTTTTGCTGCGTTTTTCTGCGCCACAGAATGAGTTTAAAACACATTTATTGGGGAATTTCTATCAAAAAGAGTGAAAATGAATGACATTTATGCAAAAGTATAAAAATCCAATAGCTACAAAAATCTATTTAGCAAATGTATTCACTCCCTTTTTGCCCACTTGGGCTGATGTGGGCAGGATATGTATGGTTCATTCATGAGAAGGTTTTAAGGACTCAGAGTCTGAGGTTGACAGTTTATTCTTGACCTTGGAAACAACAGCGGTTGCTTTAATAATCCTTGTGTAATGATCATCGTGACGCTGTGTGACTGCTGGGTGCAAAGGTATACAGTATGCATTCAGCAGCTTTATACCTCTTATACCTGTCGCCTCACAGCAAGAAGCTTTAGGTATGACCCTGGCGACCAGATGGGGCCTCTCTGTGAAGTGTTCACGTGCTCTCTGCATGTCTACGTGGGTTTCCTCCAGGTTCCTCGCATAGTCCAGAGACATGCAGGTTAGTTTCACTGGCGACTTTAAATTGCCCATATGTGCAATGAGATGTGAATGGCTGCTTGTCTCTAAAGCCATTTTCTCATATGAACTATGGACAATGTCTGGAGACACTGTCCGGAGTTGCCCTTCCTCTCATGTAGCACACAAAAGGAGACTGTCTGTGTCAGATGTGTTCTCACCTATAGGAAATACTCTGTTGAGAAAAGGGGTGGCACCTGGGTAGAGTGTGCACGAGACAGGAGAGAAACGTCATCAACACTCCCACATCATCACTGTGAATTCTCCAGACATTCACCGGCTCTATTCAAACATCGCCTCAATCGGACATGACACATACTTTGTACTAGTGAGCTGGCAGGGTGAAGTCTGTTTCATGTCCCGCTCAACTGATTTGGACATTTGCATTCACACATACAGCTCCTCCAGGTAATGTCTAGATAAGTTCAGGGGCTGCAGTTCATGTTGGAAAGCAGCTTAAGTGTCAGCACTGGACTGGCGACCTGTCCAGGGTGTACCCTGCCTGTCGACCAGTGTCAGCTGGGATTGGCTTCAGCCCCCCAGTACCCTAAAGGATAAGTGGTAAAGCAAATGGCTGTCTGCTGATTGGATGGATGATGAAAATCTGAAGGATTATAACTTTAAAGTGTTCAGAAAAGATCAAAATGTGATATAACTAAAAGTTTCAGAGGAGCTACTAAATGGACCTTGTGGTGAGACTGTTTTCTCCATTGCTGTTTCCAAAGGCAAGACCAAAGTGTCAACCTAAAAAAAATATCCCTTTAATGCATGTTAAGAATCAATTTTAATGGTATTCTCCTTTCCCTTATAATACTAGAGCATCATGTAACATACCTGTGCCACAAGAAATGCAGGAGATTCCAAGTCCTGTAATGTCAAGAAGAAAGAAATGTCAGTCTTCTAAAACTGCACACAAACATTTCATTTTTTTTCTTCTCTAATTTTAAATTTAAAGGGGCAATTGGACAAAAATAAGAACAGAAATAAAATGTCACCAAACACCCCATAAAGAAAAGCTCAGTGATGAATCAATCAACAAAGTCAAGCAAGTCATAATTTTCCTAGACCGACACACACTGTATAATTCCTTAAGTGGCTGAATTTATTTTTCCAAAACCAGCAGAACAGAAATGTTCTAAGATGCATCCAGTGCTCTCACCACTTTATTTGAACAAATTAGTGACTAACCTGTAATTTACAGACAACATCACAGGCGGTGAAAAAGAAAACTCAGGTCTGTCTTTTCATGACAAATAAGGGCTGGAACACAGACAGGCTGAGCGCCGAATTCTGTTGAGTCACTCCCAGACTGAAAATAATGAACTGTATTTTTAAGAGAGAGTCTCAGACCACTGAGGGTGTAGACTATAAACAAAAAGAGACACCGTGTGAGCGTGCAACACGATTTTTGGGGAAAGATTTGCTGAATGGAAATGTCACGTCTTGAAATGCCACAGGCCTTTTTTTTTTTTTTTTTTCTAATATGACATGAATAATATCTGCTCACAGGCTTCCACACAGCTGCTGCAGCCGATGTCAGAGCTTCATCTAGAACTAATGGTATCCTACCAACATCTGCTCAGACCAAACACCAGCCTGCTTTCATTTGGTTTAGAGGAAGATGGGCGGGGGTTCTCTCTTCCCTTATCCGACTGGCTTCCTGACAGCCACAGTAAACACTGGCCCTCTGAAAGGTCATACTGTTTGTCACCCTTGGGCCCCTGCGAGGAGCTCTCCTCTCATAAATATTAATGGCAACTGTACCAAATGGGCCCACTGACTGTTAACAAGGGGTGTGGAGGACGGGAGGGAGAAGCTCGCTCCTTTTAACGCTGCGAGAGGCTCCTCCACTGCGGGGCCATGGGAAAACAGAGAAGCCCAACTGGAAAAGTCTGGCCCCTGCCTCTGGCATATGGATCTTCTTAGTCCAAAGCTGAATGGAGCTCTGATCCCTCATGGCTTTGATTGCCTGGTGCTCACTCTGGCTTCAGAAGTGAAATCAGCGATAGCAGACAGTTTCAATGCCGACCACACCAGCTCTCCACTTGAATAACCAACGGCTGTAAACTCAAATGATTGATTACCCTCCAGGCACTCCAAACCTTTAACGCACCCAGCTGTGCTAATACCCTATAGTGGACCTTGTTTATCAGCTGGCCTCAGACAGCTTATATAACAGCGTTACATAATAATATGAGCCACAAAGACTAGGTGTACCATGCTTCCCCATGAGGTCCACTCCATATTACTCACGAACTCCCTCCAGCCTCAAAAAAAACAAAAAAAAAACAGCCTCAGCACATCTGGCTGTCTGCTGATTTCAACCTGAGCCAAATGATATGCAGACTGCAGCCAGGATGGGCAAAAAGGAGCTTTGTTTTGGTCCAAGACAACCACGAGTACGCAAACCGGGGATAAAAATTGGGAAAACTTTGGAGGGATGTTTATTTGATTTGGAATAATTTGGATTTCCAAAAATTTCCCCGCCTTTAATAACTTTCCTCGCTGTGAAATATGCTCTCTGTGAAACTCTAAAAGAATTCATCCAGATAAGTATGTGTGCGCAGCATTTCACAGCATCTTGACGGAAAGTTTAAAATACGTTAGCTGACTCCCATAAGGTCTAAAAATGTATTATTTTAAGCTTACTGCATACACCTCCTGCCTGCTAGGACTGGAGCTCATTTTCCTCTCAATTGGATTTCACGGAGTTACAAACTGTACATCAAGACTCGCAAAGAGAAGCAACATTTGGCAGTGTTGATGTTTCCTAATGAAATATGGCTCAACAGGCAATGGCATCAGGGCTCCATGCTGAGAAGGAGGCAGGGAAGGTTGATGGATGAGCCACAAGGCAGGGGCTTCATTTCAACTCGCTTTAAGCAAAGGGGGGCAATAACATCTGATGTGCCCAGGTGGAGAAGGACAGGCCTGCTTCTGTTCCCATCAAAACCACTGCGGGTTCTGAAAGTGCCAGCGGGGAAAGGTATATCCCATCTTAACCCTTCTGTTCACATCAGATAATCCTCAGACTCACTTCTGTGTGGCTGCAGCCGATTGTCTGCAATGATCAGCTTCACAAGTGTCATGATAACTACTTTATTAATGACGCTGCCCTCACTGGTGCAGTCACAGTGGATTCGTACAGTCCATCATAGCCAGAAGAATGAAGTCAGAAATGAAAAGAGAGGATTACAGTCACCATTATGTAATCAATTGTGATGCCAGAAACACAATCTAGTAATGACTGTGACATTTTCATATGCACAAAAGCTGTCTGGCTGCTCTCTAGAGCCGGCTGAAATACAACAACACAAAATTGATACAGACAGTTCCTGAAAGTGTTCCCATTTGCTTTTCTCTGTAAGTGAGAATGAGACTTCCGTGTCTGAACAGGTTAAAAAAAAAGAAAAAAGTGCAAGCATCACTGTTTTTGAATGAAACAATGAAAAACCAGATCAAAACAGAACTGCAGTTAAAATTAGCTTTGTTTTCATTTTTCCCCCTCAGTTTGCACTGTGGTTGCTATACCACTCTGTCCTGTTCTGTTTAACTTCTCGAGACACTGGCATTAAAAAGAAGAAAAAGAAATGAAGATAACCCAGCAACAAAGTAGTTAAAGAAGGTGGCAGCAGTACAACATAGCAGAAGGAAAACTCAGTCAGATGCTGCAGGA
This sequence comes from Toxotes jaculatrix, assembly GCF_017976425.1. Taxonomy (NCBI): domain Eukaryota; kingdom Metazoa; phylum Chordata; class Actinopteri; family Toxotidae; genus Toxotes; species Toxotes jaculatrix. The sequence continues at coordinate 19,135,531 of NC_054406.1, forward strand.
CTTGAGTATGGACACTGTCCTCATAAACAAAGCTTGAAAATCTGCTTGAGCCTTTTGTTGAGCACACTGACCTGCTCCGGAATGACAGCCAGTCCTTGTCTCATGTTGTGCCTTTTAAACCTGGAGGCACAACTACTTTCCACCACTGTTGTTCTGAGGCCTGTCGCTCTGTCACTACAGAGGTCTCTGAGAGATCAGTTTGCTGGCATTCTGAACATGTCTAGTGTTTCTAGGCAGCAAGGTCCCATGTACAAACCAGGACAGTCTCATCCAGCCACAGATGAAACTGTCTCACCAGTGTCCTGTGCCCTCAAGAGATACTCTGCTTGTGTCCCGTCTGAAGGGTGCATGTCAGGCAAAAATGTCATGAACACTGCATCAAGTGAGAAAACAAGTACATGGATCCAACAAAGACTTGTCTGTGATAACCACCTTCTGAAGTTCTGGGTGGGGGTGAGGGAGGCCCTGCTTCCCAAGCTTTTGTGGAGCACATTTCCTCTATGTGGGGGGCTTTGTTTCCTAGAGCGTCTTCCTCACAAGCAACACACTCATCATCACTTTGCTCTCCCACCGTTTCTGAGTAAAATATACTCATGAAACTAAGACTAATCTGAAATCAAGAAGCCAAACTGAAAGACTAAAATAAAAACTAATGAAAATTTGAAACCTATAAAAACTCATAAAAATTCCTGTGACTTGACATGCAGATGGGTCAGGAACAGAAGCAGCAGGTGAGAGAAGACAGGGAGCTGTAACATACATCTGTCTGCATCAGCTCCTCAACAATGACTCACTCAGATTAACTGAGTCACACGATTGCTGCTTTCTGTCCCACATGATTGATCTAGTTACAGCAGAACAAACAGCTGCAAGTCATCACTGTCAACCTAACCTTTGTTGCACCTCTTACTGTGTATGTTAAAGAATTTAAATCAGGTCTAGCTGGAACATATTTTGACCGTCAGGTGTGTCTAAGCTGACGCTATTTTTGTTTTTTAAATTGCTACTTTCACCTTAGAAACAGATATGAGTACATCTTGTACTCCAGCTGACTGAGCTGGATTTCAAACACAGATGAGGTCGCTGTTTCAGTGAACTCTGGGACACTGGACAATGATCTCCATCATGATTCTGAAACAACGTATATTATAGCTGTTATAGCTCATGGCTTTCATTAGTTAAATGTGTAAATTCACTCTTTCATTCTTGGACAGTGCTCTGACAAAAACAAACAAACTACACACACACACACACACGCACACACACTGTTTTTCTGCAGGTTTCAACCATCTCAGGTATCATGACAATATTATGCAGACAGCTGAGCCATAAATAAAATAAGCCAGTAAGTGGACCTTGAGTGAAGACTTCTATTTCTGAGGTTGGGATGAATTTGCTTGCTCTGCTTAGGAAAACTGGACTTGCAGGTAAGTTCAGTACCTGGACCTGTTACTTACTGCAAGTCTCACTTAGATCACGTCACATGTGTACTTTAAATTTTCTTTTTTCATTATGGTCAAAACCATCAGTCAGCATATAGTCAGTTCTGTGTTAACTTTCATGTCCTTCTACTTCCTTTATTTTTTGTTAATTGTAACTTCCTGCTCTAATGACCCAGCCATTTAACTTGCATTTCACCTTAAAAGGTGTGATTTATACAATGGTGGCCTCTTTCATGTCCAGCCATCCCTGCCTCCCTCCTCTGCTCTGCTCTGCTCCCCCCCCCCCTCCACCTCTCCACATTCATCTTCGTTTTTTTTCGCCTTTCTCAGATTGATCAAATATTTGCTCTTCTTGGGCCCCGGCCTGTTTATTTTCTGGAGTGTGTTTTCAGCAGTGGTCTGGCCTGTGCGGTGGCTCAACAGTGCCGTCTCAGACGTCCCAGTGTTTGGCTTAACGGCTGGGGGACGGAGGCCGGGCCAGGTCCGGGGCTCTGAGTGTGTCTGCAACGTTGGCTGCTCTCCCTTTGCTGGGCAAACTGGGTCTGTGAGTCTCACACACTGCAGCCATTCACTCTCCCAGCACACACAAGATAGAGTATGGATTGTTTGGAGGCCAGTGGCAATGCCAGGAATGCTGAGCCCTAGTTCCTCTCTGGGAAAAAATGGTATTTGGTTCTCTCTCTCTCTCCCCCTTGCTGCCTTTGAAAGGTTGCAGCAGTCTGATGAGAGGGATCACTAGGTGCATTAGCCGACCTGTTTCCTCTTTCCTGCAGATTCCAGCCTGACCAGTCAGAGAGGGCCTCCCAGCCAGAGGAATCCTAAGGAGAGCCACTGCCTTCCACATCGGTATTTCCTGACCCAGTCCCACATCCCTAGTGGCTCATTCACAGTTATAGCAAAGAGAAAACATAAAGCTATATACGGATGCACACATAAAACATCCATATTTAACTCAGCATTGGTAATAAACATCCATTTAGAGTTTAAAACCATGGACTACAGAAAAAAAAGCCCATGTGCTGATATTTTAAATCTACTTTATCATTTCATGTTAGAGAAACACAGTGACATAACTAGCCGCTTATTGGCTAATCAGGTCTGTGATGATCCTTCATAAGCGCGTGTTATCATTTTCATGTGCTTCATGTGTGAACACAGGATGGGGGATGATCTTATACGGCTTAAACAGTTTTGCCATATGCGAAACCATGATCGTTGGGGCGTGTGGACCCCGCCATCCCTGCAGATCTAATTCATCCAATCTCAGCCGGAGCTGTGCGTGACTGTGTGTCCACTTAACAACTCAAGCCACTGCGCGCTGTGAATGTAATAAGAGCAGAGTGGGTCAGGGAGGATATGAAACACACTCCAAAAGCCGTCACAGGAGGGACTGTAAATCTGGAGATGTTGAAAAGCAGGAATAGGTGAGTACTTATTTGTTAAACACTGTGGAGACACTTGTGGGATACAAGTGATATCAGGTGGAAAAGGGATTTCCCTTCAGTTGAGTGATTTTATTTATGTCCCACAAGAATGCACATTAATATCCCTCCCAGCTTTGTAAACAACAAAACAGGGTCCAATTTCAGCAAGTTACAGAAGTGCAGGTTGCACAGAACATTTCCTCAAACTTTAATAAATGCAGGCATCAAGGGGCCAAGTGGAGAAGTGAGTGGGAAAAGTGTTGCAGTGTCTCAAACCCATCTGGCCTATCAGATTCATTTCATGGCAAAACTCAAGAAAGAGAATAATGTCCTAGACAACTTTCTCTATTTTAGAGTTGAGCTCTTCAACAATCCCTCCAGGTCTGTTGTCGGCTTTGTGTGAAATTCTGTCTTCTGTGTGTCTACACATGCCAGAGGAGATACCCAGGGTGAGAGTCCATCTCTTTGTCCTTACCACGATCCTGAACTGTCATCAGAGAATATTCTCAGCAATACAAATTGAACAGGTAGCTTAAATATATGCACAGGCAGCTTTTCCAGCAAGTCCTCCAAGTTAAAAGACAGTATAGGTTTCTTGTCCCTATCCTGGGAAATGGCGTACCAGACTTTCACTGTCATGGGAACAGTAATAAACATGCAGCTAAGGTTGTGGAGCCATCACTGTTTGGTTAGCTTTAGGCACAAATACTACTTGGTTAGGTTTAGATAAGATTGTGGTGTGGGTTAAAGTAAGTACTTCCTTAGGGTTAGAGGACCTTCGTTGTCATGGTTACAATAAGAAACACGCAGTTAAGGCTGTGGAGCAGACATAGATAAAAAGAAACCCCAAACCAAAATTGAATGGGTTCTTCCCTGGATCATGCCCCATCTCTCCACCAAGTTTGGTACAAATCAGTTGAGGATTTTCTGCGTAATCCTGCTGACAGATAAACAAACCAACAAACAAACCAACCAACACACATGGACAAAAACAAAACCTCCTCAAAGGAGGAAGCAAAATCCACTGAGTCACAAAGGCCACTTTAATGTGAAACATACTGGAAGTTTCTATTAAGCATGGAGCTGGAGGTGAGACTTGTTCAGCCTAAATTAGCATAAAGACTTGTGGCAGCACAAAACAGCCTGGCTTTGTCCAAAAGCTAGAAGAGGTAAACCCACAATGTGATTTTATGCATAGTTACATGTTGCTGTTGTACTTCAGTGCAGCATTTCCCGCTACCGTGCGGGTTGCCTAATATGGCCGATGAGCTCAAACTTGGCAACCTCATTGTGAGGACAGCAGGTAATTCTTACTAAAATTGCACAGTTGACTTTTATGTTTTTTTTTTCCCTTCGGTGAGTCTGACAAAAATAGGTACAGTGTGTTAGATAGATATTCAGACAGCTGAAGCATATTTTCAGGCTACCTTCCTGTGCCTCCAGACTTTATGCTAAGCTACCCTAACCACATGTTGACTCACAGGACAACTCCACTACTTCAGCCCTGCATTCCTAAACCATTGTCCGACTCATGATGGACAGTTTAAAACAAAAAGGAAAGGATCAAAGTCCATGTCTTTTTTTTTATTCCACACATTCTTCTTCCTGAAGCCTGCCAACAGTTTGGTCTGAGATTTAGGTGAATTATGGTAGCAGCAGCTAATGTGGCCTGAAAACACTTGCCTCAAACAGAGATAAGCAGCGGACCGCAGAGGTCTGGTAAAGTCACCTCTTTCTAAGTCCACAGCTAAGATTTCTTTTCAAACTTTTTCAAACCTTCAGACTCAACCAATACTGACTCAAGTGACATCACTTCAGGCTATTTATCAGTCACAAAAGACCTATAACCAGACTTTGATCTAAACAGTCTTACATGTAATGTAATTTTGATGCGTTTGATTACACTGTTGTCTGAAGCCTGTATTTTTGTGTAAAACTATCACAGTTTGCTGCGCTAACTTTACTTAAGTACAAAAAACAAAACCCAGTCTGTTAAAAAAATAAAAAATAAATAAATAAAATACAAAGCAGACTTGTGGTCTCTTTCTGACAGATAACTGAAGTCTCTTGCACAAAACTGTACTTAAATAGCATCCTTTCTGAATAAACCTGTCCACACACTAACCGAGCAAGTAACTAAATGCAGGCGGTGTGACCCTACACTGACTGTGCATGGTCACAGAGGAAAGACTAGATCTGAAAAACACTGAATTTCACAGCATGGAGTCTCTCCGCTGTGATATAAAATGCACAGTTTGCTCAGAAACGCTGTCATTATACTCGCAAGTGATACTTAGCAAAGCTGGATGAGACGTTCACATGCCAGTAGAGGGAAAGAGGAGAACATTCTTCCATGAGCTTGGCTTTAAGAAAGAATGGATTGCCTCATCAGCTGAATGAAGGTCTAGTTTTAACTCTCTGTAGATTGTGTATAAGTAATTCAACATTGTTTCTGATGACAAGCTATACATAAAAAAAAAAAGCGTGTTCAATTTTTGCCTCACACTCAAAAAAATATTTTAGGATTAGTGCGATTATTGGCAACTGTGTATTATTCTTTGTATACCTATGCTTTAGTTATGGCCAACCAATACCCAAATGAAAGGAAAGGAAGGATAAACACTGTTGACTCAGGCCTTTGGTTCACCGCTCCATTTCACGACCTCCACGCCCTCTGCCACCACCGCTGCATCCATCTTCCCTCCCGTTCAAAGCTTGACCCTCTCGCAGACTGCCCACATCACAGCCCAGATCCTCTCCCCCACGGCGACATGTGTGCAACATTCATTTTCTCTTAGCAAACTTTAATTAGTTGCTGTCTTTCAACCTCAAGCACGACCCACCTACAGGGCAAGTCAGGCCGCTGCAGTGTGGAGACACCCAGAGCTCTTGGTCTTCTCCCAGGAAGACCGGCCAACAAAAACTGTCCTCCTGCAGTTATGAATATTAAAGAAAGCGCCAGCTCTTACACTGTTTTATGTATCACCACTGAATTCCAGGAGTTACTTTGCGATGATATCTGTTTTACCTTTCTGGTTTCCCTGCTTTGCCTCATTATGTGTCATCTACCTCATACCGCATCAGTCTGATTTTTCTACATTTGTTTTCAAAATAAGACACAGCAGTCCTAGTGTCATGGCTGGATTATACTGTGGCTGGTCGAAATTTAAGCAGGTGAAAAAATTGGTATGAATTTCACCCGCGATTTAAGTTATCTTAAGTTTAAGAAAAAAAAAATATAGGGGCAGTGTGAATCGTGGCACCTTATATACACAGGAGTGTGCCTTTCTAAACTCTGTCCAATCAGTTCACTTTGCTACAGGTGGGCTTCAATCAGGTTCTAGGCACATCTCAAGGGTAATTAAGACAAACAAGATGCACCTGGCCACAGTCTTGCAGTGCCACAGTAAAGTGTCGCTGCAAAACTGTGAAATATTTTTTTGTTTTCACTTTGTCATTATGGCTTAGTGAGTGTGACAATGCCAATTTTATCTATTTAAAATCAGTAACACAGTAAAGTAATTAAAAAAAAGTGAAGGGGTCTGAATACTTAGCACTGTGTATCATAATAAAACAGAACAGTCTGAAAGGAGATATTCTGCCCAACAAGTACCTTTACTTTTGAAACTTGGACTATTTTTTTATTTTAACTTTTACCTTTGAAACAGACATGAGTGCATCCTCCGCAAAACCCCTTCGTCACAGAGGAAGGGAGACCACTTTGGATACACCGAATGTCACATCAGGTCATCTAGTATCAGCATTCATATGAAATGTACCTGTAAGTCAAAGAACAGAAGGAGGAATGAAAGTTTTTTTTCCCGGATGGATTCCTTTAAACAACAAAAAATTACCATTGCTCCAGAAAGACTGCTGCCTGTTTACTTTGCAAGAAAAAAAAAGACTACATAAACTGTTTGTGCAGCTATCTAGAGTACAGCCTTGGCTAAAAACAACACTGCATAAAATCATAATAGATGCAAAGTTTCACAACACTATTCTGTAGAGCTCGCACAGTGGCACAAATGGCAGGTCCTTGGCAGGAAGTAGACTGGAGGGTTAAGTAAGGGTGGCGGCTGGCGCTGCTACTGATTTCCATGGGTTTGGATGAAAACTGACAGGCTTTTTATAGCACAGTGGCCGGGCGGGGTCACAGGGTATGTGTGGCTCAGAGCATTCACTGTGTGGGAGTGTGGCACTCGTTCAGATGGAGCCGAAAAGAGAGACAGTGAGAGAGAAAGAGAGACAGAGAGGTGGTGGTGATGGGAAGGAAAGAAAGCCAAGACTGAGACTGAGAATCAGCAAAGAAGAGAAATGCTAATGCATCAGGCATTTTAGCTTCATCTCCCCAGAGATGCCCTCTCTGTCGTTTTGGAAAGGTGTCATGAGCCGTAGAAAAGAAAAGCACTGATGGGAATTCAGCAAATGGACTGACAAAAACGGACAGAGAGCTGCCAAGCAGTGACAAGCCAGGCCACTCCTCCATCACAGCCTCAGGAAATACCCTGATCCCAGTCCCAGCTCTTCAATCATCCAGCTCGTCTCTTTGAGTTTTTCAAGTGTGTGTGCGCACATCTACACGCGCATGTGTTTGTTATCTTCAGACAAATCAAACAGTGAGAGTGATTTACACTGGAGGAAGGTCTGCTTCACAGCGCTCTGACGGAGCGTTTTTTCCCATGCCAATATTAGCAATATCACAGATGACAGAGAGCTCGGAGGGATAGAGAGCTGTTCGGCCAAACACAAGTTAACACATGAGCCCTTCTGAGTCATACCAGGGATTCCTCTCTACTCAGCAGCTGCATGATGAGGACCAGAGCACCAGGCAGGCCCTGTCATCCAGGGACATGTTTAAAAAAAAAAAAAAAAAAAAAAAAAAAAAAACCTGGGCTATACTAATTCAGTTCATCTATGGTTTGCGGAGTTTAAAGGGAATAAATGAGCCGTTCATCGATCAGTAATGTTTCTACTGAGGAGAAAATCAGAATTTAAGAATGTGATTCTTATCAACTCGTTTCTCAGTTTTGTGGTGTCTCACCATTGCTTCCACCCTGACACTAACCCCACCCCACACACCGGTGGCATCTTGATTCATGTTAACTCGGGAGAAAAGCAGCAATTTTATCATATTCACTCCCAGCACAATGACTTCTTCTGCCTGTACGATGCATTCAGTGTGTGCTACAGTCATGCACTGAATGACTCATCACTGCATGATGCTGTCAGTGGAGTTTCACTGTTAGAAGATTCCCGTAAAAGCAGCACCAACATCACCCACACTGCAACTCGATCACCAACAGTTTGCTTGGAGATTCAGGAGTGTGTATGCTCATGTAACCATGAGCTACTGAGATAAGGAGCAGGCTGCAAAGCTCTGGTAAACTCACTTGTTTTTAATTTCACACCCCCACATTTGTTTCATTTTCAGACCTGTAGTCCTCAGACTACCAACTAGACCAACACTGACTTAAGTGGCATCACTCGAGGCACTTTATCAGACTTTGTGCAGCTCTCTCACACAAAAGACACTAAAGGCTTTATAGAGCTTTTTTCTGCAACAGCTGGAAACACACTTGGATAAATTTAAATTGAGGCAGTTTCCCTTTAAGAAAGAGGCATATTCTCTTGTGTTTCCGTTGCTTCTCCTCCCTGTAGTTTCTTGTTTGTACCCTGTTTGTGTGTCTGTGTGTGTGTGTGCCTAGGCCTGGGTGTAGTCAACCTAGTTTCTGCTTCCTGCAAGATCTCCTGCTCACCTGTTGCAAATCACCTCGTCAACCACACCCCTCACCTGCAGCACAAGAAGACCAGCCCTTCACTTCAACTGTTGCCAGAACGTCAGTTAATGTGCGGCTGAATCTCTTTAGAGTCCCGCTGTTATTTCGCCTTGTGCTTATTCTAGTTTATGCTCTGCCTCAGTCTCCCTGCCACACTCTGTGCCATACCTGCTGTCTCCAGCTCAGGCTGCTCACTGGTCACAACTCTTTGACACTCACTCCAGTCTGCCCACTACTGCGCTAAAGACTTTACTATCTTTTACAATAAACTGCCACTTGGTTGAATTCTAATCTGCCTTGCGCCTGAGTCCTGCATTTAGGTCCTCAAGTGTTAGTACTTTGTGTTAAACGGCACACATGTGGCTAAGGAGTAACAAAAAGCTTAGATAAAGATTTCTGTTGATAATTCTATCAGGAAAAAGTCTGATAAAAATCCCTCCATAATTTACAACTAATCCAAACCTCATTTACAGTGACATGAAACAGAAGAGCAGCAAATCCTCACATTGGAGAAGCAAAAATCAGAAAATATTTGGCATTGTCAGAATGGATGGTGATTAATTTTTTTATGTGTGTATTATTCCAGTAATTGTTTTAGCACTAAAAATAATGCACTTTGGGGCTGTCACATTATCCCACTTGTGTTTCCATGCCTGTCCCTGATAGAAACAACAGATCTGAGTTATAAGAAATGGGAGTTTCCCATTAAAAGGTCAAAGCTTTAATGCTGTGAACACCATTAACTCACATGATGAGTTCAGATGCCCAGTCGTTCCTCCACACTGATGGGCCTTGGTTCAGCTGTAGGTTATGTGAATTTACCGCATTAGTTGCATAGCGTTGATTCCCGTGAATTGTTTTCGATGAAGTGAGACCTGTATAAATGAAAACACATGGAAACAGGCATGCAGGAGTTGAAGTGTCTTTGAACCGACAACTGACAAAATACTGTCTGTAAACTCCACTGAAATAAAACCATGATTCATTGTCTTTTTGGCTCAAGAATAAACACTTTTTCATATCTAAACTCTGGCTAGCTCCTTCATGAAGCTGCATATTGTCAATCAGTCAGTCAGTCAGTCATGTTCAGGCAAACCACCAAGAAAAAAAAAAGCTATGTCCTGCTTTTACCCTCCACAGGCACAGCTAGATCATACAGTGCTCTTAGTGGGAAGGCTCGTCTACATTATAGGGTACTATAATGACAAAAACAAGGCAGTGACTTGGGAGCAGATCACAGCTCTAGAGTTTCCACTAGTGGCTGCCTACTGTGTTTCAGTTCCCAGGCTTCTCCATTGTCCCTCTCAGTCAGTGCTACCGGGAAACAAGCTCCTTTATGGCACTGCGGCTCACAGGACACCACAAAACACAATAGTAGCCAAACAGATACAGTTACAAAACAAAGTGTAAGCCCACCTGAGTCCGGAGTGTAGAGTAACGGTAAATCAGCGTGCTGCCGCATTAGCTTTAGTGCCAAGGTGCACATCAGGCCAGGACAGGCTGAATGTGTTTGTGAATGGGCCATTTAGCTGGAATTTTTAGTGGAATTTAAGCATGTTGATACTGGCACATTCCTTGGCACGCTGAGGAGCACAAGTTACAAATATAGTGATGGCAGAAGTTTGAGTGGTTCAAGTGTTCCATGCTTTAAATCTAAGTGCTCATGGTCAAAATGATCCTTCTAATTTTGACTAATATACAATCATAATGAGGCCAACTTCCTCTGGTTATCAGGAAAACGTGTCAGCGTGGGATTTATTGGCATTCAGTGCCAAGTCAGGAAAGAACCTGGGCAGGGTTTATACCTGTGACACTGCAAGTGCACCTGAGCCATCAGCCCCATCAGAACTCTGCTAAATATTTTCATTTCACACTTGTATCTTTAAAGGATAATGCTGGCATAATATTCTTCTTATTGCCAACAAATCAAATGAAAACAACTAAATGAACAATGTGTTAGTCACAAGTCTCTCTATACTTCCCCCTCCTTAATCTGTCTTTGGCACTCAGTTTCATTTTAAAATTACTATGGCACTCAGTAAAGTGCATACCTCCGCCAAGGCCAAACAATCCTACACCTCAGTCTAGCTCTATAATAACAGAAAAATAAAAGGAAAAAGGAAGTCATCTGATAACACAAATGATTTATTTGTCATAAAACATAGGAAGTACCAGAATGGCACTCAGGAGAGCTTATACCTCTGCCACAGCCAAATACTGATGCCCCGTCTCACATAAAGGGAAGTAATTGACAAAGGAGAAAAAAAAAAATCCTGGACCTTCACCTGTTCATTGAATCTGCTCCAAAGTTGAAAGGGTTCTTCCCTGGCCCACGCCCCATCCCTCCACCGAGTTTGGTGCACATCAGTTGGGTACTTTTTGAATAATCCTGATGACAAAGAAAGAAAGAAACAACTGTTGATAACAAGTGTTGCACAAACAGGAGTAAATGGCACATTTGCTGTAATATTGTATGTAATGCATGTAATATTACCAACCTACCGTTTAAGATTCATCTTTATTTTTGTGAAATGATAGTGGATGGAAGTCCTGGACTTGTAGTGAGGACACATGATACATGCAATCACAGTGTCACTGGCCCAGTTCTAGCCATGGACCCTTGTTGGGTTTAATCATCTTTATCCCCCTATCTGTCATCATGTTTCCTGTCAGTGTACACTAACTACTCTCAATAAAGGCTGGTATGTCAGAAAAAATAGTTCAATATGGATAAACCCTCTGTACAGACTTCTGCTCCATGTAGAAAGGAAACAAAGGAAACTGGTGAAGCAGTGAATAACACGTCTGTTCAGAAATTCCTTTTGGTTTATTTTTCAGAACCAAAGGCTATTGAACTTGGCTTCCTTCAAAAAGAATAAGTTAAGCATTCAAACAACAGTACAAATTGAGACTGGAGCCCAGTGGAAGGAGTTCCCATCTCTACAAAAAACACATCTTGGATTATTGTTGCTCTTGCTCTTTTAAGGACGGTATTTGGAAGGCCCTCCAGCACTGGGACTGAAGTCCTCATTTGTCTCATGCACTTTTTAAATCATTTCTTCCTCTTGTTGTCCTTTTTTATGTAAGAAAATCATGAACACATCTCACATGTCAAGGGAGTCACGAACAAATCAAAGTCAAAGAGGTTGACAATTTTAGTATCACAAGCTCAAGCCGAGAGAACCGTGACGATGACACTGTAAAGGACATACTGTTCTTTTCACGGGCTGTGAGATACTCCCCATGATGTGTAAACTGAGCTTTATCTTTCCCCTTTAACAAATGATTGGCTTCAGAAAGGATTACAGAACAACACAGAAATCCTTAGGCAAGTCGGTCTTCAATTCTTCTCCAATACTGACTGATATTGATAAAGAGATCCGCTGCATGGGGACTATATTTTGGATGAAAATGGCAAAATGCAGGTGGTTCTACAATGACTTGAAGGATAGCTGCATCATTTTCCAAACCCTTCTTAAAACAATACTCACAAGTTCCTCCTGTCTATACTGTCTCACAAGACACCCTGTCCTAAAGCCACTTTCAGTGGAACTAGGGGGAATTTTTTTACTGATTCGTGTAACACAGACTATTGAGGACTTTTACTAGCTTTGCTTGGATTTTGAAACACATTTAATACATGATTAAAAATGTGAACCTATCTGTTAAAACAGGAATCCAGCAAAGCTTATTTAAGAAATGTTGATTGGCTGTAAGTAAACATACATATAGCACCTTTTAACCTAATTTATTTCAGCGTATTGAAGCCTCTTCTTCTCAGAGCTGTCAATGAACCTTACTGATGAATACAAAAATTGGGATTTATACTGAGGACAGCGTCTGAAGGTTTTAAGTAGAGCAGTGTGGAAGGTTTTGAAAACTGACCCTTCTGCATTTTCTGTTTCCATGTCCTCCTCCCACTGAACGGCGCTTCTGTGGATGCGGTCTACCGGAGAGGATCCAAGAAGAGAGCCCAAATGGAAAGAACAGGTGAGCCATCCGTCTCTGAGATTCACTGTGGCAATACTTGAAAAGACAATTAGACGGCTTAAACAATGAGGCCTTTGTAACGCTGGCTCTCCTTTTTTTTTTTTTTTTCCCAACACATTTTCGGGCTCCATGTGAAATAACAGCAGACGTCAGAGCGAAGAAGGTGTTTCCGTGTGGCATCACGGCAGGCTGGATTTGGAGGAAAAAGAAGGGCAGACAGGTGCTGACAGAAAGCTAAGGATAACACATGTCTGAAAGCATTGAAAGCATCAGCGCGGTGAGAGTATTCATCACCCTGCTGGACAAAATTAAAATCCTTTTCCTTTCTTCATTGTGAGCGTGTAGTTTGCATCCAGGGTCGCTTTAACGACTTTTGCACACATCTGAGAATATAGACAAATGTGAATGACTCAAAATATGGATCACTGCTGAGCTGAGTGGGGGGAAAAAAAGAAATTTAATCTGTAGAAATACCTGAGAAGCTACTACTTTGAGCGTCATACGTAGCAGGCAAAGCGTTGCAGACAAAATTCTGAGAAACTAAGAAGGGAAGAATAGCCAGCTGACATTAGTATGTTTGGGAAAATGTTCAGTGCAATCAAGTACAGACCTTTAGGCTGTAATGTGATTACATTACAGAGACTTAGGGGCTTTAGTTGTGGAAAATGTCAGTGGATTTTGGGGGAAAGTACCATGGTCTCATTTAGCTTAATGGTTTGTTACTGAAGCTTTTGCATGGAGGAAGTGCCCTTATGTCTATATATGGCATGGCAGCACAGTACAGAACAGTACAGTACAGTACAGTAGACCCCTTTGTAAAATCTCTATCACCCCACTGCCCCTCCTCTACCTCCTTTTGCTATTGTGAAGGAGGGAATTTTGTCCACAGGCACTTTTTTGAGCCTCCCTGCCAGGCTGACAGCTCCCCTGAGTTCCCAGCACTCACCAGGGGGAGATGTTATAATGGCCATGTGGGACAATTTTATATGAAACACCTCTCTGCCTTCTAGGCGCGTGGCAGTTAAATCCCCCCTTCATGCCCAATCCTACCAGCAGTGCTCTAAGCTCCCTACTGAGGTCAAGGGCTGAGGGCTGGAAAGCTCTGGGGGGACCAAGGACTGCAGCCCTACTATAGAAAACAAATGGGAGGGGACATACGGCTGTGGAACCAGCTGTATATCATCTGTTTTTTGTTTTTTGTTTTTTTTTTTTCCCTTCAAAGTGTGGGGCCACAAGTGGGACTCGTCATAGGAGGCCTGAGGGGGGAAGGGAAAGTGGTAATTACCCAGTACCTTCAGGTAATGGTGCATAATAGTCACTTTATCTGAAGTTTAATTTAAAAAGTGTTGAGTGAGTGCGTTCTGCATGCTGTGACGTGCTTTTGAAGTGTACATTAGAAATATAATTCCCCTCATTTCATACTTAAAAGCTGCAGCTTGCTAAATATGAAACAACAACGAGTTTGTTATAAGTTTCATTAGCATCACAAAAGCCTTTGGTGATTTTATTTTTTTTTTGTTGGAGCTTAATAACCAGCCTTTCAGGTGATAATAGTTGACTAACACTCTAATCTATGTTTCATGACAAAGTTTGCCAAAGGATTTACAACAGTCTTTTTTTCTCATTAAGAATAAGCCTTCTGTAAATTCCATGCTGTGACCTGTGCACTTAAATTCCCAGCAAGAACAGAGTGGTAGGACATTTTATCATTACTGCTGCTTATCTTCGTGCTTTGCAGCCAGGGTTTTGGGAGGTAGTGTTTACACTGGAAAATAGTTTCTGCTTTGAGCACTTAACCTAACAGGAGGGTTTAAGCTGGCTGTCCTCGACTTATAATAACAGCATAGAACAGTGAAACAATTGTTTTGACAGAGCTGCTAATCAAAACTGCTACTGAGGTTCACGTCAAGGAAAATGTGTGTTCTTGTCATCAGTGTTGATGATGACACACACACACACACTTTGGTGCTTAAGGTAACACACAGTAAGTGGGGAGGGAGTTTGTGCTATCAAAACATGGAAATAATGGCTTAGATTTCAACAGAGTAACAAGACAAGTGACCTGAGTGATTTTAGAACTGTTCACTGTAAAATCACAGAGACATTGGTTTGTGTTTTTAACTATTTCAAATTCAAATTTTTATGTAGCTGAACTAAAACTGTGTACGTGTAATGAGACAAACCAAAAGTCAAAGGAGAGACTTGATGTGGCAATATACATTAAAATGGAAATTATGGATAAAGTTGCACAGGAAATTTTTGAAATCAAAAGCTACCCTGAGAAAGATGAATTTGAATCAGTTGCCTTTTTGCTGAAACTGAAGTATACGTGCCTGACGGAGCCGGTCGACATCTGTGGGTCAAAGCTGCATCAGGAGAGCTGCAGCTATAAACAGGAAAAGGAAAGGGGGGATGAGGATGACAGTTCACTCACTGTGAAAAAGCCCAACTGTGGAGAGGTCAATCAATGAGGATCCTACCTCCTCTCTTTGAGGAGGTAGGGTCCTCATTTTTTGGTAAATAATATTAACTGTAGCAAACAGACTTACAAAATGAAAGTAGTGCAGCTTAATGCAGCTTTAACATCAAGAGTATGATCTCATAGCTGATGCCGATCATTTCATGCCTAATTCACTTTGTGGAAGATTTAATTTTGTGGCCAGAGATTATTTAAGGAAAAAACAAAAGGAATGTGTGTGTGTGTGTGTGTGTGTGTTTCTGTCTGGGTGTGACAGTTCAGTTTTCTCCTCCTGCCAATTCATCTGCACACCTGCTGCCAAAACTCATCACGTCCACCAATAGCCCACAGTATTTCAACCCAGATCCTTCACTCTGCTCTTTCCCAGATTGTTGTGTGTGCCTCTGTGGTTTTACATTCGGACAGCTCTCCTAGTTCAATGTTTTTTTTTGTTTGCTTGTTTGTTTGTTTGTTTGTATCTACCTGTGTTTCAGGTTCACCTCTCCCTGACTTCCTGGTTTGTCTGCCATGCTCAGTCCCATGTTTGTCTCCTTTTGTCTCCTGGAGATTCAGACCTCTGCTTGTTCCTCTCTGCTGTCTACTCTTGCTCAAAAGACCATCTTACTGAAAAGCTTTACAATAAATTTCCTTTGTCTGAACTTTTACCAAGTCTCTGAGTCTGAGGTTTTCTCTCGGGTCCAGAACTATTATAGTGAACTTAACACTCGTCACAACAAGGTTGGTGGGAGATAGCAACTGTGTTATTGTTTCTGGAAAGAGATGCTAGCGTTGACTCACAATTTTAATATTTCCTCCACTAGGTGAATGATGAGAGTCAGTAACATGGTACTGAAATTCGAGTTAGAATCAGTGGGAACGTATTCCGTCTTTTAGTTTTCCTCAGCGCTCAATCATGCATCTGTTACTTTTCTTCAGCTCATTTCCATTACAATCATTTCCTGACACAGTGGAAAAGCAACACCAAAGACTCATTGTTTGATGGTGACAAAGTTTGGCTCCAAACATCACTTTTTGTGGCTCAAATCTGTATTTTAACAGAACAGTTAATATTCCTTCTCTCCCTGTTTTCCACCTTGTAATTGATATCCCCCTCATAAAATACATGTAAATGCCACTTAAAAATGCCTCATGATGACCTTTTCATCCTAGTAGGTCTGAGTCATAATCTGTGGATGATTTGCAAAACATCCATGTGCAGAACAGAGCTGTGTTAAGCGTTTGCTTCGGGCTATCCGTCAGGAAACTTTCCTTTGGTGGCTGATTGGACTTTCCAGAAGCCTGAGGGCTGAAGCATTGATCATGCCCTCAGGGGGGGGGGGACTCAGCTTCCCCCTCCAGTCTGTCATGGAGGATATCTGGGCGATGTGTGTGTAGCTCACTGAGCCGCAGTTGGTCTGGTGCTGTTGGTGGTGAACGCTCAGCTGCCTGTATTCCATCTTCTCCCGACCACTTGAGCAACACTTTTCCTGTCAAGGAAACCAGAGTCTAATAGTTCACACATGTTAGTCATTGCAGTTTAGAGAGTGATGAGACCCTGATGAGCCTGTCTGTTTTTCCTTCTCTGTCTCTTTGGGTTTCTTTCCCTCTATTTTTATCCTCTCGCTGCCTTATTGTTGTCCTAAGAAATAGCCAAGACCAAGATTACCATTGGTATACAATATTCCGAATCATAAATCCCATGAAAAGAATAGCATTGACCAGAACTGTTTACATTGCAGTTTTTGGCACATAAATCTCACTATGGCTGAGTCCAAATGATACCACACTCTGTAGCCGTCTGTAAATCTAACAGATCAAGGATCAGCATGTCATATGCTCAGTTCAGTACATTCAGGGGTTTTGCTGCTACAGTCTTCCTTGATCTGACCAGGAGTTAATGCAGGCTAACGTCAGCTAATGTTAAAATATATCATTATTGGGAGCCACATAAATACTTAGCATTTGCTAGATATGGATCAGTTCACAATTTCCTGTGCAATGAGGGATTATGACCAACACTGTGGGTGAGCTCACTTTAATTTTTATCTCCACAGCTGTTTACAACCTCTCTGATCATCTGACTGCTCGTGTATCTTGGCCCATCAGACTACCAAAAATATGACACACACTGTAATAAAACAGTATCATCTTTTAAGTCCACAGTATCATTTGTTGCTAAGAAACTAGCTTTACTGACATAACTGGCAGATCATGTTGACAGGAGGCTAAATCTGCTGTCACACAGTCCTACAGCTACAATATAAACTGGATATAAACAGGAACCACTGACTGTCAGAAAATGCAAAGTGGTTCCCTGTTTTTATGTAGAACCAACTCAGATTCAACATCATCGGACTGGCAGCGTGCCCCGTGGTGACACATTACTATCTGCTGCTGCTACAGTCATGTCTTATACAGTAGGATATTTGTATTGAGCATCTGAAAGCAAAAGTGAAGGGGAATTTGTCATATTTAGTGGGTGAAAATGGCCCCATCCATAACACATAGTTGCTGCAGGATATTATGGTAAGAATTCAAGTGTGGAGAAGGTACGACTGTAGGTGTTTTTCACTTTCTTAAGACTTTAGCTGTATTCACATGTAGCACACAACAGGGGATTGTGCTTGTCAGACGCGTTCTCACCTACTGGAAATACTCTGTTTGGTTTACACAGACTTTGTACCGGGGAGCTTGCAGGGTAAAGTCTGTTTAGTGTCCGGTCCGACTGATTCAGACATTTGCATTCACACATTCAGCTCCTCCGGGTAAAGTCTAGAAAAGTTCAGGGCTGCAGTTCATGTGTGAAAGCAGCTCTTGACTGACACTTTGGCCTCAGACAGCAGAGTACATGTGAGTGGCCTTTGCCACGTTGAGCCCCAGCCCATTTCTCAGCACCTCAGCTTTGACCCCTTCAGGCCACAACACACATCTGCCTTGTAGAGCAGGAAAAAAAAAAAGTGACTTTAGACTCTGCATGGTGTGGCAATCTCTGACATAAACACCAGAGATGTTGAGCAGGCTTGACAGTTTTTTAAAAGGAAAGATAAAACTAATTATGATTCTTCTCCAATAAGAAGGACCATCACCACTGTGCTGAATTCCTTCAGCTCTAGCACTGATCCACAGGGAGATCTGTGGAAACTGTGAGCAAGGGAACCACACCCCCCCCCGCTCAGTACCATCCCCTAAGATCTGCTACTGTCTATCCTTCTGATCCATTAATCACAGAGCTGCTTAAGTATCACACGTGACTCAACACTAACTTCCGCTATACATTTGGACTGGATGGGCCGAGTGGTGGAGGAAGCAGATGGAAAGAAAGTCTTTATCTTTACCTAACCATCAGCAGCAGCAGCTGCAACGTGAAACATTCTCACTGCATTATTCACTCATAGAGAGAAATTAGTTGAGTTCACTCTTTGGATGATGACAGACTTTTAATACTGGAATTGAATTAACAGAAGTCTTGACCATGCTGTTGTTGTTTTTTTTTAAAGATGACTTTTTCTAGTTGATACTTTAGAGACAGGGAAAAAGGGCAAAGGTCTCATTTGTTAACCTTTGTCTCAGATGGTCCAAATACACACAGTGTAAATGGGTTTTTATGTGTCCATGTTTTGAGAGATTTCGTCCCCCACTCCAACGCAACTTATGCAAATAAAACAACAAAATCTCCTTCATGATTCAGTGTCCCCAAGGCTGGATTGTCTATAAACAAAGTAAATAGGTTGACAAGATAAATTAGAAATTCAGAGATTTCTGTTACTTAGGTGAACTGTTCCTTTAAATAGGCAACATGTCAAGAATAGTTATATCACTTTTCTGGTTTCTGTGAACAACAGGTGGTTTTCAGCAGGTAGTCTTATCAGCAGAATTGAAGTAATTATCCGTAAAACTGTTCACCAGTGAAAAATGAAACAGTCAGGACACTGGGCTCACGCTCCGTGTCCTGTGTGAATCTGCAGACACTTCATCACCTTCACAGAGCTGTTTGTTTTTCTGCTCTCTGCTGATTCCTAATTCGTACTGTAGGTCTTTAACAGGGTCAGCGTTTCCCGGCAACAGCTTGTTCCTCGTCCCGAGCTGTGCCTGTAAGCCGGCACTGGGTCTGACAGGAAGACGGTGCCGACTAATGAGAGTGGATGCATGGGCGAGCATCACCTGGGGCCAGCCAAGTTAATCATTTCCATTCAGGGCAGCCAGGCCTTTGTACACAGGTGATGGCTAATAAAGTCTCAGTTGGAGGTATTTTCACTTTATCAATGACTTTGGGAGCCAGTCTCAACCGAGCGGGAGTGTTTGTTGGTACAACACACACATTATTAAACTCCTTCCGCCCTTTAGAGGGAACAAAGAGATCCACAGTGGCGGTGGTGTCTGGCTGGCACTCTCCCGTCTGAGGTCATCCTCTGAACACCCCTCATATTGAACTGGCACACTGTCCAGGCCCCTTGAGAAAACAAGACAGAGCCATCCACCAGTGACTCAGTCAGGTTTATATAGCCATGATACGGATCAGCGACTTGCAAGAAAATGTCAATTTTCTCTCTCCTCCTGCGGTGCACTGGCCGCTGTCGAGATGTGGACAGGCCTGCACTTTCCCAAAGACTTTTCCCCATCGCACCCCTAATTAGGTAGGAACTTTCCGTGCTCATAAACGCCAATGCGACCATCAAAAGGAGGAATGCTCGGAAACAGAGAGGAAAGCTCCAGGAATCACAATCTTCAGGCTGACGGAAGCCTCATGGATTACTATTTACAGTGTCACAGGCCTGGGAAGCCAGGGAGGAGTGGAATATGAAATGAGTTTGGAGTGATGGAATATTTCGTAGATTGTCTGGCCAGACCACTTGTGGGTGGTGACATATAGCAGATACACTTAAACATTGCATATTATAAGTTACAGCAACCACCAAACAGCTATGCATTTTCACGAAGGGGCTTCTGAACAAAGAAGTCAGGCACGCAGATGGGTACAGTACGGGGGAGGTACTGAGGTTTTGTCTAGAAGCAAATTGTAAAGGAGGTCTGAAGGTCTCGGGCTGGAACGTTCAAACTTCCTGTGCATTGAAATATGATCATAAAATGACACAAACACCAAAATAGCCCCAACATGATTTTTTTTGTTTTTCCACAAATTTCCACTTTGTAAAAATAAAAATGAAGTGTACACTTACACATTGTGCAAGGACAAAATGTGTATAATGACACACAATGTCCATTATGCTTCCATCACTGAATTATGATCAAATAAGACAAAACGACAGGCTTTATGTTGGTAGACTGAATTCATGATTTTAAGCAAGCGTGACAACCGGATGACTTAACGGACCTGACCTGAAGATGACGAGCTTGTCTAATTACACTGAGTTAATGATAAAACAAGACTGAGACTCTACAGCTACATCAGCAGCTCTGGGCACAGTGCTTTGAGCTAAAGTTAACATGATAATAACATTAACATGTTGATGTTTAGTGGCTATAACATTTACCAAGCTCACTTAGTTTTGTGTGTTACCATGCAAATGTTTGTGAATTAGCCTTTAACACAAAACACCGCTATGGCTAATGGGAATGCCATGAAAACTGTGATCAGCTGTTGTTGTTAAGGGAAATGTTAGAGGAACGCCAAAGTCCTCATGACTTGTCCTTTGGACACAATGAATGAGTGTACACATTTTCATGGCAATCCATCTCATAGAGATATTCCAGTCTGGGTCATAGTGGTAGACAGACAAATAAACAATGCCATTCCTATGACCATGCCACTACATGTGGATGGAGATCTGCTGTGCAACCCACAACAGGAGCAGCAGAAAGACAATGATGACAACAACAAAATGTTTCTATATAGCAAAATCTGTAAGGTAAACGTGGAAACAGCCTTAGAAATGTTTTTTTCTGTGTTTTTCAATTCAAAAACACAGGTTAACAAAATTTTCTCACTGTATCACAGATCAAGAAACAAAGCTATCTACACACACTTTTATCAAAGCAAGAGAATGGCTTTGTTTGTCCGCACAACTGTTTTCTTTTAATAAAACAAGCTCAAGGGCATCTCAGCAACAGCTACTAAGGGAGGGTGAGTCTAAATCATTCCTTTTTGCCATCCACTTTTTCAAAGCTTGGGCAGGAATTCAACCCAGACCCCGTTCAAATATTGATTCCTGTCATTTAGAACAGTAGAGCTTTCGTACTGAGAAAATAACCACTCTGGTCTTAAACACACTGTAACGGAGCAATTGCTTTGGCCTTCAATAACTATGATAAATATCCTTTCGGAAAATGAGAAACACAGAATCCATTGTGAGTGGAAGTGAAATGATTCTTGCAGCCAAGCTAGGAGAAAACAAATGCGGTGCTGGCGTTCAATTCAATAGTTCTTCCAGAGAGAAACTGAAGCAGCACAACTGCTTGCTTCCAGCTTGAATGTCGCCAAGAGTACGGATTAGAATAACTCCAATATATAGTCAATAAAACGTGTTAGATGGTGAGTGAGCTACTAGCAGGGCTTCACTTTGAAAAAAATGCATTTACGTAGTTTAAGAGAATTAACAATCAGTCTGACATTTGGGGAAAATGCACTTTTTTTCTTTCTTTCCCAGAGATAGATGATAAGGTTGAAGGTCGAATACCAGACTGATACCTTTCACAATGGAATGAAAAAAAAAATGCTGCTAACAATCCCACAATGCAATGCGGTGCATATAGATAAGTGTCTGGAATCACCTCACCTCACCTCACTGTTGAGTAAACAGTGGCCATGATAGAGGGAGTAGTGAATGAGTGAACAAAGAGGTGATTTTGGACACAGCCCTTGTGAATTAGCTAATTAGCTGTGAGCCACTAGCCATTGGTCATCTTGGAAGTGTTGCTGGTTACTACAGTTCTCCTCTCTTAAATTAACTTAAGTTTATAAGTAGTGCATTAATGGTACAGAACAGATTAGCCCTGTAGAGCTTACAGCCAATGCATGTAGGTACATGCAAGGGCCACTAACTGTATGTATATACTGCATAATCCACTGTAGCGTTAATACCCTACTCTGCCTTTGAAGGAGGGGGGTGGAGCTGTCTCTGAGAGAAGGTGATATATTACTGCCAGTGTTTACATACAATAGAAATGGTGGAAAATGTGAAATTCAATCCTTAGATTATAGTGTAAATATTTAAATGTTATTATGAAAGCTCTCTCCAAAGCTTCACTGGATCTTTTGTGCATTGTTTGGGGTCTTCGTCATATCACCTTGATCTCATTTGTCTTCTGACATGATTTATCTCTCGATACAGACTGATCCCTCCCTGACTGTCACTCACACACACACACACACACACACCAGCCTGTTATTAACGACATCTAAGCAGGTCTCCTATCAAGCTCTGTAATGTAAATAACTGTTTTCAGTTTACATTATTATGCATTCACAGTTTGCCAGAAGTGTTTTCACTCTGACAGTTTGATTTTACTAGGTGAAAAAAGAGGAAAGTAATAACTGCTGAAATATACACAAAGATTGGAACAGCTCAGCGGGTCAGAGCCTCCACAGTATTTTACAGCCGAGGGGGTGGGGCATCTCCATCTGTTTACATCTTTAGTAATCTATTAATATACTTGTTGTCAATCATGCAGACAGACACTCGAGAAGCGCTCTTTTGCTGTACGGCCACATGCTGTACTGGCAGCGTGCAAAGGGCGAAAAAACCATCATGGCACAGGGCTTGTGTGTGACTTCTCAAATATGCACTTGACCTGACTTTACCGTCTCACCGTTTCCGTCTTTTTTTTTTGCGTTTTCCCCCCATTTGGCTTCATTCAGCAGCCCTTTCATTAACATTCCTTGGATTTTTTTTTTGATGTGAGCCAAAGTTGGAAGCGTTTGCTGAGGCAAACAGGAACGCACTCATATGGCTGACATAAGATGAGCGGCGTATGCGTATGATTTTGGCCCTCCGTTTCACGCCTCTCAGCACTATTTTATGTGTTCTTTCTGTTGTATATCACATGTCTGTGCCCCACCTCTCGTCTTTTCCAATTACGGAAATTCACTCTGAGGCACTACAGGTGAGAGAAGACTGCCAGACAGATGTGGCCTCATCCAAAGGGGACAGTGTGTCGTAGTGCTGGAAACAGTGGCAACAGTGGAACTGTCACTGTGCCCATGAAGAGGAAAGTGACTAATATAGAGCCAGAGATCTGTAGAGACTCTTAAATCTGTCTCTTCTTCTTGCAGCTGTAGAGCTGATCTGATGACGTGATTTACAACGGTTTCTGGCAGATGATGACTGTGGTGGTCACATTGCAGAAATATGCAGCGTGTGTTATCATTTATTGCTCCCTGCTGTCAGTCTGCTAACTACAGCAAGGTGAAATGACTGACAGATTTTTAAAGGGTCAATTCACTTAAATCACAAAAACACATATTTTCCCTACTTACTCTTACTGTATGTGTTGTATGTAGATTGTTTTGCCAGGTTTCATGATATCGACCACAGGGGTTTCTGGCACCAGCTCGGTAATGGAGGTGAATGGAATTTCGTTTGTAGAGCTCAAAGCTTTGGAAACACTGGAAAAGCTTTCCAGAAAAGATGTTGCGGTTACTCTGGATAATCCACAGACTTCGCTCTGAACACGTTTCACTATATTTTGCTGTCAAAAGAAAATAGTTAGGTAAATTTTTATTTATATTGGCCCCAATCACACATTTGCCTTAAATGGTTTTGCAGTCTGTACAAAAATATGACATCCTCCACCCTCAGGACCTCCATTTGGACAACAGAACGGAATCTGGATAGAATCTGCATGGAAAGCTTCTCATCTCGATGCATTTAACACGTGTGAGTCAGCTGCTTTTTGGAGGTGCTCTGTAGAATCAAATGCTAAAATAATGTGATATGTTGGTGGTTACTGTACACAATTAACACAATTATGTCTTAATCAGTTTTTCTGCCTCCTCCTGAATTTTCTAATACTTGAGTTATCTTCAGGAGTTCATTTAGCACTTCCTTTCATTCACTTTCACTCAAAGCAGAGATAAGCTTAGCACCAAGCAGGCTGACTTCCTTCAAAACCAGAGGTCCATGTGGGCTGTCTCACAAACTTGACTGTCAGGTGTGTAATTCATCACATGCTGTGCGCTGCTTGATGTTAGATTGACTCCATGAGATTCAGAACACAGGGTTTCGGCTGTGGATAAAGAATCAAACTGAAGTGTTGTTCAGTGATCTTTTAATAGACCTGTGCTGCTCTGCCTGCTACCTCTGTCATCTTTCAAATTACTTATTGACACGTTCTACAATGTTTAAAAACCTTTTCTTTGAACTAATAACATTAAATATTGTTTTGTAAAGTTCAAATACATCATTCATTTACTCCTTTACTACTACTTTACTTTGGAGTACTGCTTTAAAGTTGTATTTATTGAATTTTGTTGCCACTTGGGCACATGTTGTCAACTTATAAAGGTGATTAAACATATTAACAAACTTTGCTTATTGACACATTCAGCAGACAGAGAAACATCAGTTTGTGACCACCTTAAATGAGACATTTTAGCCAATGCGGTCTCATTTGATACATCTGCTCGTTTCCCTTGATTTTCAACCAGAGAACACATGTACACTTTCTGCTACAGGGCACGCAGAAAATTCACAGATCACAGTTTTTAGTCATGTTACACTGAGTCACGAGTATAAGCCTGGCAAATGTGTTCTCACACTTTTCATGAAGCGGGTTAACTGAGAGGCTTTTCTTGTGTTTTCCTTGATTTAGTACGGTCCACTGAGAATGAGCCAAAACATGATGGTGGTGTGTAGATAATCTGATAGGTATGATACATAGACAGGTGAAAAAACGGAATAAATGAGTGGAGAAACATAACACACGCGCACTGCATGGTACAATTAAGCAGTTAACGTCCCATAATGCTCTGTGGCATGTGTGAATTGATCCTGTTTTTACACCATGATGGAAAGAGGAAAAGATCTAAGTGACTCTGAAAGAGGGTTCATTGTTGGGCACAGATGGAGGAGCTTCAGTCACAAAGGCTGTTTAATTGGACAGTGTTTCAGTGGGAACAGTCACTAAAGTGACATCTGCATTAAGATCTATGGGAAAGACGCCAGCAAATATAGTCAGAAACTGTGGTCAGCAACTCAAGTATTAGTGAGAGATGTGAGGAAAAACAGAAGAGCAACAGCTGACTGGGAATGTCAATGCAGGATGTGATCAGACTGTGGCAGCAAGAACATCATAGTAGGGCTGCAGTGTATAAACCAGTGTACTGTATAGACCAGAGGCACTGGTCCAGGCACTGGTCTGCAGAGATGTGGGAAAAAGTGATATGGTCAGATGAGCCATCCCTCACCATCCTGCACCAAGAGAATGGTACAGGCCTGAATACTTGACCCCTAAAGTGAGGGGGATTTGGTGGCTATGCTGTGGGGACCTTTTACTGTCATGGTTTGGGGCCCCTTATCCCCCTTAGAGGGAAGATTCACTGCAAATCAATACAAACTTGTTCTGAGAGATCAGAAAAGCTTGTACTTTATCTTATGATGAAACATTTCTCTCCTGATGGGATGATACTGCCTGCGTCCATAGGGCTCCAGTGAAGGAATGTCTTTTGTGAGAATGCTGTTCATTCCTCCAGTGGAGTCCAGAGACTTGTAAATGCCAAGAAGCACTGAAGCTGTTCTGGCAGCAAGTGGTGGTCTAACACTTGACTAAGACACCTTTCATATGTCACCAGTCTTTACGTATTTTCCAACCACAGTGGGCCTAAATAAAGAAAGGAGGAAGGCCAGAGCACACAAGTTGACAGGAACATGGATGATAACACTGATTGATTTATACCATCAATAATCTCCTGTGTTTATAAGCAAAGATGCTTTCAGCTTCATTTGACACACATGCATGAAATCACACACTTCATATACGCCAGCGCATGAATGCCCACAAAAGACACGCTTGCAGTATGAGTCCTTTTATTTACTGCTCTGGCACCACACATCAGGGACATGGGATATATTATGGTGGAAAATTCCTGGTCCTGGTTTCCTGGATTAATACGGACCAAATATAAAGTGTCAGCTTCGATTTGGGTATTGACGTGAAAATGAAAAGGGGAATTCTGTCGCTGGTGTTGAAACAGAGTACAGAACACTATGATACACTCATGAAAGGCACTGGCTGTCCCGGTGGTGGTGACTGCTGGCAGTGTCATGCCTGCCAACACAAGGCTATGATTAAGCTAGTTTGTGTGGTAATTGGCAACATTTTGAAATAAAAAAAAAAAAATCTGACAGACACAAAACATCAGTGATTCAACCTATAACCAGCACACAGATTTGCTGCTGTAAGCATGAAGTGCCTGCTGGTCTTTCCTTTGAAACATGATGTGTTGTGTATATCTGGTTTTCTTTCATTCAGAGGAACTGAGTAGCTCCGCTGTTTGATATGATGGAACAGCTGAAATTAGCCTCCTACAGGCATTCAAACTTCTAAACTTCTTTCTCTGGGAAAAGACTCAGAGAACCACCATCGCTAAAAAGTCTAAGAAAATAGCACCATACTCCCATTGTGTGTGACTGCATGATAGATAATGTGTTCACGTTCACAAAAGCACACATTTATGGCATGGACTGCTGATATCGTGGGAGTTGCTGTGCATGGCCAAAGCTTGTCTGATGTATTTTTTGGGTGGCTGATGTGTTTATCGAGTTCTGCTCTGACTCACCACATTGTTTCATCGAAAGCTTTTGATGCTAATGTTATAAAGCTGCGACACTACAAAGCCAGTGAGCTGTCACCGAGAAAACAAAAATACTGTTTGTGCACAAATTTCTCATTTGTGCTCTTGAGTTAATCATTTGTGCACAGAACATAATGTTAAAAGATATTTGTGAGATTAGATTTTAACAATGTTAAGAGATGGAGCCACATTACCATTGTTTTTGGAGCCGTGTCTACTGATGAATGTAATTCAAATATTCTGTCTACTTTACCTGTTCTGCTCTCAAGAAAAAAAAAATGGGTTCATTATTATCTAAATGCTCCACTAAGTTCACCAGCTAGTTGCTAACTTTGTTTGCTTCTTTTGTGATGAACAGGTAGTGAACAGTAGGTTTATCAGAGGGTGAACTCCACAGATTTTACACATTAAAGCCTGTTTCCTGGTGTTCTACTGAGAAGTTCTACTGCGTATCTGAAAAAAGTTAAATAATAATGGATATAATAAATCCTTCTGAGGCTCCAGACAGAGCTGTGTGAAGTCTGATTAGTCTGCTTTTAGAAACAAGACTGATGAAAGGGTCTGAACCAAAAGAATAAACTTGAGGGATGTAAGATAGAAACAACGAGCTCCATGAATCTGAGGAGAACTGCAGCATTGGGTGATAATTCTCTGTGGTGACCCCTTTCACTATTCAGCCAATTTATACATTAATACAAAAATATAATATAAAAATATCGACTGGCACAGATTTATACATAGGTCATGATGACACATGCTTGGCTCCATACAAAAGTAAATAATGTCATAAAATGAAAATTGACATGAAATAATCCCATCCATTAAGCATGGCGGTAGTTCAGGCTGAGCACCGCAGGCATGTGCTGAAGTTGCTTGCCTGATTGGCATCAGCTGTTTCATTCATGCTACATAATCGCTGGTTTTTATTCCCCATCTGCGAGGCCATGAGCTGAATAGTAACACCCAATCACATTCATGCAGTCTCCTGCAAACATTTTCTATAGAGGGTTAATTTGCCTCTGACTGGAATATGGCAGCTGCTGCCGGTGTTGTTCTGTCAAATATGGCATCACACTGAAAGCATTCAGAGCTGTGTCATAACATCATATGGTGAAGTATTACTTATTGGGGGGACTAACACTTTCCATTAAATGCTTGATGGAACATTACTGTGACAGAATCATTCCTACTGGTTACATGAGCACAGTCGTCATGGATGTTAATGTGTCCAGCTCTCCAAAACATCATAACTTATATGGAAATTAGAGGAGAACAGTGACCTGCAACTCCATGATCTAATGTCTGTCTGTCTGTCTGTCTGTCTGCTGGATGTGAACAAGCATTGGTACATGGATGTAATGTCTCAAGGAGAGATCTAGGGCCTTTCAGTGGTGTTCTTGGTGGTGTTACTTTATCCCAGCTCTAAGCTGCATGTGCCATTCATACAAGAGTCACAGAGAAAGACATTATCCTTGGCCTGCACCGCAGGGACACGGTGATCTCTGGCCTAATCTGTCTCTGGTTTCACTGCTGTGTCACTGCGTCAACTTGTTCTAGGTTGCTGACTTGAATCTTATTTTTGGCCTTCATCTTAATCCACAAGACCCTCAAAATGAATGAAGGAAACCTGGACCCATCAGAGAAGAGTCCAAACAGAGAAGAGTAATTCAATCCGAGTGCTTATTTTCTCCTTAAGCTGACATCAGTAAATTCTTCAGCATTCCTTCAGATGAATTAAGAACGAAGAAATAAACAAGGCTTTCAGAGTCCTGGAGCTGACAGTAGAAAGTGATGACAAGATGAGATGAGATAAAACAAGGTTCCTCAGCGTTTGCTAAGTGGATCAGGGTCTGTTTCCCCCTGGGCAAGATTAGTCGTCTTGGGAAATGAGCACAAGTAGGTATTAGCACAGTGACACCGCTCCATCTCTTCTCCCCTGGCTTACACAGAACAGCGTGTGGAGTTTCCTGGCCCCTGCAAACATGGCCCCGGATTCAATAAGTCTGAACTGCGCTATGATAATTGAGTGACTTAAATGCATCAAGAAAATGAAATCTGAAATATTGTCAGGGTTACATCGCCTATGCACTTTCCTATGCATTGTTATTGGCTCAAAATCATCTTGGCAGACACTGTATTACTTTGATTTACCCATTTTTGATAAGCAGTCTTCAGTATTGAGTTTCTAACTTGTTTGACGAAAAGTAACACGTGAAAATTGCCCATGTAGTTCAGTTCCTTTGGGCTGGTTCTAAAGCTGTCAGTCAAACTCTGGTGCGGACTAAACAACCTGAACCTGATCAACAACTGTTAAGGAAGCCTGATCTGTATTAGACATGTGCACTGCTTTCAGAGTTTTCAGACCCCCTTTGCACGCTTTATTGTGTTGTAGGTTTCATTTAAAATAGATAATTTCTCATCAGTCTACACTCAATAATCCCTGTTGACAAAATGAAAACAAGTTTTTAGGAATTTCTCCAAATTGTGGTCAAGTGCATCCTCTTGGCTTTAATCATCTAGCGCCTAGAACTTGATTGTGGCAAACTGAATTGACTGGGCATAGTTTAGAAAGGCACACTCTGTGTATATAAAGTCCCACTGTTCACGCTGCATGCAAGGACGAAAATCAAACCATGAAGGAACTGGCCACAATTTTGTCCACAGAAAGTGGACCTGTGATAGAATTGTGGTGAAGCACAGATCAGGGCAATGGTATAAGCCCATTTCTAAAGCTCTGAGCATTGCCAGGACAGCAGTGATCTGAGTAATTGCAAAATGAAAGAAATTTTGAACCATCAGGACTCTTCCTAGACTTGGCCATCCAGCTAAACTGAGTAACTAAACAGAAGTCCTCTACAGAGATGGGAGAACCTGCCAGAGGGAGGACCATCTCAGCAGCACTCTATCAATCAGGCCTTTATGGTAGGGCGGCTAGACAGAAGCAACTTTGTGTAAAATACATATGACACTCTGCTTGCAGTTTGCCAGACAACACTTAAAGAACTCAGAGAGCACAAGGAAAAAGATTCTCTGCTCTTACAAAACAAAGACTGAACTCTATGATCAGAACTCCAAACACGATGCCATATCATGGTATGATGGGCTTGTCAGAAGAAGGGACGGAGAGGTTGGTCAGAATTGAGTGAAAGATGAAGGAGGAGAGGTCCTTGAAGAAAATCTGCTCCAGAGTGCACAAGACCGTAGAAATTGAGATTAGTGTATCTATGTCTTAGTGTATCTAAGTATTGTTTTAGCAACGTGATCTTCTTCTTTTCTTTTTTTTTTTCAACTGTTAATATGTGCATTAGGGAGTCAAGGGATTTCAAACACCACTGCAAATCAAACAACCAGTCAAGACTGAAACCGAGATAAAGACGTTTCAAATACCTCTGCCAAAACAGTGTTTGTATCCAGTAAAAAGCCTCCCTACTCTTAAAAGATTGTGAAAAGAATTAACATGATAGGGAAAAAAAAGGGTTGTTCACAAGCAAATTCCCAGCAGAGCTCTGATTACAAAAAGATGCTTCTCATTTCTAAGGATTAGTCACCAAATACAAACCCTGTGCAAGAGCAGAAAAGGTCTTTCTTAGTAACAGGAGAGTAATGAATGACAAAAGAAAGCACCTATATCCTGTGCACATCCTCACTTCTAGTTATGGAGGGGATTTTAGATGTTGTTCGACGATGCAAGAAGCACCTGACCTCTGCTTATATTCAGTAAGAATGTCTCCACATTTTAGCCACACTGGCAGCATGAGTCTACGACTACTTGGTCTGGACTGATATGGATTTTGGTGCAGACATTCATGGTCCCCAAAATTATTATTATTATAATTTTTTCTACTGTTTATTTTCTGTGACATTTCATCATGTAAAAACATTACATTTTCAGACCCTAACAAAACACAAATGTTTAGATTAGCTCTATATCCCCCCGCCCCCCGAGGACTGACGTTTGTTAATGCTACTAATAGTAAGTAAAAGTGCACCACGAGTATGATCTTCAGGGTTGCACATTTTGCAGCCTGGGCCTGGAGTTATCATTTGTATGCACTTATCTGCATGAACCATGTTCGAGGCCTCAGTCTTGTTACTGCTTTCATATACAGTTTGTGTGCATGTTTAAGTTGATGCACTCTTTAATCCATTTATACACTGCTCCTCTCCCACGCACGACAGTCGTCTTGTGCTTCAGCAGCAAACACATGAAACCTGTGTGCCGCTCTCTGTTTTGACACCCTGTATAGTGGAACTACAAACACACACAGTATTTTTAGTGTGGCACCGGTTCGTGCGACATGGAAGTGAGGAAGGAGCATAAGAGGGCCATGCATGGTGTCAAGAAAAGCGGTGCTCTTCACCAGGCTTTGACACAAAATGTTTGAAGGGGCTGGTATATGAATATGATCAAGGAGCCTTTTCTTTCCTCAAACTGGAAGGTCCTTGTCCCTTTGCCTGTGAATATCCTCCGCGCTGCGCTCACAGCACGTGTCAATGTAGCGCTACCAGTGTGAGGGAAATGCACAGGGAAGGTCAAATAGGCAGCTTGCAAAGAACCGCAGAGTTTGTTCACAGACAGCCTACAGAAAAGATTCCACATCAGCGACCATATGTAATTAACTGTTTTAGGTAGGTAGCAATAAAACTGTATTTGTCCGTTTTCTTGAATTCCTCCTTCCCGCCACTGAGACTGTCTCTATCGTGAAGGCTTGACCCAGAGGTTGCCAGTTTGTGTTTGTGTCTTTGTCTGCTGCTCTAGTACAGGCTTGTGGTTTTGGCGAGGAAAAAGAGAGGACGACGGAGTTGTGGCGGCGCAGGGGGATGGATGGAGATGGATGTGGAAGAGAGACAGGACAAAGAAGAGGAGGAGAGGATGATGTATTTCAGCCCGACAAGTCCTAAACACAGCTGAGGTGAAGAGTTCATGCCAAGGGAAGGAGGTGTATATAATTTAAATTTCAAAAGTATAGAAATACACTACAATAGAGCCCTGGCCGCAACTGTCTGTCCCAAGTCTTTGTGCTGTCATATCACAGCTGGAGTTTTTCTTTTTATGTCCGTGGAAAGATATTCACAGACTCTGTAATACTTGCTGAATAGCCAGTGCATAATTTCAATTTTTCATCCTTTCATTTAATGCGCTTCAGCCCTTTTGCCCTGTGCCCTCTTTCAAATTATATCTGCTATCACCAAAACGTCTCCGAGCCCAATTTACCCCTGTACCACGCTCATTTCACAGTCTGTCATTGTGCCTTGGGCCAGGCCTTTCTCACTGCCATCCCCGCAAGACCAAAAAAAGTTAGCCAATTTCTGGTTGCTGATGTCATCTCCACCATTTCAATGATTGCCCTATAATCAACCCCATCCTGCTCTGTGATTGGAGCAGCTTGTCCAATCTGGCCTCGGTGACTTCTGTGGGGACTGATGGCAGAGAAAGATGAGGGAACATTTGGCATCCTTTTAAGTCAATCTCTCTGAGTGTAAATGCACTTTGTGGAACTGATGAGTTAACTGATCTTTCTGACTTTATTTATTCTTTATTTCAAAATAAAACTCTAAAAATCAAATTTAAAGGACAAACAAATGAGGGTTTGTTCCTGTGTTTCAGTGCCAATGGATATACATTTCAGTTATTAGTTATTCTATTAAGGTCATGATGCTTATTTAGGAACCTTTGATCTTTTTGGGGACAGTTTCCTGTTATGAAAACTTTAAGCAGGAAGCGTAAAAGCAGGAAGATACATGGTTTAAACAAGGGAAAAAACACGAGATTGACATAAGGTTTTAGTGGTAATGAGGAAAAGTAATTCAATCACTCTGACCTCTCTTGTTTCTGCCCTACAATCTTCTTATTATGTGATCAGAGGACAGAAATTAAAGCTCTCTAGGAAAAAATGGCCCATTCTGATTCTTTCAAGAGCTGCTGAAGTGGCTGAAATTAGATGGGGCTAGTATTGAATAGCACATTGTATTTATAAGTTGGACCTTCTTCAGAGAGAATGACTATGATTGCCTTCAATTACTCTCTCAAATATATCCACAGGGGTGCCCAAATAAAATGTAACATGGCTCGCCACAACACATTCTGTAACCGGTCATTAAGAGCCACAACTCCTTCTGTTTAACAGGCCTCTCATGTACAAGGGAAGACCTCTGAAACAAAGGAGAGAGAGACAGATTTGAGGTTATGAAATGCAGAGTGCATGGCATGTGAGGAGCTGACAGGGAGCGAGCCCAGAGGTCAAGAGTCTCTCACAGACCCAGAGGACTGGCCTGCTGCTGACCTCAGACCAGACCTGCCACTCTGGTGTACATCAGTTGTCAGCCTGCGGAAGGGACTGATGCCAGCCACAACACAAAACAAGAGCCTAGTCTGCAGCCAGCCGACAAAATCAACAGCAACAACTGAGGCTTAAATGCAGAACGGTTCATAGGAATATTCTGCAGCAATTTATCAGCAGTGGAAAAGGTACTTTTCAGAAAAAGGCTAACTTCCTATTAGTTATACCTGGAAATTACTGCATGAATATTAAATGTCAACTAAGGTCTATAGTAGAACTAGTTATTTTGTCTGCCTGTTTTAATTTAGTAGCTCTGTGCTTTGTATTTTCATCTCAATTCACTCATTCACACACATGAAAACAGAATAAAAACACAAATATGACAATGTCAGAGAGTCGTAATACACAAGGGATTGATGGCAGTGGGCAATCCATAGTCAGCCGACAATATTCATCACCACATGAGCGCATTGTGTCTAAGAGGCACACGTTGTATGTTAAAACAAGTGCAGGTGTATCACATTACCTACACACAAGGTAAACTGACCACCTCTTGTACCATAACTGACTGTTCACCAGTCTAACAGCCTACTAGATTTCCTTCTGTTGGCTTTACATTCAGATAATCTGAAACACATTCCTGATGACATTAGCATACAGCAGCACTCCACTGATTTAGCGTTCCTATAAAATTAACAGACTCACAAGAGGTAGTTTAAAAAAAGAAAGTATCAAAATCGATGTAGCAGAACCAGAGCAGTGTAAGTTGACCTCCTACACTTTGGTCGAACATTTGAATGTAATGCTAGTAGCCGCTAACGTAGCCTTGAGACACTAGCAGAGAGGTCATGTGTAGGGTCACCGAGAATCTTATATGCTTTGAGGTGTTGAATCACTGGACGAAATTGCTGATTGTTGATATATATATATATATATATATATATATATATATATATATTTTTTTTTTTTTTTTTTTCTTGAACTGACCCAGGACGAAGCTAATTTCCAACCAGGCAGAATGAGCAACTTTCATAGGGATTTATACCCTCGGGGGCCCTGAGAGGCCCCAGGTTCACTGTTTGTATGGTTTGTGAAAATTATATTAACTGTAAATTTAATTAAAAAACTGGTTTTCATTGCTTCATTTTTTTAAGTTCACACCTCGCTCACATGTAGCATGTGGAGAGTGCAATGCATACAACAAGTCATTTTTACTATGTACCCCTGAGTGTTGTTAATCTGGCTCTGACTCAGGATGAATCTTTTACGACAGCTCTTCTTCTTCTTGTCTTCTAATCTTGGATGATACAATTACTTATTTTCAATTAAACTTTCTAGGAGAAATCTGAGCCTGAGACGAGTGAATGTGTTCTCGACAGTACTTCTGTAGCTGCAGGTTATAGAAACCATCTGTCACTGAGGCTTGTTAAATAAGAAAGTCCGGGAGGGGATGGAACCTTTTCTATCCTGGATTTACCTCCAAGCTATAATAAGTGCGATCCCGTCTTCATTTTCACATACCACAGTATAAAACTCCTCTTTTCTGAAAAGCTGGAAAAGGAATGAGATTTACTGAAGAAGTGTCTAATTCAGAGAAGAAGATACCGATATGTGACATACATGCAGTATGAGTTTTCCACCCCCCCTTATCCTCCTGGTGTCTGTTCCAGCCATACTGAATATTCTCTGATGAGGCGTCACTGTCCCCTGCTGGTGCTGTGTAGAAATGCTTGTTGTTTTTTGTTCCAACTGCCTTTTATTGTGTCATTGCCTTTTATTTCTTCCAGTCATTTTTTTTTTGTGGCTTGCAAATGACTCAAAGCCAATAAAAGAAAGAGTGTAAGACATTAACGTGTCACTGCCTGCTCATATGCCAGATGCGCATTTAAGTTTTGTATGTCTTCCTTTATGATGCTCAGCTGGGAGATAAGGTTTGTTTTTTCTCATCCAAGCAGCCTCTCCAAATGTTAATCGATGGAAGAAAGACGTTTCTTAACCACTAGGTGGCAGCAGTGCAGTTTGACTTCATAGGGTTCACTCATTATGGCAGCTCATTAGCAATGTGTTAGTCTTTCTCAGGTTAATCTTTGTCTTACAGGTGAATGACTGGGACACAATCCAGAGAGACGCAAATAAGACTGATGTATCTATGATTTGAAAGCATAAAACCGTCCTGACAGGAGGATTCAGAATTTTAGGACAGGGATCACCAGCATCTGATCAAACAGAAAACCAAAGCCCATGCACCACCCGAGTCCATCAGCAGGTCGGCTCTGTAATGTGGCCGTGACAGTGAAGATTGGGAGTGTCCCTGAGCACAAACAACCAGAGATATAAATCTTTCTTCATGCTGTCCCTCCAGTCCACACTAAGTTACATGTGATGTTTAGTTTTTATGAGCTGTTTGAAGAGCTGTCAGCTTGATCCAGTGCTGTACTTCAGAGAGTAAATTCCCCCAACGATAAAAAAGAAGTCAGCACGCAGCACTACTGTAACTAATGAACAATATTTCTTCTTATGCTTGAAATATATAACCGGCCTCCATCTTCATGCCTGTCCCTCTGAGCTCTGTTTCTGAAATGTGAAAAGGTCACACACATGACCACCTTTCCAACGACTTTACAATATATACATCATCCATACTGATGACTTCCTTCCTCTCTCCCGTCTTTAATTTTTCCCCACTCATTTCACATGGGAAGGATCCTTTATGACGAGATCGTCTGTTCCATCAAAAAGCAATTTACCCTAATGAAAAAAGATTATAGATATGGCCAATGAAATTGGTCATGCATTTCAGTTACTGAAGTGACGGGCTTGATAAGTGTATGTCTGGACTGCTAAGTGAGTGGGAGATGAGATCTGAGCTGGGGGCTATTCCCCTTCAGATTCATAAATTCAGATGGTGAAGCAGCCTTTCGACCTCGTGTGAGAGTGGCAGACAGATCCATAGGAGGATGGATTGTGCAGGCTAAATTCACA
Source organism: Toxotes jaculatrix (assembly GCF_017976425.1). Classification (NCBI taxonomy): domain Eukaryota; kingdom Metazoa; phylum Chordata; class Actinopteri; family Toxotidae; genus Toxotes; species Toxotes jaculatrix. Next base: position 19,171,634 of record NC_054406.1, read on the forward strand.
AAGCAACATTTTTTTTTTAAATAATGTGTTTTGTGAATCACGAACCTGGCTGTCATTTGGCTGAATAAAATAATATTTACTTGAGGAGCGTGCAGTACAGTGCTTTATTTTCTCTGGGAAGGCTTTGGCAGTACACCCTGTTATAAGGTGTGACATGAAATCCTCTCGAATTGTTTAGAGCGCAAACAGAAATGGATTCATCACAGCGGAATTTGGACAAAGACTACAAAGAAAACTGAATATATAATGTCACATCTCTAGCTGTCTTCTGTCATCCTGACTTTCTGGCTAAAGAAAATTGAGGGGAAAGGAAAAAGAAAAGGCTGTTTAGCTCATGACAGGAAGTGGGGGCCAGTTTTGTCAGAGCAGTGCTGACTCTGAACCCAGGAGACCCAAACCCCTCCATTCCTTCAGCACTCTCATTTCCAAACTCTGCATCCAAAACAAGCTATCTAATTAGCATCCTGATGTTGCCATTCCACTCCTCTCATTTTAGCCCTCCATTCCTCTCTCGCTGCTCTACTACAGAGCCAAAAACACGATGCTGCTTAGTGTGTGCATGGTTTCCTTGTCCATTTGACAGGAGCGTTGGTGTTGCTGAGAGAAAAAAAAAAAAAAAATCCTGGGGACACAGGTGCCACGGCAGCCTGTGTTATTTGTCGTTTTCACGGTTTGGTGTAGTTTGCTCAGCAGAGAAAACCTGCAATACAAGTGTGTAAAAAAAAGAAAAAACTATATTTAACAGTGTTTGTGTTAGCTTCTGTTTGTCGGGACGCACCAGACACAGCCACATTGTGCCAGACTGGGAGACAGATGCCAGTAATGCAGGTATGGTCCAACTTTTGAGTTAGGGTGGGGGTGAGGAGGGGCACACAATGAATAGTTGAATTTTTTTTCAGTGTAATAAAATGAATGCCAAATAAACAACTTTAAATACTTTAGAACTACTCGAATAAATAGCTGCTGTTTGTAACTCCAAAAGCCCTACAGCCATGGACAGATTATGAGACAATGGGCCTCTCAACACCCCCAGTCTAAAAAAACACAGCAGATGGGGGAGCAATGCCACCCCTGGCTACCGGTGTGGCCACACACCTACAGGCATGATCAGTGCAGGGAGGGAGTTAGCCAACCTTTCCACACATACTGAATGCTGTTTAGTGATGCTGCAAATGTTCTCCGCCTAAAAGCTTATAAAAAGCTGTGTCATCCAGCTCATAAAAAAAAAGAACAACTGGCCAGTGTTGGGCACCTTCATGCTTTCTCCATCAGTGGGCCACTTAAAACCACAGAGGGTATGCTGGCAGCAAAAATGGTTAGACCAACAACACCCGTAGCCCCCAGCTCCTCCATTCAGCACCTCCTGAGCCAGAGGCCAATATTACACAGCTGCTTGATAACTCACAGTCAAGCTGTCTTGCTTTGAATTTCGCCTCAGTGTATCAGATGCCAGGCGTAAAATAGAAGCTGAGGCAAAAAGAAGTGCAATGGTGCAGCCAGTGTCGCAGAGATCCTGCAGTTTTCACCCGACACAAAGATTACTTTCGGTAAATCGACCGAACATGCCAAAGTCTGAGGGCAAGAACTCAAAAAGCAGAAAACACAAGCATCTGTCATTTCAGTGAGAGCTGTGTTGAGGGATGCGGGGGGAGAAAAAAAAGCAGGACAGTGAAGCAAAAAGGCTGGTTTTGGCTCTACGTCTGTTGCAATTTCATCCAGCACCAAGCTGCACTGGCCAGTCAAACACAAACAAACAAGCATACCAGGTAGAATCCCTTATAGTGGGATAGTATCTTAGCATTGTGCTAATAATCGTTGCGCAGTATAATTTGGGGTCAAGGGATACAAACTGTTGTCTTGGTGACCACAACAAAGTGGGCCCTTGCATTGTTTTACTGTGGAGCTAATGTTGATATAAACCTGTGGGAGGGGTCTATACCAAGGCTTTGCCAGACAATGCTGGATCATGTTGTGGCAAAAGTTGAGCCGGCCTATGAGTTTTTAGCCACTTTAGCTGATGTCTGACACTCAGTCAGCCGACCGTGTTGGTCCATACTTAATATCTCAGTAACAACTGGATGGATTGGAAGTTTTGTACAGATGTTTATGGTCCCCAGAGGATAATCATTGTCTTTGTGAGAACATCAGAATGTTGAATTAATAGATGAGGATGCTGTGTTTTTAATGTGGTCTTACTGGTGTACTGGTGTGTAGGAGCAACTACACATTGAAAGCTAAAGCTACTTGGTTCCACATGCCACTTCCATTCTGATGAAATAAGATAATATGTGAACTTTGATCAAATCAGTGTGTTTCAGGAGACACTAAAGCATCTACCCCCTGGCACGCTGCCATCTTAAGCAATTCTTCTGACCACTAATTCCCCAGGACACCAAAAATAATGGTGCATGTGATATGATTAGGATTCAGCTTCAAAATGACCAAAAATTGCCCTGCATGGTATCTGCACTCTCTGTTTGCTTTCCTGCTGCAAGTATGTATCAGTAAATCCTCCCCCTGAGATGCTGCCTGTTGAAATACTGTATTCATCACTGCACATGCTGTCATTTTATAGCCTGCAAGAGGCTCCCACAGGCGTCCCCCACACTGTCTGTCATGGTGTATCATGGTGTGAGGTCAAGGCAATAGTTACTAACTCACTCGTAGAGAAGTTATTACCAATTAGCTCATGGTTGGCATATGTGACCTTGTTAAAAAAAAAAAAAAAAAAAAAAAAAAAAAAAAGGTATTTCATCAGCATGTATGAAATTTAAAGGGAAAATCAGGCAAGTGGGTGACTGCTTTTCTTTTCATCCGCTGGCTCGAAAACAAAGGGTTTCAGCTGGCAGACTCGAAAGCCTAAGAAGTGTCTGATATCATGTCAGAGACCCCCGTCGGTCTTTCGCAGAAGGGCACTGACATTGCAGTCGACAGAGAATCTCTCTGGTTGAGCAAATTAAATCCCTCTGAGGGAAGGAACTGTTAAGATAGTGTATTCCATCTTCACATGTTTGTAGCAGCAGCAGCAGCAGCAGCAGCAGCAGCATCAGCAGCAGCTGTCTGTCAAGCTTTAAACACAGGGGAAGCATTAGAGGAGGAAGCAGTAGGTGTGGCAAGGCTAATATGGTGTCTTTACTTTCTGCCCAACCAAGCTACTTGTGATTAGATCCTTGATTTATTCAAACAAATGATGTTTCAATTTCAAGTTCCATGGAGTCGAAAGAGAGTCACTGAAGCAATGATGTGAGAGGACAGAGAGTTTCAGCAGTATGTTGCCTTTAATTTGGCCTCATTTAAGGACCCACGGGGCATCAATAGCAATTACTGGTGACTGGTGCATTGTAGAGGGTCGGACAGGTTTAAATCATAAAAGCTCGGTGCAGCATTACTAAAATGAACACTGTAATGGCAGATGATTTCTTATTCAGAACAAATAATGACTTATCTCAGCTGACACGCCAGTGCAAAGGGTGAAAGCAATCATGGTGTCAGAGCACAGCACTTAGACTCCTATTAGCGACATTAACTAGATTCATGTTTATTCCCCACTTTGTCCTTGGCAGGTTGCAGTGCACTCACATTTCCCCCTGTGAATGAGTCACTGTGTGAAGATCAGTTTTCCAAAGTATCCAGCAGCAAGCCGCCGTGAAGGCAGTCAGCCATGGTTATATTTTTGTAACCAGGATGAAAGGATAAAGGTGTAGCCAGACCAAAATTAATTTCAATAAGGAATGAGGAGAGATGCATTTACTTCTGGAAGCAAAGTGATCCAAGCGTTTTCACAGGCTTCAGTCTGATTAAAGTTTCACACACACACAGACCCACACCCACACACAGTCACAGGACTCTGTCCAGTTTGAGAGAGGGGTTGCGCCTGATGTCCCCCGTGGACGTCTAATAACATTAAAACCCCTCCTGTGTGATGGTGGAATTGGAGAGAGATTGGCTAAGTTGCAGAAGTGTGAAAATATACAGCAGTGTGAATGCTCTCACACAATTATTTCATCCTTCACACTACTATTTCTGTCACTTCTTCGTGTGCCTGAGAGACTGTCCGAAAAACTGCACCTTTATTCCCTTTGTCTAGTTCATCTTACTGAGAAAGACAAGCACAGAGCCACTGAGTTCTTGGAGACAGACCAGGGAGGCAGTGTGAAACAGCCAGGAGGAAGCTATGCCATCAGGCTTTTCTGTGCTTCCACTGAGCGAGGCTATTCAGAACCTTCATGTGTGGTTGCACCATACATCAGATGACCTGGCTTGTTTGAGGAATACTCAGACCTTCACAATTCAAACAACCCACGCGCTTTCTTGGTCACCTGCTTTTCACTGCAGCACTGTCATGTTGTCAACAAACCCCATGAAAAGACCAAAATCAACAATGTGTCAGGTCAATTCCTCTACCCTCCTGTGGCACTTAGTCCCAAGCCACTGGTTCCCATTAATGAAGAAATTGATTTTTGTCTACTCAAGGGCAGCAGAACAAGCTGTAAACACAACACTTACAAGACTGACACATTACCACCTTAAAAAGTGTGGTAGGCGAATGTTTACAGTGCATACCACATAACCACGCTTCAATTCCAGTCCGAAACCTTGGCTGCATGACATACACCCCTCTCTCTCTCCTATGGTTTCCTCTCTGTCTCTTTACTGTCAACTCTATAATAAGGGAAAAGAATGCCAGACAGTGGTGGACAGTTGCTTTTCTAGACACCCAGGAGACACAGGCCGACATCAGCACCTACTTGGGGTCATGCTTCTGGTCACCAGCTATGGTTTGGTTGCTAGTTGCTACCACTGTCTATCTGCTGTTTTCTGCTGCGCAGGTCATGTACAGTGAGTAATTAATTAATAGGTAATTTCCTAAAATTACTGACTCCAACAAGAGCGAACGCCCTGTTACAACTGAGTTTTTCCTCACCACTATCTCCAAGTACCTGCTCATTTTGAGAGGGTTGGGTCTCTGTAAATAATATTATATCATAGACCTGCTCTATATGAAAAGTTCCCTGAGATAATGTCTGTTATAATTTGGTCCTGTGTAAATAAAATTACCTGACTGACTTAAATGGTCCATTGCTTAGTACAGTACACTTAGTACAGGGTGAACTCACACAAAATACTACAGCACCTAAGTTAGTCATAATGACGGAACATGGCACTCTGTGCTGATGTGTTTTTAATAGTTTTTGGACAGCTATGGAGCTCTGCTGCTGCAGCTTATTCTTCTGTAGCAGAGCTATGAAGAATAAGCTGCACTATACTGGGCTTTGGATACACACACTATACGTGTTAAGTAATAATTTAATGAATTTTTGGTTTGGTCCTTTTAAGGAATCTGTTGAAAGTAAGAAAATATGAAATATCAGCAGCCTCATCTTTTAAAGCAACAGAGATATAATTGGAGAAAAAACAGAAGAGGAGAGGTTTTTTTTCTGCCTTTGAGATAAACAGAGGAGAAGGAAAATGGCAGAGATGAAGTGATTTGAGATACATTTTGAAAACCTTATTATTCTTGAAGAAGGCAAATGACTTTGTGACTCCAAAGTGACAAACAACAGTCTAGTCCCTCTGGGATTTTCAATCTCCTCTCCAAAGCCAGTGGATGCAGCAGTATGGATGAGGGGTGGGAGTGAGGGGTGAGGGGCGAGGGCTTACTTTCGGGGACTGGGGGAGATGCATTGTGGTCTCTGGGGTAACAAAAGGCAACAAATGCAGTGCTCAAAGGGATTTGGAAGCTCTGCAGCTCAGCAGCATTTTCTGCTGCTCCACAACACACCCAATCAGCCCAGTTTCACGGGGATTCACAGGTTTTAGATGCTTTATTGATCTGCCTGCTCCTCGGCAAATACAAAGCCAGACTGCTGCACTCTCCTTTAAGAGAAAATCAATGTTATTCAACATTGTTTTCACATTAACAACCATAATTTTTGCATTTATTTTTACTGTATCTGTAAGTGTGAGCCAGCCAGCAGCCAGAGTTTTAATTAACCAATACTTATAAACTGACTGGAGACCACATGACACATGGTGTCCCCCCTTTTGCCAGTGACACGTTGAGCTTTTGTTCCAAATCAATTAATTTTGGTAAGTGAAGCATACAGCAGTTGTTAGGCCGTGACTGATACCTGTGGTTTTCTTCTTAATTACTCAGCAGTCTGCTCTCGGCACTCTGACGCATCCTGCAGCTCAGATAGAACTGTAAATTGTTCATGTCCTGACTTGGAGAAACAGATGAAGGCGGGCAGCAGGGTGAGATCCCTGACAGCCGCCGGAGTCGATGTGATTAACTGTCATCTAACTGGCAGGTCATCGCTTTGTTCCACCAACATTCTGGATGTAAGGGGCGACCTCTTGATGGTAATATCATATTACCACCCCCACCATTATAATATGATCCCTGGATCATGTTATCATTATTAATGATGGAGAACCTCCCTGGGCTGTCACTCACTGCGGCTGGCTGTGCTCAGCTGCTTTACTTTGATTACAGACACTCAAACTTACTTACAATCAAAATCAGACTTGACAGGGACATTTTGGAGATTTGCTGACATTTCATGGTTGTTCATCTTGGTTGTTTCATTACACATAGAGCTTTATTGTAAAGTTGGCCAGGGTTTATTTTAATGCATGTATAGGCTGACTTCAAGGCTGATCCTCTGTCTTCATTCTGTGCCTTTCTATCATTTCTACTGTAGGGCTGAAGTCCAGCTGTCTCTGTCTACCTGATGAATGTCAGTCCAATATTTACTCTTCTTTAGCTGTTTTTGCTGATTTTCCCCACTCACTGATTTTAACCCACCCACTGTCACATTGTTTCCACATTGTCATTTGATGCATTATTAGTAAAATATCAATTATAGCTTGAATGTTCGCTAGCTTATTCAGTTTGCCCCTACTTTGTTGAGAAAGATACTTGTGCATTGGTATTTACTAATGTTAGTCATATCATTGGGCTCAGAGATCAGCTGAAAATCTGTCACGGTCACTATAGATAACCAGACCACATGTCTGTATCTTTGCCGCTAACAATGCTGCATGTCCATCTCCTCCTCTCCTCCATTCCTGGCTGTCCTATCTTCCTTCTTTTCCTCCTTTCACCCAGCCCAGCCATCAGCAGGAGGGTCCCCCCATATGAGCCAGGTTCTGCTCAAGGTTTCTTCCTGTTGAAAGGGAGTCTGGGTCTCTGTAAAGCGCTTTGAGACAATTTTGATTGTGGAAGGCGCTATTTAAATAAAATTGAATTGAACTGAACCGAACAAATAACTAGGGGCTAATTAGCTGCGACTGTGACAGGGTGGTGCTGTGGCTGTGATTTGACAATGAACCATGGGTACTGCTGTTGTTATGATTGTGTTTGTAGCCATGTTGAAGGCTGTGACACGTTTATTTTTAATGTGTCCAACTCCTCCAATGTTGCAATCCAACAAGTCCAGTGATTTGAAATGGCTTATGTTATAGCTGTAACAACAGACACATAGGCACACAGCAACAAACACAGCCATAGCCATGGAAAAAGAGTGAGAGGGTTCCTGAAGAGTTTTGCCACATTTTGTTTTTCCTTTAAATGATTTCATCTGTTTTACTAAACATAGAAACATGGGATTCTGCCAAATAATGTAATGATCATATCATATGTCTGGACACTTGGGGACAAAACGTGGTGCCATAGTTGCTCAAATCATCCAAAGTTCACCCAAAACTTAAACATCATCTGATTCAAACTGCTGATGGTGTTTCCAGTTTTCTCAGCATTGAAATCGTTAGCTTCTACTCACCACTAGCTCACCTAACAGAATTTTCAGCCCTGTGATTGGATGTTCCTTTACAAAATGGGGAGTTGTAGTTAACGCCCATCTCAAAGCTTATGCCTTCAAATTTCTAATGCAGTGTTGAATCTTTTGTACTGATGACTCATTCAGGAAGGTTTCACATCCATCCAAGCCATAGAAGTGCTCTAACAGTGAGTCATGTAACACTGTCCATGGGAAAAATCAGTGGGACTTTGCAACTCTATAGCCATCTATCAGAATTTTCATTTAATTTCCCTTAAAGTGCAGATTCAGTCATACTCATCGTAATGCTTCTCAAGTATTCTTTTCTATCATTTTGAAATTGAATTATTAAACGAACACACTCAAAGAAATCTGTAAAAGCATAAATAATTCATAAATCTAGAGAGAAACTTGATGGATCATAAAATGGTGATTATAGCTCATGCTTTGAGCCCAGTGTTGTTTTTCTGCTTTCTGGTCAGACGTTCCTAAAAAGGAGGCCATGGTTGTTTCCATCAAGTGACCTTGAGGTGATGTGAGGGTGATGTTGCCTTTCATTCGCCCACACAAGCACTGTGGAAGACAGAAGAGTGCTGTGCCAATGACACTGTGAGAAAGCAATAACAGCCCATCAGTACTGTCTGGGGCAGCTATCATTTTAATACAAAAAGCAGAAGGCGGCATCATCAGACCAGAAACAGAGAGAGATTAGGGTGGCAGGCAGGTACATTTACCTCCAACAGATCTGATTTTTAAATCACAGCAGGAAAGATTCCACTGAGTGAAGTTTTATTATTGCTCACACTTTTTTTTTCCTTGCGTTCCAAACCTCAGGATGAACATTGTGTCACAGCTGTCCATTTTATTGTTTGGTCCCAGCACCTAATGCACACTAAAATCAGTGCTCTATAACTTCTCTTGCATTCATCCCTTCATTCCTTGCACATTTTGCCCATTTTTAGGGGTCCTGTATGGTTAGATAAGATGCTGTAGGTCGACAAGTCTTCATACAGAACAACTCAACAAAGTCAAAACAACTCATATGATTATACAAAAAGGATTCACCTGCTACCCCCATGGTTAAGGCCCTTTGGGAACAGTATACCTAACACAAGAATCTAAGATCAAAGGTCTGCTTATTAGCTTGACTGTGGGCTGTCAGGTGCTGTCACATGTGAAACATCAATCATGTGATAGCAAGTGGGGGAAGACGACTTGAGATTGGTGTTTGGCATCAAGCGTGAACACACTTGTGAATGTCAATATTTTGGTGAGGATGGTCTTTAGTTGATTCAGGTTTCTTTGGAAACTTTAAAGTCATTCTTGGCATTCTTGCAGTAAAGAACCAGATCCAGAAACTACATAAAACTACTACATACTTTGTAGTTATCTGTTCTGTACAATTTTCTGTGCCTGTAAGCTAGTCACACAGATGTAAAACCTTTATAAGACTCTGTCTGCCTGTTACACTGATTTGATAGGAACCTCCATGTATAGTTAGGGAACAGTATCTGAGCAATCAGTGATTTGACATCTGATGCAAATCAGTTTTCTAGCATGAAGAACCAAACTGAGTGTTTGCACAGATAAGTGACAGAAACACTCACTGACTCATTTAACTGTTGCTAAAATTTCAGAAAACCCTAAAGAAATAGATAGAAATTCTCCACCTGATGAAAAACACAACCCATCAGCTAACCAGGGCACAGCCATCCGTGACTGAAGGAAAAAGCAATTTAGGAGGTACAATTAGGAATCTTTTCTTTTTTTTCCTTTCAGCAAACCTTTTCCTTTTATCCTCCAGCAGGTCGTTCTAGTATATTTTGTTCCACAGCAGGTAGAGCAGCCGAGATCTGGACAATGTTTTTTGCTGATCTGTGGGGCTTAATTGGAAATCTCATGTTGACTGTCCAGTTCCCTAGCTGTTTCTTTGGGTTGTTTGATTTCATTATTGCTTTCCCTGATTTCAATGAGACTTCAATGGGAAACCTTTTCACCTTTTTTTTTAAATTTGGTCTTGTGATAATCAGCCACATGTGAAATGAGGAGAATAGAGACAAAGAAAGGCAGCAGAGTTTGCCTCTTAATTTTAAAGCCATGTAGACTAGAAGAGGCAGAGATACTGCAGCTGGACGAGTGGGTAAGATATATCAGGAATCTCTGACACCAAATAATATAATATATCAACCTCTGCCACAAACTGCTTTAAATTAAATCCAATACTAATGTGCATACAGTCTATTCAGCTCATTTTCTAAGAGCTGTACACTGTTTGTTTCTGGTTTTACTTCGTAATGAACCAATACAAATATGTAATGCAAAAGTGGCTAATTTAGGCTGTTCATATTATATTCTGTTTGACATAATATAATAATATTACCTTTTTAAGGTTGGATGTTACAGTGTGGATGCACTAACCTATTGTAGCTATGCATAAAATGGCAACACATGTTTATAAAAGCACCAAGCATGCTGGGTAACCATGAGAGATAGAGAAACAGTCTATGCACTTGAAGAGTGGTGTTTACACATGTAAACTTCTATTATTCTGTGAATCGCTGATGGTGTTGGATTGATGGAATAAAGCCTCACACCCAGTTTCTCCAAATCATAACTAGATTTTCATTTGCAGCTGATAAGTTGAAAAGAAAAGCTGTTTCATGCTTGGTGCTCTCTCAGTGCTGTTGGCAATGACTATACCAGAAAACACTGTTTATCTTTCCTATTGTAAGTAAATTCATTGCTTAGATTAGCTAAGAAAAAAAAACACCAAAAGCTGGCAGCTAATAACAATTATAATTCTTAACTGCAACAATAAAAAAAAAAATCATTTCTGAATTGTGACAGTTTCTTGCAAATGTTATATAATGCTGATAACAACAATGGGGAAGATTAACAAAGGGAAATGCTTTGCCTTTGTTGTTTCAGCCATGGTACAAGTTGATAATTTAGGCCAAGCCTCCAGTGGAAAACTCTCCAAGACTCGTCTTGTTACCACGGCAAATTTTGTCTAGTTCTCTTGCGTAGGAGTTGTATTTTGCCTTTCAAAATGGGCTTCACACTGTGCTGTATGCATCTCAACTGTCAGCTCCAGGCAATCAGCGAAGGCCCACATATCAAACTGCAGCTGTGTGCTAGATTGCTTTTTTGGCAAACAGAGGACACCAATTAAACACGGCTTTGAATGTTGAGCACACCTCGATGCCCACACCTCTCAGCCGGTAGCTGGGCCACCAAATTTCAATATGCTGATTTAGTTTGATCACACCAACTGCACCTGAGTAAGGACACAACAGACACACAGCCCCATTTTCTCCCTGACACCAAATATTGAACAACCACTAACACAAGGTTCATCCTTGGCAAGGTGCACCGTGCCATATATTTACTTTCTAACATTAATCTATGGAGCTGCTGCTGCAGTACAGAAGTGTTGACCATCTTACATTTGCTTCCAGCCCCAGGGCTGCTGGACCTGTATGACCCTGACCTAAGACCTCAATGTAGGTTCAGCCAAAGATGGAAAAATCTTATCTGCTTACCAGCTTTAAGTTTGGCAAGATCTCAGTGTTAAATATGTCTCCAGCAAATATCTCATTAATAACAGAATGATCCCTGGAATTCTGAAGGAGGCAGAACCTCCAGATTTCATTATAATAAGACCTTTATACTCATAATCCATTAACCTTTTACCACCCACCGTTCCGCCAGCAGGATGCTAGCACTCTGGAGAACTTTCAAAGCCTGATAATACTTTAAAAAGTTGAATGAACAGGGGCATGTTTTGAATGTATTGTTAGGTAATGTTCTCATCTTTTTGTTCATTCAGGCCTTGTCTTAAAAATAATTCTGGTACCATGCACAGAAGAGTGTATAAATTAAACCTGAACATACAGAGTCTTATAAAGCAACCTGACAGTCCAACGTGTCTACCATAATTAGTACAAATCATCCTGAGGAGGATTTAAATGTCTGTACCAAATGTCAACACATCCAATAGCTGCTGAGACATTTCACTTAAAACCTCACAGGAGGAAAAGTCAAAAGATCTCCAAAGTCATTAGGAACCATGAACTTTGACCTGCTGGCTGCACAAAAGGAAAAGTCAAGGGGTCCCCAAATTCAGTGGGATTCAGCCTCTAGGAATCAAGAATGCTTGCACACAATTTCAAAGCAATCCATCCAACAGTTACACAGTAAGCAGGGCACTTCATCAGGAACACCTCACTAACACTGGGCAGTTCCTCCCTTTGCTCTCAACAGCCTCACTTCTTTGTGATTGTGCTTGTCCAGACAAAGTCCAAGAGTTACACATGGTAATGATCACACCAGGAGTGGTCAATGCTGGCTATATTATGAAATTAATGGAGCTTAATGTGTTGTCATTTTCATTTTCACAGAAAATTAACTTCAAAGCAGTTTGACTCTCAGATAATAACTCCTTCAAAACTTTATGTTCACATTTATCAGAGCAATCGAACAATTTAAAAAAGTCCATATTTTAATTTAGGTGGACTAGTATCCAGAAGGTGGTGGGTACTATTAGGATAAATAATGTTAGATCAGTCCCCAGTTCTCCATCAGTCCCAAGGGGCACATGTCCATAAATTCTGCAGTTCCTTGGTAGCAATGATCTGCACTGAAAGAAGAAAAACACCCGTAGGACAACGTTGTCAATCAAACTCCCATAGAATAAAAGAAAAGCTAAGGATGAGACAGGAGTGTGCAGCTCTATTTGTCATCTTTAATGAACAATACTACTTTCCAGGATAAGGAATCCTAAATCGTTTGAGAAAAATGGTGAAGCATTTCTTCTGAATAATGTGCATGGCTTTTCAGTAACTTTGAAAAAGGGGAAAGCCCAGCTTTGTGCTCAAGAAATTTATGGCGGTGTTCATGCAGCCGACCAAGCTTGCCCAGCAGTAAGAGGTTGATGACTGGATCATGCACTTCCCAGTTCTACTCAGTGTTAAATGGGATTAATATTAGAAAACTCACGTTATTTCACCAGAATATGTCTGAAACCTGATGAAAACATGCAACCCCCCCTCCACCCCTCCAGGACTAAATGCTGGCCATGTCTGCTCTTTAATTTATATACAACACCCATGATGCAGTAGCTCAGATGAGCCAGGGTTAACTGTCCTTTTTATTATTCTCATAACAGGCAATATTTTCAAAGTAATCTCAATGAACAGTGCGTCCTCGCCCCTCCAATTTTCCTTGACAGCTTACCTACTAAATAAACTGTGTGACTCACATCGCTTAGGGATATTGTATTCAAGCTTCCTAATCCCTTCATTTGCAAAATTGAGGCTGTTCTGTGAAGACAAATGCCGGGCTGCCATTTGCCTTTCCACGCAATCCTAAGTGGTGCTCAACTACAACAAAGTAGTGCTGGAGAATGAGGTCATGGCCAGATGTCTCAGGAGTGCTTTACCTTGAAATTCAGGCACACAAACAGAATAACACAGACAGTTTGTGTTGCACTTATGAGTTTTAAATTCTCATTTCTTGTGGAGCATTACTGGGTCTCAGACAGAGGAAAGGATGAGCCGTCCTAGTGACTGATATAGGTTGATAATACAGGTGTATTTGTACTACAAAAGCTACACAGTGAAGCTTTAGGAGTTTGGACTCATGTAACATATTGATTTCTAATCTCAGTTAAAACTACATAACCTCAGAAGAACACTGCATCAGTGGGGTATATATATTTTTTACACTACCCTTGCAAGAACTGAGAGTCACAGATGAAATAAAAATTGTATGGATTTTTTCTCTCTGAACCAGGCAGTGTTACTTTTTTCATCAAAAACTATAATGAAAAACATTTGTTTCATGATGTATAGGAGAGTGAAAGTAAACAAACCTCTGAAAGCAAGATGATCGACAGTGAAATAATTATTTTTTTTCTCCATTTAATAACAATAAGACAAACAAATGAACTGATTACTTATTAACCTAGTTCCTGATTAGTAAAAGAGTATCCTCCACCACTCAAAATAGCTCTTGTTCAGAAGTCGATTTGCCTGTTTGGACTTTTGCACTATACTATGAACAACAAGCATCATGTATTAAGTAAGTAAAAGTGTCTAGCAAAAACCTAAAGTGCCTAAAATGCAACAAAAACTAACATACATTACATCAAAAGATTAACACAAACTAAATCCAAGGGTCTGAGGACAGAGCCAGGTTATTACACACAAACCACATTGCCTTATCCACCAAAGCCTCTTGTGTGCCAAACTAAGTGCCAAACTAAGTGGTGAGTTAATAGACCAATTATTAACTTTGTTCATTGCACAATGCATCTTATAGAACCTCCTTTTCCACCAGCTGTTGTCAGACATTTCAGCTTTATATAACGATTTAATCGTCCACAACAACATTAGATGGTTTAACAAAGGAAAAGCATTGAAACAACTTTGTGAACTAAAGGAGGAGATGCTGATGCTTCTCTATAATTCAAAGCTGAAAAAAGCCTATACTTTTCTGTCTCTAATGGGGAACAGTGGGTTTCCTAAAGTGACATTTTCCATCATTTGAAGGACCTCAATATGGAGCTGCAGGGGAGAGATAAAACACTCACACAAGTTGTGAGGAGACTTCATGCATTTCAAAGAAAGCTCACTCTTTTTTTTTCTGCTGACCTGTCCAGACAAAATGATCCCCACACTGTGCAAACCAGGCCTTCAAATAACCAAAGTTATGATGAGATTTATAGATGCACTGAAAAGCAACTTGCCACTAGGTTTCATAAGTCATTCAAGGGGACTTTTTATGCTCTCGTTTGGCTCAGTTAACATACGTGAATCATCATTCTCACACATGAATGCCATTAAAACTAAGCAAAAAACACACCTTGCTTCACTGCTCTTGCTAAACTGAAATTAAAATGTAATTTCTCTCATTAGATATCAAATGTTAGCTAACAGGACAATCAGATCAGTCTCCATCAGATCGTCCCCCCCAATTCTTAACTACCTGTATATCCCTGGGATATAAGTTGTATTATACAGATGGTGAAGTCTTACAGGAACTGCAGCTATATCCTTAAAACTGAGAAACCTCAGCTAATTTGAGGCCAAAATTAACAGAAGGTCTAAATGAAAAGACCCAGCAGTATCAGTCCAGAAGGTGGGAAAATCTAACAGGACGATCTGACATTTCCTGTGTGTTCCTGTACGTGTGAATCATTGGCAGGTTATGGGAAAAGGTCAGCCAGTCAGACAATGGCTGTAAATAAGAGAGGAACTCATGTCAGTAATTTTGCTAATGCATTTCACGCCCCAGTCATCTTTAATGAGAACAGCAGAAATAATCAGTATCTCTGAAACTTTTACATTTACAGCATATATATGCTCTGGATCCATCTGGCTACCGGCTATAGCTTCTTTAAACACACAGACATGTATTATAGTGAAAAAGTATGTTTCCTTACATTGTTTACACGGTCGACAACAAACACTTAAGTAGGTATCCAGGAGAATACTGTTGATACAGGCAGCTTGCAGAGTGGGAAATCAACTTTTGTTCCACATTCACTGTCTTTGGCAGCTGGTCATTAAAATCAAAGGCTCGATGTGCACCCTCTAATTTATGTGATTTGGGTTTTCGATGCTTTACTTTGAGGTAATGTTGAAGTGCATTGTGTGGTACTGAGAAGTATTTCAGATATTTTACCTGCCCTAATTAATCAGGATAGAATACACACTGGAAACACCTCTCAGTATAAATCAATATATTTCAACAGCACCACAAACTAAAGCATCCAGAACTGACTGAACGTTGCATCAACACTTCTCTGAAACCCTTAAAAAGGAGCCAAACATTAAAACCTTAATGAAGTGCATGGATATTGTATAAGAGTAGAGCTGCTCCAAAAATAACAAGAGGAACTGCTGCAGTTTCAAGCTTTCAGTTTTCCTTTAAAACATTATATTAACAATACATTTAAAATGTATTGATAACTTACAACAATAACATAATCTTTTTCAAACCTTATTTCCATTTTAAGCAATCCCAGTGCTGCTCCATATAAACAGATTTATCTTGTGATAAATCCCCAGTGCTGACTGATGTTGTATTCGCACAGGAGCTACACTATAATGGTTCTTGACATGCTTAATGTCATAGATCAGAAAGCAGTTTTCAACATACAACATACCACAAGTTTCAGCTGAATGGAAAAGCAAGTAGATTTCAAATATTCATTTACAGAATCAATCAACCTTCCAACAAAGCCACAGAGATTTCAGTTGGCTTTGAAAATTGGAATCATGAAAGACGTGCGTATGCAGACAGATCCTCTGAAGTTTTGTTTTCAGCGTGTGAACATTCCCTTGATAAGGCTGGGCTGAGAGAGAGCACGCTGCATTGTGGTCTTCTCGCCTGCACTAAAGACATCAGGATTTTCCACGTAGCGAGAGAGATCGTACCAGTAAGACCCTAGATTGGACTCATACACCGACATTTGAACTCACAGCTAAATAAGCGCGGGCAAATTAAACCTATTCACCGAAAATTTATGGCTGTTTCCATTTCACCAGCAGAGAAAATGTATGCAGAATTACTAACAAGAATATTTGACAGAAGAAAAGATGCCTGGCTTCCGGCTGCTCTGCCTGCAGATGATTTCTGATCCACTTGCCAGAATTCAATTAGCAGTGAAAAGAAAATGCTGGGTGTCAGAGAGCATAATAGCCAGCCTTGCATCATTCTAAATACGCTAAAAAAAACAAAACAAAAATGACTTACTGGGAGTTTTCTTGGGATTATATTACCGTGTGGCAGGGTTACATAAGATGTGACTTCAAAATGAAAATTTTGGATTCAAGAGACACAAACAGCAGGAAAACAATGCTAATACTCTGAGAACCATGGTGTGCCCTGCATGATTAGCCCTGAAGCCAACATATCAAATGTGATGATGACGCAAAGCACAAGAACGTATATGACTAACACCCGAGTTCCTTCTCAGTACTTTGGTCAGACAGTATTATTTCTAATTACTACAATACTTCACACGTGACATTATTTCCAGTGTATGTGAAAGGTACTTTGATAATACTAAAAGCCTGTTAATGTATGAGATTTCCCATTTCTTTGTGAAAGTCTCGGCCTTAAAACAGTGTTTGAGGAGAGAGCGCACCTCAGCACAGTCAGGTGTCTTTATAGAAAGCAGAAAAGCCTGGAGGTTGGCTCCACCTATTGTAAAGTTAAACTTTAATGGGGTTTCAGCGTGTCTCATACTGCTAAGTATCAGACGTTAACTTTTATAGACTTTTTCAGGCTGCTGGCAGGTAGAGTAACCCTTCACTTTTCACAGTGTGAGATACGATACAGGAGCTACTAATAAACAAATCCATGTGAATAACCATAACAGGATGCCATTAGGTGTTCTACACTACAGATCAAGAAAGTTTGAAACAAGGTAGGCAAAATATACTCTTCCAATACAAAGAGTACCAGTGGAGAAGCCGGACACCCTCAGCCAAACTCTCGACACCACCTGATGCACTTGTGCAGGTTTATTTATTTTCATTTTTGCAAATTGTGCGAAGTATGCCGTTAGGCCCCTGTTTACAATCCCTTTATGGATATGCAGGCATATATTACTAAATTACTGTGATGCTGAAGAAAAAAAGTGATGATTCTCAGGCAAGTTGTAAGAAACTAGAAGGTCTCAAACAATCTGCAGACAACAGTGGCATTAGAGGGAAAGTAGCTAAAAAAAAAAAAAAAAAAAAAGGAGAGAGCTATGAGTGCATGGGCACAGCTAATGTAAGTTTAAATGTATAGCAGATAATCGCTGTAATGCAGAAATGAAAAAAACTAACTGGGTATAGGTTAGTTTGTGGTTATGAAGTCAGGTTATGCTATGTTACTGCAAATCCCTACAGATGTGAGTGAGCAGATTTGACCAGTGTGTAGCACACACACACACACACACACACACACACACACACACAGACACAGACTGTGGCCTCAGTGGCCAACTGAGAGAAGGACTGCAGTCCCTTTTATGAATCAAGAAATTCAGTAACTCTCCTGACCCTTTTCCCTGCTGCAGTGATGCAGTGAGCTCTGAAATAAGTCTCTGTGGCTGGATGGTTGTCCTTGTCATGCTGAATTGCTTCGATGGCTGCGCTCTCATCCATCGTCTCCCTGGTGCCCTCACAGTAGTTATGAAGCATGAAACAGCCGTCGATAACAAAGAAAAAGTCGTTTAGATTAACGTCCATCTCCCTTCTCAAGGCTCAAAACCATGCTTTCAGTCGGCCAACATTCATTGACCATTCTAGCTCAACACAAGGACAGTCCAAAATACTGTCCCTGAACAGTGCCTCCCCCATTTAAATACTCATTCATTATGTAGGGAAGCAAAGGGTTTGCTGGGCCCCTAGGAGAAAAACTTGAATGGCCTCCTCATCTTCCAGAATTTCCCCATGGGGCCCATCCACGGCACTGAAGGATGTCACGTGCCCGGGGAAACCCTGCACACAGGACCCAAGTGGACTGTAACTGCTTCACACACTTGCATTTCTATTTTCTAAACTATCTATCTTGACAATGCAAAGGCATTTACTGTCTCGATGATCTCCCCTCATCTGCTAAGCAGTCGAGTGTGGAGGCAAGTTTTAGCCCTGACAGGCGATCCCATTACAGTTGCCTACTCTTCAGTGTGTGGGCGACAGCGATGTCCTTGACAAATGACAATTCTTTCGCCATTCTTCAGCACAAACTAGAGGTCTGATCAGCTTTACTTTGGCTACATCCGACTGCAAAAAAAAAATCTCCACATGTAAACAAAGGGGAGAACTGCCCACACTCTCACTTCACAAGCCAAAACCTCGGTCTACACGTCAACACAGAACACGGTATTTCTGAACATCTTCACCCTGTTTGGTCCCTCGTCTCTGTAATGGTGGTAGACTACTTTTTTCTAGAGCACTACTCAGGGGCCTTAATTACTTTGCTACTTTCACTAACTATTGATTATTAAGCTTATTAAGTTTCCCCAATCAGCTTAATATACCCTGTAAAACATCTTGCATCAGATTACAAAAATATGTTGCAGCAGTCACTGGGGCCCGCTTAACATAATATTGTGTGACAACACAGATACAAAATTAATGACTATATCATTACAGGCATAGTCATTGCTCATAATTACTATTTCCTTTACCAGCATCCTTCATACAGAGAAAACTGTACCTTTATCTGAGGATAAATTGGTAAAAAATGGACTATCAGCAGCTACTTTATTCCTTCAGGACATACATGAGGGCTCCCTATTTGCCTGTTATGTTACATCTCTAAAACTGAATTGCTCCTGTGCTTTGATTTGAGTGTATAATCCCCTGAAATTGCCCGTTTTACACATATGAACACCACTGTGCACAAAGTGGCACAGGTGGGCGTAATCATGTTGATCTTTTCATGTGTAACTGTGAACACTCCATGTTACATACAAATTTGTCAGGCCAAAAAAAACAAAAACCCAAGAATATACCTGAATAACAACAACAATACACAATTTGCGTCTCACAAAATTGCTTTCAATTGCTTATTAAATGACTGAACTAAACAGTGGTGGTTTGGTCCTCAGGTCCAACAGAGTTAATCGGAGAGTCCAAGATCACAGAACAGAAATCTGATCTCTTACAAGTGGGGCATCTGCTCGACCCTTTGGGCCACCTTTGTTCTCAGAAACAGACATATAATGTTCTCACTAAGTAAAAAGTAACCAGTGAAAGGCTCCACAGTTTTTTTTTTTTTGCACAGGGATCCAGCTCAAGAGATTGTTTTATAGTGTCTATTAGCTCTTTGTTTTCATTGTATGTCTAAAGAGAATGCATCTGTGATGATTGTGTTAATAGCTAACATAGCATTTTTGGAGGGTGACGGTGTTTGATGTGTGAGCTTGTTTAGCTGCTCCCACACAGCCCAAAAAACAAATTGATGCAGTTTTAAACTCAAATAACGCAATATACCCACTAATAAACTAACTAACCAGGATCAGACAAGATGCCAGAAATACACCTAGAATTGCTTGTTTTATACGACAGTCAGACAGGTCAGAAAATTAACGTACCGCATTTCTATCTCTCTCTGATTTGATATAAACGTGTCACTACACGCATGCCAGCATTATTTCATCTTACTTTTACAGCTCTGCAAACACTCTTCTGTGCACATGTGCACGCCATGATCACAGGCACCTCTGTTCATTTGGAGTGATTAGAAAAATACCTGACAGCAGCTCTAGTTTTCTCTAGGGATGACAGCTAAGTACAGAGTTTGGAAGGGAAAGTGTCCAGAAGTAGCCAGCTTGTGATCAGTCATGAGACGGCCCTAAAGTTGGCAGCTGGGTCTTATTGACAACATCGAACCATGTGGCCTCAGACCTATCAGTGCTGATCTTCAGTCTGACAATTTTACACTCAGGTGTAAATGTCTCCAGGGCACAGTGGAAATGTGATGGGGTGAGGAGCTCAGCAATCATCTAGGACCTAAGTGTTAAGATGAAGTGATTCACGTTAGATTTCCCAACTGGACTTGGTGGAAAGGAAAAATTCAAAGAAGTTACTGGGGGAAAGGCTCCATGCGCTGCTGCTCTGTTGCCTCAAAACCTGGGTCCAAACCTGTAACAGCTAGGTTATGTTTTAATTTTGAACACCACCACTCCACTGTCATCATTTGCATCAGAACATCTTATTAACGTTTTTATTGCTTTCCTTGTAAATGCCAGGGGATTAAAAAATTGAAAAACATTCATCCACTTATTTATCCCTGTTTATCCTGCAAGGTCACAGTGGTCGGGGGTATCCATGACAGCAGACACAGGTCTGTCTTGAAAGGGAGACAGCAATCTCATTGAGACTGCATGTTTGAATAATGGATTAAATAAAATAAATAAGAAATATTTTATACTTCACACCATCATGCATTCTGCTGACTCCTGAGGATCTGACGACTTTGCAGTCAGGTGCTCACACAGATTGTGAGTCATTTTATCTTATCATCAACCCCAGCTTCAGCAGCAGGCGGCTGCTTTCAGTGAGTGCAGTCTGTCAATCCCACTTTACAACCTTCTCTGCACCAAACAGAAGACAAAGTTAGCAACTAGCTGGTGAAGATACCTGAATAACCAGCAAGCAAAAGACTTAAGCTGGAGTTAAGGGTCACTAAAGATTAAACTTAAAATGGATGATAGTGTTGCTTCATGCCTTTGAAAGGTGTCAGTGAGCAGCTGTTTGCTAACGTGTTAGCCACAACAGGTGAAATGGGGACCACAACCAGGAAATAACCTCAGCCATCATCATCAAAACAGATAAAGGGCTGATGTTGTTCTCCTTTACAGAGGACCGGGAAGTTACCACACAAGCACAATGATAGTACCAGTGAGCTGCAGCAGCTTGGCCCAGCTCACCCACACTTCTATCCTGATGTGATTTTCCACACTCCAAAACACGTTTATTCTCTACCAGGTGGGAAAGCACAAAGAGAATGAGAAATGAAGGAGGAGAAGAAGAAGAAGTTTGGTAAATGCCAAAATAATTAACATGTTCAAAGGCACTAGACGCTAGCATTTGGTTAGACAGGATTGGTTCCGCCTAATTTGAGCGGCCCACTCTCTGAAGCCTCCTTGCACATTCTTGATGAAAAGGTCAGTGGCTGCTGGAAAATATGAGTCCCTGCCAGCGTCTACAAAAGGCATACATAATGTAACAGCTTTTAAAGGAACTTGTATTACGTAAGAGTGTTGGATCACAAAATGTGGGACATATGCTTTTGGTAAAAAATAAAACAACAACAACAAAAACAAAACTCCACAGCAAGGAAAGCACCGTTTTTAAATTGGACAGTAATAACATTTAGCTAAGCAATAACATGAATGACCACTTACGAATATTTCTCCTCACTGGAGTAAGCATGCTAATGCATTGGAAACACTAATTTTGCTTTATTTTATTTTCAGCAGTCACTAAGAGTTCCCTTTTCAGTGCTTGTTAATATTGCATTACTTATTACAGGACATAAATCACTGATTTAAAACTGTTAAGGGCAGTTTTTATTACACATAAGCTTCAGAGAAAATAAGCAGGCAGAGCAGCTGGACAGAGGTGGTAAGATGGAAACCCCACCAAACCTGATCAATCTGTTTTAATAACAATTGAAATTTCATAGTAGGTGAGAAAATGAGATAGCTGTGAAAACACACAGCACAATAGGGGACTGATGTTTTAGAGAACAATTAGCCTTTAGTTGGAAATGTAGCATAATAAGCATAACTGTAAATCAAATATTTACTGTCTGCCAAGCTCTGGTTTGGTCTCCACCAGCTGCAAAGATATGAGGTACATGTGGTATCAGCTTATTGCTTTGTCTTACAGGGTTTTTATTTCATGGAGCTGATGGGAACTGGCATAATTGAAAATTCTCCACAGGTTTGTCACTGTGAATAAACCTTTTCATATAACACAGTCACTTGATCCATTGTTGATATAAGAATATTCATTTGTGCATCTTTAAATATATTTTTATTTCTAGTGATGTATATTTCTGAAATGCTCTTCATACAAATTGTGTTTAAAACTTCAAACAAAATAATTAATCTAATTATTTTCATGATCCCATGACTTTTCCTCTACTGCCACCAGCAGATCAAAGTTTCTGCTTATTCTGTGAAATATTTTAACAACTACTTTCTTCTTTTTTTTTTTTTTTTAAACTGAAAAAACTCAGTAGCTATTTATTTATTAACTATAAATTTGATCCCTTGTCTTTTTATTTATTGTCATCATCAGATGAAAATTTTAATTTGGCTCATTCTTTGGTTTATGATCAAACACCTTCAAAACTGAGAACATTCCCGTCAACCTCAGCAGTCTGCGTACATATTAGCACGGTAACAGGCTAAACTCAGGTGAACACAGGTAAATTAGCACTGTCATAATGAGCATATTATCATATTTAAATTAACATTTCACTCAAAAGCTCTGCTCTGTGCCTACGTACAGCCTCGCAGAGCTGTTTGCATGCCTGTACATTCTTGTCTTGTTTTGATGAGTGTGTTAGACTTCATGCTGTTCTGGGTTTTAGCAGCAAAGTTATCTGATTACCCTCCTGCCATGTGAGATGCGCCCCAGACAGCGCCCACACACTACTCCTCTTGTTTTCAATTTTTCAATCCATTTTGTTAATACAAGTAGACAGTGTTCTACTTTGAGCCCATGTATCTCTGTCTTTTGTTGTGACTCATGAGCTAAGCCATGATAGATTATTCATGTCTGTTGTAAAACATGGGTATTGAGTGATAACACGCAGTGGCACTGAGGGATTGAGGCCCTGCAGTCCTGGCACTGAATGCAATCTGAATTAATCTGGAGTGAACATTGTAAACTGCTGCCAACAAACTGATGCGTTTTCCACATTTATACAAAATGTTTTCGAAATGTTTTCAACTGGTCACAATCCATTTGCTGATCGCAGACAGTAACATCACGCCTATGCAAACAGGAGAATGCAGACTGAAGCTGTTTGTCTGTTCAGACGCTGTGCACTCACGCACAGACTACCAGTACGTCACGCCAAAATTATGGCAACATCCATGACTCATCTATCCTGTTCGAAACAGAACCATACCCAGCAGGGTCTGTGCAGACAGATGGAAATATTCTGGAAATACTGTGTGCAAACGATGGAACATCACCACCAAACCGAGGTTGAATGAGTAGGCTTAATGAGGGGTTTTATTGCAGGTTTCCAAGATTTATTTGGCAGGATTGAGTGTTGGTGCTGTCACCCAACGTGCCACAGGCTTGACAAAGCACACAACAGAAGAGGCAGCACAGAAAACAACCAGGGGAGTCCTCTGAGGCAGATGCTGGAGTGGCAGTGGTATTGTGACATAAATGGATTGATTAGCTAACATGAGATTCTATATCTTTGTAATATAGAGCAATGAAGTCGATAAAATTTAAATAAGAATTCAAGTTAAATTGCTCAGGAAGTATTAAATTAATAATACCCCCGGGGAACACTCCCTTCTCAGAAGTTGGACCATAAGATCAGCTGTTGTAGAATGGAACAAGACAGAGTAAACTATTTGACTTTAATGTCTACTGAGCTACACTCATTTTAAGGCTCTTAAAAAAGCAATTTTAATGAAGGATGTGTCAGAACTGCTTTAATGAATTGTTAAACAGAATAACAAGGCTGCTTATCAGTGGCTGTACAACTGCTCATCCCTTCTTTTCTCATTACGAACTTCAGCTTTTCTTTGGATAGTTAAAGGAATATATAATAAAAGAAACTAATAATGGTGTGGTCTATAACTCCTCTACGTGAGAAGTGCTGTTATGATTTGGTGCCATATAAATACATAAAATTGGCTTGATTTGAGTGTAGAAATGCTCAGTTAAAATCAGCAGTTAAAGTATTTTAAGTTTTTATTTAACATCAAAATGTATTCATAATACAGAATTATCCATTTCAGAATAATATATCATTTTTCTGTTTTAGAATGAATGATGTTTTAATGTGTAAGCATCACTTTCATGTTGCAGCTGGTGAAAGAGGGGCTATTTTTAACTTTATTAAATACTGCTGGTAGCTTAATGTATAATAATGTATCATTCTTTATTTCTGAATTTTATTTTGTATTAATAAATTGAATCTGCAAAGTAACTATTAACTAAAATTGCCAGATAAATGTAATGAAGTGATCATGACCGGGTTCTTATCTGTTGGCACACACATGCTGAATAGCTGTTCACATCCCAGAATTGCTATGGATTGCTAAAATACACATAATCATTGCTGCCATCATCTGTGCCCATAAACTAAGTGCATCTCCAGCAGATGCTGTCGATGAAGGAAGAAGACATGGCGGCTGTAAAGTTGCATTTGGATCACAAAGATGTGGAAGTATCAGGATCCAGTGAAGCTTTCTCACGGCTTGGCTATAAATGTCAGCTGCTGCTGTTTATGTGATCCTGTTGTTTACAGAGACATCTGCTCCCTGTTCTCACTTAGTTAGTTTTCACCATTGAAATCATTTAATTCTGTCTGTAATTTTCAAGGACCAATTTTAATTAATTTAACTTAAAACTTTTCTCATTCTATAATTTTAAGGCCTATTATCCTGGTGTTGAATTTCCATGTTGTTATTAAATTTAATCTAAAAAAGATATCCTAACCAGTCCAAAGGCCATGCCCCTGACCTTATTCTCTCTTATGGCTTTTATACCTCATAACCTCAGTCTAACACTATAGTTCATTCGTGATTGTGAGAATACCAGTTTTACAGAAAGATGAAGACCTTGAGATGTGACTGAAAGCTTCAGAAACAGCTAATAGGTGGACACTGAGTTAAGATTGTTTTTTATATTTTTGAAGTGACAGAGTTCTTATGCTCTTGTAATCAACATAATCAAATACTGAGTCGCTCTGATTGTTCCACCTAATTTAACATTCACACTTCTCTACTTTGACATGTCCACTTGCTGACAGTGCAGTGTGCACCTCACTGAATCCCAGATGCTGTTTCCTCCTCATCAGCATGTCCACAAAATGCTTTACTGTGTTCTGTGGGCTGCGCTTATAATTAACATTATGGCTTCAAATTAGTATATTTGCAAGATAGGTGGAAATTCATCTTGAACTTACTCGCACTTGGCTCACCACTCCACTACTGTTCAGGCTGGCAACATAATGTGCAACATAGCATGAACTGCTAATGAAGGATAACTAATATAAAGACAGACAAGTAACTCCTAAGCCTCATTTTCAGTTTTTTTTCTCTCGCTCTCTCCATCACCCTGAAGTAATGAAGGTACACAGTCGTACTGTTTATCAAGTTACCGTCTTAACCAACCGCTCTGAGGGCTCGGGTTTGTCTTCTGCCAAACCAGGTCATAGTGTTAAAGGTGACAACTCTTTTAATTAAGGATGACTGTATCCTACTGAGGACATTTTACTGACATCAAATGATTTTAAGCTCATGAGTCCAATGTGACTTATGAGTCCTGGCCTGGTTTAACAAAAGAAAAAAAAGATTTAGATTTACTATTCGATTATTCATCAAATGGTAGTTAAAGGAATCTTTCCACATTTTGGGACATATGCTTATTTCCTTTCTTGTCAGTGGCATTACAGAACAGTATGGCAGCATTACATGTAAAAATACAGAAATTTTATCGACCATATGTGCTGTGGAAGAACTGAAAGCTGAACAGGTATAACGACAGTAACATGGTGAAAAACCTGCTCTTTTTAAAGGCCAGGCTCAGTTAACAAACTGTAAAGAATTTCACCAACTAACAGTGAAGTTGACCTTAAGACAAATCTCTCAAAACTTTCGTTTGTAAATTCACCAATCTAACAGTATGTAGTGACAGTGTGAGTTCAGTTATGACCTATTTTTCTTCACATGTAGCAGCAGGTGTGCATAGAAAAAGAGTATGCATAAAAGTGATCAACAGCTCCCTCTTACTGAAACATTGAGTTGTGGAGCTTGTGGTTTCAGATACATCAATAAATCAGGGTTTGTGAGTGTTTTAGCACATAAAACAGGAGGCTTGGTGGAGTTAAAAGTCCCAGAGTCAGGTGCTGAGAGCGCATCTTCAGTGTAATAGTGATGATGTGGGTGAAATGTGGTGTGGAGGGCTGTGTGTGTGTGTGTGTGTGTGTGGGGTGGGTGGGTCTGGAGGAATCGATTGAAAACCCTCCAGCAGAGGCTGCAGGTCTGACCACTCGCAAGAAAACAGTGCTCGGAGTGGTCGAGCAAAAAAATCATCAACAGAAGAGATCGTCAGAAGGAGGGTGATGATTTAGTTCACAGCAACAAGCTGGACCTGGAGCGTGGAGGTGGAACAGAAAAATACTCACAGGCTCTGTGTGCTCTAGTGTTAGAGGGAAATTGTTACTGCACACTAAAAACACAGTTAAAGCTAATGTGTCATTAGGAAACGTTCTCTGAGCCCCACACATATCTGCACTGAATTTCAGGGCAATCCATCTATTACACTTCACTAATAATCATAAAATGTGAACCTCACAGTACCTCAAGAGTCAGGGGATCGTCAAAGTCAGTTGGATTTATCCTGGCAATCCATCCAATAGTTGTTGAGATATTTCAATCCGGATTAAAGTGATTAATCAACCAACCAAACCACTTTTAAATTACTAACAACTACTAGGGAAGATAAACTTCATGTATACATATGGTGAGATCAGAGATCCTCTCTCTTTACCTGCCACATCCCATAATATACCCCAAACTTTAAACCCTTGTATAACACAATGTGCCACAACCATATTTGTACATTCTGGTGTTTGTTTAATGTTTACCTGTCCTGTTTATTTAGTCTAAAAAGAAGAAAAACAAGACTAGCAGCACATTGACAGAGGAGGTGTAGGGTATGAGCAGCAGCTTCAATCTCAATCCTACGTCTGTGTTTGCACAGGTTGTGTTCAAACACAGTGTTGAGTGTCAGTCATCCACATTTTGGCAGTGCTCAAAGAGCAGCACAGTCAGTTTGTGCTAAATAATGGTCGGGTTGCACTTAGTGCAAGTGAAACGTGATCCATTATGAGACCTGTAGACAGCTGGATTGATTAAAATACAGGCATGCACCTGAGCCGTGGCTGAAATGCTTCTGTGTAAGAGTGTTATCATGCTAATAATAATGCTAGTGAATACAAACACGAAGCACAGCTGAGGCTGATGGGAATGTCATGAGTTTTGCAGACATTTAATGCTTAAACTTCGACCTGATGGTCTCGGATGAAAAATCAGGGGAATTACCAAAGATATAAAGGTTTATCCTCTGAGAATGCTCAATATCTAAAGAAAACTTCACTGCAATGTAGTTGATAGTTGTCAGGATATTTCACTTAAAACCAAAAATATCAACCTCGTGGTGACCCTACAGTAAAAGTCAGAGAATCACCGGAGTCAGCAGGATTCATCCACGGATGACCACAAACGTCTGAACAAAATTTCACTGCAATCCATCCAATAATTACTCAGATATTTCAGCCTGGACCAACAGTACCACTCACGGAGCCATGGCTGAAAGAGAAGAATCTGAGGTCTGTCTGAAGTGTACACTGATACAAAAACACACTTTTTAACTACTGTCCTCTGCATGTGAAATGGTCTTGATCATGTAATAGCTGCTCCTTTAAAGGATGATAAGAAAGCACTGCAACCAGACAATATGCAGGGAGGACAGTGGTGTAAATGAGCTGTCACGCTGTGTCTCCCTCCCACGTTTTTCCACGGGACTGATTTATTGAACTGAGAACAGACGGACCGTTGCCTTCACTGTACCTGCCACCGCAGCTCTCATTCTTTTTTCTGTCTTTAAATCACTTTCTTGCACTTAACACCTTTGGACAGAGTGTCAGGCCACACTTTACCATCTGTCTGCTCACTCAGCCAACTCTATATTCATCCTTGGTTCACATTTATCTCCTCTGGCAATTTTTCCCTTTCGGCTTTAAGCTTTTTACACACCTCTTCTTCTTTGACTTTGTTTTTTATTGTTATTATAAGCAGCCATTCTACCTTCGTTTTCTTCAGTCGTCATCCTTCATATTATCCCCCCAACTACTGTTTTCATCCTCCAGCGCTCAACCATTTCATTCGTTTCACCGGTGGGTGGTTACTTCCCTTTACAAGCAACAAACAAACTTTATATTCAAGTGTTGTTCTTTGTGGTCACTTCATCTCAGAAAGAAACAAGACGCTCAGGCAGGTAGAAATGGGAGATTGTCCTCACGCCCTGTTGGCCTGCGCTGAATAAATGTGAAGAAGGCTGCCCTGTTATCAAGCAATCTGCTGCTAGCTGACAGGAGCAATACAGAGTCCAAACAGCTCTGATCTGAAACTGAAACTGAAATAAGAATGAGGGAGCTACCCCGATTTCTGATGTGCCTTTGAGTCACAGATGATAAGCTTTTTAAAATAGGCACATAAAATGGGTTTGGCTTTGTTTTACATTATTTGTGATACACGTGGCTTGTAGTCAAAAGAATGTATCTTTAAACTAGGGATGAATATGAGTAATAGATTAATCGATTACTTATCAAACATACCTTACGGATCTTTTTTCCCCAATTCAGTCTTTTTTCCTTTAGTGTATATAAACTGTGAGAATGGAGAAAATGTGTCATTGCACTGCTGAGACAGCGTTCAAAAAATATGAAACTGAATAAAAAAGTTTTTTCCGACAGAGTGTTGCATTATGGGGTATTTATAACCTTAATGTTGCAAGGCCAGTGAGTATTTTCAAGTCTATTTAGTGTCTTTTAAAGTTGGTCAGTGGAGTTAATACTGACATTTCTTACCAGATTAATAAAAACTGCATTTCATTCCGCCTTCTACTCAGAGGTGGAAGGCCCACCTCATCCATCCATACATAGCTTTACAACTTATTCGGACGTTCACTTTCATTAGTCTTCTAATTAATGTTATGTTACCACTCAGAGCCTCCTCCCACACACACTTACACTTGGAATCCCTCGGCTCCAAGAGCTCTGGCTTTGGGCATCACTGGGGCTGCAGTGGTGTGAACCGATGTGGCTCGGGACCAACGTGGTCCTCCACTGCACTAATGTCTTCCTCAGGGGATTCTGGAGGGGAAACGTCCTTCACCTCCAAAGAGCCCTCTGTGGCATAAGTATCTGGAATAAGTAATGGCATAAGTAATTCTGTGTCTTGTTTCTCTCTGCCCTGGAGATGTCACTGAGCAAATTGCCGACATAGCAGTTGCATCGATAGTAGTTGGCAGCTTGTTGGCTGTTGAGATTTCATTGTCTGACCTGCAGTGCATGGGAATATGCTGTAGCAGTGAGGTAAAGATAGAACAGTAATTACATAATTATATATAATTACCCTGCTGTTAAAGCCATAAAACGTGCTCCCTATACTTCTGATATAAGTCAATATAACACTACCAACGTCACTTGATGTTTGCTTTAAAAGGATACAGCTTATGTTGAGTTGGAACACACATATTGCTCCAGAAAATCATTTCAGTATTCCAGTGATTATATTTATTGTGAATCTATACTTTATTGTAGAAGTAAACATAGTTCATCACTGCCAAATAATTCATACCTTAGTGTCAGTTAGCATTTACCATTGGCAATGGCCTGTAAAGACAGAAGCTAGTGCTTGTGTTTTTGCAACGAGGACCTCTAGTGGTGGACACTTGCAATTTGGTTGCTTAAAAAAGACGTTTCTGATCGTGCAAGTGAGACATGAGCTGGTACAGCTTGTCTTTTTTGTCTTGATTTTGGTTTATTCCTGTATTTTATATCACATGGATCATGTCTGTAATGTAACAGTTACATGCAACTGTAACTTGTGACTGTCACAGGTATCGTCATATGTAACATAACATGGAATGTCACCTGTCACAGTCACATGGAGTGGGTCTTGTAATGGTCATATGTGATGGTCTCTTGGGTTTGAAGAACTTTGTAAGAGCCATATGTGTCAGTCAAGTGATACCTCAAGCAAGCAACACCAAGCAATTACCAAGCTTTTGACCCACGAGTACATACTGTGGGTCAGTCACATCAAAGTCAGGGAGTGTACAGGGACTGTAGACTAGAAAAGGGGAAATGCTGTTGCAGTAAGGAAAATCATTTTGAAAGCCTGCAATTTTATTTTCTTTGTATGACCACAATCAACATTTGTACTGGAGGATTTTTGAGGATTACAGTTTGCGAAAATGTGGAGTCCTTTCTGACATACGTTTGGGCAACATACTCAGGAAGTCCATCAGAAATAAGAAAAATGGTATGCTGAGCTTTGAATAATGTAACGTCGGCCATGCCTGCTTCTAAAACTATCTTCTGCAGACTATTTTGTGAAATACAACAACAAAAGCAGCAAAAATTAGAAGAAGCTGAGGGCTTTTTTTTTTTTCTTTTTGCAATATGCCAAATTTGAAGGCAGCCACAGCATATCAGCTCTCAACAGAGAGAACTTGAACATGGCAGATGTCTTTCGTGGATGTCTGGACTGGAGTCTGGGCTGTCCCTGGGCCATCGCAGCTGACCATGTTCTACTTTCCTGCTTTGTGATGATTGAGGTCTTTTGCTGAGGGCTGGCTTTGGCAACAAATCAGAGGAAAGCATGGTCTATTTTATCCTAGAGGGAAACCACATGTGTGTCTGGCTGACCCATGCCCTGACCACGGGTATCAGAGCTCGATATAAAGCTTGGGTTTGTCACTCTGGTGTTGGATCAGAGTGAAAATAACGATCTGATGACCAGTTTATGAACTGTACGCTGCCCTGCTCAGTGTGTGGAAAAACTCTGGTAAAAAGGATATATTACAGGTTGTCCTGACTTGAATCTCAAAGCTGTCACGAGCTATAATGAGGGTCACATGTCTCTGTCAATCAGTGTGTCTCTGTCAGTGTCGGTCAGTGAAGGCGTTCTGTGTCGTGTTCGGCAAATTGGTTTGCTGTCAGAGCATGAAGGATAGGTAGCATTAGGGCTCCGTTATTTTAATCAGCCACAGCAGAAATGAAATGCGTGGACAGTACAAGCCTAACAAAGCAGCAGACATGGCAGTGACTGTATAAATCTGATGATGGACTGCACAACAACAGACCACAAGGTCTGTATGGTAATATCCATGTGAACATGGATTAATCTATATATTTACTGTTGGATTATGTTTTGTATTTGTCTATGATACACTACACGTACACATACATACACAGCTTAAAAAAGAAAATAGTGGAGCACCAGCAAATGGACAGCATATGTCTAACTGTTTGGACACATAAATTGTTTTGATGCTTTAAAAAGCCTCAGTAATTTATCTAATATATGATTATACAACCATCCTCCTTCGGTTCTTTGATCTATTTGCATAATGTTTTTGTAATCTAAGGTATATTGTGGTATTTTGTGAAATGTCATTTAATGATAGATCAAGAGTATAAGATTTTTTTTGTTTTTTTCCTTGGCATATCTAATTAAAATCTGTGATGGTGTTGCTGTATCAATACTATTATATTACCAACGGGCAAAAACTGTTTGAGGACTGCTTGAGAGTGCAGCCTGTAGAAAACTTTAAGCTTGTCATACATTAGCATTTGGTTCAAGTGTGATGTGGGCTGCAGTCCATTTTAATGTAGTGATTTTCACAGTCTAACTAGGTCGGGTCTGATAGCTGGTGCAACTAGTTCCAGAAGTTCAACACGTCTGAAAGTTTAAATAAAGAGCAGCATTGCTGAAGTTTACGGCCCTAAGCGTTTCACTGCAGATTTACCCTTTGATCTCATATGGATTTGTGGATTTCTTCTTTCATGTTGACTCACATTAGCAACCAAATTACACTCTACTGGGCAGTCAACCTAGTGTAATGTGATAATGAGACCCTGTATGGTTTGGAGGGTGGCTGTATAGCTGAGAGAGCACGAATAATTAAAGATGCACATGAAAACTCAGGGCCTGTGTGTTTTGCATCTCTCTGTCTGTGTGTGGAAATTGGTCCGATGCTCTCTGGCAGATTAAAAAGTTGACAGTAAAGCATGACTAGGAAATGAGTGTGTCCAAAGGCAATTACGCCAGAATGAAGATTTTTCATTCTTTAAAGTTGGAAAAGTTTTTTCACATTATATGATAAATCTGCATTTCATTGTGAAAGGTGGAGCAGAGAAATAAAAATCACTAAAAATCACTTATGAAAACCATGAACACATAATATATATATATGAATGTTTGTGTTGTGGTCTTTCACTAAAACACTGTTTGCAGGAACTACATTATTATGACTGTGTTTGAATTCTGCCACAATGTAGAGCTGTGTAAAATCTGCATCAGAAGAACAATGCATCAGAAAGCAGAGCAGAAATCAAAGGCTATGTCTGATAACAGGAGTTTTCAAGGTCCAAAGGATAGAAAACCCTGTTTACACCAAATATATCACATCCTACATATGTTACCTCCAATGCAGTGTGAGCCCCGAGCTAAACACAATGCCAGACAGATTACACATGCAGGGTGACAGGCCAGAAGATAGGGAAAAAAAAAGAGACAACTCCCACCCACTTTGAAGAACCAGACAAATCTGGTTATGTCATAGTTTTTAAACACAGGCTGGACAAAACACTGCAGACACTTAACAGGGACAACATGGGCTGTTAATCATCAAAAACTTGATTGATTGATTGACTGATTGTTGCAGGGAATACAGTGGTTAGGTTCCACTAACCCACAGTCATTTCTCTGAGGTTGTGCAAGATTAATCTATAACCAATGCCAGACCTTCAGGGGCACTGTGGCATAAAAACAGTCAACAATGAACAGCTTAGTGTTAGTATAGGTTTAAATATACTCTCCTAACACTGCTCACTCACCTGCTCATTCATGCAGTCACAGAAATCAGCCAAACGTGTGGTCAGTTCATGTTCACATCAGAACGGAGGAAAAAAATCTGATCTCATTGACTTTGACTGTGGCCTGATTGTTAGAGCCAGACGTTGGTCTGAGTGTTTCTGAACCCACCCACAGCAGTCTCCATAGTTTAACTCAGAATGCAGCCAAAAACAAAAAACCTCCGGTGAGCAGCAGTATGTATACTGTGTTTTTTAGATTTGATATGCAAAGACAAGAACATACATAACTACTCTGTCATAACAGAAAATGACAACGTTTTAATGTGTGCATGCTGAACTTCACAAAGAGTGAAAAGTGTGTTTGCAAATTACATCTTGATGCTATTTATGGTATTGTATCACACAAATGTTATTAGAATGACAGAAACAATTCAGGCAATACGACAAGGGGACATTTAGTGACAACTGGCAATTAGGCAAAAACAACAAACTCACCAGCAACTGCAACGTAGAGAGAAAGTTGGAGCTTATCTCCTGAGCTGCTAAGCAAGTTAGCCACTCTGCAGCACACTGTGGCGTTTCAGCCAATTGGCAGTGTCACAGACTGGTTGGCATGATATCAAAACAACAAAGGTCTGTCAGTAGAGAGAAGAAAAAGAAGAAGCGGGATGAATGGAACATGTCCCTTTCTGTCTCAGCCTTTCTTTGATGTGTGTTGCTGCTTTCCAGTGTAACACACAACATACTAGTCTCCTTACAGTTTGTATGTAGTAGCTGTTGTTTTCCCCTCCAGTTAAATTCATCTGACCTGTTTAAAGACCGATCGTCAGTACAACCAACAATCCAGTACAACCTTATTCATCCTGATAGGAATAAGAACCAAAACTACCAAAATAAAAGTCCACAGTTAGATAAGTTCCACAGCAGTGTTAAAGAGACACCGTGGCTTAGTAGTTCCAGTCTTTAATGGAAACAGGAAGACATACGTATTGAATGGCTGCTAAAGGTCTGTGCTCATTTCATTAGTCAAGGCAGCCAATAGGAACACCACTCAAGCCTTGGACCTAAGATAAAGTGTGTGCTCTCTTTTATAACCCACGGTTCCTTTTCCACCTTCAGGAAAAAGCAGCAACAAAGCAATTATAGAGGCACATTAACAAACAAACAGCAACTATAGTTGGTATGATTTAAATGTAAATAGCACATACTTGGTGATGCGTGAAGTTAATTTCAAAAAAAGAGATTTACCAGAATACAGTGCAAAAAAAAACAAACAGTATCAGTTAACTTTCAGCAGTCAGAATGTTCTTACATTTGTTTTTAATTATTCCATTTTCACTTACACTTCCTTTGCATGATTAATGTCTAAATGAAGGCGGTAATGTTTACGAGCATAGAAACTCAAAGCTCTTTTCTCATTACACCAAACTGTCGCATAATTGACTTAAATAGTTCGTCCAACTCCCACAACACGCTGCAGTGCAGGAAGGCTGTAAATCAGCATTGATCTCACTGGTATGAGTGACTTCTATCACCTGCTGCAGCCCTGGTGTCTTTCAGAGCACCGGAGGGATGATAAACAGCTGCAGGAACTCTTAAAAATGGACTAATCCAAATTTTTGGGACAAAGCAATGGGACAAAAGACTATCTGTAACTGACTCTAACTGCTCTTGCTGTCCAGCCACCAAAGTAGAGATAAGGTAATAAAAGCCTGAGAAATATTTGGAGTTGAAAATTCATACTTTGTTGAAGGTAAAATAATGAGGCATGTAACAGGTCAGACTTATCACACACACATTTTCTTCCTCCGGCACCTAAACTAACACAGACCAGACATTTTTGTCTACAACGGTTAACGCCTGATGAAAACAGGGCTCATCTTCTGTGGGTGAATAAAAGATTATAACTGATTGCAAATGAAAATTTGCTGCTGTCTTTGTTGGCTCAGAAAACAGCAGCAGTGTCATGCAATCACTTTTTTTGCTAAAATAAAGAAGCTGCAGTGTGATTTTCATGCTCCTCCAATCAACATCTGTCTGTTACTGGGATGATTCAAAAGCAAATGAGACTTGATTGATTTGTTGTAGCCTGCAGGTTAAATAGGGACTCCTGGTGCATGTGTAAAAGTTTGATTGAGACTGTATATCCTCCTGATGTAGTTGTCCATGTCAGGAGGTAGACAGCCAAAACTTTGTACATGAAAACAACATAAGAATGAGGGGCAAGAAAATCAACAGTGAAAATGTATAAAGTGTTTCATCAGGTCGACCGAACGTTTGAGTTCCTGTTGTGAATATGCAGAACGAAAGGCAGCAACTTCCTGAATTGCCCCAGGGTTGAGCCAGGGTTTGCAGTGACTACTGGGAATTGTAGGAATGTTTAATGACTGTCGGAAATTGACAGGAAGCAGAAAAAGACATTTCCTCTGAGGGTTTTGGGATATATTTGAATTTTTCTTTCTATCATGAATACATATGGAATTCACTGTCAAAACACGCATGGTAATTGAAGCTGCATGGATCTTTACTTGTTGTTGTTTAGCTATTATACAGCAGAGCACCACACCAAGCTAAAAAATCACTCACATCTGACATATTAGGGTCTAGTCAGTTTTTGTCTTTACCACCTTCTCCATAAAACATCTGGTTCTTCAGTTTCTACTATGTTCTACCCTTGTCTTTGTTTGTTGTTTAGTGCTTGCAGGTTGTGTACAGTGGGTCTGCTGCTGGAAATGATGGCGATGACAGTGTCAACATTGAGCCAAAAAAGTAAAAGCTGACTCCTGAAAACCAAAAAAAAAAACAAAAAAAAAACAACAAAACATTTCACTTTACTCACAGTCATTTGACCCATTGTTCATATTAAAGCGCTGATCGGTGCAGCACGTTTAACTTATTGTGCTCTCAAAGAACTCTCTGATTAAAAAAAAGAAAAAGAAAAAAAGCTGATATACCACACTATCAAGAATCTCGGAGTTCTCTAACTTCACCATAAAAAATGCTAAAATGTCAAGACTGTTGCCATCCATCTAGAAAAAGGGCAGACGTGTCCCAAAAGGTCAAAGTGTTGCAGCTTAAATAACAGATGACACCCACCAATGTCAGAAAACCTTGACTAACCTTTGTCTAACTGGTGGTTTCTGAGGATTGGGATATCTGTTGACAGGCAGTTACGATGAGCTTTGGTTTTAAAAAAAAAAAAAAAAAAAAAAAAACACAGAACAGCTTGGTGTGTTGGCTCCAAAGGAGAACACATACAGAAGCCTTTTCCTCTTGATAAGAGGCTTTACAGTCAAAAACAAATGTGTTTGTGGCTGCCACAACGGCTGCCATAGCTCCATATATGCAACAGGCACAGTCAATGCAAAGCATTTTAGAATTACTCACAGATCACAGCGCAAAAATATGTAAACCAGCAAACAAATTTTGTCTCTAAAGATGGAGACAAACAGCTTTAATACCAGGCACAAAAATAACAGTGCACATACACAAATGGGACAGTGAGACAGTCCATAAAAAGACCATCTTGCACAGCCACCTCCAGGTTTAAACTGCATTTTGCTCAGGAGACATTTTCAACACAGCTCCTCAGGCTCCAGCTGCTGTCTGAATACCTGCTGCATTCTGAGGAGTTTTCATCTCAGTAAGCAGCTTGTTCCACTCCACTGCCACTGTGTTGTGAAATTAGGTTTTTTTTTTTTTCACTTCTCTCTGTCATGACTGTAAAATAAAGTTTATAAAATGTGTGTCGGGGGATTCACTGTTGGCATTATGAGAAGTTAAAACCTGGAGTCTCAGAAGTCCGAAGCTTCTATCCTGCTAAGGTCAGCTTTGATTTAATATGACAGCTGCAGGGGTGGCAGCTAGGAGCAGTTACCAGTTATCAAACTGAGAAACCGACCAAAGCAATACGTTGATTGAAGCGCTGATGCTGTAAGTTTACATACATTGATCTGTGCAGCAACAACAAGAACATGTTGCTTAAGAGAAAAACATCCACCAAGCCTGTGACCATGATATCTGTAACAGGTTAAATGAGGTGAGACTTCAAATAGTAAAGGATTAGTTTGACTTTGGGAAATACACTCGTTTGTTTTCTTACAGAGAGAATATGATCAATACCACTCTCACAGCTACACATGAGAGTGCTAGCTGATATTCACTTTTAGCAGCTATTGGACTTCAGTCAAACACGTTGCACATTGTTACAGTACTGTGTATATTATAGCATGAGGCTCTTTGTTATACTGTGTAAAGATGAATTGTGCAAAAAAAATCTAAATTGCTAAAAGTTACCAGCACAGATATGTGATCAATCAATGAATAACATCAGCATTGTCAGTCGGGGTGTGATCACCACAGAAAAATTACTTAAATCTTTGCTTTTAGGTGATTAAGATTTTGAATGCACAAGTCAAAAGAAGCATCAAGGATATTTGCTGATTTGAACTGAATTCTGATTTTAGTTCAGCTTTAGTTTTCAGCACACACAAGGGCAGATCACCGTAACACAGGACTTCCTTCCTTGCATGCAACATGCCATCATCTGCACTGTAATAAGAGTCTGAATGGGATCACTGTGGAGGAAGTGAAGTCATTTTTAAATCTGTAAATATCCCTCTCATAGGTTAGGCCCCATGTAAGTGTGATATACAGCCAAGTTATATAATATTGTTTATGGCCTGACCTAGCAGCGCACTCTGTCTGCGTCATATAATGGTCATATTGGTTTGAACATAAAAATGCATTAAATATGCATTAAATAGTGTAGCACCCCCGTGGGAAATGGCGGTCATCGAGTGGAAGGCCAGTCCTTTCTAGCAGAGTCATCAACTTTCTAGAATCGTCTGGCTTGCAAGGCTAATATATGTAGACGTGTTTGTGATGTTAATGATTGATAACCAACGTGGAAGTATGAAGATAAGCCGCAACACAAGACGACAGGCCAGTGATGTTTACATCATCCTCTAGATACATCAGAGATGTGTTACTGTATACGTCTGCTTCCTATATTTGGCAGCAGTGCTTTTAGGTCCAGACTGCCAAAGGTTTTATCTCTGATGGAGGTAATTCATCTTTATCTGCCCTCGACTGCTTTTTCAAAGGCAGTCTGAACAGGCTGTTTCCACTTGAAATAGCATGAACTTTAACTAAAATGTCTCAGACACACAGAATATATTTCTGCTTATTATTATTCCAGTACCACTTTCTCATCACCCTTTATAGAGGCTTTAAGGTTTATAACTAATGGTTGTACTAATGATTCATAAATCATTTACCAATGTGCTTTACTTTGACTGGGCAGATTCTATAAAATCTCTTACTGGTGGGACGTTAAAAATCATGTCAGGGTCTGAGCTGTGACTCCAGTTTTTTCCTTATGTCGCTGGTGTTTTTACTTTTCCCCTGTGTTTGCTGTCCTCCCTTGTCTGTCTTTCTGTGTGTGTGTGTGTGTGTGTGTGTTGTGGACGTGGTGTCCTCTCTCTTTCTCTCCCAGCTACCTGAAACCCTGCTTCTTCATCCACTCTTTGTCAGATCACTGTTTCAGCCAGCTTTGCTGGTGTCCAGCCTTCCTAAACCCACTGTCTCACCTGTTAGCTTCCACCTCGCCTTCACCCCTCTCTCAGCTCACTCTGCCTGCCCGCTCCCCAGCATCCAGCCCCACTCAGTGCCCTGCCTTCATTTACCACTCAACCCTTCCCTGCATGCCGCCTGCTCACCTCTGTCCACTGCATTCGACTGTCAAAACCCTTGTTCCCCTTCAACCTTTTCTTTTTGAGATTAAGTAAAAAACTTTTTTGTTGTTTAGTTTAGTTTTGTATTTAAGCTCTAGGTCTGTGTCTTGTGTTTGAGTTCCCCTGTTCTTTACATGTCATTAATTAAGGGTTAATAGTTTTCCATTTCTAATAAGCCTGCTGATATAAATGTTAACATCTCATTTGAAAAGATAATGAACTATCGCTTCTGCAGTTTAACATGCTAGCACAGCCTGTTTCTCACTTTCTAATAGTAAGCTGTCAGCAAAAGTTAGCAAGTCATCTGCATACACTTCTAAATGTTAACAAGATGCAAGAAGTTTTTGTTTTTAAGTTTTTAAAGTTTTTTTTTTAACAATAATCTATCAAGTCTGCAACTGCAAATGTTG
Organism: Toxotes jaculatrix; assembly: GCF_017976425.1. NCBI lineage: Eukaryota > Metazoa > Chordata > Actinopteri > Toxotidae > Toxotes > Toxotes jaculatrix. The sequence continues at coordinate 19,210,943 of NC_054406.1, forward strand.
ATAAATGAGGTAATGTCCAGATACCCTGCAGCCATTTCAAAAGGTTAGAGGTCAAATAGTCCACTGGGGGATTCTACTTGAGTAAGTAAAGGACTGATTAGACAAAGTGTCCAGCTGGAGGAGGATAAACAGCCTGAGAGATTTTTTTTTTACAACCTAATAGCTTATAACTGATCTATAAAGCATGAGTAAATGATAGCCACTGATTACAACCTTTAAGACCTTTAAAACCTTTAAAAGCCTTTATAAAGGGTACTTTAGAGAGTGGTACCATTATTCTGACATTATTTTTAAATCACTGTAATATTTATGTGGATAATTTCTGCAGCAGGTATGTGAGTCATACACGTATTACTATTCAAAGACATGCTCAGTCAAAGAATTGAGCATATAACTGATAGGAGTAGTAGAAATGACATGACTACTACTACTAGTAATAGTAAGCTGGTATTTTTAGTGTTCATCAGTGGGTATTGAGATATTCCACTGAAAACCAGCCATCAACCTCTCCAAGAAAAGTCATGGGATGATTAGTATATGATGTAGTAGTATATATTAGTAGATTCAGACTCAGGGGACCATGAATGCCTGTACAAATTTTTTATTCTTATTCTTCCAGTGATTTTTTTAGATATTTCAGTCTGGACCAAAGTGGTGGGCTGACGGACAGACTGCCACTGCCATTCTCGGTTCCAAACCTTTTGCTCTGTGGTCCTTTAAGGTTCAGTGCATCTGTATGTGCCTGAGGTAGTTCTTTACACTCCCCATAAGATAAAATCCTGAGTGGTTTTCCCTTGTGTTATTGAGGTTTTTCTCCATTACAAAACTGCCAGGCAATCAAATATTGGCTATTTGCAGCTTCAGCCTAAAAAACCCAGGTATCGCATCAGCCTACTGGTAACTGATGATGCCCCTGATGATCCCCTGGGGACGTGTTTTCCATGAGCACCCAACTCATCTCTCATTTATAAATTCACCATTCAGGTCTGGGCAAGGGCATCCATAACATGATTAAATTCATGAAGCACCGGTAGAGGCCTCCCCCACACAACAGAATCTCTTTTTAATAAGGCTTGTTATAGTGTCCCCGAGGAGATTTTCAGCAGCACTGTCTCTCCATATGGATGTTGTTTTGTAAGGATGCATCTACTTTTACGACATCGGGCTCCAAGCTGAGGGTGACAGATGTCACACAGTGTATTTTCTTCCTGCCGCTTCAATTTGATTCTCAGCCTGTTTACTGCCGGTGCTCCCAAGCTTTACACCGACACCAGAGAGAGAGAGAGGGCAGCAGAAGGGGTCAGGATGAAGATTTACCATTTCCAGCTCTGGTATCAGCTCCAAATACGCTACAGGACACTCTTTCAAACCCGTTCATCTTATCACAATACAAGACCCTGTTTCCCAATAACAATCAGCCTCACAAGTTGAAGAGTGTTTTCTCTGAATGTTCCTGAAATTTTGCACGTTTCCCAAAACAGCACTTAACAGCAAACTAATGCACATTTCTACTGTTGGCTGACGATTTTACTGCTATGAACCATGCCTGCAAGCCATGTTAATATTAAACTGTGTACATAGTATAAATTAAGTAAATGACACAACTGAGGCATTTTATGTGCTTTGGATCCTGAACATGAGCGCAGAATGTTAGAAAAAGATAATAGTCTACAGCTATGCTAACAGCTCTGTGAGGCTGTACTTGGCCACAGCAGCACGGTGGTGCTTTGAGTATACTAAGATGCTTTCAGTGACAACGAGTAGTTAATGGAGACCTATTTCTAATTCCCTCAAGTATAACTGCTCATATTTTAGTATGAAGTCTTGTTCTGATCTGCTCCCAGTTGCCCTTTTAAAGATACTGTGTTAACACAAACTCAACACAGGGCTTTTATTGTGAAACATTATGGCAGGCATGCCTTATGCCAAAACAGCCAGATCAGAATGAACAAATCATAAGCCACCACTGTGTCAGTTTGAACCATGCAGAACACACCAGGTACATTTACCGTTATCTTTTCCCCCAGCCTGTAGTTGGGAGCTGGCCTTTATTTGCTTGCCGACACCAGCCATCATCAGAGACTTGGCTTTAAATTGACTGCTGATTTTTATTTGAGGAAATACCGTATCTACTATTTGTCATGCTATACTGTTAGTAGTTAATTAGTCAATCAAACTGCAGAAAGAAAGAAAATGATCCTTTTTAAGATTTTAATACTCATTATTAACCATGCTAGCAGCACAACTCCAGGGATGGTAATGTTGGCCACTCGACCACTAAAATATCTCAGCAACTATGTTTAACAGTCCTGGTCCACAGAGGATGAACCCTCTGCCTCATTTGAATCAGGTCTCACCGTTTTCCTCTCTGACAGCAAGACAAAGGAGATGCAACTGAAACATTTCCGAGCTCATTTAAAATCTTCAGTCAGATCAAAGTACAGTAAAGTTTGTCCAGAGGTGAGGAAAGTATAAATAACATACAATAACCAAAGTCTTACTATGAGGCTATAACCCGAGTGATTGATGAGTCTGTATTGGAGAACTTTAATAAGACTGCAGGACTAACTGGATTAGCAGACTGCTAGGCAAGATTGAAACAAGAGATTTATGTCTGTTGTTCTCATAAGCGCTGGTTTTATTTTGTCTGGTTAATCGATTGATCAGATGTCCAGCTTGGATATATAGGAACTGGAAGATTTATTCAACTCTAAAACACAAGTTTCCATCACCAGCAGCTTCTCTGTTACCTCAGCCTTCAGCTTGACCCTAATAAACAAGGTAGTCGAGCAAAATCAATAACAGGCTCCCCAGAGAGTTGCCTGCTGCACCACATGTACATACATCCTATCCATCAACATCAGTAGCTGAACGTGGACAACACAGGAAACAGAGACAAAAGATCAGCATCCAAGGGAAAAAAAATAACTGTGTAACTGTGCACAGAGAACATGTCTGAGGCTTTAAGCAACAAGTCCTCAAATCAAAAAGCAACAAAAGTGATCACTACAGAAACACTTCCTGTAACTGTTTTCTAAGCTTTCACCTCAACAGTTAAGATGGGGTTAGGACTAGGCAATAAAACCACCACAGTTACCATGGATGATCATATAGGATGTAAATATCCCAAGATTGGTCAGAATTCATGTGACCATTAAAACAGCTAGTAAAACAGCTAGTAGGAAAGAGAGACCAACAAATGGCATGCTTATACTTTATGAGAATAAGGACACCGACCCTCCACCAACTGTGTGTGTGCTACTGCAAACTAAAAATATATATATTCAAATATGCATAAGTTCACCATCAGAAAAGAGGGAGTGTAGCCCTGTTTTCAAAAGCTCAGTTCTGAACTTTGTTTGGCTATTAAACATCTTTTTGAGTGCATACCTGTAAATTACCCTTTCCTGAAAATACTTGTAGTCATGCTAAGCAGGTAGCAGGTAGGCTGACCTTGGATCAAATGAGTCCAAACCAAACAAATACCAAAGTCTGAAACCAAATAAGTTCTATGTTATCACAAAGAGACTTCCAGGTAACATGGGGAACTTTATTCTGTTATAACAGAGTAACTGTCCATGTTTGAGCTACCAGTCCAGACAAATGAGGAGAGAGAAAGGAGAGCTGTGTAGCTGGGATGAGTCAACAAAAGTAAATTCATGCTAAAAGGTAAGCCTGTAATAAACGTATACAAAAAGAAAAAATAAACCATGGACCTGGTGAAGTAAAACATGAGCTATGGCTAGAAACACATTAGAGGATTATCAGGGCAGTCTCCTAATTCTGAGGGGCAAACAACAAATCCACACTATCTGAAAGCCTTGTCTTTGCCTCTGGACATTTAAGCACCAGTACTAGTTGAAAAATATGTTTTTCTCTGTTGGGGGAGCCACGCTTAGAGAAGATGACCTCACACCCTGAAGCAAATACACTGATCAAGAAATTCATGAGGCACAGCTGAAGTTTTTGTTCCTCTAAGGGACAAAATAATTAGTGTTGATTTCATGTTGCTACAGTGACTGAAGATATGAGACTGGGGATTAGAAATAATAAAATAAAAAAAACCCACAACTCTATCGTGAATGCTTGATGGGGTTGGCACATGTTCTGCTTCTGTAAAGAGCCTTGAATCTAGACAGCTTCAACTATGTTATGTCCCGTTGTCCTTTGCTCCCAAGCAGCAAAGACCAGATGTTTTACAGTGACAGTATGGCAGTTATAGGTGTGTCACTCCACTTCATGACCAAATATCTGCAAAACTAATGCTATTATCATCAGCCTCAACTGTACTTTGTGTTTAGCTCTAATCACCAAATGATAGTATGCTAACACGCCAAACCAAAGTGACCATGAGTGGCAAACAAGATGAACATTATACTTGCTTAAAATCAGCATGTTAACATTACATGTTGATGTTAGCTTTTAGTTCAAGCCACCACTGCACCTACCTCTGTCAAGAATGCAAAAATTAAGTTTAAGATTAAGTTTGTACATTCAAAGATTAAATTCTCTCTTTAAAATTATGAATTCAGCTTTTAGTTCTGATCACCACCGCCTCTCCAACCCCTGTCCTGAATTTGAACTAGGAGATATTGTCACTTCATCTGAGCCCCATGTTCTCTGCCGACATAAAGACAAAACAGGGGAGAGACTCCAAAGCTTTTCATCAAATACAGTTCACTGCCACGGACATCACCACTGCCTGCCTCCAAACTCACACTCAGACGTTACCTGTGCCAATAACAACAGCTGAATGTGTATTCTGCCTTTCCAGATTATGCTCAGAGTAGAGGTGATAGTGGTGATGATCTCTTCTTCTTCTTCTTCTTCTTCTTCTTCTTCTTCTTCTTCTCTGTCAGGAGAAATCATCAAAAGTTTCACCATGGCAACAACAGCCCAGAGGTGGAAGTGGTGCTACAATATATAAGTCTCAAGTTCTTTTATTTCACTTAAAGGAGCAATCAGTGATGTTTTACTGGCTCTTTGCACAAATTGAACATAATGCATCAGCACAAGTGTACTTTGTTGTTCCATATTTGGTGGGGACGACCACAGAAGACACAGAAAGAAATCCCAGTTCATGATCAGTATACAAGTACTAAGTCAAAGCACATGCATTTCCCTATGTATAACCAGTCAACATTCAACGTACTCATCGACACACAATATTATCAAATCAAAGCGTAAGACATGAAACTGTGCTGATGTGATGATATGATGTGATAGTTTTGTTGCACATGCACATTTACTGAGTTATTCACCTTATAAACAACTCGTGCAGGCAGAAACAGTTTGACTAGAATGAACAGAATCAGACGCAGGGCTGTAATATTATGAAGACTGATGCGATTGCTTAGTTGAAAAATACATTACCAGACTGCATAGTTAGTGACCACGAATCTTTGAGGAAAACATTTCAAATCAGCAAAGTGATTTGTAATTAACACCTTTAATTCAGCAGTACATGTATCATTGATACAGTACATGTTAGCCTTTGTTCAGCCACATTTTCTCTGAATTCAGTTATGGAAGGCTTGTAAACTTTCTGTTAACCTTTTGCATTTTGTTTGGTCATTTGCTGAGTAATGGCAGGCACATTCAGTTCCAGAGGTTGTACTGTAATATATTATACATACAGCCTAGCTTAAACTATCCATCACAGCCGTCAGGACTCTTGGGTCTGACCTTTTGTTCTACAGAGGCTCATAAAAATGACTTTGCCGTGCTCTTCACCAGTAATCACTCGTTAACTGTAGCAAACTGAGTTTAAATGTCCCTCACATTACTGTAAATGCAGTGAAAGATACAAAGCAGTACAAAAACACCCCACTTCACGCAAGACGCATGGAGAGAGGACAAAGTCTTTGGGACTTTCTGGTCTTTATGAAACCATTTAGTGTTCCAGCAGGAGACTGATTTAACCAGCTGATTGCACAAATCATTTTACAGTCCATTAAGCTCACAGTATGATCACTGCTGCAAGCAAAGCGTCTTTCAACAGAAAAGAGGGTCACTTTCTCTTTAGCCGACGCTAAGTAGTATACGACCACTGCTTGAAGCCATTAAAGTTGTGTCTTGTCAAAGAAAAAAGGCTGAGATCTTATAGCTGGATAATTTGCTAAGTATGGAAACAATCCCATCTGACTATGGCTTCAGATACAGAATGCAAAGCCTATTTTCACCTTGCTTTATCCACAGGATTTCTGTCACCTTGTTTTCTTGAAACAAACGGCCAAGAAACCAACTATACAAACATTAGCTGTTCTTGGAAGTTTGCATTCAAAATGTAGAACTACACGTACATGTCTCTTTGGTTTGCCCAGTAAAACTTAGTTTAAAGTACAGTCTGAATGCTGGATACAGTTTGTCATCACTTGCTCACAATAGCAGAAATTGCATTTATGAATTATGGAAACACACACACACACACAAAAATGATATCTAGGGCATTAACGTGCAAGCCAGCCAAGGAATGATCTAGGTTCTTGTATACCTTCATCCTCCTCAAACTGGTGCCTACTGACTCCATCAGAAAACTGACAGAGAAAGTTTGCACTATAACTCAACAGCTGAATGAAGTTTTTCCATTTTTTTGATGAGTATAAACCCAAAAAAGGGAGGCAGAATATTTAAGATTTAAGTCTCCTGTCCCCAGTAAGAGAATCCCTGAAAGGAAAGCAAATTAATGGCCAATTTGTGGAGCAGTTTCTGTAGTTGATGGCCAGCCTTATTTTAAACATGAGAAGATGGCAAGTAAACACTTCTCAGTAGTGGTGGAAGGAGGACCAGTACAGCCACGGGGAAGTCTCATTACCACAGTGTGTATGAGACACTATCATCCAAAATCTGACTGTGTGCCATAATATCAAAGGCAGAGGCCTGCTCTCATTACACAGAGGAGGTCACACAGTAAAGTACATGATGCTCTAAGACTTCCTGAAACCTTGGCAAAAGACAAGCGGCAAAATGAGCAGTCACCGTGCAGCTTGCAAAAAGTTTAGCACCAACAGGGAGCAAGACAATCAAAGCTAGTGCAAGTAGTAGATATCAAATATTAAGTCGTGCCCAGAGGGGAAGCTGTAAGATGATGTATGACTCCAGTATGAACAGAAAGCAGTGCGTGCAGACCAAATAGCCATGCATTCAATAAAGGCAATCTAATTTTTAAAGTAATCTCAATTTGATTAGGGTTAGGAGTAATGGAAAAATGAAATAGGAACGCCATGAATACTGCAGGAGACACGTTTTATTGAAGCCATGACAGTATTTTTCAATGCAAGTAGATGAGAGTCAAGAGTCAAAGCAAAGGGAGCTGGTGTTGGTATGATTAATATAAAGAGAGAAGACTGAATTTTGAATGAATTAAATCTCACAAGTGCACATACGTGAGAAATAATACTTCAAACTCTGTTTTTTTTTTACTGCTTCAAGGAAAAGTTCTTTCTGTTCACAACTTGGTTCTGATTTACAGTACACAGGCCACTCCCATTCTCCACACACATATGATGCTGAGAAGTCACTTTACTACAAACAAATCCAACAGAGCTGGAAGTTAAACCAAAAGTGGCTGCAAATGAAATACTATTCACAATTTCTGGTTTGTGTTCACAGCACACCCACACACACACAGTACAGTACAGCTATGCTGAAACAGCAGTTAGTGTGCAATAACAGAAGTACCGCCATGCTAGCTGTTCTATGAGGCTGTACTTAGGCACATTGGTGCTTTGAGGTAAATGTTAATATCAGCACACAGAGACCACTTTCAAACCAACTGTAGCTCTGTGTGAAACAACACAGCCATAACATTCATTTAGGTGAAGCCTGTTTGGTGGCAATGTGCCCGTGCAGAGGGCTCCAGCACAAAAAGTTGAACGTGGATCAGCTTTTGCTGCAGTGCAATGCAAACCTCATTCAGTGTGTTGTCCAACTGCATACATGCAAGTGCACATTACTGGTGAATTACTTTGTAACAGTAACACTTTATTTGGTATTGTGTGTGTCCTGCATATTCTACAGCGTGGCAACAACCCCTGAATATACAGCCAGTGTCACAAACAACTATTCTCAGTGACAAGAGGAACAAGAAGGAGCTCTGCAGCAGATGGTATGGCCCCCACAGAGCCCTGATCTCAACATCACAGAGTCTGGATCAGTCTGGGATTACACGAAGAGACAGAAGCAACTGAGACAACCTAAGCCTACAGGACTTGTTTGGAACAACCTGCCAAGTATCTTGAAAAAAACTGTGTTGAAATGATGGCATCACATCATTTCTGAGATTGGGGTATGGTGTATCATCCTGCTGGAAGTAGACATTAGAAGATGGTGAACTGTGGCCATAAAGGGATGAACATGGTCAGCAACAATACTCAGACAGACTGTGACATTCAGACCATGATTGATTGGTATTAAGGCCCAAAGTGAACCAAGAAAACATTCCCCACACCATCACACCACCACCACCAGCCTGGACGGTTGACACAAGGCAGGTTGGGTCCATGGATTCATGCTGTTGACTCCAAATTCTGACCCTACCATCTGCAGCCTCAGCAGAAATCCAGATCCATCAGACCAGGGTATGTTTTTCCAGTCTTCATCTGTCCAGTTTTGGTGAACCTGTGTCCACTGCAGCCTCAGGTCTCTGTTCTTGGCTGACAGGACTGGAACCTGACATGGTCTCTGCTGTTGTAGTCCATCCACCTCAAGGCTCGACTTGTTGTTCATTCTGAGATGCTTCTCTGCTCAGCACAGTGGTAAAGAGTGGTTAGCCTTTCTGTCAGCTCCAACCAGTCTGACCATTCTCCTCTGACCACTCTCATCCACGTTTCTGTCCACAGAGCTGCTGCTCATTGGATGTTTTTTGTTTTTCATGCCATTTAGATTTTCCCAGATCCCAGATTAGCAGTTTCAGAAACACTCAAACCAGTTTGTCTGGCACCAACAGTAAAGCCACTGCTTTTATCAGGTACTGCATACAGATGAAATTTGAGACATTTGGGGATTACAAAATCTAATTAAGCAAGATAATGGTGGAAAAAAGGTTTTATTTGAGTCTGATAAACTTTCATCATGTCTTTTATTCATGTGTAGAGCCTGAGTTAGAATCAGGAGATCAAATGACTTTCATCAAAACCAGATAAATTATTAAATCAAGCCTGACAAGAGAATGTGATGAGATGTACTCTTTACATAAAGTGGTGTGTTGCATTGCAGTCACCACCATAATCTCTCAGTACACCATTCAGCAAGTTTTTATTGTTAAGTGTTTCATCAGCAGAAGTAAACAGAACTTTACTGCTGCTGACAAAGTTGTCTGCTATGGTGGATGAATATTACTTTCTGTTGAAGTCAACTTTTTTGCTTAAGTGTCTCTTTATCTTTTTTCTCCCCTCAGATGGGTTCTGGGGATCGGGCCGCCAACAGGAGATAATGCTTTGGTCGAGACAGATGCCCGCTAGACAGGCTGGATCTGCCCTGGGTTATCCCTGCCTCCTGCAGCGCTTGAAGTCTGTTCCAAGAAGGTCTCTGTGTCTTCTGCTGTCCCATAGGTGGGGGATGAGACAGACTGAATCCAGGCATGCCAAGTCAGTGGCCTGAGGGCTGGACATGCTGCCAAGGCTTGGATGACCCCACTGTTCACTTAGATTTAAACACATAATGGTCCCAGTACGAAATGGAGCTGCATTTCTTTCTTTTTTTTTGTATCTAGTAAGGATGGAACAGAAATTTAGAAAGAAGAAAGGAGAGAAAAAACTAAAATAAGTCAGTCAGTGCTTATAGGAGAAAATGAAATTATATTTTGCAGGAAGATTTTGGCCATTCTTCACATTTAAAGAAATCAGTGTAGACTGAAATGTCTGAGCAACTATTGGATGGATTACCAGGAGATTTTGTACAGACATTCATGATCCCCAGAGGATCTTCATATAGTGCCAGCAACATCAACAATGAAAATACTCAAGTGTAGTACCCAGGAGTACCCAGGAGTAAAAATTGTAAGTATTTTCATTATATGATGTTTTAGAATTTGCTCTTTTATGGGGATCCCTGGGGTGGCAGTTTGATCCCTGGCTTGCCCAGTCCCAGGTTAAATCAGGAGGGGCACCGGGTGTAAGATCCAGCCATGAGAACAAAGTACTTTATAGTTTCATATTCATTAGTTACTTTTCAGATTAAGATTTAGATTAGAGGTAAGTTAAAAATATAGTATCAGACCTGTGCAGCATCAGTAGTAGTAGAATCAAAGCCTAGCCAGATGCAATTCCAGTTCAATAAGTACGTGTACCACAACATTGCTGTGGGGATGATAATTAAAGCATAATTAAAGCTGATCACGTACAGTACATCAGTCTAGTGCTGTGGTCGTGCTACCAGTGGGTAAAATCCAACACTGAACCATAAATCAAAACCTACACCACAGGCATCTACAGCAGGATACCCCTCGCATCAATATAACCCCAGCTTTAGTTTTGTTATTCGCTAGCACAAGTAACAGCTGGCTTCCAGAGGTTAGGAGGTGGTGGTTTTAAATGGTCAGTAATCTACTGGGAGAATCCAACAGTGCACATTTTCTCCAGCCAGCATCTGTTACAAACAACATCTGTGTTCCAACCAGATTCCCTCCAGGGGGTAAAACACTGTCCAACGACTATTGATGTGACCACAATGGACTTTCTTTGCTCTCTCAGGCACACCCTTTGTTTTTCTTTCTGCCTCTCTTCCTCCCTCTCAGTTATTTCTCTAAAAAAAATAAAATAAAAAAAACAAAGGTACATGCAGAACCAAACATATTTAAAGGCAATAACTGCTCTTGGGCACGTTTTTGCTCTTTGGGAGTTTTTAAGAAAAGCTATTAGGGTTGATAATGTTCTATCTCATAGACTAACCCAACCAAGACATCTGCCTAATTGGCTCTATTACTGATTAGAGAGGAACCTTCTTATCACTGATGCTTATTTAGCCAAATCAATTCCCATCCTGCACACAGCCGTCTCTCTCTGGGTTTTGTATTTTCCTCCACTTCTTCCAACCAACAAAGTAATATGATGCCACGCATAAATCAAAGCTAAGTACGTTGCCTTCAGGTGTATCAGCAACAGAAATGTGCTCTGTTGTTTTTCTCTTGTGTTGTGAACAGCAAACACACCTCAAAGCACTCCTGTTACCAGCAATTACATCACTTTCAGGAGCACAAATATTTCAGTGTTGCTGCTGACTGATTCTTTTATTCCAGCAGTAAGCCGACACGCCACTATAAAACCGAATGAAACACAACTCTGCTCTCGAAATTTTGCGCACGAGGCCTCTCTCCAGGCAATTACAGAGCAGACTGAGAGGCAACAGTTGGCTTCCAAGGACTATTCTGAACCACAATCTTTCTGCCTTTGAAACACGGATGAATGGAGCTTTGAAAAGGTGAAAAACATTGTTTTACCAACTTTACAAGCCTTCTCAGCTTTTCTCTATCTAGTAAAAACTCCCTTTGAAGGCTTTCATGGCGGGAAGTGTGCAAAGCCGAAAAATATTTGATTGGAAAGTCAGGCAAAATAATTTTACACAAGGGTGATAAGTTAAAGTGTTTCTGTGCTGCAGTCCTGGAAGTGTACAGCCTCTTTCTGCACCAGAAACACCATCAATCACACCTAGCTGTATTGCAGTCAACAGGTTGAAGGAAAGAAAATATAAACGGGGCACTAGATGCACTTGGGACTTTTAGATTTATATTCCCTTTTGTCCTCCACACTTACCTCTTTCATAGACAATTGCAGGCTCCAGCAGTGGAGTGGCTGCACGAGAAGAGACAGTTGATTGAAAAGGAGCAATGCTGCTGTTTTTCTCTCGAACTTCCCCTCACTTGTGCTTGCAGCCTGCCCCATCTCATCACTTTTTCTTTATAGACACACACAAGCACACTCACCACACAGCAGGGGGAGGGAAAGTCACTATTTGTATGTGATAATGTCACAGAAATATTGGTTTTCATTATCGAGGTGTGAGTGTGTGGTAAAACAAGATTTCAGCAGTAAACATCACTGGGCCAGTGGACACAAGCTGTAAATGCAGCATTAACATACTACATTTTTGAAGTTGATATGGAAAAGTTTTTAGCTAACAGTTGTTCATTTACACATCGAAGAGAAATGGAGCACCATTAGAATGAATCTGATGAATGTAAGTCTAACGTTCACTGTGCCTTTAGCCCTGTTTTACTCAACATCTGGCTCTTTAGCTGCTAAAAGCTCCACTATGTTCACCACGTAGTTTCTAACTTTGCCTGTTCAATTCTCTGAAAATTGCTGAAAGAAGCTTACAAATACAAGTAGGATTGTGATCCGTTGCCAATCGTTAAAACTGGGTTATAACGTAAATATCTATCAATCTTTATCCAGCCAAAATCAACAAACCTGGTAAAAACTATAACATTTATATAGGATGACTCTCACTGAATTACTTTTGCCACCAAACTATCTTCGTCCTTGTGTTTTTACCGTTTGTTCACATTCTAACAAATCTGCACCACAGAAAGTTCATGCTGCTTTGCCTACCAACAGCAGCTCCTGTTTACACTTGTTTGCAGGCTATTTCTTTGATCAATGATCTGAAGCCTCTTCCCTCTGATTTCTAAAGAACAAGCAGAGCCAGCCCACTTCACCACCACTGTGACCGTTATTTAAATCTTGGGGCCTCACTGGATCACAATCTGAAAGCTAACGACAGGCCTAATTTAATGTTCTTTGGTTTTCCAGCATCATTTCTGATGCCAAAAAATTTTGAGAGCAGATGTCGGCTTTGGCGCCGCAATCATCAATAAAGCAGAAGGCTGCGTGCCGACCTGACCAAGAGGGCAACACTGCAGCGATGCTTTGACATCAGAGGTGGGAACAGCAGGGCAGCCACTGTGTCAGCTGCAGCCCACTGGTAAACGCTGCTTAATGATTTTGCAAAGGGACGGTTGTGATTTCCTCTGCCAATCATAACACCCCTAGTTTTACTCTAATGACCATCAATTCTCTGATCAGCCACTTACATTAAGTAAAACATGCGGTGTCTGACACAGAAACAGCACAGAGGAATAAAGTGAGTGAAACGTGGTCACAAAAGAAGGAGTGACGTGAGGTGAGGAGCTGAAAAAGGTTATCTACACTCAGACTGAAAGTAAGCAACAATAACAAAAATAGATTTTCACTTATTGAACCCTGGAGAAGAAGAGCATGTCCATGTTCAGTTTCTCCCTAGAGGTTGTCACTTCCTCAGCCTTACAGTTTCATGTCCTTTCATATTGGAAGACACTTTCAAAGTGTTTTGAAACTCAAATTTCCCGAAAAGCGCGGGTGAAATGATCTGCTGAGTCGTGCTATTACTCGAACTGCGTGCTTGCTTTTGTCTCTACACGCAATCAGTTGGAAAGTCGTGGAGTAAAATGGGAGACCAGCAGCACTGACCATATGTTGAGGCAGAAACCCTGCCCCATAACAGATCCAGCTCTGCTAACACACTCTTTTTTTTCTTCCAAGAGTGTGAAGGGAAACAAGGCTGGAGTTAATGTGTCTTGACATTTCCCTCCTCACCCCTCCATCTGCTCCGCCGCTGATGAAGAGGTTTCCAGAAAGCTCCCAATTTTCAGTTGAACAGCATGAGACGATGCAAACACATCGCCTGTTTCGACATCGGCACGAATCCAAGAGGAATAACAGGATCAAAGTTCATGGTTAACATCATAGAAAAGTCCATGCACTTTATACGGACACTGGAGGAAATAAAGCCCATGAAGATATATTAAAACATACAGACTACATTGCATAAAAACTTACTTCCAATCAAACTCAGCACATTAATGTGAATACTTCATTTTAATGAAGTTTTTATTTAATTCATTTCTTAACCTGAAAAATCTGCAGAGGAGGTCACAGGATTTTGTCAGTCCTGTGTAGTGTCTTCTGTCTTTGTCTCGGGTTGAAGGCACAACCATCACCTCTCAGGAGGTCGAGCAGTAGTTTGTATATAGCCTGAGAGGCCAAACTCAGAGCAAAGAAAGTCCACATATCGATCCTCACAGCTTGCTGAAAGCATGTAGAAATAACTGAAGGTGGCTCAGACGAACACATCAACATTTTTACTGCCTCTTTTCTTCCCTCATCTGCGTTTTGGAAGATGGGGTGAACGTCTCCCAGTTACTGCAGGACACATTCAGGAAGGGTTAAACACAGTCAGAGGCTTCACAGCAAAGTTTATTTCTTGTCCTGGAAATGTCCCATCTTGTGTCTGAGCTACCCGCTCCATGTTCTCCAAACTCTAAATCAACAAGATTGAAACAGTAAACACACGTCAGCAGTTACAGAACAACACCTAAGCCTAGTAACTGATCTTAAATTCAGTTCTCACTGCGTGGCAGATTTACAAGACAGCAAACAGCATCACAACACACTGAAATGGAGTCTTTCCACCAAAACAAATGATGCTTAATTGGTAGTTTTTTTAATGTGTTCTACTTGACTAAACAGCCAACTTAAAGTCTGAAGTTAAAGCTGCAGGATAAGCAGATTTGCACTTAGGGGGATTCAAGGGGCAGAGGGTAGTAATAGATTTTTTCCCTCCATAATTAAAAAATATGGTCCAACAGTGCTGTAGACAGAATTCTAAAGAACCTGAAGGGAAACTGTAAAGTAGCTCCTTTTTGAAACGTCCTGGTTGAACTACTGTCTGTGATTCAACACTTACCCACTTACCCACCCAATCACTCTGCCGCTGTTTAATAAAGCCGCCAAGCTTAATTAACCCTTTACATACACCGGATCCCGTGGGATGCTTTGGCATTGGTGTGATTCAGACGTCATTTAAGGGGCTTTGTTATGAGGTTAACCATCTTTGGAAGACGCGTTGTGAGGCTCTGAGACTCTTCTGGAGAGAACTGTTTGAAGACGTGGTTCTAAAAGCTTATTCTAGAGGGATTTGTGTAGTGGTATGTAAGTAGCCTCTGAAGGGAGAAACTGCAAAAAAATGCTTGCAATCTGATCTCTCACTGAATTCTAAAAACCAAAGGTATAAAATGAAGCTAAACAGACAACACAGCTCATCTCTCACAAAAACCTGTCAGACCCATGGACCATGAACCATGGAGAGAGAGAGAGAGAGAGAGAGAGAGAGAGAGAGAGAGAGAGAGAGAGAGAGAGAGAGAGAGAGAGAGAGAGAGAGAGAGAGAGAGAGAGAGAGAGAGAGAGAGAGAGAGGAGACTTTATCGCTGCCTCCAACATCAAATATTACAAGAGAAAATAAAAAGCTCATTATAAAGTGAGAAATTATTCCTGTTTCTAGGTTCATCACTAATTTGTTTTATGATTTATTTGTCACTGGGTGGAAAAATTGCTGTGGAAAGGTGCTGACATGATGAGAGAGAAGCTGCCGAACTGAATGTGCTGTCAGGACGGTTGCTGTTGTTAAGAATCACCGAGTTAGCACCGAATCCACGCACAAAAACAGCACATGAAAGCAGCCCAAAAGCCACGAGGAACAAAAAAAGGGTTCATCCTTCCAGGCACCTTCACTGGCTGCTGTTTAAAAAAATGTTTTCGTTTTGACGTTTGCTTTTAAGGCATCAGTTTTCTGCACTTTGTGCTTTTCTGTCAGAGACAAAAATCTGACACAGCAGCATTTCATTGCATCTTAAAAAACAGGGATCAGATGTTTTTGTTTTGTTTTTTTTGCAGCCACTCTTTGTGTTTACTCAGATAAAATGACATTCTAACATAAAGTTTTACTGCAGTATAATCCCAATAGTTGGAATACTGTCACACATACTATAATTATATTTTTTCTAGAAGCTGCATGACTGAAAATGTGCCTCAGGTTTGCAAGGCACACGCCTCTGTTAAATTCAATAGCTGTGACCAATCTTCAGTTGGATGCTTCACCTATTTTTGCCTTAGCTGAACAAGACAAGGATTTGGGGGTAAAGAAAAACTGAATGCCACGAGGGACGTGAGCTGTCTTCTGTTCTACAGAAGTAAGTTGAAATGTGTTTTTTCAGTGAACCTGCCTGTTGCTCCAAGGTCTGCGTAACAGGGTGTCTCTGTTCCTCAGGGACACCAAAAACTTTCATTTTTTTAAGTTTTTAATTATTTCTTTTTCAACTCCCTGCTTTATATATTATTGATGCAAAGATGCTTAAGCAAACTTCAGTCACACTTCTGTCAAGCTTTCTGTTCCTGTTCTCAATATTAACATAGCTTGTGTTAATTTTTTAAACCACGGGCCTTTAATTTCAGAAACTGTCAAATGTGCTGGCTGAAATGACAACTGCAGCTGGCAGATCATTCATATTCAGATTTATCAGCTATAGCTTTGCTGTTTAATTCAGCTGACATTACCTCCAGTTGCTTGAAAGAGCTAACAAGTGTTTTTAAACAGAAATATGCACTCGATGACCCTGTTTGCAGCTCAGTTTACTTACGTGTTTGTATTTTCAAATAGTATATTTTCAGTTTTAATTTTACAAGATAAAAGCCTTTGGGGATTAGATTTAACTGATGGGAATTTACCACTATCTTGGGGAGCACTGACTGGGCTTACTGGACCGTGAACCTCCCCAAACCCAATAAAGAGCCAGACAGAGTTGCTAATTTCAGCCTAAACTCAGACAGCATCCAGGACCAGCTTCCAGACTAGTGCTGTCACTTTTAATTCAAAATTCAGACTTTTGTTTGAGCACAGGGGAAAAAAAAGTGACGACAGTATTCCAAATAAACAGAAAATAGAAAACACAGTGGATGTGCTGGTTTCTTTTAACGTCATCCCACAGACTAATGTAAATTAGTTAATTATATACTTATATGGCCTTGAAAGTAACACTCACACAATAATACTGTGTCTAGAAATCTAGATGGACATGCTAACATCTGCAGCTTACATGAGAGCAGATAAACACACAGTCTAACCACTCTTACACTTCTGCTCTTGTGATTTTGAGCTTCTAATTCGAATTTTGGACTATCACTGTGACTGGGGACCCCTGCACACCAGTTCAGTATGTGGAGAGGAGAAATCCAAAGCTTTGACAGGCCAGTAGTCTAACAGACGCTGAGCTGAGGTTTAAGTGCCTCAGTTCATCATGGAGTGAACTGATTTTTTTTTCTCCTTTTATATTTTACATTTTCACCATCTCACCTGTGGATCTGAGCTGATGACCGTTCAGCCACAGTCTTTGGAGTCATCACTCACAGCAGCGATGAGAACCCTGATACGGTCCCTGTCCCTCAATGTCAGCTTCATTATTTGTCTGGGCTGAATACAGCAAAGAAGAAATGAAGGTGTCTGGAGAAGGTGAAATGCAGAACAACATAATTAATCAACTTTCCTAAGCCATTTTTTTCTTGGAGTTAATTAAGAATTGAGTGGGGGTGGGGCTGCGCTCTGAGAGCTGCACCAAACATAAAGCTACTGAAAAGTGTACTACAGAGAGCAAAACTCAACACTAATTAAATGACAAAGTGACTTGCTGGAGAAACAGCTAGTACAATTGCACTGTGATGACAGGAGGGGAGTCAGGAGAGCAGCAGTAAGTGATGCACATTACACTCAGGCACGTGCATCTTGTTCCGGAAAGGCGGCGAAGGTGACCGGCTGGTGGTCAAGGCAGAAGTCAAACGCGATAACGACCAAAGGGGACGGGCTGGGTGGGGGTCAGACACAGGATGGGTTCAGGTGAGTGATGGATCTGAAGAGCCTAATGACCACATCTGAATTCCAGCACAGGTAGTATACCTGCTAAGCCTTTCATTTCCCAGGGGGAACATCAGAGCCATCAGATAAGGGTTCATGAGCGAGTGGAAAGCGTCCAGGATCGATCAGCGTTTGTCCACCCAGGAGACCACACTGCTGGACTGAACTTATGGCTCACCTTGATCAATCCTACGGTGGGACAGCACAGAGGAGGTGTGATGTGTTAAGGCACTTTAAGTGTAATGATGTACAGCAGCTAATGCACACACTCGAGCACAAGAGCTCTTTTCATCTGGATGTGGCACTGAAGACAATGAAATGCATAGAAATATAAATACAGATATAGATATACACAGAATTATTGTAATTAATAATAAGTATTATTATTATTATTTAAAAATCTTGGAAAAGTGATGGATAAGGAGAGGAGACGGAGGATAAGACAACAGAACAGTAAAGGCTGTGTGGACGCTGAGGTGGTGGACAGGTAAAAAGTGAGCATAGGACCAGTGGAATCAGACACTTGACAGGCAGCCTGCCAGGCTGTCCTCGGCAGAGGGATTCTTGTAATCTCCAGCAATGGTGAGAATACAGAGAGGGAAGAGAAGAAAAGATCATTACCAGCATCATTCCAAGGTTCACGTACTACACCAGATGAAGCAGTAAGCCATCTACAAACAACAAAGAAATGTCGGGTCCAGTGAGAGCAGCAGCGGTATGGGCTCATACTAATGGTGACAGCGGAACAGACTGGGTAAGTCTGTCATCTAACTCACAGACCAAGAGCCTCCACGGACACACAATCAGGTGAACTTGAAGGAAGCCCACAAAGTTTTCACATTCATTGAAGTACTGTGGAAACTTTTCAGTAAAAATAAATTCCTCTTTTGTAACAGGTACTAGAAAAATCTGTATGCCAACATGAAAATTTGAATGATTACGTACTGAATAACGAATCATTTTCATCAGTGTTTAGCAAAACACATTACTGCACAGCTGCAGTAATGTGTTGTGACCATTCCATTTGAATAAAACTCACACTTCTCACAAAAGTGTCTTCCCTGAAATTGTGGGACCCATTAGTCCACTATAAGCAAGAACCTGGTGTCAGAGGTGAGGAAAAGTTTCCTTTTAACAGGCAGAAGCCTTGAGCAGAACTGGGCTCATTTGTTCATGCATGACAACAGACAGATTTCAATTTACTGTTACAATTTGCTCAGCATGAGTCTTACATCATGCTCCTCAATATTTTGCTGCTATTGAGTCATAAATCAATGCGTCTTATTTGCTCGTTCACAGACGAGCAACAAGGTGGAACAGCCCCAGCGTCCCTGCAGAGAAACCCCAGACTCAGGCAAGTTGTAATATGAAAACATTCAATAAATCAATAAATACATTTGTTAAAATATCACTTGTGTATTTATTTAACCAGTGTACTAATACATGCCAAATCCGAGCATCTATTAAACCATCTTCAGGGATTACGGAATTAGCAAAACCTGTTGTCTTGATGTTAAATGCATTTTTTTACATATTACAGCAGGATTACCGATCAGTGGAGGCTACAGGTGGGAGGAACCAGCAGACAGGCTCATTATCATGGATGAAGATGAATCAATGCAAATGCATGAGAAGAGAAAAGAACCTATTCAAATGAGTTTGTCCTCTGACAAGTGTGACCCAGTGAAGCAGACCGTCAGTTGACAGTTGTCAATGTCACAGTCTTCAAAACGTGCAAACATTATTATTCATAATTTCATTTGTGTATAATCACATGAAACTAAGAATCATTATCTCAGAATCAGGTAGAGAGGACTGACAACCACAAGTTCCTCGGCCTCCACGTCACATCCAACCTGAGCTGGTCAGAAAACCCTGTTGCCACAATGAAAAAGGCTCAGAAAAGACTATACTTCATCCGACTGCTCAGGAAGGCTGCTTCACACAAGCCTCGTGGAGAGCATCCTCACCACAGGCATCACTGTCTGGTACGGGAACGCCACCCAGGCGCAGAGGAAAGCTCTCCAGAGAATAGTTAAAACAGCAGAGAAGATCATCGGAACTGATCTTCCATCCATGGACACCATTTACACACAACACGCTGCAGAAAGAAGGCACCGAACACCTACAAGGACACAAACCACCCAGCACAATTCATCTCCAAACACAAACACACACCATACAGCTCTACTTTTTTATAGTATTTAATCAAGTTTTGCCTCCTGAGTAACGCACAAGAATTCCTATATGCCCAGACTGAGCGTTTGTGTACAAATGGCAAATAAAGATCTTGATTCTTGATTTTTGATTCTTCCCATTCACAAAAAACACCACTAAAAAAAACTACACTAAGCCGGCAGAATACAATACTCTTACATAAAACACCTGGTTGCAAGCCTGTATCGTTGCTGGCGTGCGTTGAAATAAAAAACATCGCGTTTACTTCACCCTTCAAAGCAAAAAATAATAATAAATACGTATCCAAGCAGTACCTTTCGGAGATGCGTGAGAAGCGTGGTCCACCGAGAAGGTTACCGGTCCCTCACCCTGGTGTTGGAAACAAAACGGCAGCATACAGGAAAAGCGATGGTGTCCTGAAGTTGTCCACTGTTGCTGGCAGAACTCAGAGTATCCCTGTTAAGTTCAGAGAGGCGTCCGGCTGCTGGCTCCCGTTTTCAGGTCGAAAACAGTCCATACAGAGGCAAACGCTCCCGACGAAGCTATTAGCCTTAGCTGTGTTAGCTTGAAGCTGCGCAAAGTCCGTCGAGTTAGCCTCGCTACTCGCTTAGCTAACGAGCAGCTATCTCAGTCCACAACAAATCAAAGGTTTGAGCTAAAATTCTGTTACTTTGCAAACAATCCCTGCAAACACGTTAGAAACACAAACTTGTGCATACGCTGGTTTGCATCCTCGTGGACAGAAACACGCTCCTCTCAGCCTCAAGTTCTCCGCTTCCTCCTCCGGACACATCACGTGACCCCATCCATATACGTCAACTTTTCATGTGACCCGTAACATGTCTCCAAACATATCGCTTACACGTGTTTACAGCTTTTTAACATAATACATGAAATGAAACACCCTGCTGCATTTTTAATTATTATTATATGCATTTTTTTAAACATTCCTTTTAACTTTCTTATGAGCTTCACAATTTTACTGCATATTTTAGCTCGTCAATATGTATTTTAACCACAGTTTTAAACAGTTTTTAACCTCTATTTATTTATCTATTAGGAACAAATATGTATTCATCTTAGTCCCCTGGGCAATTATATTATTATTATAGTTGGAATAATTTTGTTTTCAGACACATTCCTCTTTTTATTCCTGTTTATACACATCAGTAATACACACTTCGTCTGTAAAGAATAAATCCCACTGTCACAATCATTTCAAAGTAAAAGGTAAAATATATTTTATTCCAACTTTATGGGCAACAGAGTATATATATATATTATATATTTTTGGTGTGACATTTTTAAAGAAAAACTAAATCCTTTGCTAATTGCTTTGTTTGAAACCTGTTTTTCTCTCTAAATGACTTCAGAGGGGCTTCTATTGATTTTGGGTTTCTTTGTTTGTTTGTTGGCAGCTGGGTTGATTATTTTCTCAGCTTGTGAGCATACACAACCGTTTAATTTCAAGGTATGTAGACAGCCTTAGATGTTTTCATCAGCTGTCCTGAAAAGTTCACCACACCCGGTTTCACTGCTGAACTTGGTGACCAAAAGATAGACCATTAGATATCTTATATTGTCAGAGCCTTTATTAATTTGTTTCTTTGTTTGTTTGCTTGTTTGTTTGTGATTTGATAGGATCTGTTACTCTTCCAGATCTTTAAAGATAAAAACCTCACAAGATCATCTGAGGACTCCCGCACTGTAGGGTCTTCGCGGAGCGCATCCATCACCTGGTCATGACAGTATAAATGCGTAGCTTTGACGTCGACGTGCGCCTATAAGAGTGCGCACTGGCTGTGAGGTGGGGATCTTGGACAGCTGAAGAGGTGCACACACAGCTAGAGCACACACACACACACGGGTACGTACACAGGTTGCCGCGGCTGAGGGGCTACTTTCTTTCTCCTCCTCCCTCTGGATAGAGAACAGAGCCATATCCTCAACTCTTTTACGCAGAGCCTCTCTGCCTCTACGCACTGTTTGGAAACTCTTTCAGTCTCTTTGCTCCACTTCTCGTCCACCTCCAGTCGGACCCTCTTTCCTCTTCCGTACAATTAAGTTCCTCCACATAATTGTGCGTGCGTGTTTTCCGCAAAGCGCGCAGAGTGGACAGCGCAGCGGCCGCAGCATGGAGCCGTACACGGTCTCTGGAGCTCAGCTCTCCCTGTCCGACCTTTACTCCGTCATCCCCTTCAATGTCACCTTCCCGGACGAGGACAGCGGCTTGATGGGCAACGGGCTGCAGAACTACACCAAGCAGCAGAGTCCGGTGAGGAGCGCCGGGGGTATAATCATAGCCATATCCATCACGGCTCTCTACTCCGTCATTTGCGTAGTGGGACTTCTGGGCAACATCCTCGTCATGTACGGGGTGGTCAGGTAAACACTGTCTTTTCATTTTTATTATAGTTATTTTATTGAGTATGTCATCTGCTTTGAAGGTGTAATGAAGCTTGATAAGAGCAACAGAGCCTAAATTTAATGTGAAATTCACCCACATGCGCTCATGACATTGTCATTGTGTCAGTTTTAGTGATGGTCTCATAAATGCAACACATTTTGAGCACATTTTTATTTATTTATTTGTTTATTTCAATACACTCTGAAAACAATGATCTCTACTTAAAAGGTGGAAAAGTGCGAGCTTCTACAACCCTTTGGCCAAAAATAGGTCTAAATACAAATGAAGTTTATAGTTTTGTGGAGAACCTGTAAGGATGAATAAAATGATCCAAAATAGATCCTTGTAGGGATAATATGCTCTCATTAGTCTTCATTAATTGGACCACCTTTACATCCCCCTTTTTCATGTTGTATACACATTAGTCTGTGCATGAGCCTGTGTGGAGAAGGTGGAGCTTTTGTCCTTGCTTTCAGTCCTGGCTGCATTTGTGTGGAGAGTCTATATTCAACCCAAACAAGAGATCTGAGGCTGCATAAGATTGTTCTTTCATTATTTCATGCCAAAGTGAGTGGGTGGGTGGGGGGGGGGGGGGGTCAAACCTCTTGGCTCAGACGCAGTTTCTCAATTCTGACTGACTCAACTGCACCTCAAACAGAGAGGGACAAGTCTTCATTTGATGTGCAAATTAAACTGTATGCTATGCATTTGTTTCCTTATCTGTGTATAAACAGAAATGAAGTAGATAATAAAGCCATTCTCTTAAATAACATTTTATCTCTTGGCTTAAATCTTTATGCAAAGCATTGATAGTGGTTTTAAACTCTTAAAATATGGCCCATAATGACTAAGTGAAGAGTTGTGCTTTTTCACGTAAATTGATTTTGTCCATTAGTGGATGTTTGCAGCATAATTGTCTATCCAAGGTTACAGTTTGCTTTTCTCCTTCAGCTCTAGAAGCATTAAAATGAAGCCTGAACCCACTTTGCCACTAGATACAAGCACCATGTCATTTCCCAAGAAGCCTCCCAGCACTAACCTGTATGCTGGTCCGGAATAAAACATCTTATATCTTTTACTGCAGTTCTGCTTGTCCTTGCTCATCATGTCAATTACTGACTAATCTCAAACATTCTCTGTATGCGTCCTCCCAATACAACCTGAAGCATTAATTACTCCAGCCGAGCCAGGAAATTAGACAAGCAGGTAGGATTCATTTAAGATTTCCCCAATTTCAGCAGAGAAGGATAAATAGTTAGATGGAGGGGAAGCAGTGAAGGCCAGTGGTTATTTTTCAACGCACAAACATGACACGACAGGCTGAAATGTATACAATAAGATATAGTCTAAATGGATGTTGGTATTACTTAAATGTATACAGTGAGGTAAGAAGGAGAGCAGCAGAGGGAGTACAGGCGGAGAGAAAAAAAAAAGAGTATATGAAAAGTCACTAGCTGGCCATCGGTGGCCCAAGTGGCAATCTTTGGGTATTGAGCCAAAAAAACTTCATAAATATTTACAACTCTGCTCATTATTTCCATTCACAAGTCAGAGTGAAAATAATGGGCAAAACAGGGCACAAAAGACAAAAAAAGAAAGAGGGAGCAAGGGAGGTAAAAGGGAAACAACAAGGAGATGGATGAGAGCTCGGCAAAGGCAGTGAATCAAACTGCGTTCAACGATTCGCCTGGCATTTGTGTTTGCGTGAGTGAGAGGACTCATCACTGATGCCAGACCCCCCCAGAGACGGAGGCAGGGGGAAGGGGGAAGCCGAGCACATTAACCATCCTGGTCAGAATGTATTATCTCCTGTGGAGCAGCTGAAGGGAAGGAGCTTAGAGCAAACATCCAAACTTATGACACAGATAGAGTGGAGTAATAGCATAGATGAAAAGCTGGGAAAACACTGACCCACACATGGTAATCACTTATAAAACGGTTGATTTGTCAGCCTGTCCATACCCTCAATTCAAAATGAAAACAAGATTGGCTTTGGTGGGTTTAGTCTGCACTTCAAGGTAGCAATGAATTATGAGGCAAGGAAAGAAACAACCATACAACACTTTAACAGCTTAAAAGTTTTAATCCTTAAGATTTAAGCCCTGGCTGATTTAGCAACACCTTTCTGGTTTCTGGTGGTAGTAGAGAGTACGTAAGGAACAATGCCCAACAAGCAGGATGTTCCATTAAAATCTTGGACTGTATTATCCCTCCTATACCATGGTCGCTTGCCAACAGAAGTGTGTCTGGTTATATTGTCTGTTTAGTAAAAGCCAATCAGAACTGAGAATTCTCAGTGGCCGTGGTGAAAGTTTTAAAAACACAGCTCCCAGAACTTTTTCTTAGAGCTTTTAGTCACATCTCACAGTGTTCCTCAATGGAAGGACCCGTTATCACTTATCATGAGACAGAAGTAGGGAACTTGGGTCATGTGGTGGCTACTGAATGATCTAAAGGACAGCTTGGTAAATTAAATTAAATTTGTTGAGCAAATGTTTGAAAGCACCTGAAAAAGAGATCAAGTTTCTTTTTCTTTTGTCCAACTATTGCGTCCAAGGTCACCCTAGCGTTCAACATGAGCCTTGAATTGATCACTGGGGAGGCAAACATGCTACACTGTCAGCAGTGAAGCAGAGGAAGAGCACTTGTGTACATGTTTACAGGGCAGACAAACAAACGGTGACCTCAGAGGATTTGTTGTATCTCACTGTTGTATTAAAGAAGACTGAAGAAGAAAGTCAGTCACGATGCAAATAATCCATTATCATTTATTACAACTATACTGTGACGTCTGAGGTTTATAAAGAAAACAAGCTTTCAGTTACTTTACTATGGCATGAAACAGAAAAGCAGCAAATCATCACATTTGAGAAGCTAGAGCGAGATTAAGTTTGGTGTTTGTCTTGATGAATGACCAGCACCAAATCAAATTAATCAAACACCAAAAGTGGTTCATTTTCAACCTTCTGCTTCAGCAGTGACTTTGATTCAAAATAAACCAAAAGCCCATTTGAAAGCATCCTTCGATGATTTGTTTGCCTGCCATATCAGGCTGCTTATATATATATATACATATATATAGCACAGGTCATAAATTTTGGATATTTCCCTCCACTTAGATTCTTGGGCAGAGATACTCCAATGCGCACAAACCCATTTACAGCAGAGTCTGCATGGATGCTCATGTCAGAGAGGACTGGGCTTAGGGCCGCTGTGGTATTGCGAGCACTCGGACTGATTGCTGATGGAGAGGCTGACATTGACTCCTCTGGAGATGGTCCACTCTGTTCCGCAGGATAGGTCAGCAGCACGAGGCTCCACTTATCTCCCAGTTATCCTCTACCTTGCTTCCCATTCCTTAAGCCACACCTGTTAGATAAGAGCTGGCTCAGTGATCATGCAATTTACTGTCAAGTGGCCTCCATTTGAAATCAGTTTGATGTGCGGCTAGTGGAGGATTGGATTAGTTTGTGTGAAAGTGGATTCTTAAATGAGCTGCTGCTTGTGGATTATTGTTGCTGCTAAGACAGCAGCATTTGGTATGGTCATATTTTGGCAAAGACAAAAGATAGCGTGAGTCAAAAAAAGCTTCTGGAAGAGTGGAAATTTGGCTGAAAATATCATAGCCCTTTGCCAGTAGGAACATGAATATATATATGTGTGTGCGTGTGTGTGTGTGTGAGAGAGAGAGAGAGAGAGAGATGCCAGTCTGTCAGTCTGTTTACTTCCTGGGCTGAGTCAACATGGCCACTGTGTCTTCACTGCTTGTCTTCTATCTCACCCAGTAGCAATAATATCAGTGTGTGTGTGTGTGTGTGTGTGTGTGTGTGTGTGTGTGTGTGTGTGTGTGTGTGTGTGTGTGTGTGTGTGTGTATGGCCTTCAGCCCTTGAAACACAGGAGAGTGGAGCCTGACTTGTGTATGAGCACTGAAATGACTGATGTAGTCAGACCAGGCAGAGTAACTCCCTCAATCCCTCAATGTTTGCTCCCTCAATGTTTGCTCCCTCAATCCACATGAATACTGAAAATTATTCTCAAAGACTGAAGAGGGCTCGTTCCGAGGAAGCACAGAGACAGCGCGGACCGCAGGTTTTCTCAATGCAGACTACAACTATTAAGAAAACACATGTAGGAAAACTGAACGATCCGACCAGTGTGAGCAGTTATCCAGTAAATTTATTGTGAGTATTTCCAGGCTTCAGACAGTGCTGCTGTGGCAGCTGAAGCAGAGGGTGAGGAGAGGATATCTGTAGCTAATGAAGAGGGAGATGTGGGAGAGGAGGAGGAGGAGGAAGAGGAGGAGGAGGAAGACGGCAGCCAGCACACTGCTGTGGGAGGGACAGCTAGGGCAGAATCAACAGGTGAGACTGACACAAACTCAGAAGTAGAGCTGTATACAACATATTGTTCAGGTGCTTATTTGCCACAAAGTGTTGAGCACCTGATAGTATTTAATAATAAATACTCTATTATATAATCATACTGTTTATAAGGTATTACCTATGGTTTTATATATGTCATAAAGATGTCTGTGAACTATTCATTAGCTTTAGCCAGTAAACTCTGTTGGTGTTAGCCTGCCAGTTAAAATGCTGTAGCTGCTGTTTTACAAGTTTATATAGTGATGCTGCAGCAGTATGAAGTTTATGGATGATTAATGTTGCATGCATTGGCTGTAGGGTGCTCAGTTGTTGAGCTACACACATCGTACACACATAACCACCATTAACATAATACATACCTAAGCCCTTTGTTTTGATATTAACCATGACAACTAAATGCCTAATCCTTTTACTCTGAACTGAACCTAAACCTGAAAACAAAGTCTCACCCCTCAAACAGCTAACTATTTTATATTATTTATTGATGTATACAGGATGCCCGTCCTTGTACTGCCTTTTGTCAGTTTCAGGAGTCCATACATCTGTGTGTTACTGCTCCTGCACCTCTGGATGGTTAGTGGGGATTTACATAGTGCAGAGGTGGCAGCATTTGATTAATGGCAAGCTGAATGATAGACCAGTACGGATGGATTCTGATCAATGGCGGTTCATCTGTGGCACAGGCACAAATCGTTCACATGTTCTTACCTACAGAGACTTAGAGGTTATGGTGGTCAATATTTTCCTCTGTCAGTGGAGAATGTACATCACTGTTTGTTTAGAGATAATTCCAGACTGGGTGGTATAGCATCAAGGTCCGAGCTTCAAGGTGCTTGTCTACTCATGGTAGGGAGGAAGTGGCAGTGTTGCCACAAAGCGGGATACACTTTGTGCGGGGGTCTATCTTGACAGCTTGGATTAGGCAGAGGGGAAAGTGATTTCTTTTGAATCACGGTTCAGTTATGAAAGTGACTCTGTCAATAAACATAATCCTCTCCCCATGTCAAAAGCTGAGCTGTAGGTGCTGAATCAAAGCCTCCGAACAGATTGAGATACAAAACTAAACAGAGAGCTCTTTGTGTTCACAGTCTTGTCACTGATCTTTTTCCTATCTCTGACTAATGCCATTTTGAGTCCATGCTTATCTTCTCTCCGAGCAAGTGCTGGTTTTTATCTGTTTTCCAGTGGTTCAAAGCATCACATTAATATTGTGTTTGCTTCACAGACTTCCGTAATTATGAAAAGCTGATTCCTGCAAACGGAAGCTAATGGAGGCTTCAGATTAGGATGATCAAACATACAAGGGAATGTTCTGAAGCGGCCGTCTGCTGCTGATTTCACTGTTTCTTTTTTTGTCTAGAATGAAAAATTGAAAAATAAAGAAATAAAATAAAAAAAGAAAGCTGAATTCATCTTACAGAGCTGAGGCCTCCTGGAGGTGTGTTGCAAATCCCCTTTGAATGGATGGAAATCAGGCCTGCAAGCCTCCCCAGGGGGGCTCAGGAGAGTCGAAGGCGAGGCGTGGAGGGAGAGATGTGAGGCAAACAGTGTGTGTGAGGTGAATTTGAGCCAAAAATCTCCTTCACGCTCCTTCTCCTAAATCCTAACACACAGACATGAAACACATATTGGTATCATTCAGTGAGCTTCACACTTCCTGGGACTATCATTATGTCTGACGTCGCCATATATCTGCTTAGAAATAACAGAAAAATGACTTAGTCGAACTTTAGTGAGAATCATCAGATCTTTAAGTTTTCTTAAAAGTAATCCAGTGATTGGATGAATGGATACCTTTCCAACAGGAAGTGCTAATAGCTAATTTTACCAGTTTGATAGAATGTAAACACATAAAAAAACAGGTTGAAAGACAACACTAGTACCTACCTGTAGCTGACATTACAACAGCCCATTTGCTGAGTTGTTCCCCTCCTGATGGCTTTATTGTTTTCTGTCATTGTTTTGTTTTACACCTGTGTGTTAGTTTCAGCATGTTTCAGATGAACAAAAGCATTTTTGACTTTTGGACTCTCCTTGAGCTGAACTGAAGAGACACACACGGTACTGATTATGTCAGAGACTCGCGCAGTGGATAATGGAATTAACGCTGTAATTACGTTTTCTGATTCAGCTGAAGCCTACAATCAAACTGATTTATTATATCAGACAAAATTTTTATCAGCCCACATGGTACAGCCACTAACACACACCGTGTCTTACCAATGGACCAGCTAGAGAAAGTGTCATGTGATGACATGAACAATTTAACTCTTGATGATCTGATTTCTAGCCTAGACACAAAGATAGATGGATACTGGTGCTGTTTTAATCACATCGTATAATCGCACCCACTTCCTCCTCAATGATTTAATGTCATCAGACTGGAGAATTAGCACCACCAGCTGTTTATCTCAACGCCCCCATAAATGTTCAATAAATCCTAACATTTATTGAACAGAGGTGAATGAAAGTGCTGTATAATTACTATTTTCTTTTGAGCATTTTCTTGAAATCAGAAAGAAGAAGCTATCGGGACAGTGGCAGGAGGCTGGGACAGCAAGGCTCTGAAGACAACCTCGCAAATTACAGGGATATTAGGAACACGTGT
Organism: Toxotes jaculatrix; assembly: GCF_017976425.1. Classification (NCBI taxonomy): domain Eukaryota; kingdom Metazoa; phylum Chordata; class Actinopteri; family Toxotidae; genus Toxotes; species Toxotes jaculatrix. The sequence continues at coordinate 19,240,237 of NC_054406.1, forward strand.
AGACTCAATCTGAAAACTGTCAGGGCAGGAAACAGAACAGAGGTGACTAATGGGCAGCAAGTCCTGAATTGAATTCAAGCCTGGATGTATGGAGGAGAAAAAGACATATACATCCCATCGACCCCACTGAATGTAATTTTCCCTCCAAAAGCCTGGCCTGAGTGGCTTGTAGGACCAAATACTGAAATGAAGTGAAACCCAAACCTTGTGGTTTAAAAACTCACAGTATAAAAGAAAAATAGATTTTTATCACAGCACAGGATATCAACAGCACAGGTGTGATGTGGGCCCAGGCAAATGGATTAACCCATGTATTCTCCATTGGAGTGTCAATTGAAAGTGCCTCTCTCTATTGATCGCTCCTTGATGTATTCACTTGTTGGGCAAGTTTCTTTTGTAACTGTCCTAGTTATAGCAGATATTTGGAGTTTAAGACATGGTGTTAATTTAACACAAACCCAGCAAACCCAGCATTACTTGCACACAATCCTTTATTGTGTGCAAGTAATAAGCTTTTAATCAGTTTAATGTTTACAAGTGACTCAGTGAAGTTTGTATTTGGGCTGTGTGTATGTGTGTGTGTGTGTGTTCGGTTTGGCTATAACTAAAAACCTCTTGCTCCAAACAGTGCAGCCCCCTGCCATCACTATCACCACCAACACCCCTAGGTTATTGCCTATACCAGCCCTGTGAAAAATGACCAGAAGAAAAATCAATTCACATATCCATTTAGACATCAGGGTCGGAGGTATTCTAACGGAGGAAAAACAAATCTCTCTTTTTCCCCTTAAAATGTCAGATACACGGGTCATTGATCTACTGTCCTTGTTTATTAAACTAATTCTTTATCATTCAAAATTGTGAAATAGAAGAAAACAGCAGGCTTATGTCCGATTCCATATAGTATCAACATAATATATTCATACAGCATTGTATTATGTATTATACAGTATATCTTAATGAAATTTTGCGATTTCTGGTCCCTTATGTTTGTCCTTTGTGCCTCTGGGCAGCCCACAGTGAACGTGAGTTGGATTGTATTTGGACGTATTATGATTTATCCTCTAGAAAACTAAATTAGCTGAGATTTATATACAGAATGAAAACCGCTCGCAAGGACAGTGATGAGAGGTGCCTGAGTGAAAATAAGCCTCACGACCCAGAGGACAATTTCTGACCCCAATAAGCTGATAGTGTACCAAATAAAATCAGTTCGGTGCTGATGACCGTTTTTTTTTTTTTCTTCAAATATGTGAGAAAAAATAATCATCTCACACGCTCAAGTAAAATTTAACAGTCCCGTGCTAAAAGCAGAACTCAGCACATGCAATATATATGAACCTCATTCTGATAGCAGCAGTGGTATTTGCTTTTTGCTGCTCTCTTTCCCTGCAAGTAGGCTGCTTAATCAGAGGCCAACAAGCCAACTGTGGCCATTATCTCAAAAAAAAAAAGAAAATTTATTAGCTGTGAGGAATTTGCACTATATGTTCACAGCTCTTCACCGCACATCTATAGCATGAGGGAATTAACTCTTCATCCGCGCTATTAAAAACACACTGCATAGTGAATATTGCTTTCAATTCCCCATATCCCATAACAGAGACTTCCATACCCAGCTGCTCTCATTACCGCTGCTGCTTATTGCAAACAATTTTTCCTCTGCTCTGTGATCGCAACCAGGTACACCAAGATGAAGACAGCCACAAACATCTACATCTTCAACTTGGCCCTTGCCGATGCCTTGGCCACCAGCACGCTGCCTTTTCAAAGTGCCAAATACCTGATGAACACCTGGCCGTTCGGGGAAGTCCTGTGCAAGCTCATCATAGCCATCGATTATTACAACATGTTCACGAGCATCTTCACCCTCACCATGATGAGCGTGGACCGCTACATCGCTGTGTGCCACCCGGTCAGGGCGCTGGAGTTTCGTACGCCAGTCAAAGCTAAGCTGATCAACGTGCTCATCTGGGTGCTGTCCTCAGCGATCGGGGTTCCCATTATGATAATGGCTGTGACCAAAGTGGCAGATAATGGTGAGACTGTGTTTTCTTCCACCGTTTTGTCTTTCTTCTTTTTGTATTATCTAAAGTCTTAATGTCTTAATAAAGTGTTAACCATCTTCCAGACTTGGGTAAGAGGTAAATCTGTAAGTGCTGTGTCTTTGTGAGAACTTCACACAAAATAAGAGCAAGAATAATGTGATTATGACTCCAGTCCCACCCATGAGCCCAGATGATCCTTAGTGCATAATTTGGGTGGAGTGAGTGGAAAAGCCTCTGAAATAATTCGACTGCTACATCTGAAATCTCTCCCTTGAAACCAAGCACTTCAACCAGTGGTTGAAGCCCAGCATTCCCAGTCATTGTGTTGGTGGACAAACCACACCATGTCAGTGCCAGTGCTGGAGGCAGTGTGGCTTTTGTGTAGCAAAGTGTGAAGTAAATCCTTCTTCACACATATGGGCACTGGAGACCAGACAGGCTCCCATTCATAGTGAATGGAACTTCCAAATAACACCCATGATCAGAAGCACAGCTGCTTTCTACTCCAGCTCCACTTTGTAAATGTACTTGAGATTAAGTGGGCGGGAAGCTGATTCTTATGCTTCCAATTAAAAATAGATTTTATTTTAATGAAGAACTACGACTTGATGGGGAACTTACTTGGTTGGCCACCAGCAGAGTTGCATCAGGAGAAATAACTGAAATGACTGAAGTGTGTGTTTTCAGTACAGCTGTTTCTCTTTAGCTTTTTAAATCCACAAACCAGTATCTGTCTAAACCTGCTTGCAACCCTACTGTGACTAATTCTGTCTAACGCTACCTGCCTTTTTTTTCCCCAGGTAAAACCATGTGCATGCTGAAGTTCCCTGACCCTGACTGGTACTGGGACACAGTGACTAAGATCTGCGTCTTCATCTTTGCGTTTGTGGTTCCCGTGATGGTCATCACCATATGCTACGGCCTGATGATCCTTCGTCTGAGGAGCGTTCGTCTGCTCTCGGGCTCCAAGGAAAAAGATCGCAACATGCGTCGCATCACGCGTATGGTGCTGGTGGTGGTGGCTGCCTTCATCATCTGCTGGACCCCCATCCACATCTTCATCATTGTGAAGACCATGGTGGAGATTGACAGCAGGAACCCCTTCGTGATAGCCAGCTGGCACCTCTGCATCGCCTTGGGCTACACCAACAGCAGCCTCAACCCGGTCCTCTATGCTTTTTTGGATGAAAATTTTAAGCGATGCTTCAGAGATTTCTGCCTCCCCTGCCGGACCCGCGTGGAGCAGAACAGTCTGAGCAGAGGCCGCAACACCACCAGGGAGCCCGTGTCCGTCTGCGCTCCTACAGAAGGAGGGAAGAAGCCAGCATGACTAGGCATGGACTGGGTCCCCCATAGCTCTCGCTCAAGGAGGATCCAACAAGATCTGCAATCAGAGGTCACTCAGATCTCCACAACAGAGTTTTAAAACATCTTTTCAACAACAAAAGCTAGTCCCAAAATACAGTGGTTCCACTTACTGTCTCTAGTTTGACTGACATACTGGAAACTGAACAGCTATAGATAATGGAAAATAAGTTTCACTCTAATCTAACTTTCTATTAAAGTTCTGATAAGAAAGTGGAATCTTTTCTGACACAGTACGTGTGATGCCTTTCAAAGGCAGTGACAGTAGATGGGATGAAAGTGAGAGCCCACATGAGTAAACTGATAAACTGATAAAACAAGGTTGCAAAACAGAAAATCCCCAGCTCATGATTTGTCTGTCCAGAAGGACCAGGGTATGAGAGTACAGGACTTTTTGATGATGCAAAAAGGACAAGGAAAGACCTGCAGGTTTCTGTCTTGTCAAGCGAAGAATTCATCGTTCAGACACGACCCATCAGAGAACACTGTAATGAAACAGATGGCCTCTGTCAGTGTGAATAATGAAACAATGGCTTTGTCATTTCTTCTAAGAAACACGTTTTTTTTTTTTTACCTCTGTCTCTCAGATCAGTCTACCTTTTGTCTCTTTAAAATCAACACAAAAAAATTAGCCTTACTGAGCAGAACCATGCCACTGATGCCCACTGACAGCTGGATGATGGATTACAGCATCGTTTGTTGCACAACAAGGTCATCCACTGTCTACATGGAGAAGTGGGGAACTCTTGTTTGGGATTCTGCGTGATTCATCATTTATCTATTTATGTATTTATTTATTATTAGTTAAAAAAAGTAGACATTTTCCCTTTGTTTATTCTCTTTCAACTGATGTAAAGATCTGCCTCTGTCAACTGTGCTGAAAGACAAATTTGGGGCTCAGTGTACCATAAAAGGCATGAAATCATAATGTCCCCTACTTTGTGGGGTTTTGTGCTCAGATGGGAAAATTCGCAGTAGCATTAAACCACTGACGCTTGGAGTTCTATGGATTTCTTTTCAGCGCACCTATTTGACTTTTATAGAGGGTGTTGAGCCTGCAGAGATCCCCTGAGCAGAATGATAAACTTGCCACTGAAGAGCCCTGTTTGCAAACACAACACTTGGTTTCACCTTATTGGTTTACTGTCTAGAACAAACACAAAGTCAAAGAACATGCCTCAACTTGGACTGAGAGCAGCTCCATCACAGAGTAGATAAAGACGCCTTGTCCTGATGTCAGCAAACAAACTGCTTCAAAGACATTATTGATCTGCTTTTCAAAAGAGCAAAAAAAGCCTTTTTATCTGTCACATTAAATATCTGTAGCACCGTTAAAACATACTGAATGGCATTAGCCGGAGCTGTAAATTATTCTGGGTAAGTCTGGGTAATTTATTTAGATCAGATCCTGACACCAATCAAACTGAAGACATCAATCAGTGGATGCCAAGAAGTTAATGACCACTCCAACTTTGCATACCAGATGAGGAATGTAAGCAGTAATAATGCAGTGTTGATCGTAACTGCTCTCGTGTGGAAATATTTTGAAGGCTAAATATATGTCGACATGTAAACATGTCGGGATATGTCACAGTTTTAATTAATGACGGATTCTAAAGTTGCCGTCCTTAGAAATGTGGAGCTGGCGAAACACGTCCAAACAGAATATGAATCAAAGAAGATGAATAATAAAATGGGAGAAGTTAATAAATGTGAATTTGTACATAATATAAAGCTTTTGCATTTTAACAAATTTGGCTTCAACAGTTAAAATGACTATGAGGTGTAGCTGTGATTCTGTATGCTTTCTTTACGCTGTGGATTTCAGTATTTCACCTAAATGCTTTTGGCTCATGTGGTTCAAATATAAAAAAAAAAAAACAAACATAAAATATATATAAGGGAAGGAAAGACAACAATCCAATGCTTGGAAATGGATTTCTGCTCTGTTTACAAACTGAGCAATTTACTTGTGGATTGACTGTAGAGTTACCCACAGAGATAGAGACGATAAATATTTACTTTCCTGTGTGTAGTAGGAGACTGACATTTTTGAAGTGTGATACATTCCTGAATATCTTCTTACAGTGACACTGGTGATTTAAAGTGTACTGTATTGTATATACCTGCTCTCTGCTTAGCTTAGCTTTGACCAAGTGCTGCATCTGTCAGGTGTGCCGAATATCTCTCATTATTTTTGCAAAATCGAATTATACAAGGGCAAAATATATAGAATTAGTTTTCCAAAAAATAAAAAATAATTAAAACACGTTATTATATTTTGGGAAATCACCAAAAGGTAATTATTTCCATTGAATTGGTGGGTTTAAAAAACTGTAATAAACCATGTGCATTCAGGGTTTGATCAAAGTTTAAGTGTGTGGGTGTGTGTGCATGGATTTTCATTTAATTATCACATGGGGATGACGAGCTAATATATGTTTCTTTGTGCAGTTTGCCTTCACTCTGTAAAAGCAGAATTAGCCTAATTGTCTTTCTTTAAGATTCAAGTTGTTTCAGTTGTTGGATACAGTTACATAAAAAAAACCTAAAAAAAAAACCAAAAAAAAAAACCCATGTTGTCATTGATGGAATTTTCTCTACATGTTCGAGCTGAAAAGGAACAATCAGTAATATTTTACCACATCTTTGCACAAAGTGACAATTACAAAGTAGCAGCAGTATCCAAGTGTTACTGATCAATACTGAACATCCAATGTTGGCTTAATGGCTGCAGAGGTTTCAAGCACCCCACCCCCATGACCTCTGACCTCTGCTATCATGAATTATGGAAGAGCAAACTGCAACTGAATAAGCTGTAATGTCAAAACGTTTCCCACCAAAGCCCCATTTCCCCTGGCAGCTCTTCCCCACAGTTTCACACACTGGAACAAAATGACAAATTTAAATTACATTCATGAATCAGGCATCACTCCATCAAAAAGTTACTCAAATATTCTTTGAAATGAGCTTTAATTGCCGTAGCTGCACTGTGCAGCAAAACTGCTTCAGCCACCAAAACCTCATCAGAGCTTTTTTTGTTCACAGGGTATTAAAATAAAGGTTCATTTAACCAGCCAAATTACATTTCAAAAATATTTCACGGGTGAAGAAAAACTGAAAATATCCATGTAAGGTCACTGTGGTACGGTTAAGATTAGGAAAAAAAAACTGTGGCAACTAAAACATTTGGTTAAAGTTATGGCAAGATCTATAGAGAAATTAATTTCTACATCACATCTACTACTCTACGCAAAAGACACACTACTTCCTGCATTTTATCTAAACTGGTCAGAAACATACAATATGGATATAATTCCAGGTGATACTGCATTGAGATATTAAGCTTGGAAACAGTTTTGTTTTTGTTGTTGTTGTTTTTTGTTTTTTTTAATACCCTTTTGTGAAATACCTCATGATGGTTTGCTAATCAGTGATTCTCCTTAGTACCAAACCATTTTTATGGCAGTTATGTTATGTTCCATGAATTAACAGCAGCTTATCTAGTTAAATGACACTGCGGGAAACAGTTTGTAAGGTTGGGAGGGATGGATGCAGAGCCCTGGCCAGCGTGGTGAGGTGGCAGAGCTGAGGCTGGTGCTCAGGAGCAGGGAAGAGGAGCTGAGTGTGCCGAGCTCCTACTGATTACAATCACTGCTACTCAAGAGTTTAATTACTGATTGCTCCTTTAATCTGTCTCCTTTGTTCAGCCCTCCTGCACTTGTTTTTGTACCTTTGTAATTTACCGCGCATTAATATTGTCATTAACTATTTCATCATTTTTTTCCCTATTTGATATACAAATGCTTTACATTGTAAACTCAATGCCGAAAAGCCTGCGTGAATATAAATAACTGTACATTTGTGTAAAATGCCAATTTGTTGTATAACCACTGACTCCAGTGCAGTGTATAAGGCAATTGTGCTGATGAGACTTGACTTAGTTCTTTTGCGGTGTTTATATTTTACTTCCTAGCTTCTTCTTGTGCATCTGTTGTAGAAAACATTTCTAATGTTTTAAGCCTAACTCAGATTGTTGGCAAAAATAAATAAAACAAAATGAAGCTGAGAGGAAATTGCTCGAGCTCTTTTTCTTTAAAGCCCTTGTTTTGGTTTCCTGGAAACAAGAGGAAATGGGATAGCATAATATTTTCTTGAAAATTATGGGGCTCATAACAGAATAATCCATCTTGTAAGACCATGATTCAATTTAAACGTGGAGAGTGCTTCAGAATAGTCTGTCATGACATTGGTTTGCAAAGTGCATTTCCACTGGTGCTCGGATAAACACACAAGAGATGGCCTGAGGCTGCTCTGAGTCCCAGATTGTGCTATCCACCGCAGTCAGAAAATTAAACATCCAACTCTGGATCTCCTCGGCAAATTTAGACCAGCATCTTACAGTCGCCATGGAGACCAGCAGCAGCACCACAGCCACAAACATGCTCCAGTGAAAGAACTGAAGAGTTTCGATTTAATTATGGAGGTTTTCTTCACCAGCAGCCACTTATCAATTATCCTGATTGCTCTATCCACTACAGCAGAGGAGCCTCCCTGCAGATTAACCGAGGGCTGGCCTCCGAACGAGGGGAAGGCTCATATCCCTGATGTGATATTCAACAGTAGCTCAGCATTTGTATTCTAATATGCAGGATACTGTGCTGCTGCTCCCATCATTGCCATTCCCAACATCTTGGTGAAAGACCTTTTCTCCTAGAATTTACATTTCAAGGAGACAAGTGTGTGGTCTAAGGTAAGGGAGTTTTTCTTTGCAACTGTCGCCTTAAGTGCTTGCTCTGGGGTCAGGGCCTGGGTCTCTGTAAAGCGCTCTGAGACAATTTGGATTGAGGAAGGCGCTAAATAAATAAAATTGAATTGAACTGAAAGATTCAATTTTTAAAAAAACCTAGCACATTTATTTTTCAACATAGCTCCTATGTTTCTAAATTAACACACTGAGTTGTGGATTATATTGATCCCCTCTTTGCAGACAAACAACAGCGATAACGTTATCGGCACTGAGAAATTGGTGACCACTGAGCTCTTTCTTCATCTCAGTGAAGAGGTAGGAGTCTGAGAGGCTAAATCAGGTCAAATCAGGCCAAGGACCTCCTTGGGTGATAAGCCTTTGAGAATAAGATTGCAGATGACTGCACAACAGTGATGTTGTCCATGTTCTCACACAGACCTGAGCTGCTCTTTTCAATTACCTGAAACAGAAATAAGAGTTATTAACTTTAAATTTTCTGCATAATCACTCAAAGAGTTGAACTGCACGCCCATGTAATGAGAGCTGTATAACTCATCTCCTTCTGCCTTAGGCTATGAACTTATCGATCACCGCTCATACACAGAGAAATGTAATGTTGCCTGAATAACAGTTTTTGAAACTTTTTAATGAATTTATCAGCCAGGTCACACATAGCACTTGGTTAAGCTTGGGGAAAAAATCCTTGTCCATGTTAAACACAATCAGTCTTGCATTTTGTGCACCGCCACCATACACTGCCTCCTCACACCTTGCAATACAAAACCACAGCACTTTCATCCATCCATCCATTTTCTATACCGCTTGATCCGTCAGGGTCATGGGGGGAGCTGGAGCCTATCCCAGCTGACTACAGGCGAGAGGTGGGGTACACCCTGGACTTGTCGCCACTTAATCGCAGGGCCGACACACAAAGACAGACCAACCACAAACCGGGGGGTTCAAACCTGGAACCCTTTTGCTGTGAGTTAGAATATAAGTGTGTTTTTTGTAAGACATGGGCTTTGTGAGGTTTTAAATGTATAAATGTGCACTGTCTTGATGTTCAAATCAAAACTCTGCCAGGTTAAATGCACTTCTCTCCAAGCAAACTCTACTTAAGTACATAATACACACATCTATCTTTCTGCCTGTTGAGTTGAAACACCAACTCTCCGATGCAAATTGGGTATTGAGAGCTTTTTTGCCTCATAAAGTAGCTTGAATTGGGTCAAACAAGCATGAGGCAGCACACATAGATGTTATTGTTTGAAAATGGTCATTCAGTTCAAAACCATGTAGAGAACAGGCTAATGGAAACGGATGAGGAGAGGGTCCTTGAGTCTAAATGCCTTTCAGGGACATTCATCAGCTACAGGAATGGGCCCGTGGTCTTCAGAGAAAATACTGCAGATCAGAACAAGCGATCAATAACATGCAGTATGGATGGCATTATGCTCTTTTCACTGTGTTGAGATTATAAAGAATGGCGGCAGAGAGAAGAAAGAGTGCAGTATTAGCAAAAAAGAGCAGTGTTAGAGGATTAGAGAGGGCAAGAAGTGATGAATAATGTATGTCCAATGCATGTGTGGAGAATAAGAATACAGTCAAACGCATACGAAGGGATTTAGGCAGCGATTGTTGCAGCCTTCACTCAGCTACGTCCCAGTGTAGTTTAAACCTTTTGTATGAGCATTTTAATGTGATGTAACTAGATGTAGAAATTAGCAAATACAACACAACAGCAGCAGAAAATAAGGAGGACAGCAAGGTAATCTGCACCCAGATAAATAAAAAGTAAGAAGAGCTGGTAGAGGTGATGAACACACACCAAGGTTGGTGAAGGTTAGTGTTTGTTTTGTTTTTGGGTTTTTATTTTTATTTTTTATCCCCATCCGTATCATACTGTTTATCACACCTATTGACATGGCCCATTAATCTCAGCTTCACTCCCAAGGTTACTGGCCTGCTCGCACATTTTCATTATAACACCTCCTGCATCTGGAACTAGCTGCCCCGACGATGGATTTGCTAAATCCCGGGGTTAGGGATTTGGTCTTACTTTATGATGCATATATTTGAGCTTTTACCTCAAACTTTTCAAATTTCACCAAGCCAGTTTCTCAGTCCACAGAGCTTACTGAACACTGCTCCACAGAGCCGCATCAGTTAAACCTACACACCAATCACTGCTTGTCAGCACCCTTTAACTGCAACAAGAATCTATACATTTACTGTGTGCTAGTTCAGTTTTGGACTTAGGTGTTAATTGCATTAGAGCTTGGCTGAACTTTGGTGAGTGTGGAGGGGAGGTGTAATTAGCTGGAAACCACAGGGTGCATGTCCTCTGTTCTTCTGTAGGATGCATTTTAACTAGAAACTGACTATACTTTGAATATGGAGGTTACTTACTCTGGAGTCCTGTGATGAGAAGACATTATTTTTTTTACTGATTTCTGTTATTAACTCTAAGCCAGACACAAAGGAAGAGATGGAAATGAAGAACAACATGCAACAACAAGTTCAAATCACATCAAATCGATTTTCAAATCTATTGTGAGTATTTTTACTGTCAAATGGAAAAGCAAAGGTCCTAGAAAGACACATCAGAAATGCTCCTGTATTTGACTGACAATTGAGGCAGCACAGACATTGAGACCCTGTCTCGAGCTAGCTGCTAACTGTAGCCTACAAGCTCAGAACAGACAGTGCTGTGCGAGTGATATAGGAAGCCAAGGTCATGATGTCACATCCAGTCAAGTCAATTTTATTCATATAGCACCAAATCAGTTACCTCAGGCCACTTTTCATAGTAAGCAGGTCTGAACCTGCTTCTTTATAATATTATTTACAGAGACTCAATATGAGAAAGCACTTGGTGACAGTGGTGAGGAAAAACTCCCTTTAAACAGGATGAACTGGGCTCTGGGTGACTATAACACAGCACAGCATTTACCTCCATGAACCTAGAACCGAGGTCGACTACTCAGCTATCTAATCAAAGCTTAGTCAGTCATTATCGACAGGTTGGCAGGGTTACATCAGTGTCTCTGAAAAAATGAAGCATGTTAAGATAAGATAAGATTAATAAGCATCCACAACAGCTGCTGAAACCGTTACACTTCAACCTCCATGAAAACTTACAGCTGTGGCCCTTATGCTTTTGTAACTGAAACTCACCACTGTTCTCTTCTAAATTCAGTGTTCAGTGGTGTATAATAAACAACAATATCAGATTATTTTTTTTTTTTCAAACTACTGTCTTTATCTGAACATATGAAGAAAGTCACACAGCATACTGTTGAGAAGGGCTCTGCTCCAAGGCTGGATTTTCAGTCACTGTCCTAGTTACAAATCTCTGTGGGATTTTGAATTAAATTTCGGCTTCACTTCAGCTCTCTACGCCATAAAAAGATGGTAAAATGAAAATATTTTATTGGCCTTATGGAAACAATTTCTCTGGGAACACAGACATAACCACATTTTGATGAGTATATACACAGGCAGGGGAAGCATCATCAGACCAAAAAGTTCTCTCTTTCGTGTTCTGATTGTTTTCAAACAAGAGACGAGAAATGTAATTTGCAAATCAGATCTGTTTGCTGATATTTGTACACTGTCGCTGAAAAACAAACAAACATGCAATTCATTTCAGTAGGACACTTTTGAATTATGCAGAGATGTCACACATACTGTATGTATGAAAATCTACACTGGATTCACATCCAGTGTAGGTTCAGGTGCTTTAGGGAAATGCTGCCAAATGCTTTTATAAACCGAGTCTAAACTTTAAAATTGCTGTACATCATTATTTACTTCCAGCCCTGTCACCGGCTCAGCTCAAGTTGTCATGACTACAGAAAGCTCTGCTAGTCCATAACTGGTGCAGGCCGCTGCCAGCAGAACGTGACTGCTGAACTGCAGATTGTTTTAATCCACGGAGCTAACGTCTGTGAGAGACTGAAATCAGAAGCAGATAGGCTTCATCGTTTACAGTAGACTGCATGTGGACATAATGACGGGGCTTACCCCGCAGCTTACATTTAGCTGCCCACCTTATCAGACTCATACAGGGTTTTACTCTGGCCTGTGTGTGGCTGTTGGTGCTGATAGAGGCGGCTTTGATGGACCGCATGAGTAGCCCCATGGGTGCTGAGACAAAAGAGAAGCTCTCCGCTGGCCTGCCTGCCAGTCAGCCACACCCGGCCCTCCATTATAAGAGACAAAACCGCTGCACTTTCCATTTCAGCAATGAGTGTTCGCTTCATTCATCTTCTCTCCACACCTGAGGTGGCCCAATTATGTGGTCAGCTGGTCAGAGTCAGCAGCATAAGGGATCTTATCCCTACACAGACACATGTGCTGTTCACATTCCTCCATCACAAGTCACACAAACGTGGGTTTTCTTTTTAGTTTAGGAAATTTTAAAAAATGATGGCTGGAGTCGCAAATAGCATTTGAGTGGTGCATTTATTTACAGGCCAAAAAAAAAAAAAAAAACTACCACAAAGCAAAGCAAAATTAACGAAAATCAAATCCACCATCCACCATCGCCTAGAGCACTTTGTTGGCCGGAGCATTATAAACCCTAAGCCCCTCCCACAACCAAACAATTTACAATCAATGCATTAAATGAGATCTCTGGTCACCACATCTTCAGAATCAGGTCCCACATTAAACCCACAACAAAGCACAAATCATCATTTCAATAATTCACACATACATGAATCTGCTTCATCATATCATCCATTATATTAATGTCAAACCAAAATCCCCCCTCCCACTCAGTGGAACCTGGTATGGCCCGCAATTAAGCAGCTGCACAGGTACCTCCTATCACTATATAAGGCAGCCTTCTTCAGCTGCTCTGCTTCAATCCCCTGGTACAGAGAAGGAGAGGACTAAGATGGCAGCAGCACTGGTAAAAGCATATGAGTGAATAAACCCTACCATGTGCTACCAGTGAGCAGTGACGCGGTCTTCGTCACACCATCTGAGTCCCCTTACTTCTCTGATGACAGACAGTATTCCCCTGCCTTGAGGCCATTACCATTACCAGGGGCAGGGAAATATAAAAACCTGTGATGATTTCAGAGCTCAGACTGGTTCACATCCTGAAATCAACAGAAGTCAAGGAGGCTATTTTATCACCCATCAAGTTCCTTCACCTACATCTGCCTCTTAGGAACAACACTGACACTGTGAAGGACAGAAATGTGAAGGAACTATTACAAGTCTGCAAAATCCTCAGTCTGTACATTGTCAACAGCTCCAGTAAGAGAGAACTATGGTTCAGTTGATGCTCAACTCTTGGAAGCAGCACCGTAGATGATATGATCCCACACATAGATCTGTTCTTTTTCAGTGCATTCACAGTTGAGAAGCCCCCAAATCCCTTCATCAGACCACAACCAAACCACCCTCTCTCTCAAAGAGAACCATATCACACACAGAAAACCCTGCAAGCTGTTCAACATACCCAGGACAAGTAAATGGGCCCCAGACAGCACTGAGCAATCACAAGAGGCAGGGAACAGTGAAGAGATTGGATCATTACTAGAAGAGCTCATAGAATACAGCTTCTCTCCTACTAAAATACAAATGTAAATTATATCTTCAAGAGAACAGAAACTATTTGAAGACAGCACAGACTCTAACTCCTTCCGAGACGAGTGCAACCCTCAGTCTGAGCCTGAGGAGCTGGTCATACACGATGGAGACATACTGACTGAACATGTGAAACACACTTGAAAAAACTACAAAACATGGAAAAGATGTTCAAAGACAAGCAAAATCCCCCTAGATCTCCCCATTACCATGAACGAGTCAAAAACAGAGCAGAGACACCAACCAGCCGGTCCCAATAAACGACCTCAAAGCAGATTAGACTTCTTCTACCAATGAATTTGAGTCTTCTCATTTGCATACATTTCTATAGAAACATGAATGACCTCAAATACAAGAACAACTGTTGTAACTGGTTGTCAGCTAACGGATGCTTTAGAGAGAAATCAATTTAGCTTGTCTGCAGCTTCCATCGGAGACTAGATGAAGATGAAAGAAGCCCTCTCTGAGCCCGGTGGACTCGCCCGTTGTGGGTCCTGACTCACCTCGTCTCACAGTTCAAAGATTCACTCCTGCTAATGAGTCTGAGTATCTGAGTATCTGGCGCCACCTCAGCATTCATATCACATGTGAAATCATTAGACACAAAATGAAAAGGGAATGTCAAGAGGCGAGCTGCATTTTGTCTCAAATGCCAATCTCAATTTGTGCTGCTGCAGCTGAGAAGGTGGGAGTCCATGGGGGGGGGGGGGGGGGGGGGGGGGGGGGAGGGGGCACAAATGGTCTCTGTATCAGTGACATTAAGATCTTGTATTCTCGTTACTGGTCCGTTAAAAAAAGCCTCCCCCTACATTAAGTCATGGTGCTTGGTGGAGCAGGTGATGAAATGAAGCTGCTAACACCAGCTATATATGGAATATTAATACCGCAGGGCAGAGCAGCACATTAAGAAGAGCAGTAAACCTTTTATCAGTTTTACATCCTTCCTTGCACATGTTCTTCCATTTGTTCCTTTGACACACTGCCCAGCAGCTGTTTGATGGCTCTGAGGTTACACTCATGCCATCTGCTTCCTACTACAGGCTGAACTTCACCACTCTGATTGGTCATTAGGTCTATTCGTCACATCGTTTCTTTGAGCGTGCTTGTCGTCTGAATACCAAGTGTGCAGTCATGCAGGCGGTATCACTGATCAATAATATATAATATATAATATATATAAGATGCATTAAGTCAGTAAAATTGAGTGTGTTCTCTCTCTCTCTTACACACACACATACACACACACACACACACACAAGCAATCTGAGCCAGCGCTCACTGCTTCATGTCAGATAACTGTATTTCTTCTGGCACTGACAGCTTTTTCCTGACAACACACACTGCTGACACAATGAAAGACACGTCCCGGCACTTCCAGTGACTAAAGGTGAAATCTCCACAGAAATGAAGCGCACACACACACACACACTGCGCTGCACAGTGTGTGCACATGCTGTGATGCTGCGTTGATTTGCACATGCACACAATTTCACATGCAGCCATCTTTTAATGCTACAGTGCATGTGAATCCATGAACCCAGTGCCATCTGTGCTCACTGTGCACTTCCACATGATGTACTGTTATTAACAGAGTAGAATCTATAATATGAGTTAGTGGACAGATCATTGATCACTGAGACTGATTTAGAAAATCTGTATTCAGAGTCAGCCCTAACCTGATAGAGTATTACTCATTAGTAAACATTACAGGCCAGTGGACGACACACGTGTCACTGCTCTTGCTACTGCCAATTATGTGTGCTGAGGCACTGGGAGATTACAGTTTCCATTTCACATTTCTCCACAAGAAGGCTTTATGCTTCGATCCTATTAATCCTACCCCCAGCCCGAATTAGATTGAGATTAGAACTTTTTGTATTCACCAAGAAGAAGAGGACAGAAGACCCTGTCTTTTTACAATACATGCATATACAATATAATATTCAGTCTTTTAGACTTTTATACAGTAACCAAACTCTTTGGATACAGAGAATCTCTAAGCTATGATTGGTTAATTGCTGTCCAGGGGAGGGGCCAAAGGTAAGCGTTCAATTTCTCAAACCTGCTGCAGAGTATTTTTCAGCTTGGTGTTGGTGGAGGTAGGCAAACAGCATCTCATACCCTCTTTTACACGCAGTGTGCGAAGCATGCGGTGATGTGGCTGCTGGAGCATATCAGGGCTGGGTACATCACGGAGGGTGATACTTTCTCCACAGCTTGGCCAGAGAAAACGCTGCCTGGGATGCTGAAGACGTTCCGCAGCCTGACAAAAAATGAAAAATCAGGATGCATTTCATTTTCTTTGGTACATGCAGAGGGTGTGTCCTGTGTGTGTGTGTGTGTGTGTGTATAAAACATGGCTACACTGACAATCCCAGAGATGTGATGATACACTCATTGTTTGAACATCGAACACTGTGCTCCGTTGAGCCTATTCCACAAAGATTTGTTGTTTGATGATAATGATTATTATTATTACATATTGATGTTACATGTTGATTCTTTTGAGCGCAGGCTTTTGCGAGGAATTCTCAGGCTTTGGGATCTGTTTGGTATAAGTTTTGAGAAAATGAGCTGTCAGCACAAACTTTAAATGGTGGATAATGCCCTTTTCCCAGTAGATGGATGATAATATTACCATCTTAACAGTAAAGCATTTATACATTTATTTTAATTAGCTAATTCAACCCTTGCAACCCTGCCTAAGGAATCTGTGCCAGTGCTAATGGGTGTTGGCAGAGATTAGGCTGATGTGGTGGTGCGTCTCTGTTACTGTTGAGGAATGTACTTAGCACACAGGCTTTTATCCTCTGTGGATTTGGATGAGGTTATCCATCTCTTTCATGATCTCATTTGGATTACTGCGACTCCTTTTTCTATGAGCATCAGTCAAATCTTGTTCAGAATACAGCAGCGGGGATTTCTTTATTTTCCAATTTCTTTACTCTGACCGTGAATGTTGAGAAATTAATTATGATACTTTATCTTTCGCTCTAAAAGCTCCTCTGAAACACGAAGTCTGTTTATCTCATGTTTATTCATGCAGCACAGAGAGAAGGTGCACCGCGTGGGGAAACTACCTGTGGTTTAGGACAAGGATGTTACAGGCTTTTCAACAAAGGAGGTGACAAAAAGGTGATAAAACATTTTAAATCTTTACATGGACCCAACTATCAAACACTACTATGCCTCTAGCAGTCAAAGATCCCACATATAACCTTCTGTTTTGCAGAATGAATGAATGAATGTCGTAATGAGCATGAACAAAGTGGTGGCTGTGCATATTTACATCATCAGTGTCAGTGAATAAATCCTGCAGATGTTTTTTATAAATATTCAGTGACTCTAAATCTTGTAGCCAAGATGATGATTTTATCCAGTTTGGTTACTTGTCGTTGTCGTGTCGTGTGTCTCTGCAGTAATTTATAAGTTGCACAATCTGTGAAAGACTCATCCCCTATTATCTGCATAATAAACACTCAATAGTTTACAGTTTAATGAACAGCAAATTGAGATTTCCAACACTTGTGAATCATCACCACTTCACATCATCACCCGGGCTCGATTGCCAACCTGGCAAGAAGGAGAAACTGTCCCAGCGGTCCCCCAAAGGCTCACTGTGTGGGAGTTGGTTTGTGATAGTTTAATTAATTGAAGCTTTGTTTACAACATGATAAGATCCATGAAGTGGATCCTCTTTTATTACCTGATCTTGAGGCTCTGTCCTGAAGATGGGCTTTCCATAAAAATCTAGCTTTGAAGAATGAAGCTGGTGCTTTTGTAAATATTTTTTCAATTTTCAGTAAGTTCTCTGAAAAGATCAAAACCTGATACTCACCAGCATAACTCCATATTTTCAGACTTTCCCCACTCTGTCTGCGGCCTCAGCCCCAAGTCCACTGGTTCCTGCTGAAGACACAAACCTTTAAAAACAGCTCATGAATACATACTTCTGTTTTATTTTATTTTATTTTATTCATTTTTTTTTTTTTTTGCTGGGGACTATTGTCAGTGTGGATTACTCCACATTTGGTAGTGAGTATTTGGGACAGCATCAAAATAAACTACAGTTGTGTTCATGGTAATGAGGGAACATGTCACCCAGTGCAGCAGTGTGGCTCACTGATGTGTTTTTAATAGTTTTTAGAAACAATGGAGCTCTATGGCCCAGAGGAATAAGACATACCAGGCTGCGGTGCTTGTTAGCAGGAGAATAAATTCACTGTTGCTTTTGGTCTTTTCACTGGATTCATTAACAATCAAAATACAGACTATCACAGACTGGTTTTGTCTTTGACAGTGTAAATAAGCAGTTGTGTACATGCACTGTACACAACTGCATACACATACACACAAGGAGCCTGCAAAAAGTGTATTTATTAAACATGTACTTGCAGATACAACTTGCCTGAAATTGGATTTGTATCATGATTGTTTTCTGTAATTTTAAAAACATTCTACAATTTTTGTGGGGACACTAAATCAGAGACAAACTCTGTTTGATCCAACTATCTGCTGTTAGCTGATCTCATGTGAGATCAGTAAAAACAGTGACAGAGCCAGTTCAGGGACACACTGACATGGGTGAGGACATGACCCTACAGTCTATACTCAAATATATGCCGATGCCACTGACTTATCCTTTGCAGTAGGACCTTCATTATATGAGCTGAAATTGCTTATACACTTTGCATATTCCTAAATTAAATGGTTCTGATTTGGAGCTATACCAGGGATTATCAGGTGAACCTAAATCTGCACACACTCTGAGTCCTGGCACAGTCAGCTGCGTGTATCTGTGTGCTGAATCTGTGACCTGCCATAGCAAGAACATTTTGTGCAGCCAAGATTATATTTTCTGCTCAGAATATATAAATAAAGGCAAATAGGTTTAAGGAGATGTAATGTTCCCAAGACCTAGGGTTAATTTTGTCAGCTACTTTCACATTTATTATTAGTAATGGTAGAGATTTTAGTCTCTGTATAGTCATTGTTTACTAAGATTAGTTGACAAAAGATTTTAAATCAAGGATAAGTATCTTTCAGTTAAAGTTCAGCAAACTGCTTTCATGATTTCATCCAGCTGATTTTAGGTTAAAAGGAGATTCAAATGAGACTAAGCCACAAAATGACAGTTTGTCTGCTCTGATGTTCTTTATTTCAGCAGAACAGACCTGAGAGAGGACAAAACAACGAAGCCCGGAAAGATGCATCATTAGCAAATCCAAAGCAATCTAACTCTTGCAAAATGACTCAGTCTTTCTTTTGACAGATAACACAAACCATGAGTATCCAGAAAAAAGAAAGCCCCACAGTAAACCCTTCCATTATAATGTTCTGTGCCACAGTCCTGGCACAGAACTGTTACAGATTTTATTCTGTAATTTTGTAGGCCTTAGTGGTTGTGTTGTACCAGGCTGTGTTATATTGTATGTAATATATTACATATACGTGTGTGGGTGTGTGTTTTCCTGGGGGGAAAAGTGGTCTCAGACTTTTGAACCCCACTGTAAATGTAATTATTTGACATGTCTTTGTTCACAGCACAAGCTAAGAGAGCTGGCTTCTGCCCAACAGACTTTCCTCAAGCCTAAAACCAATCTCACACATAATTTACTGTGCATTTTAATAACTGGTAGATATCACCAATGGACTATGTTTATCTGGCAGGGTCCTATTCAAAATCAACAAGACCTAACTATCAAATATGTACAGCAATTGAGTCGTGCATGCTTTAGCACGGTGAACATTTCATATCCTCTTTTTCTGTCATGAAAATATAGACAAGTTTTTATTTTCTCCAAACTTTCGTCACCTGTTTTTCATCAGACACAGTTTCTCTCTCGAGTTTCTCTCGTCTGGTCAAATTCATACAGAGAAAAAAGACTGCTGTTATATTTTGTTATATTTTGTCACAATAAGAGCGGCTTACAAAAGCAGAGCGAGATCTAATGATTCCATAACAATTATTATGTATGTGACAGCAGCCCTGATTAACAGCCTGTAGTCACTAATGAAAAGTTGTGCCGCTGTTAGCAACAAATGCAGATGGCTGTCGCGTTAGCAAAGACCTCTGATTTATGTAAACACATCTGAGCAGCGAGGTCTTGTAAATGATATTCATGGTTTTACTCACAAAGGCTTTATCAAGAACCCTACAGGTACGACAGAGGGTCTCATTAGAGATGTTCATTTGAATAGTAGAGCCACACATCAATCAGTATGTATGGATTTATTCACTTGCACACACTGTCCCATATGCACTGTATTATACCTGCACATATTGACGTATGCCAGCCTGGTAAGGTATCTACTGGATTCATTACTGTCACAGATATGCATCCATTGACAGGCCTGAAATCGACAGCATAATTCAAGTTCATCTGCCAAATGTATATATATATATAATCAGTGACACAGCTGCTCTGCAGGAGAGCAGAGCATTAAAATGATGAGCAGCATTAATGCAACACACTCTGTCACCAGTTACAAACCAGCAGTGATAGGAAATATTTTTTATCTTACAAACCAGTTCATGGAAGCTCCAGCAGTTGCTCTTCTTGAGGCACATTTCAGTCCTCTGTTGCTTGAGACAACTTTAGCAGCAACCACGTGAAACAGAAAACTTGAACTGTAACATCGAACACACAGAACATGAGCACAAGATACATAGAAAATGATAAAATAAAACTGAAACAGCAGACTTGGTATTTCATGGATAAAAAATAAAAATTTAGCCGAAGGGTAATAGAAGAAGGACAATCACCCAGCAGCCCCACTGCCAGCTGCAGTATGCTGGAACACCTGTCAATCCACAGAGCTCAGCTTCAGACATACCCTGCTCCCTGAGAGGTGGTTAAAACCTTCAGTGAAACCTTTCAGCTCACTGTTAAAGGGACACAACAAGAGCATTTTATACATACCACTCCACCACAGATGTTAAATGTCCACTCTGGATCTGCAAGAGTTTTGTCAGAGTCTGAGAAAATACATGTTTCACACATGTCCTCAAACTGTCTTTTTTCAGGACATTTTAAAAACAACACAACAACAACATCTACTGCTTCACTGTTCATCTGTATTATTCCAAATATCATAATCACACTGATAGTAGAGGCTACTGTGGAGAGAAATTACAGATTTGTATATATTTGATAGAGATGGGGGTGGTGGGTGTTTCTTTAATGAATTCCTACAATATGTGTTCTGAACCATCACCAAGTGGCCATTAAAGGAAACTTAATGTGCCTCCACACTGGCTTCTCCACATTGTTTGCCTCTCACAGAAGAGCAGGAGAACAACAGCAATTAGCTCTTAGCAAGAAAGCGCAGGGACAAGTGGAAAGATAAAAATAACACAAGTCTCTATTATGGAAAAATAGATTAGGCCTCTAATGTCAAAGGCTAAAATGTGGTTCTGTACAAAACAATAAGAAGTTTGCCGAGCAAAAGACACTGGAACATCGTGATCCTCCATGAATGCGGAGCCTCCGATGAGACATCATCATTATACAACTGATTTAAGTCTGAGATGCTGTGTATTGAGCAGACGCATCTGTTTTAATGGATCAGTTACTAGAAGCTGCAGCACGACGACAGAAGTCTGTGCATACCGTACGTAAAACAGATGATCATGGAGGATCAATTCACCAAAGCATTCCTCTGTCATACTTAACACATGGTAGAAAACACACACTAAACTCCAGTCTTCATAGGCAGTCACCCAGCTAGTTTACTTCAAAGCTGTCTACCTCAAAGCTCTTCATTTGCTGACATCAATTCAGCCTCGGCACCGCCTGCACTGATTATTCTGTGATATTCCAAAACTTAATGGATCCCTTCAAAGAGGCACACCAATCATACTAAAGACCCCAGTTAATTAAATGCAGAGTCCAATTTGCATTATTATGTTACTGTTTTGCAAAAGGTTCGTTCTTTTTTTTTCTTTTTTTCTTTTCTTTTCTTCCCCGAGCAGTCGATACTACCACAACATCAGGCTGATTTCAGGCTTTCTGTGGGCTCACTGACATATTCAGGGCAGCAGCCACACAGGACATTACAGCAAATCATCAAAGTTCTTAAATCCACATCAGGAAAACTATCCATCATGTAACATTCATATCCATCAATAATAATAATAATAATATGAATAATATGAATGATAATACAAGAGGTGAAAACACAAAAAAAAGATAAAAGTTATTTTAAAAAAAAGCTTAAAGAAAGTTTCATTGGGGGAAAAGGCTCATTTACATTCTTGTCACGAGGCAGAAGAGATGACTGATATCGCTCCACATCTACAATTATATACAATATGGAACGAGAGCCAGGAGACAGTTAGCTTAGCAAAAGCAGCTATCCTGGCTCTGTCCAAATGTTAAATGCCGACCATCACCTCTAAAGCTCAACAAACAAGCTCAACATGTCCAACTTTTTCACTTTTTATGTAATTTGGCGAATCAAAATATTCGAGTAAATCATTTGACTCACAGCTGTGTCAGCCGTCCTGTCGCGGTCCCCGTGAATCTGAGCTGCCACACATTATCAGTTTGACAAGTCAAGGATTTTCCTGTCAACGGTGACAAGCAGCTGACCTGCACCTTGACTTATTCATGATAAAGAATCAATGCAGAGCAGTCCTGACAGTTAAGAGAAAAGAATGTAATTGGGCAAATGTTATGACATGTCAAAACTACAATGGTAATGTCAAGGTCAGTAATAATTTAATCTCATTTTGAAAAGAAACACCTGCCCTTATTAAACACACCCTTTAGGCTTATAGTGGAATTACTAATACATATTATTGTGACGGGATATTTATTGATTACAAGGATAAAATGTGAATTCCCTCCAGAGGTTGAATTTGAACGGCTGTGGGATATAAACGACAAGTTGACAGGCTCTCTGGCTCCCTTGGGCTCTCACCACGTCAATGCATCTCCATGAGCCAAGGCTGAAACCTACATTGAAGCCTGGTGTTGGATAATCTTCTGATGACAAAGAGAAAATGGAGAAAGTCACTTGTCTGCAGCCAGAAAACAGCTCTTTGACAGTCTGGTAGTTTCATGATCCTGAAATCCACTTTGCCCATCAGTGAGGTATTTTGGTTCCAAGCACAGAGCGCATTGGTGTACAGGTGGGAGGGGGGAGGCACCAACAGGTGGGAAGCAAAGGCAAAGTGAGGCAGTGCAAAAAGACTCCTTTAACTCTAAGTTCATTCTTTCAGTGCTGTTGAATTTTCTCCAACTCAAGCTGACTCTCCCTATTCTCCATGTCCACTTTTAATTATTCCATGATGGTCTGCTCCCTTAAACTGTTCCATTTACCATGTTGCACCAAAACTACAAACAAACAAACAAATATATAGAAATTAAAAAAATTGGACCCAACCCACTACAATCATACAGAGAATTCTCTGTCTCCAGCAGATCAGGACAGTAAGACAATGGGTCACAAACCAATGCTGCCAGTGAGGAAAAAAAACAAAACAAATCATGGTGTATCTATCTCCAAAAACCAGAAGCCACAACAGAACCAGAGCTGCTCCAGCAAACAAAGCACACGTCACCACACCCTAAATGGATGAGCCACCATTTTTTAAGACCTGCCTGAGGTGGCTACAACAAAAGGGAGACAAATCACTGTAAACAATTAGCAGAATGTTTTATTAAACTGAAGTGTCAAATTAAATTTGTGCCTGGTGTGTGGAAATCAGTAAAGACAGTGGTGTATGACGTGCATGGATGAAGGAAGTGGGTGCAGGTGATATAAGGTGCGAGGCAAAATGTAAAAATGAGCTAAGACAATGTAACCCAGGATGTGGGGTGCCTGTGGAGAGGAGCAGAGAGGTGGAGTGGTTAGACTGCAGTCAGCACACTGAGCACCACAGGTGTTCCAGATCACACTAATCAGCTACCTGCAGAGCAAGCAGAGATACAGGTTAGAACCAGATCAAACCCCAAGAAGACCCCAGGGGTCATCACAGTCTGCTTCCGACACCACGTCAGTCTGCTGCCACTTTGGTGGTTTTATCAGCAAGAGCAAACTAAATGCACAGAGCAACGGTGCAGCAAAGACAGAATAATGCTTAAAATGTATATCAACCATTTTAAATATCACTGACTGATTTGGGAAGTGCTGGATCAAAACTCAAATAAAAAGCCACACCTCTCTCCCTCTGGCTGCAGGTTTGAGGTGCTGTGTGTTCATATCGTGCTGTCCTGCACCATCGAAACAACAACGTCATTAAAACAGAGCATTTAGCTGTGTTACCTCTGATAAACAACCATAAACCCACTGAGAAATCACAGAAACAACTCCAGAATCTTAGATGAACATGTAAGTTTCTGTTCATAAAAATGAAAACTAACTTGTATTAGTGTTCCAAAAAACTTTGTGCAAAGAAAATCAACAGCAAGAAGGCTAGTTGTTGTAATAACCAAAGTTTAAAACTCCTCTTAAAGCCATAAATTGTCATCTTTACGTTGCTGTTAGCATGTGGATAAAACTAACATGATACAGCATGTTGATGATTGAGCTTTAGAGGTGATGGTGGGTCTATTTTTGAACTTTGGACAGACTAACTGTTTCCCTCTGTCTCCAGTCTGTAAGCTAATCAACTTCTGACTCCAGCACCAGGACAAAAACGAGTTATCAGCCCCCCCCCCCCCCACCCCACCCACCATGACAAATGGCCATGATGAACAGAGCACACCAGACAAAATCCACATGGCAACTTCATTGCACTGTATTTTGCCTGGAGCTCCAGATACCAACCAGTACTCCTACAATGAAACACTACCAGGCCCCATGTTCGCCCCGTGTCAAATTAGTTTGTGGCAATTTGATCAAACTAAATTTATTTAGGAGTATGAGACCATGTGAGTCCGCAACATTATGATAAAATTACCGCCTTAAGCCCCAACAAATCACCGCAAACTAGCTGACGCACAGTAAATGAGGGCTTCTGGGGCCCATGGAGGTCTGGAACTTAAGGGCCTTGCCCACTTTGCCCAGTTAGGAATCCAGCTCACATGCTTCCAGATCTTCAGCTACAGCATCATGATCCTCAGAGTGTCACCACCTCCAGGCTCTATCTATATACGTCTGTGCAGCTCGTGGAACGACTACCCTCATCAAAAATAACCACCTCATGATGAGGTCTAATCGCTAAAGACTCTTTCTATCTGTGCAGCTTTTCCTATATTGCACAGCCTATATGCCACATATATTCATGCCATTCATAATTCTCCAAGCCCCTTCTTCAATTAGTCTGTCCTGATTGAACCATGAACATGGGCTGTAAAACTGAAACCCACTGCTGTCCCATGACTGATAGGCTGGATTGGGCGTGTGTAGCTTTTGGGTTTCTGATAAGCTTTCAGTGGTTCAATATTAATCAATATAGACAAATATAGGCGAGGATAGACAATAACTAAGCATGCTGAATAAGCAAACATTCATGTGCTGCTGCAACAGCCTCCTCTCCTCTGGTTTCAAACTTTCCTTCAGTTGTTGAACCTGGCAACAGGGATTTGTTCCCATTCAGCTACAAGAGCATCACTGAATAAGTTTATCGCAGGATTTTTTTAAATGTAAAATCTTAATCTGAAAAGTATCTAGTAACTAAAGTTGTAGAAAAAAAACTTGTGTAGAGGAGTAAAACTTATGATGAGAACATTATACAAGCAGATAAAAGCAGAGCGGCCGTTTTTCCTGTGAGAGTCTGAGAGCTGAGGAGTGCACGGCGGTGCAGTGATTGATCATCAGCCATGATGGCACTCAGCTGTGAGGAGAAAAGCAGTAACACCAGCCTTGTGTCTGGCTGCATCAGTCCCCTGCCTCTCTTCTTCCACTAATGCCACACACTGCTTTGTAACAGCTGGCCTTTGCCTGGACTCTCCAGCTGCACATTTAAGGCACAACCAGAAGAGCAGTATCTTTTACACACTTATACTACAATGCAAAAGCAAATATTTTAGAAAAATGAACTGAAGCATTATATGGAAATATATAATCCTATTGGCATTATGGTGCCTTCAATGAAAATGATAAAATACATTTCAAAGAAACAGGGTTTTCAAATGGTCAGATGATATGTTATACAAACTAGTTCATTTCAAGTATACTGGTACCTTTAGACATCAGGCTTCAACAGGCTGGTAGTCTGTCCAAAAAGGACTCTCACCCATCATGCACCTGCACAAAAACGTGGAAATGAGAGCATTACATCTTTTGGTGACTGTTGAACATCTTGTTCCAAAACTATGCTCATTAATCTCCTGCGATAAAAGCTGCCACGCTCCTGGTGTCAGACTTTCCTTCAGGGGTTGAACCTGGCGGCAGGTTTTTTTTTTCTCACATTCAGATAAAAGAGCATCAGAGAGGTCCGGCCCTGAAGTCTGGTGATAAGGCCTGACTCACTGTCGATGTTCCAGTTCGTCCCAGCAATACTGTAAACTGGTCCTTAGTTTTAATTATCTGTCACCTTCTTAGTGACTGAATTTATCTCATTTCCCTCTAAGTAAAATGAAAGAAAATAGACCAGAGGTAAAAGCATTAAAGAAGCAGCTGCTTTGCTTCTGCACAGAGTTACACAGAAATAGCCTGAATATAGTGCTGTGAGGGTTTTCATACTTAGGAGCTGAGTAAAATTAATCACTGTGTAGCAAGGAGTGGGCATTTTTCTTAGGAGCCTTTCTAAAATGTAATTGGTAAATCTGCAAGCCTCTTTCTCTTAATGCCTGAGTGCTCCTAAATGGTGATTTTTTTTTTCTCCTTACTTGCTACATAAAACACTCAGGGCTCCCATTTTAACAAAGACAAAGAGCACACAACTGAAGACATATGAAGACAAATACAGTAGAGGAGGTGCTGTGAATTCAGTTTCATTTAAATGAAATGTAGCAAATATAGTTTATGTTACTTAAGTTCAAATGTTGTGTTTCTGAGTCAATAACCTCAAATCTAGATCAGAAAAACACAAATAACATGTTGCCTGATGTCACATCCCGTTAGTTACACTTTAAACTTTATGCTTTAGGTGATGATGATAACATTTCAGTGATATTACCTTTGTCGTTTGGTTAGTGGGAGTGATTTCCCTTATATCCAAAAGCTATATGAAGGCAACTGGGCTTGCTTGAGGTTCTTGAAGAAGTTTCACCTCTCATCTGAAAGGCTTCTTCACTACTCCTCACTACTCCCAATACGATCAGTCTATAAATCCCATTTCTGCCAAGAAAAGAAAAGAAAGAAATCACATGAACACTTGATTACTTTGATTTAATAAGTACAATTTTGACCAGTACTAAGTCAAATTTGTAAGATACTAAATCAAAATAATGTAATAATAAAAGTCTGATTTCATATCTCATCATTTTGAGTCATTCATATGTACATACAAAAAGCTGCTCCTCCAGGATAAAATGTTTTATATAAAAAAATTAAAAAAAGAAACAGCTGGTATTTATTTCCCATTTCAAAAGAGGAGTGAAATAATCTTGTTTTTCTGACCTCAGGTTCACCATGAAACGCAGCGGGACACTGAACAACAGTCATTTCCAGAACACCAGGAGTCCAAAAGTCTGAGACTTTTTTAAAAATTTATCTTGCATGTTCTTTTATAAGATAAAAAAAAGGACTCTTCCACCACTGGAACTTTTAGATTATATCTCTCAATCACAAAAATAATGTTGGCACTAACTATAATTCCACTTCCTCTTTCTCTCATACCCTTTTAGCTTGTAACGATTCCTGGTTAAGTGTACGAGGCCGCAGAGAGTTAACGGGCACTTTGAAGATTACTTCATTGATAATTTGGCTGTTTTACAGATGTGGGTGAAACGCAGGGTGAAAATATTAAAACAGCTAATGGTGTAAAATATGAGATGAAGTGAAAACCCCTCCCCTTACCTCTCCCTTACCCGGCGTGTAGGAGAATCTACTGTGGCCCTCACAGAGAGGCCCTCTCTAGAGCCAGTGTTTGGTACGTTCATGCTACTGCAAAAAGGGCTCATTCTACAATTCACAGTTACGAGTCACGGTTTCAGGTGATTATACACAGATGAAAACATGTTTATGAATGAAATGATTGGAAAGCAAGACAGTTACAAGCTAACAACCCATCCTTCAAGCCAATGTTGACATATTTCACTGGATAAAAAGTTTCCTGCTGGTGGTGCAAGAGGAAAAGGTAAAGGATCAGAAAAATCACTGGGATTCAGCCTCTGAGACCACGACAGTCTGTACAGTCTGTAAAGCTGAGGTTGCCATCCATGGAGCCACACTGCCAGCCAGGCTAAAAACCCAACAGAATGTGACTTACTTGATACTAGACTTCAATACTATCACTTCAAGCCGTCCAGCAGTTCTTCAAAGACAGTGCACTTTGGGTGGGTCAGAAAAGGCCACCCATGGTGTCAAAAATCATCCAGAGGACATGATCACAGACTGTAGGATTCAAGCTGCACACCACAGGAGCGTGGCCATTAGTCCAGAAACAAAGCAAAAACAGTGGCAGCTTCTCTAAAGTGGCCACTGTCAGACAGTGTGAAAGAAAGTGGAGCCACAGGAAATTGTCTTGTTTTATCTTCAGAAACACACGATGACTCCTCCTTATCGTACTTTCATCGTTGTTTTTATCTATGCTTTTCTCTGATATCACAGTTTGGGAACCTGTGGAAAGCAGAGAGTCTGTGCCCCTCAACGACCACAGAGCTAAAAAGGCTAAATGATACAGCAGGCCAGCAAGATGAGCTCTGCCCAGGAGAACAGGCCCACATCGGTGTGTAGTTTATCTAACAGAGCTGTTTTCTGAACATAAAATAGAATGAACGAAGAATGAAAAATGAAACATAAATGAACAATACATTATGTAGATTAATAGCTATTTTAAAACAAGCCAAAGTCATTTACAAACTTCCTTTGCTTCACATAGGTTAAGCAGTTGCAGTGTGTATTTGCAGATCCAAAGCTGAACGCCTCCTTTGGTGTACAACGCAGTGTAATTTCAGCCTCCACCTCTCCAGAGGAAACCTCAAATCTCAGTCACAAGATTGATAGTGAATCAACAATATTTATACATCTGTTTGCCCCTCACTGACTTTAGCATATTTTTTTGTTTGTTTCATGTAGGGCCCTTGTGGATAGGGAACTCAGCAAAGCTTTGCTAATTAGTCTAGATTGCAAGGCATGCAGTGGCATTCCTCTAATTACACCACAGTTAGCTTCGTGCCTGTTGGAGAAGAGCTCAGCCACTTGCTTCATCTCCAGGGCATTTTAAAGCGAGGACGGGTGGGGGGGAGGTGGGGGCCATCAACAACACTAAAATGCAGGTGGTTAGCACATACAGGGACTCATGGGCAAAGATTTTTGAAAAGAAAGGTAATCAAAAGAGATGAGCATAAAATTGGAGGCTGCGCTGTGAAAAGGCTCGGCTGGAATGAAGCTGATGAGATGAATCACTTTTTGCCTTTCTTAGAAATGAATTCAGTTTGTGCTGCAGGGCAACAAAGTGTTCCCCCGCCTAATAGCACAGTTGATAGGTTGTCATTGGAGATCCATTTTGTATGGATGCAGCACACTTCTTATGGAGGGAGAGTCTATATGAGCACATAAGCTTTCAGTACTTCATTTCTGGCTTCCCCGTCCTATATCCCCTCTCTCTGATGCCCATTGCTTTTTCTTCCTCTGTGTAGCTTCCACTCCTTTTGAAAACAGTCATTTTTCATAAGGGCTCTCAGTGCAAAGGGCTCTGATTCAGCACGATGCAGAATGCACCTACGTCTCCAGTAGCCAAATGAAAGCTGAGGCAAATGGAAACCCCATCCATGATAGAAGGTATGGTTTCTGACCTGGTGCATGGGAAACTACAATCACCACCTCGCAGTTGTAAAAAAAAAAAAAAAAAAAAAAATCTCTCTCCTCCTGCTCAGTGCACCCTCACATAGTTGCTAGCATAGCTTTCTTTTCTGTTTTATAAGTAATATAAAAGTAATATAAAGAATATGAAGGTATGTAAATTTGTGCATCAGGTGCTATATACTCCTGTACAGTATATACTATTCTTAATTTAATTACATATTTTGCAAAAATAATTTAGCTCATACTGAGCAGGGTAAATATATCTTCTACATGCACACAGAGCTCAGCGTAGCACATGATGTATAGCTCCCACTCAGAGTTACCCCCTGTCAGAAGAGTGCTTAGCACACTGCAGGAGTGTTATATACGAAGGGCTTATATTAGCTCTTCACACCAGTAGCTGTGGTGAGTGGGCAGAGAATGGTAATGTACACATCAGAAACTGCTCAGGATGTATCTGTCTTTATGTACTGTATCTGTACATTAAGGCCAGAGACGACTGGACTCGCCATCAACCCCCACACGTCTCTCCAAACAGGACAATTAAGCCAGAGGGGTGTACGCTTTACTGATGTTGTGTATCCTGATTTCTGGGTAATGAAGTCATCTGACCTTTCGAAAACCAATAATAGTAACATCAGCTATCACTTTACTCTCCACTGTCAGGACTCTTGTCGCCGTGTTTGCTTTTAAAGGCAGACATCTCAGAGGCTAACTGAACTAACTGGTGAGTCAAATCTTAATAATAGACCACCCTGTCATACACCTCAGATCAGTTTGGGTCATTTGGGCTTTGGAACCTTATAAAATGAAGTAAAAACAGTGTAGTTAGACCAGACAGGAAGTTGTAATGGCGCCATGCAGGATCCTGTTATATTCTCTCATCCTGAGCTTCCTGCAAATTACATTCAAAGCAGAGGCACACAGCCGGAAACACCGAACCCCTGCTGGAGAGCTTGCTTTAAATTGATGTGTTTGAAGTTCGCTCTCAGTGTTCCATTCCCAGTCTTATTTCATCTGCCTCCACCACAAAGCCCCTCATCATCCGGCAGAACACATTCTCCGGATCCACGTCCACGAGCATCGCTCGCGCCAATCACCACATCCCCTCGCTCGCCACTGTGACGATGGAGAGTGGCAGCAGGCTTTGTTATGTTCATGAAATGTAATTACAGTCTCGCAACAACGACTCCGCCCCCCCCCCATCCCACCGCCGAGTCTTCTCCTGAGGAGCCACTGTGTGGAGACTCCCAGGGTGCTCTAATGATCCAGTGATGCTCCCCACCCCCTCCCCACACCCCCTGGCCTCGTTTACAATCCATCTTATGCTGCTTCAAAAACAGCTTTCCTCTAGGCTACTGTCTTCACAGCAACGTCTTCATTTGTGCTTTGTCAGCAGAAGGTGGTCAGGGCGAGGCGTTTGGTTTCGCTGTAATAACCTGAGAGCAATTGTCATCATAATCCTCAAACTGGAACGTGACCGTCACGTGAAAGCTCATGCATGTCTCCCAAATCTTGCGTAGCAACATAATCATGACAGCATGATCGTGACGTGTTATTGAGATGTGATGTTGTGGTTAGATTATGAATTGGCCCTAATAGAGGTTTGTTATCTAATTGTGGCTGCCTGCCACAAAAACTCAGTGCATTGATTAGTCTCCAGGAAGACAAATTGGACATAAAATTTTCATTGCTCCAGTGCAGTCATAAATATTAAATGCTCATATCCAGGATGAAGTCGAGTGCAGCCCCCCCTCCTCCTTTTTTTCCCTACAAGAACATAATAACTCACCAGTAAACACAGTTGCCGTCAACACTTGGGATTCATTGCTGATTATACATTCATGCAGAGCCGGTTTCCAAGAACAGAGGTACTGGCTTATTTTGTTTTTCTTGCTCGCTGATAAAAGTGAAATTTTTGTGCAAAATAATTGTAAAAAAAAAAAAAGCAACATTTGTACAATATTTTAAGCTTGATTTGTCTTCATGATGTGGAAAAAAAAGCAGAAAGCCTACCAAATGGATAAATGCTGACGATCGTCCAGTTACGAATAATGTGCAAACAAGAGGGGTTTTTGACTGATAATTGGGTTATAAATAAGCTACAGATGAAGATTGATAATGTCCAGATACAATCAATATTGTAAGTGTGCAAAGAGAGAAGTGATTAGAATAATAAATAAAAAGGTCTCAGTTGAAACAGTCCTGATATATTGAAGTGATCAGATATATTCCGGTGCCCTGGTAGTCCTGATGTGTTAAAGTGTTAGAATAAATAATAAAGACCAATTAAGGGGCAGGCAACAGGGCAGGCAGAAGCAGATGAAATGTAGAGTCTGATAACATGAATATAAGTAAAGCTATAAGTCATCTTCCTGCCAAAGGCGATGTTACTTATTGATTAATCAATAGGACTAACGATTGACTGATCCCCACAGTTTTCTCCACTGACAAGGCAAACAAAACAATGGTAGAAGATAAGGCTTTACCATCTTAGTTCAGTGTGTTAGCATGCTAACACACTGTAAGGTTTGCTAATTAGCACAATTTCAACTGGCCAACACAGAGGCAAGCCACTAATATGGCTAACCCTACTCTATGAGAGCTCCTGCCAGTTGAGCTTAATGCTGATGCCATAAAACCAACATGCTAACAAAAGCAAATATTAACATGTTACACTGATTGCCACATAACTTTAGCCTGTTAGTGTGCTAATATTTATTAGCACTAAGAACAAGGTGCAGCATCTGTAAGCATC
Source organism: Toxotes jaculatrix (assembly GCF_017976425.1). Lineage (NCBI taxonomy): Eukaryota > Metazoa > Chordata > Actinopteri > Toxotidae > Toxotes > Toxotes jaculatrix. The sequence goes on from NC_054406.1 coordinate 19,272,626, forward strand.
CACTGAGACTGATGGGGATTTTATTCATTTTGCAGGTATTAGTCATAAACCAAGGTACTGCACACATTAACCTGGCAGATGATGGCAGTTAAGAAGGAAAAGTTAGGAAAAGTTAAGGAATCACCAAAGTTAATACAAGCATCCTGACATGACTGTCTATGCCAAATTTCATGGCAATCCATCTAATGCTTGCTGAGATATTTCCACAAACACCAGCCTCATGGTGGCGCTAGAGCATCATCATCCTCTGGGAGCTATGAATATATGTACAAACGCTCTGTGGTAATTCAACCAGTGGTGTGTTGAGACATTCCAAGCTGGAGTAAAGTGGCGGAGAACCCACTGACGTTGCCATCCCATGCTGCTGGCAGGGATAAAAACAGGATAAAGAAGCATGCAAGTATACTGCTGTTCTCTCTCTCTGGTGTATTTAGGTTACAGGCCAAGATGTCAGCAGCTCTAATTAGCTCCACACATGCTCCTCTGTGCAAACGGCTTGACAGTGTGAGATCTAGCAAACCAATTTAGAGATGAAGTCGTCTGACAATCTGTTGATAAGGACCCACATACTCAGAGTTAATGTAATTATAGGATCCGTTTAAACCAGCCTATGAAGGGTTGAAGACATCTAATCAAACCCACAGGTCGACCAGGTGTGGCTCGCTCTAAATGAGGGCACATGAGGACACATAATGCACTTAAAACACTCCTCACATACTTGTACTGTATGTACATTCAGTTTGCTGTAATCATTCCTCCTTAAAGGTCCCTCTCTAACATGGAAACAACAGCGGACCGAATCCACAAAGTCCTCACTTTGTGCATCAATAAATCCCAGTTTATCGGAAAATTCAGATTAACTTCAGAACACAGTTTTACACAAAACAGGAACTGTGGATCTCCCACATCACTTCCATAGGAAGAGCATAAGGAATAGATCATGCAAGACCAGTACAAACAGGACTAATGATCACAGAAAGCAAAAACTCTTTCAGTCTTCATATGGGCTCCTGAATATTGTTTTAAGACTAAAAAATGGTGCATCTATTTTTTGAGTCCTGAAGTCTCTGGTGCCCCTCTAACCATTTGTTTTTCAGTTATCTGGTGCAGGTATTGTATTTTCTGGTTTTGCAAAACCAAAACTGTCACTGATATTACAAATAAACAAATTAGACAAAAGACAAAAGGATGAAGATGTTGATAAATTAGATATTGTGCATCTTCATACAGTTAAACTACAGACCACTGATATATATGTATGTATCTATCTATATCTATAGAGCATTATGAGAGGGGAAAAAAAATTCAAATCAATACTTGGTGTGACTGTGTCTTCTGTCTCTTGATGCAATCCCAGACTGAGTCCATGGCGCTGAGATCAGGTCTCTGTGGGGGCCAGACCATCTGTTGGAGGACTCCTTGTTCTTCTCGTTGCTGCAGATAGTTCTTCATGACACCAGCTGTGTGTTTGGGGTCGTTGTCATGCTGCAGAATTAATACGGGAGTGATCCGACGCCTTTAGTTTCTCATGGCTAAGAATCTAAGGATGCCTGGTAAAACATCCATGCATTTAAAATTTAAAACTCTCATTAAATTAGATGATGTTCTCTCTCTAGTTTTAGTTTGTGTTACAGGCTTTTGATATTTCTCTAAAATACTTGCAGCTTGCAATAAAAGCGTGTTCATTAATTACTGGTCATATTAAACTGATTATTTACATAGATTTTGTACTGGAGAACATGTTATTGTTCAATAGGATCTGAGGATAGTAAAACAATTGACCAAATTAAAGGATTTGCCCTTTCTCCAATTCACTTTGATAATCATTTGACATTCAGTTACTGTCTGAAGGCTGAGTGGAGGAGAGCTGCATCTCTGTTGACTGACTCCATGTCGATATGCTGCTAATTAGCATCAGGGAGGAGGTTAAAGGGGCAAACACTGTGTTTGTTCAAAGAAATGTCAATTGCACTTAATCTGAAGCAAATTACTCTTCAGGTAAGTGGCAGTGAACCACACAGGTCCAGAACTCTGTGAGGGGAACAAATTGTTTTCATGAGTTCCTTTGTCTTAGACCACATTGTTGGATTTAGGCACTGAGACACTGAGCTGAATGCTTTGTGAATTTATATAACACTGCCCTCATCTGGTCATTTTAGGAGGCCATATTCCTAAAGTATCCTTCAAACCAAACCAATTCAATTTTACTTATATAGCGCCCAATCATAACAGAAGTTATCTCAAGGCACTTTCCATATGGAGCAGATCTATGCCATATTCTTTATAATATTATCTACTCAACGTTTCATGGCGACGGTGGCAAGGTTAAAAACTCCCTTTTAACAGGTAGAAACCTTGAACAGAACCTGGCTCATGGTGGGCGGCCGTCTGCCTCGACACGTTGGGAGGGAGAGAGAGAGAAAGAGAGAGAGAGAGGGGGGGCGGGGGGGGACAATGCAGGTTTCATGAATACAGCAAGATTAAAAGTAATAAGAGGACAGTAGTATGATTAGTAATAGGACTAATAGCAATACAAACAACAACAATAAAAGAACTAATGATGGTAAGACCATTAATAGGACTGATAATAATAATGAATTGGACTAGTAATGAGGGCAGTAGATGGCCCACAGCAGCAGATCCAGACTCTACAGCTCTCCGAGGGCAGATGAACCTGAGGGAGAGACAGCAGCAGAGAAGAGAGGAGAGGAAGAACAAAACTACAGGAAAGGGAGTTAGTAACATGTATTAATGGGATATGAATGAGAACACATAGGGAGAGGGAGAGAGAGAGAGAGAGAGAGAGAGAGAGAGAGAGAGAGAGAGAGAGAGAGAGAGAGGAGCTCAGTGCATGATGGGAAGTCCCCCCGGCAGCCTCAGCCTATAGCAGCTTAAGTAGTGGACAGTTCAAGCAAAGCCTGAACCAGAACTAACTCTCCGTTTGAGACTGGAGTAATCACAGCACGTTGAAATGAAAATCACAGATTATTTTAATTTCTGAGTGGATTGCTCATTTATACAGTGTGGTTGCAAAAAGTTTAAAGATCTCTGTATCAAAAAAAAAAAAAAAAAAAGGAATTTTGTACCATTACTACTTGAAAATAACATTTGAGAAACACTTTACAATTAAAACGTGTCAGCATTACTGTAGATATACAATATAAAGTTATAAAGTTAATCAAATCTACATATTGATCTATACACTTGCAGCCATCTATTGACTTACACATATAAAGTACCATAAAACAGCTAGGAAAATAAGATATGTATATTATGTATATTTTCCTGCTTCAATAATTCAATTATTATTAACAAAGAATTTGAGGCTCAAAACTTTTCAATTTTCTATACACCCAATTAAGGAACATAAGGTGCCTTATTAGAAGATAATTTAGTGATATGTTCTCCATGAGAATCACCTAAATGATCAAGAAAATACAGTAAAATGCACACTTCAGGAGAGTGGATCAGAATCAGAGCTCAGCGGTTGATTCAAAGGAAGCTACGACTGAGGTTTAAATAAGAAACACACTGCTGTCCCAACATCTTTCACATTTTGTCTAAAGTTTAAGTTACATCAGTGTGTTAGATCTCGTGAGTAGTACAGTAAGGCCAGTGCCGCGTGGCACCTTTAGGGCAGACCAAACCAAACATGCACATGTACACAGTGTTTAAACAGACTCTGGATTCATTCAGTGGTAACACCATCAGTGCTAACAGGAACCGCAATTATCTCATTGTGTGCATAGTCTCTGTTCTGAAAGGGAGGGAGAAATTATATCACGAAGGCAGGTAAAGGCATGGTGAGAGCGGTTTCCTCTGAGGGAGGCAGTGTGATAACCCTCCGAAGAGTCACCCTTTCAGTTCAGTTGAACTCCCTCTCTCTCTCTCTGAGCCCACAGCAGTGGGATGGAGGAGGGATTCCTCACTCTTTTAGTGTTGGCACCACGAGCAAAACAAACTCCTCCTGTCCTGAATTCCACAGACTAAGAACTGGAGTATGTTTGAGAACCAGCCGTGGTTGAACTGTGTGTGGCTTCTTTCACTTTGGTTCCAGTTTATCAGCGTCAGCAGCATCTTCAGCTGATGCAGTTTAGCAGGCAGTCAGTTAAAAAAAAAAAAAAAAAAGACAAACCAAGTGGACCACATGTTCAGCTCATAGTGGGGAGAAGGGCTTGTTCCGCCTCTCTGCTCCCAGTCTAAGTGCTATACCGATTAGCAAAGACAGCTAAGGCCGATGGAACCTGAAGGAAAGAGATGCAAAAAAGGTCAAGAGGTTATTTTAGATACTTCCATGTTGCAAATAAAACAGTAAATCTTCAAAAGAAAAAACAGAACTCATGAAATATTGATGAGTCTGCTGAATAATCTTAGAAAACAACTGAGGTGAATTATTGATGTGCTGAGGTGCTGTTTAGGAGCCTGACCGGGTATAGATCCTGCTTTCTTCGTGGACCTCCATCTCTGAACTCTTGAATTCATTGAGCTCCTTGCGAATGGCAGCCTGAGAGGAGACATGAAAGAAAACAGCACTTCAGCGGGAACAGGCTTTAGTCGTTTATAGCAAGGCACAAAGCAAGAAAGGAAGAGTGTGATCAAAGCACCTGTCCATTTAGATTACTCTTCTCTGTTGGTGTACCAGACAAACTCAGGAGGGCGGGTTTTTAACCTTTTTAGAACAAACTCAGCATGTACTCTGTGAAATCATGTCACTTCCAACTCTAACGTACATATAATTTCCGTTCCTACATATTATCCAAGCTTCACTGGACCAGGTAATTCACTTGGTAAAACTCAACCCGATCATTAAGCAGCGTCTGTATTGCATTCCTGGGATTCTTCCTCGATACTGAATCTGCTTGGAATGCAAATCCTCTCAGAGTTGACCAAAGTAAAAAAACACTGAGGTAAAAAACGCACAGGGCTTAGGCTCTCTCTCACTAAGAAGCTCTCACCTTGTCAGCAGGAGTGAGCTTTGTCCACGGTTTATCTGCTCGCCGGTCATAGTCGTGGGCGTGGGTGGACTCGACGTATTCGTGGAAGCGGAGGATCTTCCTCGCCTGGAGCTCAGCCACTGTGGGTCTCTGGGACAGCTGATGGCAGAAGGAACAGGAGTATTGAAGCCAGGTGTTTATAACAGTAATGATGACAACCCAAAGATATTGTCAGACGTATGATGATACAGCTATTTTGCTGCATCCTGACCTTTCTGGTGAGCCTCCGTTTGATCTCGCATCTCTCTAATCGTCGATCCGCTTCATTCTTGGCTGCGGGAGGAAAACACATTCCATGAGAGAGGGGAAACACTGCAGCCAGTCACTTACATTTCATCTGAGCTGCTGTCGGCACGCTGCCGTAACAGGAATCTTTAATCACCGCCTCGCTCTGCACAAGGCGCGGCATTGTTTTACAGCAAGTGCGAAGCGTCGTCTTGGCCCAGTCATTTGAGGACAGGCGAGAGACAGTGTGGTGGTATGAATCCTGGATCAACGCGTGTTGACAGATTCTGAGATGTATTATGTTCATACTTGGTTCTGGGATGCAAGTTGACTGAGTTTTTACTGCACTCGGTCTGATGGTACATGGCTCAAAATGTGTTTCACTGTTTTTGATTGATCACGGAAAATCCATGCACTCGCAAACAGTTTGCAGGTTGACTGGGTGTCACATTGGTGGCGTCCTCACACTTCCGTCCTGGCACTTGGCCATGACAGACAGCTGCTCTTACTACAGCACATACTGTGTCAGTAACTTATTAATCACAGATATAGTCACTGGCGGTGATCATTTATCTTAATCACTGTCATTAATGTCAAAGAGGTAATCAATAGTTTAGCACTAATATCAAACTGGCCTGGCGTGGCTCTACGACTCAGTTCAGAGACAATATATCTATAACCCGAAATCAGCACCAATACAAAACTGCCATGATGACTATCAATGTACCTGAGGCAAGACAACAAACACAAATGACTAATGCAGACGTCTGAGTTCAGTAATAGATGATATTTTTCATCAAAAAGCGTTTTGGTCTTGAGGTTCTGAGGAATCGAAGGCAAAGAAACACACCTGGATGAAGAAATGAGGCATAGACAGAGGGAGACTCACCCTGAAGAATGTTTCTCTGCTCCAGCTCCTCTGCTGTGGGCCTCTGACTCAGCCGCCTGAAGATGGAGAACGCTGCTCATTAACCATTTTTAAAGGCCGATATGGATCATACTAAGAGAAAACTTTTTTTCCGAAAAGGTTCAGCTAAAGTTATGAGTGTGTTTTATCCTTGGTGTGGATGGAGAGCCTGTCAAACTGTATGGATTACACTACAAATCATGCATGTAATCAGTCAAACTGTATGATGGCTATTACATCAAATGGATCGACTTGCCACATCCAATTTTACAATACAGATACATATCATTATCATGTGCAGTCAGCTGATATGATGCAAGTCCTTTACCGTGTCAGTGTAGTGCCGATCTTGTTCCTCACTGCCACCCACTGCTCCCTGTTCTGCCAGCTCATGCCGTCGTAGTTCTCCTGAGCTTCCCTCTCATCTCTCTCTTGTCTCTCCTGTCTCTCCAACTTCAGGGCTAACGTGTCCTTCCTCTTCACTCGACTCGCCAGACCACCTGTGACACATGGCGGATACACTTAAACATACACACTTGCTGGGTGCATAAGGACGCCGTCGAAAGACTCTGAGCTTCAGCTGTCCATGGTGCTGAAGACGATGCTAATTATACACTTTAAAGTAACTGTGCTTATTTAATCCTACTTAATCATCATCTCTGAATGTCAGCCTGTCATGATTTCTGTATTAGACATTTAAGTATGTGGCAAGCAACATATCAGAGGTAGAAGAAGAATTCAGGCAGTGTTATGGGCTCTGTCAGTTCCATTTCTGAATGTTATACTATTGGATGTTTATCATTATTAAGTTATTTACATGCAAGTAGCATTCAAATACTGTAGCTGACTGTGGTAAAGCTACAGTTCATTTTACATACTGTCACTTGGCTTCATTTATTGTATAACAATGCCTAGTATGTTACAGGCTTATTATAGGTTTTAATCATCTGTGAAGTAACTAGTAACTGCAGCTGTCAAATAAATGTAGTGGAGGAAAAATTCAAACATTTCTCTCTGTAATGAAGTAGAGCAGAAGCAAGTACCCAAATTTAAATACTCAAGTGCACTACTATATAATTACATATAACTATACATGGAAATATATGGTTCTGATATGTTAGGATCTTAGCATATTTTAAAGGTTACGATTTCAGGGCAGCGATAAAATTTGATGTTGTTGGTTTTATGTGAAACAGGCACAATTTGCTCCGCTTGTTTATACACACTGAAGGTTAAGAGGTATTTTTAACCGCAGCACTTGTGTCTACAGTCTCTCCCATCTGACCCTAATGTAGCAGTATAAGGAAGCCAAAACTTACTTGGAGGGCCTTCCTCATCGTCGTCGTCCTCATCATCATCATCTCTGTACAGGATGGGGCCGTCAGAGTCAGACTCCTCCTCGCTGTCGCCGGGGCCTCCGCCCTCAGGGATGACGCTGACTCTGGGGTCGCCGACCAAACCCCTCCTGCTGCGGGGCTCCAGCTCCGGCTGGCGGGGAGGCCTCCGCGGCTGCAGCTTCCGCATCTCTTCCTCCATGTCAAAGTCATCGTCTTCGGGCCTAAACAGACAACACAGAGTGGGTTGTTTTTCGGTTATGTCTGAGGGTGACAACAAACTCGAACACTTTCAGACTTCCACTCCGAGCCCTGATATTCTAATCTGGTGTGCTGCCAAGTACTGTTATGCACAGCTGAGGGCAATTTTTAAGCCTTCTGCCTTTTGAGGAAACAAGTGCATTTGTTTGCTGAAGAGATTAACAAGGTACAGTTGTACAGATTCCAAGTCAAATCTGCACTAACCCTGATGACACTGACTTAAACATCGTGTTGAATCTGTGTTGAGTCTGATTCAACAAATTCTGAGCCTACCAGCTACAATGCTGAGCATGTTAGACATCGCTCCTACTAGCCTTAAAACTGCTGTGGTTAAACCTCTTCTTAAGAAGCCACACCTTGATGCAGGGGCTCTTATACATTATCACCCAGTCTCTAACTCTCACTTTTTTCAAAAGCCGGAGAAAGAGTTGTGTCTCAGCAGCTTTCAAGTAACAGAATCTGCTTTCAGGGCTTGTCATGCCACTGAAACTGTACTTACTAAACGGGTAAATGACCTTCTGCTTGCTATGGATTCAGATTCCAGCTCTTACTCAATCTCAGAGCCGCTACTCACACCATAGATCATTGTATACTCCTAGAACGATTGGAAAAACAAGTTGGTGTCTCTGGCCCGGCTCTCACATGGTTAAAGTTCTACTTATCTGAAACAACACAACACATTTCCTATAATATTACTGCAGCCATACTTTCTGATGTGAAATACCAGAGTCCGCCAGGGCTCTGTTCTTGGCTGTGCTGCTTTTTTTTCTTTTTTTTTTTTTCTTGGCCAAATTATATAGTCATGGAATTAATTTCCACGGCTGATGATACTCAGGAGCCTCTGCCTGCTTGTCTACTGTGAAAAGCTGGATGTCACATAATTTCCTGCTCCTAACTTCTGATAAAATGCTGGTCATTGGCCCGAGATAAAGACAAGTTTCAAGCAAGATAAACTAGAATTACAGCTTTGCAGTTGTATGCCTCCCTGAACCAGCCAAGCTGCAGTTTATATCTATGTTTATATCTGTGAAATCTCAGAAAATGCTGAATGTACTGTTTTTTGGTTTTTTTTTTAGATCAACAGTCCAAAAAGTAACCACTGAACCTTTGCTTGAAAAAGGACTTCAAGACATTAAGTGATTGTGAAAATGGTAGCTGGTGAATTTACAGGTTTATTTTCAATCTCACTTCCTGTGAAAAAAGACTCTTCCTATAGGAATTTCACCAAATTAAATAAAACATTTCAAAATGTCTCAACTAGGGTCAAAGCAAACAATAAAAAGAGCTGCTCCCTTTTATTCTCAACTATCAAAGCAATGAAGAGCATGTAATGTACAGTATATGGAGCACTTACAGCCTGAGAGGTTCAATGGTGATAGGGAGAGAATGCCGTGAGTTACCCCCCGCCTCGGTGAGGAAATCTGGAGGAGACTCAAATAGTAGTGAGTGTGCCCTCTGGGAACCGTCTGGATTTGGCTGAACTGGGCCGGGGCTGGCAAGAGCTCTCTGGATGAGGATGTGTAGGGGGATGGCTGGAGGCTGGCTGGGAGGCTCAGTGGTCGGGCTGGGGGGATCCGCTTGCACTGTGGGGACAGGACCAGAGGAGGTGTTGGCGGGTGGCTGGAGCGACTGAACCCTGGGAGGGGATGGAGGAATGTGGGACGGCGGTGAAGGCAGAGGGTCGGTGGAGGTCTGAGGAGCAGCTGCATTTGTTTTGTCTTCGCTGTTATCTCCTTTAAGGACAGCAGGGTGCGCCGGTGCAGGCGCGGGAGCCAGGTCAGTGGAGGCAGACTCTGGAACCTGACTGGGAGGGGTAGGATCCACAGAGTGGCGCTTGGTGACAGGGGTCATCCTCTTTGGTGGGGTGGGTGGAGAGCGCTTAGCGGGTGCTGGGACTACGATGACACCGCTGCCAGGCTGTGAAAGCTCCGCTGTGAATAAACCAACAACAATAGTCAGTGCTGGTCATATGTAATGACGACAACAAACATAACCTGCAGTCAGAATGTGAAGATGCACACTTGCTCTGTAGAAGGGTGAAGTTAGTTTTATTAACAAAAAATAAGCTCAATTATTTCAACAGCAGTTTTAGTCGGGGAGAGAAACAAATGGTCCTGTTACAGATGAGTCAGTGGAGGGTGACACACACACATATTAACAGAAACTGTATCAACAGTCTTTAATTAGCATCCACTGAGAACAACAAACACATTCAATGCACTCCAGCACATTCGGTATCCATCCAGTTTCCATGCAATGTTTTCTTGCAGGAATGCAGAGTATGTTAGCTGAGCTGAAAACAGCTCCACTGGCTGCAATACACATGCGATGAAGTACTGGTGTTAAGATGGAGGTGAGGTATTCCAAATAGCTTTGAAGCTGGTGGATCTATACCACCAGCCTACAGGCGTTACTAAGATGGATTGAGATCTGGCACCCCGCTGGGTACCTGAGCAGGTACCTCCAGCCCTGTGCCGCAGGTACACAGGTAGAGAAAGGTAGAGGCCGAGCTCGCTCTGACGTCTCCAGCTGGTCCAGGAACAAGGCTGCCTGGCCTTAGAGCCCCTGTTCAATGAGGAAGCTGGCAAAAATGAGTGGAGATGTCAGGGATGGGGCTGGGTTTACATTCCACACTGGGAGGGAACACAAGAGGGTGGTTTCGGAAAATGTTTGCCTTGTCTTGTCTTGACACTATCCAGAAGCAGAGTATACATCCTTCCTTAGATGATAAACAAGTTCTGTGGAAAATAACTCAGCACAAGATAAAAAATACTTCTGTGAATTCTCCTGATTATATAAGGTACTACTGCAGAGTGGCTCTTCCCACTGACACAGTTTCATTATGATGATGTTCTTACATGCTCATTCATGACAGTAACACTGTCCCCGTCAGGGAATTAATCACAGGGAATCCCAACTTTAATTTGTTTTAGCTTATTCATCCCTGTTACAGCTATTAGGCTGGTATTAACAGAAATGCCAAACAAGGTTTGACTGAGGAAAAAGTGTCACTTTTACAGAGCTTCTCCAACAGAGAGCACTGACAAGCTGATTTTTACACTGGTAAATGTAGCACTATTATGTATTTTGGTCCTAATTCAAAGAAAAAAACAAATAAAAGGGATTCACATCAAGGTAATGTGTGTGTTTAAGTTTAAAAAAAAATATTATCAGCCAATATATCATCATCTGGCCCTTTCATCTCCCAAATATCACTGGAAGAAACATCTTGAAAAATCCTTTATCGGTTAGGCTGTAATCTCTATACAGCGCATAATAAATAACATATATTCAACAACAGAAATCAGGGGAAAATAGAAAACAAACACTGTCCACTTAGAATCCATTACTAATGTAATCTCAGGCAGTCAATAAGGTAAGCTGTGCTAAAAAAACACCCGCATACTGCATACAGAACAGTGTGAAATGAACTGCAGTAACATGGACAGAAACTAACAGCTAACCAATGGTGGAATGTGTGACTGCCACAGACACTGTTTCAAACAGACAGTAGTGGGGAGGTTGTAAACAAGAGCCGCTGTGGCATGCTGGGACAAAGGATATGAAATCAGTTTCTATCTAACCTCCAGAGAAGTGCTGGTGTTGCATAAAACGGTGCAAAGACAAGCCAGTGCGTGTCCTCCCCCCAGAGACTGGTGGCTGCACCCACGGAGTGTGCGCATCAGCAACATGCAGGAAAACACCTACACAGCAACCAGCAGGCTCGAGACTTACTGTCAATCCCTAATAGCCTCAAAAATATCCCATGAGGATGTTGTTTTTTTATTTTTGGGAATGATGACAACTACCAGCAGCACCTTGACAACTACCCGCCTGCTAGAAATTCATCATTATCAGTTTACTTCTTTACCAATGAATAAAGAATTATAACATTTCAAAAGCAATCCAATCATTGCAGGGAGTGAACTCACTGAACTGAGTTTGATGAAAACCATCTTTACAAAACACAGATGAAATCTATCTACCAGTTATCTTCTTTTACTCAAAGATGGAGGGGAATAACAGTTTGCTGCATCGGCACATTTTTGACACACTGTACTGTCAAGGAATATCTTGCTCCACCACCTACAGTGTCCTCCTCAGTTCTTTGGTCCACACACACCAACCACAAACAATTAAGTCTGTCAAAAAGTGACTACAGCCACACCACAACAAACAAGAAGTACCATCTGCATCTTTGAAATAGGTGTGGCCACTAACCACCCAACACATACCATGTAAATCCCCAACCTTAACCGACACCTCGCAACAGTAGTTTCGTTTGAATGAAAGCACCTTTGATCTACAAGAATATTTCAGGCTTGAAAAAACAGCTCCCAAATCAGAAGTGAGGCAATAAATACACTGCTGCTATGCACATGCAGCCTGTCGCACCAGCTAAAACGTAAGTCGGATCTCGTGATTTCATGGCAAAGGTAAACACTGTCTGCCACGTTGTAACTCGTTTAGCTTCACACTGAATTAACCACAGTGTTGCACAACCTCTACTTACACTACAATTTAACCAAGTCGACTGCAATCAAAACACTGTGGCAGAGAGCGATGCTTCATCCAGTTCAGCGTCCAAGAAAAAACAGGGGAGCAAAACCAGTGCAGCAGACTGATGTAAGGAAAAAGCGACTGTAGAAATCTCTCTAATGTACCTGGCCTGAATCAAATACAGGCAAACAGATTATGTATGGGTTCTGTGTCAATGATTAGGTTGGTCCCCAGAGAATGGAGTCCAAATGTACTCTTATTTAAAAACTGGTTAGATCTATTAATTAGAACAACATCATATGAGACATTGTAATAAGAAGAAGCACAAAACGTTTGGATACTTAAAAAGGAATATGGAAGGGAAAAAAGTCTAACTGAATCAATCTGGATAGTAAAGTCAATTATAAGAGAGAATGCAATTGTGATTTATGACACTAATGTTGCATTTAAAGAAATTAGAAAAAAAAAGTGACATTACCATATGATACAACACATGCTTGTCCATTATTTCTTTAATAATTTCATTATCATTTGCTCCTGTTCTGCTCTGATGTTTTCACTGACTGTGAAGAGGACTGCATTAAATAAATACATATGGTCATTAATAATGGAAAAAATACTGAAGCAGTTACAAGCTTCTCTTACAAAGACAATCATTATAAATGTAAAGAGATGTATGTCTCAGGAAAAATGCTGTCTGCGTAAATATTGAAGCAAAACTTTCTCTGGCTCACCTATTGTTAGTCTCTCCCATAATTCTAACAGCAACAACAGCTAATAAGGAACGACTTCCACCTGTCTGTGGAAGGTGTATATATTAAGCTCTATCTTGGCTCTAGGGTTTCACAGACTTGTGTGGTACAACCTGTTTTTACTTAGTTTTGCGGTAGATAACATATACTGGATGCCTTTGTGCCTGACATCAGAATGCCAACGTGGTGCATGGCTCTCGGTGGGGGTGACTGTTTAAGTCCAGTATTTGACAGGTGATTTGAGAGCATTGTTTCTCAGAGGTACAGTACACAGTTTCCCAGTCCTCATTAAAATCCCACAGAGCTTGTTTGACTAACAGCACAAAGACCAAAGCAGCTGTTTATAGAGAGAGGCTAACTTTATGTGTGCAATAAAACAACAGAGGCGGACACTAACAAACTCACCGAGTACTGCAGGGTTGCTGTTGCGGTTGGTGGGTTTGGGTGGAGGGACAGGAGGCTGCTTGGCATGGGGAGGGACTGGGGGTGGTGCGTCAGAGTCGGCTGAGGAAGGAGCAGCAAGGGGGGGTCGAGGTGGATCATCAGCTATTAGGGAGACAGTCCTTGGAGGCTTGACCACAGAGATAGGAGCAGAGGACGAGGACGAGGATGAGGAGGATGAGGATGAGGAGGAGGGGGGGGTTGGACTCCTGCCGGACTCAGCGGAAGGAGCAGTCAGGAATTTGGGGGGAAGCAGCGCTTGTTTGGGTGGGGGAGGTTCCTGCTGTGAGTCTTGCGTTGGATGAGGGTCAGGGGCAAAGCGGACAGCAGCAGATTCTACAGAGGGGTACACACACATGCACACAAAGACAGACATTAATGGAGAGTGCACAAACTTAAACACAAAACAGTCAACATATACAGCAACACAGTGAAGACAAAGCTGAGGTGTTTGTGAACCTTTGAAAAAAAAAAAAAGCAGATCTCTCAGAGCTCATCCTGAGGGCCAGTCTGATCAAGGCTCTGTGGTTATTACAGGATGAAAGATTCACACACAGCAGACACGGAGAAGGATCAAAGAAGCACAGTGGGGTCCTAATGATTTGTTCTTCCCTCTTTTCATGTTCACCTAAATCCACGTATCAAAGCCTCATATGTTTCAGCTTCATAACCCCTGTCAGAGTTACTGTTCAATCATTTACCCAAAATGCCTTTACAGCACCATCAGGAGACTTGAGCTTTGCACACGTGTTGGTGTTTCATCATTGCAAAACACTCACTCACTGACTGAGAAAATGGTTTGTAGCACCCAAGTGAGTTAGCTCCCACGTCAGCCCGAAACAACAAATGTAAGAACAAGAAGGACTTAAATGTTTCATCCACGGACACTTGTGAATAATGAATGCAGTTACAATAAAGTACATCACGCCTCAACCACAATATCTATTTCCACTGACGCCTATCAAGTGAAAATTGTACATATACCAGAAAAGTGGCCGAGAAGAAGTTTTTGACAAACACAAACAGCAGTGCTCTGAACTGTACTCAGTCCATCTGTGGTCATTTCTGTTGGTCAAGTTAAAACTGGTCCAATCTTTGCTTATCATCTCAGCATTTCTACACTCAGTTATCACTTTAAAGGTCAAGGTCACTGCCACAGTGAGAAAGACAAAAGCATGTAGTTCAGCTCTGTCTCACTGTTAGGAACGCAGATGTGATTCACTGTGAGACTGTCACGCAATCATCATTACACTAAAAGGTTAAACATGAGAAAGTCAGGCTGTCTATTTATTATACCTACGGTAACTGTGCTTACATTCCTTCACTGACTGTGATACAATGGGATGGTTTACTCTGGAAATGGCTTTGCCACCTACATCACAAAGTACAAATGCTTATAGAGGGGGAAACGACTGCTGTGCAAATAAAAAACTGTTTGACCTGAAGTCATTCGGTTTGTATTGTCTCACAGACCGTGATTGAAAGCAGGATTATCATGAGAAGAATGTTTGTTCTGAAAATGACTTTGCTATTTCACAAACTATAAATGTGTCCACAGAGAGAGGAGAAGAAACTTACAGAGCCTTTATTTATCTTGTTCCAAGTTGCTATAATCAATCTCCACCAGCATCAGGAAAATGGAAAAATATAATCATACTTTCTGTTGTCTCCACACGGTTTCTATGTAACCTCTACATATTTACATTTTTGTTGTCGTGCATGTCGACTCTGGCGGTACTTCCAGTGTCTCCACACCATGATGTAGAAGCATAAATCTGGCTTTGCTGCCTTGAGTTCAGTTTATGGGCTTGCACTCCTCGTAACTGCTCAATTTTACCAACTGAGTAGACCTACATGGCCGAATTTTACTGAGAAAAATAACTCCAGATCTCTGATGAACAGGCTTTATACTGTTCATAAACTTGATAGCCCTGGGACTCAGATTCTTCTTCTCAATTACCATTGCACCACTTAATGTCACAAACTGGAAGGTTGAAAAGTAAAGAAAAAAAAAAAAAGACAGCCTAGATTAGTCAGTACAGTGACTGCTGCTACAAACGAATTTCCCCACGGGGATTAATAAAGTATCTCTATCTCTTAAGGAAGAGGTCTTACCTGAGCGCTCTCTGAACTCTACAGATGGGGTGTATCTGGGCAGCGTACTCCTCCGGTCAGCCTCTGACGCAGGACGGACTTTCTTGTTGTCCTCTGAGGAGCTCTTCTGTAGACTAGGCCTCAAGTCCATCTCAGAGACAGGCCTGACTATAGGCCGCGGGTCATCCGGCTTTTCTCTTCTCTCCTTCTCCTCCCTCTTTTCCCGCTCTTCTCGTCGCTCTCTTTCATTTCTCTTGGCCCAGTCATCCCACCTGTCCTTGTCCTCTCTCCTGTCCCTGTCTTCTCGCCTGTCTCTGTCATCTCTTCTATCTCTATCATCTCTTCTGTCTCTATCATCTCTTTCTGCTCGCACGTCTTTCCTATCCCCCTCTTCTCTGTCATCTCGGTTCTCTCTCCTATCCCTCTCAAGCCGCCGATCCCTATCTTCTCTCCTGTCTCTGTGGTCCCTCCTCTCTCTATCATCTCGATCTCTCCTTTCCCTCTCATCCCGATCTCTCCGTTCTCTCTCCTCACGGTCTCTTCGTTCCTTCTCATCCCGATCCCTCCTTTCCCTCTCATCCCGATCCCTCCTTTCCCTCTCATCCCGATCTCTCCGTTCTCTCTCCTCACGGTCTCTTCGTTCCTTCTCATCCCGATCCCTCCTTTCCCTCTCATCTCGATCTCTCCGCTCTCTTTCCTCACGGTCTCTTCGTTCCTTCTCATCTCGATCCCTCCTTTCCCTCTCATCCCGATCTCTCCGTTGCCTCTCGTCATGATCTCTCCTGTCCCTATTCTCCCGGTCTGTCCTTTCATCTCTCCATCTCTCTCGGTCATCTCTCCATTCTCGCCTTTCTCTGGGGTCTCTGTCTTCCCGCCGGTCAACTACCCCATCCCTTTCCCTTTCCTCTCGCCAGTCCCTTCTTTCTATATCTTCCCTGTCCTTTCTTCCTCTGTCTTCTCTGTCATCTTTTCCATCTCTCCTCTCTTCTCTGCGGTATCTATCGTCTTGAGGAGGTCCTCGGGGTAAAGATCCTCCTCTCTTATCGACATCTGATGGCAGACGGCTTCTTCTGTCTACATCCACAGAAAGCCGTGCATGAGAGTCCACATCCAGAGGTGCTCGATTACTTCGGGAGGCATCGGACGGTGCTCTGCTCTGACGTTCATCTCCCTGGGGCAGCCTGAGGGGATTCATCTTTGTGTCAGATTCCCCTCGAGACACTCGCGCCCCAGCTTCCGACACCCTGTCCACGTCCATTGGCACGGGGTGTCCATTTTTCACTGGTGGAGGTTTAGAGTGGTTCACTTCATTGCTCTCTGTCCATGAAGACACAAGAGGTGAAATCAGTGTCAATGAAGACAGAGCCAATTCACCCATGGAATATTCTTTAATATAAACAGCTAAGCTCTACGTACCATTTTCTGGGATGTCCTTAAGAACTCCTCTTGCAATCAGCTCTTGGCGACTTTTTCTAACAGAAATCTTTCTTTCCAAAGCTGAAGAAAAGGAAAAATACATAAATAAATCCAAGCATAGAGTAATGAAAACAACGGGTGGAAACAGTAAGCCAACATGCGCCCAACATACCTATCGATGTTTCAGTGAACTTCTCACTCGGCTTCTTCTTTCTCCACTTCCAGGGCTTGAAGATCTTTCCCATTTTGGAGAACTTGCCTTTGCGCTTGGTTGGTGGTGTCCCCCCACCAGAGATTCCTTCTTCACCCCCTGCTGTGCTGTGTTGCAGATCAACGTCATCATCTGCATGAACATGACATAGTGGAAAACATGCGATCACTCATGAGCAGGTTTATTGATTAACACCAA
Source organism: Toxotes jaculatrix (assembly GCF_017976425.1). NCBI lineage: Eukaryota > Metazoa > Chordata > Actinopteri > Toxotidae > Toxotes > Toxotes jaculatrix. Next base: position 19,289,959 of record NC_054406.1, read on the forward strand.
TGTGGCGGATAATGAAAAACGAATAACCATAATAACATTCATGCTGGATTTCCGTCTCGACAAAATAAACCTTTACAGGAAAATAAAAATAACTTTAGGCCTTATTTTGTCAAGCAGTTGTGACCTCTATGTACCCACAATAGTGCATTTCAGTAATAGTGCACGTCAGTTGCACTGATCACACATTTGATACACACATCTTGTTTTAAAGTGCAGTACAGTTCATTGTGTTCATGTGAATGTCACTGATAAGTCACACTGTACTGACAACCTGCATGTTCTTCATGCTTATCACAGTTCTTGGCCAGCCTCTATTACAAACTGGACACAATGGAATGTAATCTGCCCGCTAGCTGCTAGTAGCTTGTGACTATGTACACAATAATACAGTTCAGGCATCGACTGTGTCAGCGCTGGGATAGTGACAAGGTCTAACAATGAAACAGTCCATCTTTTCTGGCTCTTTGATCAGGTGAGTATGTCCATTTATAGGGCAGGGCTTCAACTCTAAGCTGCTGTTTTAATTAATGTGTCACAATAAAGGACCAAACCTCTAAACAAGGCTGGTCCAAATTCCACTCTTAATGTCTACTTAGCTGTCTCAACTGTCACATGGGAGTCACACCGTGAAATACGGGTACAGTCTCTTCTGGTATTATCTACAGGGTGGTGTGAATTAATGCGATTTTTGCCATGGTAGTGAAAGGTAGAGGATCATGTACCTTCCTCTGCATTTGTCTAAAGCTTCAATATTCTTCTTGTAAACCAGACTAAGGCATCTAAAATTGTAAGAATATGATTAAAACTGAACAAAAATAAACAAACATTTAAGCAGCAACTGTGACAGAAACCATGAGTCAAAATCCCCAAGGTTAGTCTTACACTACTGAAAATCCAAAGACAGCTATAACTGGGTGTGAAACCACTATTATAATTCCTGGGAGATGAGTCGTATGGCAGCAGTTACACAACACAGTGAAACATGGTAACCAGCTCTGAGGCGTGCAGAAGGCCTGTGGTTTTTGGTATCAAACCAGTCACTTAATTATTCTCACGTTCCTGCACTGCTCACAGTCAGACAAAACTGTAAGACCATGTAAACAGAATGTAAAACAAGGTGAAATTAAATGAAATAATGGGGAAAACCAACATTAACAGTGGAGGCAAAATGGGTTAGGTCAGACAAGACATGAGAAAAAAGTGCAAACAAGGTGAGAAGATGGGATCTCTGGTTTCATTTCACAAACACTATAAAAGACTGATTGCTACTGAGCTATGTCTGACAGAGGGGCGGCTGGTATTGGATTCTACAGGTTTGCAACGCAGGTGTTACACTGAGGGATTTAAAGTGGACTGTTATCTTTTATAATCACTACAGAAACCCATGTCCTGAGGATGAGTTTTTCAAGGTCACAGATAAATATAGACAATACTGTGAGTCAGAGAGGAAAGCTCAGGACACTAGGCTCCTTTGAGAGGGGGAGGGGACTTTGGAGTACATTGAATGCAGGTGTTAATGATTAATGCATGAGCTATTAATCACCTGCTAAAATCTGATCAATCAGGAATATAAGCGATGACAGTGCAAATGTCCACACGCTGGTTTTGTCCATAGGGGCATTTTCAGTGGCTGCCATCCAATTTCCATAGAGTTGAGATAAATGTGCCGTGTGTACAGTGGGCAACCACAATCAGACCACACGCCACTGACACAATACAAGGAGTTTTTCATCTGTCAGACAGGGTAGAGTTTGAGCTCCCCCAGACTGCAGCCCTTATCTAACCAGTCCATTTATGCCATTTATTCATGCAAATTCATCTGTTCCCCAGAAGTTTATGAACGCTGAGTTACAATTCACCTTTAAACATTACGATATGATCATGTTATTAATAATAAAAAAAGAAAAAAGAAAATGGAGCAGTTGTTTTTTTACTAAAAATGAAAATGGGCAGCCATTTGTGATCATTTGTGGCCTACAGCCCTTTTCATTGATACACGTTTGGGTTCGGCTCTTTTTCAGTGCTTTTCATGATCTAATTTAATTTAAGCTGAATGTCTGTGTCTGTCTGCAGTGTGCCACTGATATCTTTAGCTGGGGACTGTACTCTTTGCATGTTTCCTGGCCAAAACTCTACTTTTATAACTTCATATGCTTCAGATTTGTATTATGTATGTATGTGTTTCATCTGATTACAATGTGAGAAATTATGGATTACAAATAAATGGGATTTTATAATCTAGCAAGCAATGACAGCTATGAGTTACACAGCACTTTCAGATCCAGACTGCAACGATTAGTCAATTTAACAACTGAAGGAAAATTAATCGGCAAACAGTTTTATTGACCTAATCTATTAAGTCCTTTTTCTTATAAAAATGCCAAATATCTGAAGGTTCAGGCTTCTTTAATTTGAGAATTAGCTGCTTTTTTGTTGCAGGATACAGTTTTCTGATGTTTTATAGACCAAATGATGAATGAAATAATCGGCAACATTAACCGATAATGGAAATAATTGTTAGTTGCAGTTCTGGTACATATTTCCAAAGCCTGTGCCATGACCAATTTCAAACTATGTAGGGATGCAAATGACTGTTTTGACTATTCTCATTCTAGATTAATCACATGATTATTATTTTTTAATTGATTTTTGTACCAGAGTCAAAGATGACATCGTCAAATTTATAATTTTCTCAGGCAATAAAAAATAACCTCAAAAAACACTTTACAAAGGCAAGTCAGATTGGTTTCTATGTCGAAAATTTTTTTTACATTTCCTGTGTGCAGTTTGGCACACATGTATGTTATGATGAGTTGACTGTTCAGTTACACATATTAAATAATTTAGCATTTTTAATCTCAAACTATTTTGATCACTGATTTAATGTTCTTAGTTAATTTGTCAAGGCAAAGTGCCAAACATTTTCTGATTCCATTCTCTCAAATATAATATTCTGTACTGTAGGTCGGACAAAGAAAAGACATTTGGAGATGTCTTCTTGGCCTGTGGGAAATTAAAACAGGCATTTTCACAATGTTCTAAAATTTAACAGAAAAAAATCTTAATGTCTTTAGACAAAACAAACATTAACAGCAGGCCCAGGATTGATCATTTGCAAAAACACATATTTAAGTGAAGATTAATTTTCATTCAACCCAAGATGACCAAAGCTGATTCAAATTCTGTTAACACGAAAGTCTCTCCATAAATGTTTACGTTATTTTGTCTGCCCACGCTGCGTGGGTAGACTGTGAGTAAAGCAGGCAGTTGAACGGATGTGTGAAAATCCCATGCTGAAATGCAGGCACACAAAGGTCAGTGAACTCTGTGCAGCGTGCTGGCCCACACAGCTATTCCTGACACATAACCAGACACCAGTGGGTGTTAAACTGGGAGGGGTGGGGTGGCAGTGAACTGGGATACCACTGATGTGGCTTAGCTGCAGCAGAATCAAAGACGCCGACTCCAAACAGATGAGGTGAAAGACAGTCAAGTGGAACAAATATTACAATGCCGAGACTAAACACGAACACAAAGGCTCCAGGTCTGCATTTATAAACAGACTCTAAACAGGGAACCTGACAACACACACTTCCGTAAATTTTCAGCCACTCCAACTCCAAGAACTAATAAAACCACGAAAGCTGCACTAACCAGTCGGAGCTAATGCAATACCCTGGACTCCTCTGGTCAAGCTGTCCATATGACTCATGCCAATCACATGATACGATGACACCAACTACACAGAATAGCACGCCAGGGCCAAATATACATCTCTGCATGGAGAGCAAATATGTAACAAAGAGGATGTTCTTCTGTTACTCGTTTTATGTAAGAAAGAGTGTTGAAAAGTGTTTCAACAGGACGTCTGCAGTAAAACAGAAAGCAAATATTGATCCATCAAATTGAACGTAATTGAACAGGTCGTTGTTCGTGTTTAACAAACAGAAGGCCATGACCGAATTAAAGAAAAGAGGTGACAGACCAGTGGGTGGCCTGCTTTACAAAGATACTAGATTCCAGTAGCTGCAAGCTGTGTTATTAAGAGGAATTGTAGGTGTGCAAATACAACTAGAGAGGATCCTTCTTTTGACAGCAAAAACAAGTTCTGAATGTTTGAACTGTTATTAGCATAACCACAGAGTCAGGGGCTCTGTGGTTCACCGTACACCTGTGGACTACAACATGACCTGAGAAGTCATTTAAGTTAAAACACAGATCCACATGTGGAGAGATGGTGTCAGTAGGTGCCTTGTACGCTCAAATCTTGTTTTTCAGAACAGCTTCCAACAGGGAGATGGAGCGCAGAGTGCAGACAGAGAAAAGTTTGTGTGGTTTGTATATTTCACAATCACCACATTCCATCTGCAAGCATTCTTCTACACCTGTCTGTGCCTGTCGCCTTCCAGTTTCTCTCTGGTTTAAAAACACCTGCTCACATATACCCTCTCTCTCTTATTAGCCTTCCATTCTACACAAATGCAAACATGCTGGCCAAGTTTTTCCACGTCAAAAGACCGGTCAAAGTTGTGTTCGCAGGAACCATTAAGTGCTGAGCCTCTGGCCGCGGACTCACCCGTGTTGTGTTGGGCTGGTTGCTGGGCCACTGTCTCACTGCTAGCACTGTGTCCCATGCTACGGCTCCTGTCCCCACTGGCCTGCCGGGCCCTGCCTCTCCTGAGGCAGGAGAGGAAAACCTAAAGCCACCTCGCTCTTCTCCAACCCGACATAGAGCTCCTGTAACTCAAGACAGTCTTGACTGCTCACTTGCGTCGTTTAGTCTCTCTAGTCTTGCCCTCCCCCTCCCTTCAGCCTGTGTTATTTGGTATCTCCCTCCCTCCCTTCCTCCCTCCTTCCTTCGCTTTAAAACACAAGTACACTCGCTCACTCAGTTCTTAGGTCCCTCCCTTCTCGGAGCTCTGACTTCATGAATAAGGTACGCCAATAAGGTAATCCAGCAGTCTCAGATGCCTTTCATTCCCGAGAGCAGATTTTTTTGGGGGCAAAGTTCACAGTAGGCGAGCTTTGAGGTTTGGCAGGTCCAGCCATCAAGCCTTGAGGGATTTGCGATGTAGCGGGGGCCCCCCGCTAGCACCATTTCACAGACTGACAAAACACTACTCCCTGAAGGGTGATGGGCGGGCTCTGCAGGGTGAGGTAACTGGAGAAGTGGAAGGTGAGCTGGGCCAAGGTGGAGCTCAGTGCCAGAGAAGAGGAAGTGACACAGCGGATGTGTCCAGTGACTCTCCGGAGATTGTCCTTTTAAACTATGAAATGCATGTGTAAACGGATAAGGATTAGATATTAGCTTCTCTGTTTTACAGCTATAACTGACACAATTCCTCGACCACACCTTCCCCGGGTTTGACTGCAAATGTTTTTATTACAACTCAATTTGTTTTGAGTATAGTTTTACACACCATATCTCTCTAAATCCTTTGGTAACACACTGAAAAGACACAAAACAATATCTCATACATGAAGTGTCAAACACACAACACCCGGGCAGGAACATGGTCAAAAAAACCTGTCTAGAGGCTTTAATCAGAAACCTCTCCATGCTGGACACAAACAAGGGAGCAGGGCATCGTGTATCTGAACATCTCTATCTGAGCACTGTGTGATCTGGCTGTATGTAATCAGTGTGTGGGAGTTTGACAAGCTCCTCCTTGCACATTAGAGATAAAATCAGAGTGGGAAAAGGAATGTTACCCATTTTTGCCACTGCTAATCAGACCAAATTTTGTTTATAGAAAGTGATCCTTGTCTGCTCAAAGACAGTGCAGCGTCATAGCATGTTTGTGATGTATTTTCTCCACAGATGAGGGGATGGAGAGATAATATCATCAGCGTAAAATGTAGGAACATATTATTGATAGTATATACTACGATAAATTAGACTGAAACTTAAACTTTAGTTGAAAAAGGCCGACCTAAGAATAGGTTTGGTAAGCTGAGCGAGACCAAACTATCCCTGTGTTTTCAGACATTCAATACATCATAAGAAGCTCACTTCATCACATGCCACATAACTGTTGCTCCCTCTACAGTCCAATTAAAGCCACAGCACAGAAGAACAGCTCTGACACAGGTATGCATGGAATGTAAGACCACAGGCCGGCCTTTTAGTACAAGGACAACAATTAGGACTATAATCCTTGAAACCACTGGTAAATAAACAGGGATGACAAACAATTACATGTTCAAACTTATGACTCATCGCGGCATTGAAATGTTTCTCTCCTTTTCCAAAGAGAAGCAGCAGATGGAGACAAACACATTTCAGGCTTTTAAACAAGCCTGAGAACACGAAACCCAGGTGCACGAGAACAACAACTTGATGACTCAGAAAGATACTACTATAATATGTCATCATGACAACCCCAAAACATACAGTATAACATAACATTAGCCAACACACTGAATGATGTTGACCTTTCGGATCAAAATCCAAAGACACGTGAGGCATTACAGCTGTTCAACAGCCACGCCGTCTTGTCAGAAACACATCACTTTTAGAACAAAGCCAAGGAGGAAGTCCAGCTTATTTTTACTGCTTGGCCAAAGGGCCAGGCAGGGAAGAGTAGATCAGGCCTCCCTAATCTGTTCCTGCCATGGCCTAGTTGTCTATAAAGTGCTCATGGAGCCATGCCCTGTTCTACTTTGGCTTTGACTAAAGCAATAATGGATTATTTTAACTCAATACTGTCTCACCAAACAGACAAAGGACATGTTACCAGTCAAGAAAGCAGACTACAGTTTAAAGGAATTGAAAGAAGTCAATTCAAATGCATAAAAGTGTAAATCATCACATTTTTACACCCAACAACAGACAGAAGGCAGGTTTACTCACAAATGTATTCAGACTGCACAGCCATCCCAGGTATTTCCCACAGATGTCACAAATGAATAACAAAAGTTGAGCCTCGGAACAAAGATCCTCTGAGCAATGTGAGTGTATACGTGATACGTCGAGGTCGTCTAACGCCCGAGGTCAGTGGTGAAATAGACACAAGGCCACATGCAGCAGTGAGAGAAACCGGCAGCTCTGCTAACCTACAGGTGTGTCCTCTGGGTGAGGGCCAATCAGATAGCTGCAGTGTCAACAGCACAATGCGTCACAGGGCCAGCCCCTTAACGAACAGCTTCATAACATAGTATTGTGTTTGTTAACTCACCACTTTCTGTCATCATGATACTACTGTTGAGATAACATTAGTTTCACTACAGTCAGCATATACACTAAAATGACACCTTTAAAATCGGATGCAGTGTTTCATGAAGTTTTCTATGAAAAAGAAAAACTGAAAATCTGAAAAGTTTTTTTTTTTCTGTTTTTAAGTTTTTTTCTTTGAGTGAAAGCCTACAAATCGTAAAGTGCAGAATTACTAGAAACACAAAAAGGGGGAGTTTTTCTTACCAGGATTTTCCATCACAGTGTCACAGTGACACAGCAGTCAGCAGTTCCTGAAACAGATGAACAAATGGAATCGTTAATCGTTAAGGAAATGTATACCTTTAGTAGAATTTCAATTATATAGCACAATATAACGGACTACTTCATAATAGGATGTGAGTGTGTTTGATTACACGAGTTCTTGAAGAAGAGACAAACAAATGTTCTAGCTTAAATTACAGCTAATACAAAAAGTGAAACAGCATAATTTCATGAAGAGGTTGGGGGACTACAGGATCCCAAAGCAGCTGATACTGTTAAGTTAAACTTCAGTTCTAACAAAAGTTATTCCAATCACTTAAGACTCCAGTTTTCCATTATTACTCAGTAAATCAATGCATGACTCTCAGGGCACTTGAATAGATTGGATGTTCTCTGCAGCTAATGGTAGGGGGCAGACTGAAGCTGAACAAAAGCTCTGTTGTGTTAGCCAGGACAAAATAGTGCATTAATTAGCTCACACACTAACTAAAAAATCCATCCTGAATCCTGCCAGACTAAAGGCAAAGTAACAAGTATCATTCAGAATTTCTTTTAAAGACACATGAGAACAGCTGTCACCATTAATAAAATAGCAGCCAATTGCAGTAACCAGGGAGAATGGGAATACGTTATTTCCCACAGGAGTTGAGAAACAAGAGGCAAAGAATGAAATGCATGCGCTTAAAAGAAACACTGGCACAATTAAGCCCTTTGGTGTGAATAAATCACATTCGAGAAGGGATGGTAAATATGAGCACGCTGTGTGCAGTTTTCTTTTATAAATCATCCTACATGATGTGATGTCTCACAGATAATTCTGCTTCACCTCCATACCCGAGAGAGTGGAAAACAATACGCTCTGTTTTACACAGTAATAAATACACTGAATCAAATATTGATTTGGAAACGTGATAACTGCTACTGTGGGACAGAACGAGAGATTCTGTGATGGAGTCATTTTCATCAGGCAGCCTCGCTGACATAGCTGTGTATTTCATAGGGACTGGGCTTGTTTTGAGACATTCAAATTACACTAGTTGAAGTTTATTGTGTAAACCTGGCTGCTGAATTGTACTGTGTTATACAGGGAGGCATTTCTGTTATTTGGCATATCCTTATTAATATAAATGGGGTGGACAAAATACTAGAGATATACATTTGTCCCATATTAAAGCTTAAACTTGAACCATGGTTTTATTTATGGGTCTATCTGTGATGTCTTCTGCATAACATATGAAACCACAGTGAAAAATGAAACAACTGCTAAAATACACATGAAATCTGACGGACTAAAATAAGAAATTTCTTACTGAAGCCCAGACACCTGAGTGAAATGGGTGTTTCTATGTTATGCAAATTAAACAGGAAGTCTGTGAAAATAATGTAAACATTTAGAAGATGTCACATAACAGCATTCAACAGGGACAGTAACAAAGCAGCAACTTTACCAACTGACACTGCAAATGCAGATTTCAACTTAATGAGTAAACAAACAGAAAGACCTGACAAGGACACACTGAAGGAGTCAGTATTTCACAGTGTGTGCATTTGAAGGAGAGACAGACTACAACTTTAACCTCTATAACAGTAAAATATGTGTAGTTCAGAAGTTAATAAGGCAGAGCTCCAGGCTAGCATCTTTCAGTAGTAGCACTGGTGCTCACTACTAAAATTTTAGGAGCACCAGCACTAAATTTGAGCAAAACTTTTCGACATACCACTCAACACATTCATTCATTCATTCAGAACTGCGCGAGCCATTCCTGTCGGAAAGAGTAGTTCTATGCCTTTTTCAGCACGAGATTATCTGCTGATTCCTCATCTGAACTGTCCTCATCAAAAATTTAGCACTGTAGTGCAGTGGGTCTCAAACTTTTTCTGGCATGCCCCCCTTCAGAAGCTGAAAAAACTTCATGCCACCTCCCACTCCACAATTCTTATCAATTATTTGACAATGCCAGGGAAATCAACTCATAAAAAAGGATCCAAGTTGAATTTTAGCAAAATAAAGGTCAGCAAACACAATCCCACACAGCGTTGTCCCCATCCCACGCTGTCATGATGACAAGAGCCTTGCAACTTGCATTACCTCTCCACTCTAATCACTCTCTATCTCTCTCACACTCAGATTCTTGCTCCCTCATGGTGTTTCAAATGATATATGATGATTTTTTTTTATTAAAAAAATAAATAGCACAGCGTAGCATTGTCTCCAAAAATGGTTGCAAAACTAACTAGACTAAAAACTAAATAGACTAAAAAGTCTCAGTCAGGAGCCAAAGCAAATTCTGTTTTCATAAAGGAGGCCATCATCAGTTTGATCTAAGTTACCATGCAAATGTAACGGTGCTTGATGTCTCAGGTCAGCCTTTCAAAGTCATTAACAAGCACTTCTTAAACCACACTTGACTCGGTTTGACCTCATTAGCTCCGACTTGGCTTTATGAAACAGTTCAATCCTGGTTCACTATGTCAGATTAATTCAAGACAGACTTTTCACAGTAAGCTCTGTCGGTCATAGCCACCTTAATGAAACACCCCTCTAGAGCCTAGAGCCCTCTAACAGTCACTGCATTGTTGTTGTTTAGCAGCAGTCAGTAAGTAACCAGGAGCAGCAAGCACTTAAATTACTTTCTAGACACTAATGGCAATAACACCAACACTGTTTAGTTACAAACTCCCAATTTTGAATATCCTGCAGCTTTAAGACAGAGCAGCTAGGCAGAGGAGGAGCGAGCACGGTGCCAGCATCAAGGTCATAGGGACATAAGCAGCTGAAAATGACAAACTTACATACAATCTGTGTTCCCTGTGAGCTTCACAGTAACTATTCAAATGATGTCCCTGACTGTAATTGGTCAAAATCAGCAGGTGCGGCTATATCGTGACGTAGACAGGGGAGGGTCCAAACAGCTGTATCAGGCTGCACTTTGGAATGTCAAGTCCCTTGACAACAAACAGGTAAAACCCAACCTGTGTGACTCAATATGTGCACTGCAGAATAAAAGGGAGAATGCAGCTTAGCAGGCAAGTACTTCACCTGCTTATCAGATGGACTAGACCAAGTTCTTATGTTATTTGTTTATGTTATTAACGCCTGATAGCTTCTCTGTAAATTCAGCTTTCAAATGTAGCCATGATGAAAGAAAAGTACTATAGGCTAGTTTATTCAGATTAACTTCTACTGAGGATAGTTGATCTTGGATCTTTGACATGTTTGAAATGAATGAAACAGTCTGACTGCAGCAGGAAGCTGGAACAAAGTGACACAGGATACATCACCACATACGTCATCACCACAGACAAAAATACCAAGAAGCTGTCATACTACTATGAATCCATTACCTCACGTGCAAACTACAGAACCAACTCTGCCCTGAGCTTTTAAATCGGCTAGTAACAGCTTTTTTAAATAGTGGACAACCCTCTGCCTGGTCAGCTTTGGTTCAGTCCAACTGGTTTGACAAGTTGTGGCATATAATGTACACACAGCACATGCTCAACAGCTGCAGGCAGGATTACATGTCTGTACTGTACTCCACTTCAAATGATCCACCAAAAAGGCTAATGTCCACTTCTCTAATGTTAAAGTAATGTCCACAAAACTCATTATATACAACGCAGAGGATTCAGAGAAGTGCCTCTGAGCCTTCAGATAAAAATTCAGTTAAATCCTAACAGTGACTTAAATAAGGTAACTGAGCTCCTGGCAAAATAAAAAGGTTAGCTTACACTGTATGTTCATTTACTGTGGCAGCACAGAGCTCTGATAGCAAACTATGCTACAGAGAAAATAAAAAAGGCATATAATCATTTAATGGTTTAAGACAGGGTTCATCTTTCATAAACCTGAGAATAAATAGTCTGATTGTGTAAATGACTGATTTTGCATTTATTTCCAATAAGTACCTACAGCTATCCTCAATAGAACCAAGGCATATCTAAAAGAAAAACTAACAGACCTACAGTTTCTGTATGCTCAGCAAAATCACTGCCTGCATATCAATGTCATGAAATACACAAAATATCTTGAACTAATAAACAATGATAGCCCAATTTATTTTCTTGCCATTTAAAAAGAAAGAGGCTTAATCCATTTATTATTCATTGTTTCCAACCTGCCCATAAGAGAGAGAAGTCGATACACACTTGAACTCACAAATAATTCACTAGATAAAGTTCAGCACCACTGCAACCCAATTCTGTTCTCAAATATCCTCCCGGTGCAGCGGGCCCAGGACAGCTCCAGCTCTGAAGGGCAACAATTAACCGGTGCAGGCTGGCAGCAAAGCAAACACAGACGTGAGTTAATGTTCACCGCTTTGTGAGCATACGAGCCGGGAACCTAAGCTGAGCCAGCCTCCATAATGTAAAGCTGAAGCCCTCAAGAACATGTACAGACACACACACAGGTTCACACCCAGTCCTGTCATTATCATACAGAGCATCCAAAGGTTGATGAGGTGGCAGCCTCGTCTCTGAGTTAGCTTATGCTTGCTTTCCAGAGCCACTCTTTGCATGCATTTCTTTGTGTATCAGGCCCACATGGAATATCTCTGCATTAGAAAGCGTACAACTCAGAGAACAGCAGGCAAAATGGCAGCCTGATTTTCAGGTTTAGCAACAGGATCCATCAGCGGTACTGCAGCACTTTCACACGAGTGCAAGTGTACACCTTTGTTATATCTCTTGTTGAGGTGAGGCTTCAGACCTGTTTGCACAATAAGGCTGCAATACCTTGAGTAATTTATAAAGTATTTAGGACAGAATATTACTGACATGTCAGTATGACTAAATTCTGCAAAAATGTCAGTACATTTCATTATGACAAATACAAATAGGTGTTTATAGTTGAACAATAAAGAGACTGCTTAATCAGGTTGTAAATGAACAGGTGGCTAACCATTATGCTTGTATGGTTGCATCATAATACTAATGCAGGTAATAAACTTCATCACATTGCAAAAGATTTCCAATCATTGTTTTACAAACATAAACATTCCTTAATCGTGCAACAATGGAGACAATTACAATCACAGCAGACGGTGAGTTATTAATATTTGATGAGTCTAATTTCCATGTTTACTCTAGAAAATGGTGTGTAAGTAAATAAATAAATAACTCAACTTTCCTGAAGTTTAATATAAAGAAAAATATAATTCACTGATTCTTTAACTGTCATTTACTTTTCTTCATGTTTTTGTATTCACTTAAAATACAATTCTTCTTACTTTCCACAATAATAACTGATCTAGATTTTCAAAGTGCATAATGAATTCAACTAATGCCTTGAAAGTCACTTCACTAGTATCTAAGCCATGATAACCATGGCGTAATCACTCTCATAAATCAAAGCAAACATTAGAAAGACACAGAAAAGATTGCCAACCACCCCTGTCAACTGGTATCATGCTACTTTGAGCAGCTTACTGCCTCGTTTGTTGGTTGTCATCAAAGTAAAACACACACACACAAATTAATTCATCTAAGACTGCAACATCTAACCACAGACTCTGAATTCACAGTGTTTATTCACACAAATATAAAACCAAGCCCAAGGCACTTTCCTTTTGTAGTAATGTTAGCAGTCTAACTGTAAACAAACCTTATTAATGAATATTTTTACTCGGTTCTCATAGAACCGATGTGCTGGTTTATCATAACACTATGTGGCCTAAGCAAAGCAAAAACTATTCCGAAGATTGCTGCATGATGAAAGAAATTTTTTAAATCAGTTGTGCTCTGTTTGCACTACGTGGTAGTTCATAAATTTTACACAACTCTGTTGGTCCACTGTAAGCTCCCAATTAGCTCATTAATAACTCCCAGGTCATCGGATAAAGGGGCAGTGCTCTGCAAAGCTGAGAGGAATACAATCAGCCATTGTGCCAAGTTTCATTCTGCAGACTTAGCAATCACTAAATAAAGAGCCAAACGGGAGTTTGTTTGAGAACAAGCTGCATGGATCTCAATGAGCCACTGTCAATGGCTAGCTGATAATGGCACACACATCTGATTATATAAGACACACACAAGACCCATAAGATTCAAACACTCAGACAACTTCATCTCAACAAATCTGTTTTCTATTTATTTCTATTCAACCAACCACAGTAGCTTGTTTTTATCAAATTCTACTTTCCAAAATCAAAATTAACTCAAGAGGAGGATGCACAATGCCGTTTTAGAAATCTTTCATCTGTCTCTAGAGTCCGATAACTTCCCACCAAATCTAATTTAAAAACATTTAATGTTTAGATTTTGGAATACATTTCGAACTACCTGCCAAACTCCACAGCAAACATGACCTCTTTATGTAGAAAATTACCTCCAGACAAACAAGTTAGTTATCTGCCAAAGATTACTGTCACATGCCATGGTGGAAGTTCATTGCCCACCATTTGAATCCTCTGAAAATCAAAGCCAATGTCCTGCAACATGCCCCATCACCCCCAATCCCTTAACCTCATTCCATATTGCAACCCACGTTTATGTATTTTATGAGATGAAATGTACCAACATCACCTCTGCTCGGTGAGTGAGATGTAATCCTTGTGAGGCACAACAATCCAGGACTATGTGTATACAAAGCACAATAACATGAATGACCTGATTACAATGCTGTCTATCTAGAACAAATACAATAAGCCAGAACTCCTTTTGTCTTCTCTCCTCTAACAGCCTGCGTTGTCCTATAGGGCGTATTACTGCTTTCAGTCAGTACTAAAAGCACCGGGTGCTTGTTGGAACAAGCAGACGGGCCTGTGAATGGAATGCTGTGGGATACTTCACAGAGAGGAAGGCTGCTCCAAATCATGTACACCTGAAGCTTTCCTGCAGTCACTGTAATATAATGCTACAACTGCAATGCAAAAGCAAATGCAAATGTACGTTTGCGTTAGAAGAATTACAAAACAATAATATATATAATATAAATATAAAATTCATAGGTTTCAACATTCCTGTAATGGTCGCGTGTTCTGAGTACAACAGGCAGCCAAACCGGACATAATAAGAAATAAATAAGGTTTGTTTTTTTGGTTCTTTAGCATCGCCTTATTGCTAACAATACATGGAAACTAACAAGTCAACATCAGACAGGTACAGGTAGTGGGTAACTGTGGCTAACTGAAGAAAGTTAGGCACATTATAACACAGTCTCTTTTCGGTCTCCCTGTTCAGTCCCCCTTTCTTAGTTGACCAGCCAAAAGCAGGTTTGAGAGCTAAAGATAGAAACGTATTACAAACAGTGCTGGCATAATGCTAATCCTTGCCTGTTGCTAGCTAAAGTAGAGTCAGCAACAGGTGGCTACTGTCCCTGTACTGTAGCATTAGCTTTGTTAGCAAACCCAACTCAGCCCACACTTGTCATTCTAGCTAAAAAAAAAGAGACGTTTGTCTAAAGGCGCACAATAGCTACTCACCTTTTCTAGTGACCACTCAAATCCCACTGTGAGGTAAGTATCCGAAAAGCAGGAGACGTGTTTTCCCTGTGTCTCGTTGACCCCTGCTTACTTTTGACACTTGTCGCTGCTGTCCATCACTGAGAGAAAGCAAGGCGGAACTAGCTTCACTAACTACCTTCTGACCCAAATAAAGTCACAAAAGTAACTTTTTGACGCAGGCGAATTAAATAAAGCATTGAAGCATCGCCTGAACTTTATACCAAATGCCAAGAGAAGTTAAATATAGTATTTAAAACCTCTTTCTTTACCTTTTGCTGTCAAAAGGTGTTGCACATTAACTCGGTGGGAAGATTAAATACTGTCGCGCATGCGCATATCTCAACAGGGTGGTTTCTGCCCCCACCAGTCAAAAAAAAAAAAAATCTGTACACAAGCCACAAACCTCAGGAACCACGTGACCTCGTGAACTCTCAGTGTTAAAACAGAAAACACATATTGATCAAGGTTAGGTGAAAAAAAAGTGGTTAAGATACGGTTAAGGTTTTGAAACTAAAACTCTTTGGTTAGAGAGGTGGGATAATAAACGGCTGTCGACATGGTTAGTCGGGTATTTATATTGTTTGTCCCCTCTCATCTGAAATATCACCGTTTGAAATAATTACAATCGCTTTGTTAAATTCAGTGTTGTCATGAACTCTAGTAATGCAGCCACACAATTCGCAAAAACAATGAGGTAGGTTAAAAAATTAACTAAATAAAATATATTCTGTACAATGATAGTAATATACTGTAATTCACTGTATGTTTGTGCATCAGGTAGATATTCCCAAAATATGTGTGTAATATATGAATAATTTACACAATGTATATGCACATAGTAACGCTATATACAGGCAGCACTTCAAAGATCATCAGCACGTTTGATGGGTAATGCAATCCAGGTGAGCAGTCTGTCTTGTTATGAGGAGAAAAAAAACAAGAGACTTTAGGAGTTTCCTTTCAACACAGAGACATCATTGTACAGAGCAACAGCATCAATCATAATAAATAATATAATAATCACATTTCATTTTCTTTTTAGTTATTTTTCCAGACATTTTAAAAATGAGTGGTACACACTGCATTTCATTATACATAATGCTTGTATTAAAACCCCTTTTCATGAAAAATGCTTCTTGTAGAAAAGATATATTGAAAAGCTTTTGAAAACAGCTTTTGAAAACAAACAGGTCATGCATTAACATATATTTCTCTACTACATTTGATTTGCCAGTTATCTTGGAGTGTATTACAGTTCTGGACAGTTCTATAACTGTTGAGTCTAATTTAATTGTATTTAACTGAAGTAAATATTGAAGGGATGCTGATATTATAAAGGAAAACATTTGGATTTGATAATATTAACATGACCCTTCCTCTGTGTAGATCTTGACTGAAAATGAGAAATAGTGAAACTGCAGATATTTTTTCTTTTAAAAACACTGACATGGACAAAGATTTGTTCTGTTTGTACAATGTTTATTGGAAAATTCCACATGCAAAAGAAGGTAGGCTACTGTGTAAATTTTAAGATAGACCCAGTCTGATCTTTTTGACACATGAGCATGCCATACATCGTTTGTCTGCAGAAGGTACAGTACATATTTTAAAAGTTTGAAGAGTGTGATCTCTTCTGGTCATTTGCTGAACTACAGGCCATGAGTGCAGTACATGTTTTTGTAGACTATACACCATCGGTCAGTGGCACAGATTTGTCTGCCATCTACTGGACGGGCAAAGACTCTGTCATGTATAAGTGTATGTATAAAAGTTGCTGGATGACTCAGAAAACAAAAACTCAATCAAAAATTTATTAAAATATATTTCATCTAATTCCAGAAATAAATACAACCAGAGGTATGTATTTTTGACAGGATGTACCTGCTGTGATGTTAAATAGACATTCTTGCATTAAACTTACACAAACAGGAAAGAACAACAGACATAAACAGAGACTTCCCAATAATGTTTGCAGTAATCCAAGAACAAGGCATCGATGCCAGAGCTGATAGTGGTACAGTTCAATTCATGCAACTTTGATAAAATTTATGTGCCCTTTGTTTGCCTGGCATTAGGAAGTACAGTGCTGCCTGCTGTGAGAATAGCAGCCACAGCCATTCCCAGTCTGGAGCTGTTTTCTCTGTTGAATACTCGCCCGAGCAGCTCTCCGTGTGAGGAACTGTTGGGTATGAAAGAAAAGTCAGACAAAAGCAAGCGTGCTTGTGACCTTTAGGTGGACCCAGTCTAGTCTCACAGCCGTAGACTGGGATTCCCGCCCTCTTACTGTATTTAATTATAGTGCCTTTTTATGATTTGATTCTCAAGTGTAAGTAGGACAGAGCTCTTATTGTCAAAGAGCTGGAACAGTAAGATTCAAAGGAAAGAAAAGGTGATGTAGTTCTATCTAATGACAGCAATGTCCTAAATGACTTGCAGCATGTATTAGTCAGTATTTCTACCTCTTAAAGCTGTATTCCTTCATAACATAAACACACAATCAGCAAGCATAACACAACATGTCTAGATAATTAGAAGTAAACAAGACAAGGAAATTAATCCAGTCCAATGGCATTATACATGGCAAACTTAACTCCCACTCAGGAAAACTGCTCAGTGAATATATATTAAATCCATGTATCTTACACAGTGTTCTATTATAATTAAAACTACACTTCTTATCCATATACTGATAAAACACATCCACATACTGATAAAAAAAAATGTAGCATAAAACCTCACATACGAGGGGTCATTGATAAGTTTTTGGCTTAAGGTAGAAGGAGTTATACAGCTCTCATTACATGGGCGTGCAGTTCAACTCTTTGAGTGATTATGCAGAAAGTTTGGCTCCTAAAATCGTAATTAGACCATAAACATATTAATAACCCCTCACAAACCACAGCAGCAGAAGTTGTCTACACGCTGAAATGTGTCTGTGGTCTGGTTTATGTTGTACAAACTAAAAGAGCTTATCTGAGCATATCTGAACACAAAACTGCAATACACATAGAAAACGTGAATTATGCTATTGTTTGACATTTCACACAGGCTAACAATGGGTCAGCAGCATCACTAAAGTTTTGGAGAATAGGATGTGGCACTTGGATGTTGGCTATGGCAACTCCCAGCCTTGGATCCACTATCCACTAGATCTGAAATCCTGTTCAACCAATTATCCAATGACAATTGTACATGTTATATAGGCTCACTATATATGTCTTTGTCTTATTGCTTTGTCCATTTTGACTCTGATGAAGACACAGTGGTGTTGAAATATTTGGCTGGCTATTTGCACTATTAAAAGCTGCACATCGACCAGTGTGCCCAGTCCCTTTTATCCCCTTAATACTCATCAGATGTCAGAAATAACCGAACTGTCCTTCTTTTAAGAACAGTTTTAAGTTGTCTGAAATTGAACAAACTCATCAAATACATGAAAAAAATTTCCCAGCTTAATAGATAGATAGATAGATAGAAACTAGGTTGTGAAAACACAGCTTCCCTGCAAAGATGTGTTAATTAATAACTTTATTTATGAATGATGATCATCATTATGGTCATTAATACTTCTTACTGGCTGATCTTACAGTAAAATCCCCAGTAGACATAAGAGTCACAGAAACACACTGTTCTTGAACATTTTGTACATGTTCTTCTGTTTCTAGTGATTTTCCACAAGGCAGATTCAGTTTTGTCCCGTATAACATCCCACCATGGATACATTTCCTCTTAAAAGAATAATTTGCCAATCAGCACTGGGATCTTGCATGGAACACCCTCATATTAAACTTAGAAACAGTGAACAAACAGAGGAAACCTGCGTCTCTGAACCCTGAAAAGGCAGACTATAAATATGCTAGATAGTCCCACCGTTTTACGGTGAATAGAATTTTCACAATACATGCGCTCTTTGATTAGATTCACCCTCTTCTGTAAATTTATAATTAGTCAGCTGGATTATATTTCAGCTTTTGTTGTGTCTCTTTTTTTAGATGCTCATTTCCTGTGACAAATTTGGACGATCTGACCATAAATTCTATGGATGAATAAGAGGGAAGCTGCGCTGATTCTTATCTGCTCAACTCACTCAACTACCTGTCAGATTTTAGAACAGATTAATAGATATCAGACGGCTCGCAGGAGTTTCACGCTGCGCCCTCACTCAAAGTCGTGAACCAGATTTAGCATTTCTGTGATTAGAACTGAAGCAGAACATTGATGGCCAAAAGGATTTTTGCCAGGAGAAATCACTTTTCCCCATCCAAAAACAAATTTTAACGTTTATGATACAAGTAAAGTCTGTGTGTTCTCTCCTATGTCTGCATACATTTTCTGTCCACAGAGAAAAGACAACACAGTTCGGGGGGATGGAAGACTCTAAACTTCTCACACATGCACCCGTGATGAATGTGTTTTCCTGTCTGTATGCTGGGATTTGTCCCTGTCTCCTCATGTCCCTGAAAAACAGTTATGGAAAAATAAATGTAGTGAACACACGGCCTGCAGTGTGGGTAGTGCTTTGATGGCGTTACACTGATAATGGCTTGTATGAAACCACAGAGTTATCCTTTCCTTACTTGGCACTCTGATTTTAAGGGTCATCACACATTTATAGCTTTCAGACTTACTGGACTGCAGCACATATTTAGATGTTAACTAAATGATCATGACTTTCAGTCATTTGTAATTGTGGCTGATCTTGTGCAGCCTAATATCTAGCTACAGTATTGGCTAACCCAAATAGATGGTGACCCTCCTGTGGCTACTTTGAATTTGGAAGGTCAGCTAAGCTAACAACTAACCCAAAAGCTGCCAAGTAACTATTTATTATCACTGTCAGATAAAATGGAATAAAAAAAGAATTAGTTTCCTGTCGTAACGGTTACGTACAGTTGGAAAAAGTGAAACTGCAAAAGTACAAATGTGGGTTATATTTGGTTGCAAGTGTGAAGCCACTGACCTGATAATAGAGCCGCCTCCGTTTCCCTTGTGTCAATATGCAGGAAACAGAAAGAAAAACAATACGCTCATCACTGTGGGCACAGAGGCTGATTATAAACTGCCCTATCACAGCTTCACTCAAACATTAGATAAGGCAATGCCAAGCTATCCTGAAAAACACACCAAGGGTGACTCATGATTATAACCCTCTTTACTGACCTTTAGAAGCTGGAATGACAACATCAGTACATGAATGACTGCACTGACACTGAACATCATTTCCTCATCAATCAGGTTCATTGCGAGCTGTACCGTGCAACACTTAGAGACCTTCTGAAATAAACAGTGTTTTTAACCAATAAAGCTAATTGGACATCTGTTGATTATTTCAGTGCAAATTAGGCCACAATATACCATACGACTAATGTTGCTGGCTTAATGGGATGCGATATAAGCTTTACGTCAACAAGTGTTGGGACAAGTGGAAACTAACTAACTGACGATTAGAAAGGCTTCAACTGTCCCCACTGGATAGCTGGGTTGTTAAAGCAGAAAAACAGGAAATTCAAACATCAAAACAGAAAGGACACATAGATATATTGGTGGGATGCAATTAAAACTGAGGCACTTATACTTTTCTTGAAACCACTTTATACAGTATTTCTACTCAGCTACAATTAAGTTAAATTAAGTTAAGATTTCAAAATTCAAAGTGTAACTTTACAGTTTTCACTCCACTACATTATTTTGATGAGTAGAGTGTTTATGTGTGTGTCTATATATCTATCTATATCTATATATCAATATATATATACGTGTGTGTGTGTGTGTATGTGTATGTATATGTATATGTATATGTATATAGATACACACACACACATATATACATACAAATGATAATATGTTTGACATGAAAATATAACAAAAGAAATATATATTAGCAAGGTGAAATGTGACACTGTTATTCAGGGCAAATAAAAAATGTGTGACACCTTATCTTTTAGCGTCAGTTCAACAAAGTGTCGGTGGACAGAACACAAACAAGGTATTATGTCTGGTTTCACTGCGTCATTTGCAAGCCCTGCTCACGTTCCCTTGTTGGTGGAATAAGCACATTAATTTGACTTTATCACACAATGAAGTACAGGGGTGTGGCGTCTGAGTTTGTGCACCTGGTGTCTGAAGGAGAAAACACTCTTTCACACAACTGGAAAATATGTGGATGCTATTGTCGGACAGGGATCCTGAAGTTGTCTGAGAATCCTTATACCTACAAAGCACTCAAAAAGAAATCAGCACCAGACACCATAAGTGGCTATTTTTATGCAGCCAGCTGACACAGCTGACAACCGCAAACCACCAAAAGAAAGTAGGTAATGAGCTCAGTTAAGATGTGGCTCACAGAGACACGAGAGACTGAAATTTCCAATTAGAGAAATATTGAAAAACTTAGATAGTGTATGAGCCTGAAGGCTGATACTACAATCTTTTAGGGGATCAAAGGAACAACACAAATCGCTAATGATGCAATCTCACCTCAAATGTGAGTTCTTGCCCAATTTTCCTGTCAGTTTTATCTGAAAAGATAGGTGCAGATGAGATTTGTTGTTGTTTTAAAGTGACTGAGAATCTGATGAGTGCCGGGATAATTGAGAAACAAAACGAATATCTGATGGAGCAGTCAGCTAGGACCACAGAGCTCTAGAAACGTCACCTGCAGTGGGCTGACACCACTTAGGTTAAAAACAGTCCTATTACAGCAGTTCTAAAACCCTGAAACCAGGTTTGAGTCTAAGTGAATCAGTCAAAGTGAATAGTATTTTTCCATAACTTGTCAAGGGGTTTAGGAAAAGTACAAAAGCCTTATCTGAGCAAATCTAACACAAAGGTCATACTGAGAATCTGACGAGTGACAAATTTAACACAAAGCAAATTAGGTTTTCTGTCAGGACTGGACCGAGTCTGTCTGTCAGGGATGACACATCGTCTGTTCAGCAGCGTGACTGCACCGAGCAAACACCGTTTTATGATGGCCAGACAGGTGGATAGAAGATTTATGCATTACACTCACTGGGAGCGTTACAGTGTCTAGTCATAACATTCAAGTAGTAGTGTTTGCTTTATTGTTGGGGAATTCACATCTTTATAGCTTATTGGTGAGGCCCAAGAACCTTTCATGTGATAACCAACCATAGCCAATGTTGTAGTGCTAAAGGAGAAGGTGATTTAACCGTCAGTTAATGTTTAAGCAAAATAGGACCAGTTAAAATTAAACAAAAATGGCAGACGAACCTGAATTCTACTCTTCAGCTTTAAAAGAACCAGGCTGCATGTAACTTACAGCAGGTTCATATAACCGACCAAAATATTTATTGACTCACTGACTGACTACCTTTCCTATCCTTGTCCCTGTCTTGGGAGGTCAGGGAAATGTCCTCCACATTCACTATGAATACTATTAGTGTCAAACAGATTCACACCATATAATCTTGAAACGGTGGGGAAGTTTAATTTACGGTCAGCTCTGGTTTTCACCTCCCGGCATCACCACTTGGAAGATGACACCCTCAAGCTGTAGAAAGTCATCCATTCTGAAAGCTCTCAGCTAATGAAGAATACGTTTTACTTATATCAGCATGAAAGATGAAAAAGGAAAAAGTGCAGTGTAGTAATTTGCTTGTTTCATCTAGTTGTATACATACAAATCAAGTCAGCATTTGACTTTCTATTTTCTTTCTGTACTAGGTGCTGACACTGATTTCAGCCAAGGTGACCTAACTGTGACATCCTTATACTATGTCAAATTTCATTTCTATTGCACATTTACTCAATAAATGCTTAGACATTTTGGTAAATAAACTTTATCGTGCCTTGTTTCGGTCTCCACCACCTCTGCAGAGAAGTATCTGTCTCTTTAGTGGCTAATGACTCCATTGTTTTCACCTTGTTGCTGACGTAGGCTGTGTACAATGGGTTTTTAAAGCTCAGAGGAGATGACACTGATGAGAGCAGTGACTGAACCTAACAGTGAACTGATGGGCCAGAAAACACTAAGTTAAAAGGCGGTAGGAAGCACAGTGATGCTCAGTGGAACTGGAGAATTGAGTGATCATTCTTTGTGGATTTGTCTCTACAAGCTGCTCCTATACTCATGTGAGCCATAATTAATATAAAAATATTGACTATAGTGCTTTAAAAAGAGATGTTTTATGCTTTCAAGCACCAGTTGCATGTAATCTCATGGACCAGATTGGAAATGTAAACTGTGACTCTGTGAAGCTTCTTACTGTTCACACAGATAAGACTTTGATTCTCAGCTTTTTCTTGTGTAATAAGCTCTGTAGATAGCCGAGATAATAACCGATCAACTAGTCCAAGAAAAACATTATTTTGTCATGAGCTGCATAGCTTATTTTATTAAGGCCAATGTTGAGTCTGCAGCCTATAACATCCTCTGTAATACAGAGGCTCCCTTTTGCCATCAAAATTCAATCAGCTAACAGGCTTAAAATTTTTAGGTAAAAAAAATCCCCCCAGTATTATCAGCATCTATCTTTTCAGTGATGCACTGTTGTCTGTTAATAAATAACTAGCAATCTTGACAGTGCCAGATACCAAACTTTTTCTGATGAAAGCTTCTGGTCCAATATATGCCTGGGTCCGCAGCCCAAGTCTGACCCACATGCTTCCACATCTGGGCTGGTGCTGGCTGGTTATCATCCAGTGATGGCTGACAGCCAGGAAGATTTTCCGTGTGTGTGCCAGAATTCGGCCACATGTGGAGGCAGTATCTGACCGTCATGTTGTATGTGGCCTGGTGCTGGGCCGAGGAACCCGGCATACTCTAAGCTGGAAAAAAACACAAATATTGAGCAATTGAGGATCCATAGATAATTAGATAATTAGATAATTTGCAACATTCACTTCATTTAACTGTTCAACAAAAGAGCAATGGTTTGCAGACGGGACACACAGAGGATCGTATTAACATACCAATAACACAAAGAGTGTAAGGAGTGTATTTTGAATGTATTTCAAAAATCATAACCTCCTTGATGGACGCTGTTACATAAAAAGGAAAGAAAAACAAAAATGTAGGACGTGGTGCCACAGGCTTCCAGTGCCACCAGGAGGATCCTGGCCTGTCTGAACTTAGCGTTTCATGCACTGAACAACGTCTGAACCGCTGAGCTGTCACTCACAGACTCGTTAGCCACAGGGAACACATGCCTGGAAAAATCCCTGCAAACCAAAGGTCAGACAGCTCAAACAAGGGAACTGGCAGGGTAACCCCCAAAGACGACAGTGAGGGAATCTGATCAGTAAGAAAGAAGCAGAGGGAGCTGTAAAGAAAAATACAAGTCATTTTAGTAGTTTTAGCTTTGAGATTACTTGTTTTTCTTTGCTCAGTTATATTCTCCATATTTTGGCCATGGCATGACCAGACCTATCAAACCTCAGCTGAGGAACCACCCTCTCTACTGCCACCCCCTCTCCTGTCATCAGGAATAAAGGCTATCATCCTGGGCGTCCCCGCTCGATAAAGCTAAGGACGTGAGCATGTGCAGAAGAATAGGAGCATCATGGAAACTTGATAAAACAGGTTGTTTGAGGCAAGAGTTTTTGTTTTAAGGGGAGATTCCTAAGACTATAATTAGTTACCCAAATATCTGCAGAGTGTCAGACATATTTAGGCTAGAAAATAAAACAAAGGTGTCTGAAGTTATGGAATTTGTGAGAGTGTAGATTGATAAGATCAAGGTGCAGGCTTGTATCTGTAATGTTTATAAGGGGATAAACATTCTCAGGAGGGCATTAGCTCAGTTTTCCCCCACATGTACAATGATGACATGTTAGTGTCTTGAGCTACGATGGAATTTACCCATTGGAATTTACATTCTTGCGTGAACAAGGCCATTGTAATGGCTTTCCCTCCCACATTTTTGGAAGAAGAACATGTTAAAACAGGAAAAATCCAACTAGAAGAAAGGCAGAGAAATAAAGGACGAATCCTGGTCACATTAAAACAAGATAAGATGGTAATGTGTGGGCCATTAGTTGCGCTCATGCTGAGGATCATGGTCATATACTACCTGAAGGCAGCGTTAATGTTTGAAGATTAGCCGCTTAATTGTGTTTACTGCGGTTTGAGTAGGCAGCACAAATGAAGGGTGTCATTGCCATGCAAATCGCTCCCATCCTCTGATCTCCCATTGGCCGTAGCACATTAGCTTCAAGACGGGCAGAGGCGCCTGAGGCACAGGTAATGGCTTTGATTAGATGAGTTGAGAAGTGGGTCAGGGTGTCCTCCGCTCTGCAGAATTACAGAGATGTGGTGCCATGGTGACCACAGGTTTAGAGAGAAACAGGTCCAAGAGGAGAAGTCCTTAACCCTTATTTACCTAGTAAAAATGAACACCCTGCTTCACATGAATGCAACACCCCTGTGCTTGGGGGACACTACTGACGGAGGGGGAATTTAAGAAATACTTCAACATTTTATGAAATGCATCAATATTGTGTCTTTGTGGTTAGGTACAGAGCTAACATCAGGATGTGGTTAGCCTCACTTTGCAAAAAGTACACGACACTGACTTTAGTGCAACCTGTTTCACTTGCTTTATTGTTTCTTTTTATGGTTTTAGGTTTTAAAAACAGATCCAAAAAAATGAGTTTACCGTACAGCAGTTTTATTTTAGTTTGTCAGTTGCTTTGACTGGTTTGCAGTCGAAAGTAAAACTGAAAACTCCTGTGAGAACTAAGTCATGCCCTCATGTTTTGTCTTGGCTCGTGTCGCCTTCCCAGACAAGTGTATGAAAATTACAAGAAGTTCCTTGAAGAGTTTATATTTGTCTATTTTGCCTGATATTGATACGGCAACGATAGTGTTCTGATTCAGTTTAGCAAAATTCAGCTGTCTTCCTCGTTCAGCAGTGATAACTAAAACAGTTTGTCTCATGAATTGTTTAAATTCTTTGGAAAGAAAGATAGAAGAAACAGATAAAACCAAAAACATAATCATGCTGGAATTTGTGGAGTGACAGTAACAGACTTGTTTCACAGCAGACATTTTGACGTGTCATGGCAGGAAAAGCACAGGTGTAATTTATAATACTAACGATGACCACATTCCATTCAGGTGAGCCAGTTCCAGCGAGCTGAGGCGATGCATGCTGGCTCATTGTGATGGTTTATTGAGACACCTAATGGGACAGAGCCGCCGTTAATCTTATCAGTTACACCTGTGCTTTTCCTGCTGCGACAAATCAAAAAAGGTCTATGAATTCCTTACTAATTTTGTAACATATATTTATAGCTATTATATTTAATCAAAATCCATGGAAATTAAAAATGAAAAACCCTTCTTACTCACCATTTTCCACTCCACCTTTAAAGAGTAAGTCAACAAATCTCATGCAAAGACCAAAAACAATGAACTGTTGCTACCAACAAGTATTGTGTGTGTATCAAAGTCTGATATCCTCTGTGCCATAGAGCTCCATTGTTTGTCCAGAAACTATTAAAAACACATCAGTGAGCCCCACTGTTGCACTGGGTGACATGTTACTTCATTACCACACGCTATAGTTTATTTTGACCCACATACACTGTGCACTGCTGCCAGAAATACTCACTAGAGAACCAACTGTGCATTAATCTGCTGGTGAAAATGGTCCCCAACAAATTTTTGGTCCTGTTTGAGTAACATTTGCTAAAAAAAAAAACAAAAAAAAACTACAGTGCCCTGCTGTTTCAGGAAATCACTGGACATTTTTTGAAAATAAGACTGTAAAGTTTTTGTCTTTAGCAGAAACCAGTGGTCTTGGGACTGAGTGTCACAGACAGATTGAGAAACTACTGAGACACAAAAGTGAGTAGAGTTTGACATTAAACACCAGTGCTACTACTCTAGACCTTAAACACTTAATAGAGACCTAATTCCTCTGTGAATGTAGCATAGAACCTGTAGAGGCTGCAGGCCTGAATTCATGTTAATGTTTAATACTCCACACTAGAAAAATTATGCATTGGTGTCTCATGTTCAAAACTTTTTTTTTTTTAAACATATGATTCATGTATGGGAAATGTCTTTGTTAATGTCATCCACACAGACAATTTCCACAAAAGGAAATAAGTGTTTTGCATTTCCAGCTGCACATGCAGGTCATATGATAAGAATCTCTACCTCCTTTTCTTGTCCATGTGGGGTGTCCACTCAGTTGTTTATTAAATACTTCCTCACCTACTCTAACCATTATATGGTCCATAAATCCTCTACACCCTCCCACCACCTCCAGCTTCAGGGAGAGAGAGACAGGGAGTAAAGCGAGCATTGGATCAATGTAATGCAGTGTATCTGCTCATTAATCATAGTGAAACGGGCACACAGCGTCTGTTTGACTTTCTGGAGACGCTCACACTCCTGCAGACCTCCGTCTCCTCGCCTCACAGCTCATCTAACAAAGCAGCACTTGTTTTCCAAATGGTAGCAGATTTACGGTCATACTGCTTCCCCAGTGATATGATCTTTGTCATCTTATGCCGGAGCACAGAACGTCACTTTCTCAGAAGGTCAAATAGAAACAAAAGTCAAAAATAGATGTGACGGTTATAGACAGTTTGACAGAAATTCTTTTAACTTCAGAGAAACCGTTTGGCCAAAACTGATTATATCTTTCCGTCAGAATCAGTGAAGGTGTAGCCAAGTAGGTACGGCATTTTCTGTGTTTTCACCACCATATGTGAAGAATGCTGTCTGAAAGGTGATGAACCTGAGTGACGCTATCCCTGACACATGCAAGTTCCATGACAGGGCAATATTCTGATATGATACCGAAAAGAAGAAAGAGGACTACTGGACTATCAGGACTACTGATTAACTACTGGTTTAGGCTACGTAGGTAAAGTTTTTCAGTGTAGATTGTGTGGAATTTTCTCATTTGTTTTGAATGTAATAATAAAGTATGAAAGTCCACTGTTTTCCAAACGCAGAATGTAAAATGTAAAGCTAACGTTATCCTATATTTTTCTCTTATTATCAGAGACAAGAAACAACAATCCACTGCTCTGTGGAAAAAAATAAGTTTTGAATATGAGACACCAATGCATAATTTCTCTAGTGTGGAGTATTAAACATTAACATGAATTCAGGCCTGCAGCCTCTACAAGTTCTATCCTACATTCACTGAGGAATTAGGTCTCTATTAAGTGTTTAAGGTCTAGAGTAGTAGCACTGGTGTTAAATGTCAAACTCTACTCACTTTTGGGGTAGCTAAAAGGGTGTAAATGTAAAACAAAGCAGTAAACAGATGTTGTGGCCTTGCATGACTGTGCACATTGTACTTGGAAAGAATGGAAGTGATCTCTGAGGCTTTCCAAAGAAAGCAGACGCCGTTTCACTGTTTGTTTTTCTCACTGACTTTATCATACAGGCCTAGAAAGCTGCAAATCAGAGTGAGCTGTCACGTACCTTCAGTCATCCTCAGGCTATTGATAGTTATTGCACTCAGTCAGGTCGGTGCTGTTTTGTCACCAAATCTTTTCAACTCTGTTGTAAAACACAGAGAAAAAGAAATCAGGGCAATTTTATTAACTTCACCTTCAAAAAGCTGCATCGAAACAGTTGCCAAGAAGTATAAGATGCATCCAAGGCATCCTTGATTTAAACTGAGCTGTAACTTTTACGCATACTTATAAAAAACAAACTATATATATATCAACGTTAAAAACTTCGTAAATTTTTATAACTTTCTTGAAATATGAAGTGTTGCATTCACTGCAGTGGTAGACTTCCTTAACCACCCACTTGCATCTGTCCCTGAGCACATGCTAGGTAAGCATGAGATATAAACCAACAGGGGCCCACTCAGCCGGGACGCAGCTAGGATAGCAGATAGTATTTGCACATACTTCAATCACAATTGTTCATTCCATCCTCTTCAACCACCAGGTCTTAGTGGACGTGCATACAAACACTGTCCCTTTGCCCTCGTTCACACTGATCTGCCACAGTTCATCACGTATTCACCTGCTCTATATTTACCGGCTGAGATAGCAGATGGACATCGTCACGTGTGTGAATGGCAAATTAAGATCTGAATCTGTCGCGTTGCACAGAGGACGGTGGCTGTTTACAGAATTTCACAGATTGTTTAAACTGTTGCAATGTGAGACGCAGATGCGCTGTGAGCGGCTATCACTGTATCTGGTGTACGTGTGCCTGGACACAGAAGATGTGATGACTATCTAGACCATAATGTGAAGAATGCCCTCCAGTACAGGCATGCAGGCAAGGTTGGATTATAAAATAAAAACGTGTGTTTACAGCTGGGGAAGGAATGTCTGGTGGTCTGAGGCCATTATTGGAAGAAAAATGACATACAGGTCGTATCCTGTAGGAAATATCGACCACATACACTAATGTTAAACACTCTGGGCTTTGAATGATTACCCTGCTGCAGCTTAATGAGGCTCACCTTTGAACTCGGTGTGGAAGCATCCAGGAAATGCTTGCAATTCAAAACATCTATGTCAGTGTTTATTCACTGTGGGCGAGTTCTTTGAAGTCATGACATTTGCTCTGAAATGACTGGAAAGTCACCTATTTGTGCAGTGGAACAACGTCTCCTTCTGTCCCTGCACAATCCTGCTTCCTTCCTGTTGGACCTGGCTGCTTGGTTATGGCTAGACTTGATGTTTTGGTATCAGCAGGCATGTTTGGACCGGCGGTGCTGATAGGCCAGTCTGTCCACAGTCTGTCCCCGAGCTGCTTGGGGTCCCTGCAAACAAAACCAGGAAGAGGAGGAATGTACCAGCACCGGCTCTTACTGTAATCGCAGCCAGTTTGGACTGGAACTGTACAACAGCAACAGCAACAGCAAAAAAAAAAAAAAGAGTTGATGTGGCAAGAATTTTTAGTGTCCAGATTAATGTTGCAAAACTTTTGAAACTTTTGCCATAATTTAAATCACAAAAGTGCAAATGTATTTTTCCCATCTCACTTCATGTTATATTTACCAAAAGTCGAGTCCTCCTTCACTTTATTATGCATCTTAACAGAAAATGTTGTCATATAAAGTTGACCTGTATTAAAATTCAAGTTCAGTCTTTTTATATCTTCACCACAAACTTGGAGATTCCATTTCTGATCTGTACAGTCATGAATGCTGTGAAAATGATTATTCCGCAAAAATATGAAGGTTACATCAGATGGATCTGACTTTTCAGCCATGTTTGTGGCGTGGCTCTATGGATGGCAGCGTCAGCCGGTCCACCACTTTGGTCCAGACTGAAATATCTTCAACACAACATTTTGTACAACTATTCATAAAACCCAAAAGACAAATGACTAACATCTCATATGTTGTCATCATCAGGTCAAACTTTCACTTTGTCCAGTACTAACTAATAAAATTCCCATCAGCCTCATCTGTACTCTGTGTTTAGGGCTACTCAGCTATTGTTAGCATCAGCATATTAGCACTGTCATCATGAGCATCATCATGTTAGGTCTCTGACATTAGTATTTACCGCAGCTCAAAGTGCAGCCTCACACAGCTGCCAGTGTGGCTGGACTAGGGAAGATCTCGTTTTAGAAACTACAATATAAGATTTAATTCCTCCTACACTCACCAGTCATTATTCAAGAGTAAATTTCATACAGTGCCTAAGTTCATTTCATTGTTAATTAAGCAATGAAATATGAGTTACACAACCCTAACACTACATGTATCACAGACAGAGTCAAAAACAACGGGCAGGGGCTCAGGGAGAGTTTCACAAACAGTTACAATCACATAATCATGATTCACCATCAACCTGCATCTTAAGGAGAAAACCCATCAGGGTAACAATATCAAATAAGGACTAAAACAAAGCAAAACAATGCAACTACTGTTATGACAACAGCGTGATTAGGTTTGCAGTCGCAATCCTGCCTCCAGCCCATATCAGTTCCCTGCGCAAACAGCAGACATGCTCCTGTTTTTCCTTTGTTTCTTTTCCGCTCCGGGTTCTCTCCTGTGCTAAAGGAATCCAGGAGGAATGCAAAAAAGCATCCTGTTTTCATTCCACACTCTTAGTCAGCTATTCACACTCTGTCGCGCACGCTGGGGGGTCTGAGAGTTCACACTGACGTCAGGGTAAATAACTAGGAAGTCACTACATGAACTAATGGAGACTCAGGTGCATGTTATTACTGCGTCCGGTTTGTTTTTCATCCCACAGTCCCTCCACTCCATACCCTATCAGTTTCACTGAGCACGACACAAAAATATAAGCAATAAACCATAAAGTTAAGATGTGACCAACTTTGATTAGTGCTAATAACTCACATATTCTTATTATCTGTCATTCCTTAGACACCTGACCTGTAACTGAGGACATCCTGTAGATAACAGGAAGCCAATAGTCTCCAGCATCCTCTTTAATAAACATTTTCTGTGAAGAGCCTAATCTAAAGTAAACATCAGCTTATGGAGCGACGAGAGGACAGACTACCCACCATGAAGAGATAAGCACCGCACGTTACACTGCAGACAAAGAAATCCTATGTGTAGTAACCACATACTTCTTTGTATTTTGCTTTCCCTGCGCCTCTGCCTGCAGGTTCACTGTGTGCCTGTTTACTGCTTCAGAATGCAACTTTGAAACACACACACCTGCTTTTTTTTCTACACAGTCAGGCTCGAAAGGGTTTTATGGACAGCATCGTACAGGAGGGGACCACTGCCATTTAATCCCTCAGCATTTTAATGTACAGGCTTATACCTAGAACTCAGCTTGGTACTAATTAGAACATTGGTTCTTAATGCAGTTACACTCTCAAACCTTCAAATTCAACTACATCAAAATCCATTTATTTTTTACAGATTTCTCTTTAAATACTTTTGGTTTGTTATAACAAAGTCAGTGACAGATGTTATAGACTTTGATCACTGGAGTGGAGGGATGAGCGAAATGGGTCAGACTGGCGTGGTAGATCTTTTGGATATTTGAGCCACATTTGTCAACATGTAAATGGCTTAATCTGTCGTACTCTTACAAAATAACTGTCCACAAAAGCCTTGCCCTTGGACTTCCTATAGAGTCCTGCAAAGCAAGAAGGAAAAAATGATCTGAGAGCAGTTTCACACCTGTTCAGTTCATATCATCCAAAATCCTGGTCCAGTTTGTGTTCACACTGTTTTTATACAAATAAACCAAGACCAGTAAACATGAAGTTATACAGAGTGACAAGTTACTCACTGACTGGCTGCTGTCATCCTGTATCGTCAGCGCGTTGTCAGGACTGATGTGAAGAAATCAGAATCACACTGTTTGGACTTGAAGCAAATCACGCTGCAAAGAAAGCAAAATGAGTTTTCAGCTCAGATCACACAGGATGGGTTCATTCATCCCAAAGAGACCATGTATCAGATGTATGTTAGCTGTAAGCTAGCTGGTGATGATGCACCGACCATGTGTCTGTGTGTGTTTTTGTGAACTAAACATAAACTCCAGTTCTGTTCATGTTAAAATCACACATCTACAAAATGCGACACTTGGTCTTTTCTTGGTCTAGTTGTTTAGCTCACGTCAGAGTTTGATTGACAGCTGATTGAGAGCTACATAATAAGTTTCTTGCTCAGAGATATGAGAAGATCAATAACACACCTTCAGATCTACCTTAAATATGAAGCCTGAGCTGTTACACACTGAAGCTAAGCAGACAACTTTACTGTTTCTGTGCTATTTCCTTCCTTTGGGGAGAAATTCTCTCCTTCAGGTCTTGACGATAGGATTTATTTAAAGATGCAATAGGTGAGTTATGGAAATCATCCCAGCAATAGCAGGAGACATGAAAGTAAACCACTCTGCTCCTCCTGCCCCTCTCTCTCCCAGCTCCGTTACGCTCCTCTGCACCCTGCCTTTCACCTACATCCTTGTCATAGCAGTAGCTTTAGGTCTAGTCTGTCTCCTCTTGTATTTTGCCCTCAGTGACTTTTATTTTATTCAGATCAGAAAGCAGTTTAACAAGACTAAATTTTGTTTAAGTCCGGCAAGAATCAGGCCAACAATTATGGCCCATTTTCATCAGCTACACGTGACTAAATCGATCTAGAATGTTGTGTACAGGGTCATTACAGTACTGTATGTTCCCAGAGGAAATTCAGCGTGTTAACTGATCCCTTCAGAGCATACTGTCATACCAGTGTTGAATACTTCAAATAACACTTCAAATAATTCCAGGTGTTTGCTGCAACATGTGAGTCGTAGCCAAAGACCCAATAAGTGACACAGCAATGAAACAAAGCAGCACCATTCTGACAGAGTACTTTTATTTTCCCCATGCACAATGTACTGCATCATTCAATTATAAATACATCTCTGAATAAGTTAGAGAATAAATAAATTCAATCACTCAGCATTCAACAGTAAACGTCTAGACCAGTAAGCTGTCCATCCTAAACAGCATTGAGGATAAATATTGTCACAATGACGGCTTATATGTCCATGTGTCTGTCGGTTCCTGGTGACTGCAGTCAAACAGGGCAGGTGGAGTGAATGGATTCATGGCACAGAAAAAGTGCGGGCCACGGATAAATTCCTTTTGAAATGAATAACACAAGTAAGACATTTCCCAGTAGCTAATAGAGAGTGGGTAAGTGGACATTTGTCAGGGGAGAAAAACAACTGTTGCATTTTTTGGCAAAGCCATACATCATTGAAACCTTCTGGCTTATCTTCAATCAAAACATTAAACCGGAGCTATGCAATAAACACTTCAGCAAACACAATAGACCAACTGCAGTTGTTATGCTGGTAGAAAGTGTACTGTATATGTGTGTGTAGAGGAGCTGACAATGGACCTTGTATAATGCTAATTGTTTGTTAGATAACTCCCAAAGAGATGACCTTCATTTCACCGTGACAGTGTGTGCCAAAGAGTGTTCAAGCTGCCATCTTCAAGTAAGCTTTATAACTAAAAAATAAAAAAAAATTGGTTTGCTAATTTGCCATAAACATTAGGCAGGACAGCAGATTCCAGCTCTGATACAGAGGAATTAGAAACCAAACCAAAGGTTAGAAGTGACAAAATTTCTCTTTCAAAGACATTTGAGTAAACATGGACAAATAATTCCCAACTAAATATAGAGTTTAAATGACTCTGGAATATGTACTGATCCTATAATCCACAGTGTGGGTCAGTTGTGGATCTAAAACTGTCCTTATGGACAGGTCAACCAGAGATTTTCCCACAAAAAAAATAAAATAAAATAACTGCTCATGATTGGTCATTGTAACATTTCTTTATGTGGTTTCCCATTAGTCCTGAAGTCTGTTTCCATGTCCTTGTCTTTGCAAGATCCTTCCTTGGCACGCAGACTGTTATTAAATTCAGAAAAGTTCAAGAAACGACTCTGAACGTCTCCACCCAACATTGCTTCACCCATGAGGCATCTATCTTGGGGAGATGTCAGTTTGCCAAAGCTCTGTTTTGTTGATCAAACGTTTGATCCCATGCTTTCTGTGCCTTCCGTCTTTCCATCTCTGCATCCCCAGAGTTGATAAGACTCTTGACCTGTTTGAAAACCCTGGTGCTGGGATTCAAGGTCAGCTGAGGCTGAGATAAATGGCTGATTGAACCACTTCTGGTTTTCATTCGGTCCTCTACCTCCTTGTTCTGCTCTTGAGCCTGTTGACTCCAGCTATGTTGGACTTAACCACAGATCTGCAGAAAAAATAAAAGAGGAATACAGGTCAGACGTGGTTAAGATGTCTAAGCAGTGACCATCAAACACAGCACAGTATGGATTTAAAAGTTGATTTGTTAATTCGCCCTCATTTACCTGAAAGATGCAAGCAGTTTGTTGCTGTGCTCAGATTTCCCCAACGGGCCCACAATTTCAGTCTTTGGATTCTGAGAGCTGTGGACAGAAACAACAACAGCATTAAGACATGGACATAACCCTCTCTTGCCTGAGGGAATTAAACCTCTACAAATGGGGGATATTGTCTTGCATTACTGTGTTACTTGAAGAAAAATTAGTTCAGGGTCAACTGAGCAATTTCCTTGAAATTCCAAACTAATATATTTTTAGATGCCTCATGGGCAGAAATGCAGGGTGTGTCTTACGCACACCACTTAGGATAACATCTAGAGATGGTGACTAACCCATTCGGGTGGTTTCATGACTGCAGCAATTCAAAGACGCCAAAAAAAATTTGCCGTGAGCAAAAGCAGAAATCTAAACTTTCCAGAAATAGCAGCACTGCTAATAAACCTTTGTGATTTCTTGCAAGGCACCAAGGAAATGCGGGCCTTTCTCTCCACGGGCCAACCTACCCTCATACTGTTAAACCATTATCACACACTGAATCACACTCTGCCTCCTCACTGACTCGTCCTCTACATCAACATACCTCTCAGGCTCAGACTGAAACTGGAAGGAGACAAAAAAACTACTTTGATACTATCTAGCATCCGAAGGAGCGTACGTGATGGGATGGGTCTGCTCTGCTTTAGGTCTTTGTAGATGGAAGAAGGAAATGTAGGGAGGGAAGTGCGCTCACCTTTCGCGACAGAAGCCGGAGCAAGTTTTATCAGCTGGGTTCAGGCATTTGCAACGGTCGGCTGAACGGCGAAGGCGAGACGGGGGACTTCCCAGACCATAAGGAAGGAGTTTACTGTGAAGGAAATTGAAAATGATTAAGACACTGGTGAAAAGATGTTCAAATCTGGGATTAGTTTAGAAATAATCCCTGAGTGCTACTGGGGGTTAGGGCCAGGGACCTAAGGTTGGGGCTATGTGTAAGGGGTCTGAAGCACTCAGCAGCCTCACCTTGGCGTGTTGACCCAGATAATATCCAGGTGGCAGAAGTAGATGCATTCTTTATCATCCCAGCTGTTACAGGAGCAGCGTTTGGTCCTGATGTGTTGTGAGCGTGGAGCCTGAGCTGGCAGCTCTGCCCGGTCTGATAAGGGGAGTCCACAACCTAGAAAAACACAAGAAATTCCGAGATTAAAAAGCGCCGACTAATCCTTTGCTGTATGACTGTGCAAGTTAGTGATTATCACATGTAAATACAAACGGGCTGTGACAACAGTGGAATCCATTTAAGGTATTATAAATCAAGGAACTTGATCCAAGTCAAACAATCCTGCAAGCTCACTAGAAGTGGTTGTATGTATTACTCTCCAATAAAATGTGGGTTATACTTAAGTAAGTACAAGGTTGAACCCAATGCTCATTCATCTCCTCTTTCTAGGGTGAGAGGCTGAATTAATCTGTACTTTTACAATTTTGTAACATTACTTATTTTGGTAAACTGCAAACCCCTGAAACCTTTATTTAAACCTGTCTATGTCAAGATTTTATTACATGACATTTATTACATGAGCAGCCAAAATGAATATATTGTGAAAGAAAGTTCATAATTTGTAACTGGATGAACTAAAACCCTAAGAAATATAAAAAACATTTGCTCACCTTCTTGCAGAGCCACGCAGATGATGATCAAAGTCAGGGTCTTGCATATGAAGGAATCCATCATCATCCTCGATGTGTGAAGTTGTGATGCGTAAAAGCAGGAGCAGTCACTTTACACACTCCAAGAGGTGTAGACGAGTCTTAAAAGTCTTGTGTGTTGAGCAGCAACAGGTGCTTTGTGTTCATGTCCCAGCCAGGACGCCTACTTATATCCCATGTCTAATGGCCCCTCCCACCTCTGTGTCCTCATCTGTCTATGCAGAACAGTGGTGTTACACAACGCACACATAGTCCACCTGCCCTCCTCGCATTCCAGCACTGACCTTAACGTACATACAAACCTGTCAGCGCCCCCAGCTGGCCAAGAAGGGCAGGGAGAGGTGAGGAGGTTTTCAGAAGAGCCAGCACACTACGCTGTAGGCTGGTTTTAGTGTCTGTAAAGAGGAGTCAAAGTGGATTTTTCATGCCAATAAAGAAGGGAGTGTTTTTGCTCCATATGCTCCACTAGCATATGTGGAACATTAAACATAAACGTAAAGACTTTCTTCAAAAGTGAAAGACAAAAGATGAAAAACCCTGATTTGGTTGGTTTGCACATATTAGTGTATCACATTAGTGTGTGTGTGTGTGTGAGGACATGTCTAAGGGCGAAGTGAGAAAACCAAAAGAATGTGAGAGAAATTGCGGTAACTTAAAAAAATAAATGATGTAACGAGAGAAAAAAAGAGTAAAAGAAAGTAAAAGGAAAAAAGTTAAGACTGCTGAGTGAAATTCCATCACATGCTGATGATTTAAAAAAAAAAATCTAAAAAAAAAGTCAAGAGTTTGAATTTCACACACAGTCTGTGTGCAGTTTCAGAGTAAAGACAAATTATTATACTTCTGTGCCAAAGTCTCATAAAAACTATAAACTGGTGTATAATGACTGAGACACACACATAAACGAATCCTTACTGTGTGTGCACGAGTATTAATTATCAGTTTACATTCATGTACCTCCTACAGACATGTTTTGCACCAGACAGCTGCGTTCCATTTAGGTGAGCTAGTACCGGCATCCTGGTATCATACAGGCTGTATGACTCACTGTCATTGGCTCACATTGGCTCATTCTTGACTTTGGAAAAAAAAAAAGCAATTTTACAAATTTTCAATTTTACATTAACATAAAATGCCACATGATCGATTGTGTTACTTTGTCATTCATTCATTATCAACTATTAGCAGTTTTGAATATTAAATATCAAAATTACAAGAGTTCATCATACTTTTATTGCCTATTCAGAAGTGACCGGAGGATCTGTGAGGCAATGGTGGCATTCTTTGTGTTTTCCTTTGCTTCCCCCCCCCCCCCCCCCCCCCCCCCCCCCAAGAGGCTCTGGGCATCTGGAAGAGACCATCTAAACACACAGAGGGTTTGCATGTGCCACCCATATGATATGAGGATGATGAAGTCAAGGAGAGCTGTCAGCACAATCCCACCGCCCCCCTCAGCAAGGAGGTGAGGTCATGGCACAATCGTCTCAAACACCCCTTCACTGTCACACAAACAACAGGAACGTGCCTTGACCTTCATAACGTGACTGCCACATCAGCTCTCTGCTGCCCACACACACACCACTAAGCATTTAGTGCAAGTCCACACACACACAAACAATCCCACACACACACAAACATACTGTCTCTTACCAGTGACAAAAACAGACATCATGGATTTGACCACAGCTCGGCTGCTCACACAGTCCAAACAGTTACACTATGTCATGCAAACAGCCTGAGGTATTCCTTCCTCTTATCAGCTATAGAATGGATTATATAATGCAAATCCACAGGCATGTACAAGTACAGGGAACCAACACAGTACGTGCATCTGATAACAGGATGCCACAGGGAAGAAAGGATGGATTAGGACGAATTTGGAATGAGACTTACGAAACTCGGACAAAGACGTGGTCAAAGCGAAGGACCAGTCTGACATCCACGTATTATTTAAATGTTCACATAGCTGAGGCTGGGCCGACGTGTTTCTGTTCTGCTGACTTTAAAGGCCTCTTATCAGGGCCGTCAGTCAGGACACACCTCTGACATTAAACAGAGACCCGTTTACAGAAATGTATGTTTCATATACCAAATGCTGCATATTGTATGTAGTCAGTTTTCCA
Source organism: Toxotes jaculatrix (assembly GCF_017976425.1). Taxonomy (NCBI): domain Eukaryota; kingdom Metazoa; phylum Chordata; class Actinopteri; family Toxotidae; genus Toxotes; species Toxotes jaculatrix. Next base: position 19,328,417 of record NC_054406.1, read on the forward strand.
CATTACCCATATTTCTGTTTCTCATTCACCAACATTTTATCTTAATATGTTAATATATACTAATTATTATTCCTTATGTCATTATTAGTTATTGTTAAACATTTTGTTTATTTATTTAATTTTATTCATTAAGCATTACTAGAGTTTAAATATTCTAAAAGTGTGAAAGTAACGGTTTTCCCCTGCTGGTACATCAGAGTTCGTGATAAAGGGCTGGCTATTCCATGCAGGAAAAGTCGGGTCATTTTTTAAAAATACTATGGTCTATGGTCATTGACATTTTCTCTGGACGTCAAAAACAAAGTTCCAGTGAAATTACAATTAGTCATGTTTCAGGTTTATAGTTTTACCTTAAATAGTTTTTAAGTCCAACTAAAGTAGGAGTCAGACCAGGAAGCCACAAACAGAAACAGGAAGGAATACAGTTGTTTTGTCAATGAATTCCGTTGTCATTGAGGAGCTTCAGCTGAAGAATGGAAAACCTTGGAAATGTCAAATTATTTCACATCAGAGCTTCAATGGAAAATAGAAGACACCTAGAGAAACAGGGACAAACATTGTCTGTGGTTTATAGGGGTAAAGTGGCAGAGGAAATGCTAGAAAAGGATGTCAGAATTCAGACAGACTGGCATTACACCAACAATTTGTTACAGTGAAGAAAAAAAAAACTCATCTAGAGCAAATATTTGTTCATTGGTGCAGACTGGAAGAATGGGCTCAATCTAAAGGTACCCCTTCCCCTGTCCATTTCCCCCCTCCCTCTGTCCCTTTCCCCCTGTGCAGTGTAAAAAATGTGCCCTTATCTATTTCCCACTTCCGGCTGCTGCTGGAGGCAACAGAGGAATGTGAGATGGTGTGATGCCAAACAGCGGAACCATTATTGCAGAATCCCTAGAAAATTCCTCTTAAATGAGGTTGGACACATGGACTGTGACACAAACAAGTCCCCACATTCAGGGCAGAGTGAGAAAGATAAAAATGTGTCTTTGCCATTTATGAACCTGGAAATTTAGAAAAACATATTCTCTGATGTTAGGTGCATAGCATGTCCAGCTAACTAGTTTACTCCTTTCAGTAGTAACGGAACCCAGCATTACTTTTAAGGCAAAGAGTTAGCGAATCATTAGCCCTACACTGGTTTGGGAAAGGCCACACTCCAGTGAGCCAAACTTGAGGAGGATGTGGCTTTCTATTTGACATCAGCAGGACTCACTCATCTCGGCTCAATTTTGAATCATTAACTTCATCAAGAATGTGACATCACATCAGACAAAAACACCGCCGCGCCTTCCTTTTTCCTTATGGGGACAAAAAATGCATGGAGGACAGGAAGCAGGCTTGGCAGCGAGCAAGTGGAGTTTTGAGGTGAGAGAAAAGCACTGAGCGGTGACTCATACAGACACGACCCTGATATGAGCGAGGTGAGGAATGTGGAACAGCCTCTGTATGAGCAGAATGTTGTTTTGATACCAGCATCACACCTAACGACAATGAGATTGACTCTGCGTATTTGTAAGGAGTGATGGGGGCTGTCTGCTACACCTGTCTGCAACCACCAGTCGACTGCAGACTCTGACACATCACCAGTTAGACCACAAAGAACGAGAACACGGCTGATGGAAGCTCTGAGTCATGTGACGTGGTTCTTCGTAGCTACGATGAATATGAGTTTTGTTATATTACACCATCCGTGTTCTGAAACATGAGACTGCTGCCGCTAACGTCTTCAGCTCAAATTAAACAACGCACGAGAGCGCAGAGATTTGATCTTAACTTTGGGAACAAACGTCTACGAGCGTTTTCAGAAGCTTTTGTTCATATCCAATAGGCTTCTTCAGCAAACGAGACTCAGGGGTTACAATCACACCCAGAAGTTCTGTACTTGTTGAAAGTCACATGATGACAACTGAGCTGAGAAAGGCCATGCGGCGCAGTCAGAAGCTCTGGAAAAAGCATGAGCACTTAACCCTCATTGAAACAAAAAGTTTAAAAGGAATAACTTTATGATACTGGGAAATACAGAGGTCACAGAAAAACTAAACACTGAGGATAAAATCCTTAAAAATCCTATAAAACTTAATTAAAAGTTAAAACTGAGACAATTCAATGCTTTTTAATGCCTGAAACATTTCTCAGCTGGACTGACAGTGTTGTCTGTCCCTCACTAAGATGGAAAGCCGTACATTTTATTTCAAAATTATTCCCATTTATAGTCTTTTCATTTATTTCTATGTTTGCAGATCACCTAAGGCTTAGGCTGTGGAAGTCCCATAGCAACAGACATCTGTGACTCATTGGCACCAGGATCTGGTTTTAGACCAACGAATGAAAACTGTCCATGGAACGTCCAAAAACTGTGAGATCAAGGCAACGTCCTCCTACGGCTTTTGTCCATTTTGTCCACGTTTTAATTCAGTGTTTTTTCAGTGAATAAGAACATGGACAAGCAGCAAACACTCACATCGGAGAAACTTGAACTAGAACATGGCTGGTGTTTTTCACTGAAAGTGACTGAAACGTCAAATCTGTTGAATAAAATTAGCTGCTGATTTATTTTTTTCTATCAACAGACAATATTAAATATGAATTAATTTACCAATCATTTCCGCTCTATGAGGGGAAAAAGATTCTTATTTCCTCAGCTGCATGCTTGCATTAAGGTAAAAGGAGAAGATACTGTTTATCCCAGCTGTAAAATCTTTGATACGTCCATTAACTTCAGCTGACTCACATCATCTTCAAGTGAAAACCAAGCACTTTAACATGTTGGAGAAAATGAAACATGATGCATCATTTGTTCATATTTGTTGGCTTTCATTTTCCTTTCCTTTCCTTTCCTTTCACTGAGGTGGATTTCCACAAACGTCAAGACCCCCCCTCCCCATTCACTGCTGGTTGTTCCATTCTGCGTACAGAGGAAGAAATCCCCCCGAAACGCTGCTCAACAGGACACACAAAGGGCTTGTGTATCCTGTTCTAGAGAAACTTATCACGCTCAACCTTTGCAAACGCGTCACACCGTTTGATTCATATTTTTGTTTTAACTATATTATGAATGTGTAGATGACACATAAATTCAAGCATTTCTGTTGCCATGGAGCCCCTGACAGCAAACACATACAACAGTCCCTCCACCTTCGTCAGGTTTGGTGGGGCAGGTTGTCTGTAGATGGCTGATAAACAGGACTAAGAACAACACTTAACAAGAAATGAATCATCAGCACTCCATATAAAAACAGTTCTTCTTTAGCCAAATCTTTGTCCTCTGTGACTTCTGTAACTATGGCCTGTTAACATGAAACCATAAAAATACACAATGAACTCCTCCCTTCCCTCTACACTTCAGAAGTTATCAGTGTGAATACCTTCAGTGTGTGATGTGATCATTCTTTTTCCTTGCTTTCTCCTGCCACCCAGTGGTCACATGGGCCATCTTCAGCACTGAGGCATAAAGACGACAGCACAGAGGACAACAGGCAGATGAGTTATCAGGTGCACATAAACAATGGAATATAACAACATCAAAGCAGCTTTACATTGGTTTGAAGTAAAACAATTGTTTTCATGATGGGGAGCAGAATTTCAACACTGAGCACGACTTTACCTCGGCCACAGGGTGTTGCCACATTCATCTACACAGCGTCTGCAGCTCTCTGGAAAATAAAATCTGGCTTTTTAAAGAATAGCAAAAAGAAATTATGAAATTGACATTATGAAAGAAAACACAGCACAATAACAACATGAGACAAAAATACAGCGCAGTAAATTTAAGGGAAGTAAAACCCTGAAGCTGCAGTGGACATGCAGAGAGAAATGAGCTGTTATAATATACTGAAAATGTATTTAAAAGAACACACGCGGTGTTTCATGTTTAAGCTCTGTAAAGGGTCAACAGTGCAGCCCAAAAAAAAAAAGAAAAAATCAAACACAAATCATTGAAAAGTTACATTTGAAAAATTCAACAGCAATGACAACATTATTTTCTTGCTATAAAATAATTCACCAGACCAGAGTCCAGTTTGAAACACACAGCTGGACATGTTGTTTGTTGTTACATGTTCTCTGTAACTGTGAACTGATGCAATTGGTGCTGGACGTTTCAGGTCTGTGCTTCAACGTCATGACACAAACCACACTTCGCTTTGTGTACTCACATTAGCTCTGAGTTGTGTTATGAAACAGTTTAATCCTGGTTCAGTGCGTTAGGCTAATTCAAGACAGGCTTTTCACTGCTGTGTTGAGTTACCATAGCAACTGAACTTGCATTAACTTGAGCTAGTTTTGTGACTGAAAAGCCAGAGTCAAGGCCAAAGGTGGCTTGCCCTGCTAATCCTGCTTTACGATACGGGACGTTGCTTGTTGAACGACACGGTGCTGTTGAATTTGTTCAGTGTAATTTCTCGGTGCTTTGAGAACCATGAATTAAATCCCACTCACCTCCAAGTGTGTTTTTGTTTGGAGACTTAAATCTCACAAAACGTGCAAATATGACCAAAGTCAGAAACCACATTTATAAGTTACAAAAAAAGGTTTTTGTTTTTGGAGTTTGGGTAACCAGAGCCTTTTACTACAAATCACACATTACAGCTTTGTATTTTGTCACTTTTAAATGTGGCTTTCCAACCGTCCAGGCAGTCACTGACTTACATTTTGAAAACTTCTCAGTCGCTGTAACAGACTCAAAAAAAACACACAGGTGTACCACCGTTTTAATATAAATCTGTAAAAATGAGAAGTTTAATGGTAAACATGAAAATGACAGTGATTGTATCATTTATAAAAGCAACAACACAAAAATACATGTATCTGTTTATGAAAAAAACTGTACCGTAGCTACCATGTAGGTGAAACAGGTTTCCTCTGGATATCAAATCATTTGTCAGTGCACTCCAAATGTCTTGATCTGAAACTTCTTTTCTCAAAGATCTTAGAAAAGGAGGTGATCGTAACCCTGCTTCTTCAAACACAAACAAAGACGACAACAACAACAGAAAAAAAAGAAACAACAACTGACAAATAATAAGAAGAAGAATAATCACAGCCTTTAAGAATGACATTTCAAACCACAATCTTGACGTAAAATTGCACTTCAAAATACTGGTCGGGGTGAATAAATATTTGTAGTACCTTTCTATATCCATTTTGGTAATACAGTACATTAACACAGCAATAGTATATTAGAGCTGTCAAAGGGGTTAATAGGGAAACTGATTAAAACTTTGTCTATTTTCATTCCAGCTGCTTTTGCATATAGTACAGAATTTGCATAATAGCACATAAATAAATTAACACCAATGACATCAAACCAGAGGGTAAAAAAAGATTTACAAAACATACTGCATATCTAACATAGTGTCTATATATATATTATTCATATAATTACATAACAGCGTCATTCAAAAGCGGTGCTCAAGTGCTCTTGCCTTTTGTCCTCGGAGTCTGAACCAGAGCGTGCTGCAGGATTTTCACACACAGGCTCTGGTCGTCAGTCTTTTGCACTGTCCCTTCAGACCCTCCCTCCTATCAGAGCTGTGTCTGGGAGGAAGGAGTCTTTTTTTGGCCTTGGGTGTTGTCAGGGTAAACACACCTTTCTGTAACGTGTGTGTCTGTGCTCACCTCTGGACGCCTCGTCTCTGTCCTGGGACTCGATGGTTGCTGGATGCTGAAGCGGCTTTGACTCTTTCTGTGTGACAGAGAGTCAGAGTGGCTGCTCCCAGACATTTCCCCCGATGCCTTGGGGTCCGCTGGGTCGGTTCTGCCACCGGGCGACGTCTCTTTGAGAGTGTCTTGCCGCCGCAGCAGAGGGAACCTTCCCTTCGAAGCGTCACTCAGTCTCCAGGACGTCCCTGGACCTGCGGGGTTAGCCGTGGCTGCTGCAGGGCTGCTCACCAGGCTGTAAAGAGGGAGGGGGGACCTGGGCTGAATCATGTGAATCCCCCCAATGGGAATCAGCAGGCTCGGGGCCCTGCTCGGCTGCTGGGAGTGCAGAGGGAGATGACTCAGGAGGTTGTGGGCTCCCCGAAGCCGCGTGGGATGTGGGGTGATGTGGATCAGACCGACCTCATCCACTGACTGCAACAAAACGAGATGAAATAAAAACCTGAATGGATCTGCTGGGGGAAGTTAGGTCACTACACCAGCGACTGAAGCAGGATACAGTAGAGACAGAAAGTCAGCGAGGCAGATTTAAATGATTAACAACCGTTAATGCTGCACATCAATAGCAGTGACTCAACAATTACTTGGCCTTGGTGCTGAGAAAACAATTCATAAAAGCCAGGATCTGGAGAGGTGCTGAGTTACTGACCTGTGGTGAAAAACATTTTTCATCTCTGGAGGTTGAAAAGCCTCAGTCTTACGCAACAAAAGAACACACTGGATATTACATCAAGAACATTTAGCATGTTTGTGTGTCTCAGTTTGGTCAGAGGTCCAGGCTCTTCACTTGTTTCTTAAATCCCTTTTAAACAGAGGCTGTGAAACGTTTGTTAAACAGAGGTCACTCTGGCCATAGCTAACCAACTACAGGAGCAACAAAGAGCATCCTAGTCTCACCTTGTCTCAGGTGTACCCCAGGACACCGTCACATCACTGCTGGGTGTGGTCACAGGCGCAACTAATTACCCTTTTGACAAGACCCGACAGTGAAGATGAATGTGGTGAAACACTCAGAGAAGCACTGCTTTTCAGTCCGCTGTTAGGTTGCTCTTTAAAGACATCATTATGAGGCAACCTGCCTGAGAGCAAGTGGAATGGGACCACAGACAGGAAACAACAAACATGTCTCCTGGTGAGGAACTGTGGTTGAATCCAAATGTCTGGACTTTCCCACACTTGCAGACTTAGTGAAGTAATGGGCACATTCCTGGGAAGTCTGCGAGGGCAGAGGGCTATCCAGATCCAAAATTCATCAGGTCCATACGGGGCCTCAAGTGCACTTTCTGTGGACTTCCACAGAGTCAACTTAGGACTCTGTGGACGGCTTGAGGCCACCTTTTAAAGTGAGGATCCTCAGTTGGAGATTTGATTAAAGTGTTAATGCCCAAATAATTAGGGAGAGTTTTACTGTCAATACCAACTTAATATCCATCTAGAGTTAGTTAACATCAGCCACCATAAGCTACTGGTCATTCCAGACTAAGTAAAGCTGTGGCAGCAAACGCCTGAGGACACTGAACTGTGTGATTTCAACAGTAAAACTGTTAACAGGCACTAATGAATTAATTAGTGCCTGTTAGATTCTGAATTTTTGATTTCCCCTACATTTGGTTGTTAAAGATACACACTGAGTGGAACATTTTACAGGTGAAATTACAGTGTTACAATGGTGTGAAAAATAATGCTGAAACACAATCGGACTAATAAAAGCAAAATACATGTGTGTGTTCCGAAAATCTACGTGAGAAAGGACATAAAGAAAGTCAAGTGTAGCAGGGTTACATCAGGTCACACATGGATCCATCAAATATTTAGGCATTTAAAAATGAGTGGACAGTTTACAGTTGTAGCTAACATGGACACAACTGCCCTGTAGAGAATGTGAATTAGTATCTACTCCTATGAGACCTATATTAGTGTGGGGAGGAAGTGGTGAGGTTACACCATAACATCACCACAAGTTTGTAGAAGTGTTTTTATTTTATTTTATTTTATTTTATTTTATTTTATTAGGGTGAACTGACATATTCACCCACGGTGTTTTCGACGTGGACATGTGGTTCCAATCTCTGGTATTTAACGATCGGCCTGCTTCTCATTTTATCAGCGGCTGCCCAGGGAAAACATGTTGTGTCTATTTGGGAGCTCTCCTGCATTATTTTAAGGCTGGGAGCTGCAGGCTTGGTTTGACTGATATAAAACAAGAGAGTTGCCTTTCCTTCCTTTTCCAATAAATGTGCGACTTTAAAATAACCTCATATGTACCAGCCTATCTATATTTGTTCTAGGTGTTGACTTACTGGGATTTAACTGAGCCACACAAGATTAGCTTTGTAAGCCAAAAGCTGATTTATTTAAAACTGTAGGCTAAACTAACAGAGATGGATCAAGTCACAGGTGAGTGAAGACTGTGGTTTGAACGTAAGCCACGTTTCGACCAGCGTTAATTATACACACAACGTAAACACAGCGAAATCCAGACTATAACATAAACAAACAAAGAAAAAAATAATGGCTATTATTTGTAGAATATTAAAACAGATGTTTACATCATGTTTTTGGAAGCCAAAGCTGAAGGAACTCACCAGTCTTGCTGTAGACGGTCGGTCCCATGGGTGAAGACACTGAGCAGAGGTGTCTGCTAGGGAGCCCAGAGGCCCAGAGGAGTCCGATCCATGGGGCTGGACTATTACAGGAGAAAGACCTCTAAGGGGGGAGACTGGCCTCAGTGGAGAGGTGGAGACATGACAACCGGATGGGGAGAGGGAGGAAGGAGGACCGGGGGACTGGCGAGGCCTGGGAGAAGCGCTAGGAGGTGGAGACAGCTCCCTTCGTGGAGTCAGGGACTGAGTACTAGGAGAATGGGAGCCTCTGGAGGACACCGAAGCTGAAGCGTCGAGGCGTCTGCGGGCAAACAGGGCCCTCCTGGTCCTGGCCGAGCTCTTCTGGGTAGAGTCCTTGGGGGTGAGTGTCAGCGATCGGCTGGGCTCGGGCTCCATCGGCTGGCCTCCTGAATGAGGTTCCTCACTGTCAGAGGGGGCAGTGTGAGAGCTTTCAGCCAGCTTGGACCTGCTGTCTTCACATCTACCTTCCTTGTCCTTTGCATTGCTGTCCTCATCATGTCCACCTTTCCCCAGATCAGAGTACTGCTGATCTTTTTGTTTATCTGGGAGAACTGATTGGTCTTCACAGACACCTAGGTTAGGGAAAATCCACTTTTCAACACATTTTGCTTCATCTTTACTTTTTTTACTCCACCAACCAACTCCATTCTTTAGTCAAAACAACTCAACAAATTAATCATACAACCGAAACTCATTTGGACTTTTTTTTTAATACCCTGTCAAGCATAAAATTCTGGTAGAAACACATGAAATGTCATGTTGGGTCATTAAATATCTTCCATTTCCTCAATGGACCAATGTGTGTAAATGTCCAGGACATAACATCGGACTGTGCGAGCATTAGTGAGCTGTGCTGTGGCCAGTCACAATCAGCTGAGTACATTACAACGTATGAGAGCCTCTCCCACGTTTCCCGCGTCAAACCTTCTCCCACGCATCTTCCATCTTTTAACTTGTACGCCCAAGACCATGCTATGCTGTGTTTATGTTTCACTCTTAAAGAGACTAATTATATAACTTGACATAATTAGTGCAAAGTGCATAATCCTAAGTCTTCAAACAAGAAAATTCATGAGACTCAAATTACTCAAATAAAGCCAATAATTCAATGTACTCAATCTACTGTGTTTGAAGCAATGAGTGAAAAATTCTGTTTCTACATTTTATCATTTGGTGATACAGTAGAAATGTTCCTCTGACCTTCAGCAGGTTTGCCAGTGTTCACGTTTGACTGACAGCAGAGCCTTCAAGGGCACTGAGGCACAATGTAAACCACAGCTGTATTAACACAGCTCGATACAGCGTCACCGTTTAGTCTTACTGCCAATTTGTCCCATTGTTTACTGGTAGTGCTGCAGCGAAAGAAAGCGCAACATGTGTAACGCAGTCACACATAAAGATAAACAACATAGCATACCTTCACCTGTGTCATCTGGGTAACAACAGGTTTCTTTTCCACGGGGCTTAGATGTCAGGTGTTCGGTGAAATTCCCTGAAAGAACAAAAGAGAAAGTGACGAACTGAGTGAACAGAAGCATCACAGACCTGTGTCAGTGTTTTCCATTGTCTGTCCTCACCTTTGGCTGCGAAAGCAACCTTACAGTGACTGCATTTACGTGGAGGGGATTCTGTGGAGAGGTTGGTGCACTTTTGCAGCACACTGGCTTCCTTAAGGCGGAATCCACAGTCCTCACATTGACACTTGCCTCCATCTCCACCACGCACAACGCCACACTTCTCATTTGATCTGTAGGTGTAAAGAGATCGAGAGGTTTCAGTCTGGTTCTCAGAGCGTTTCCCTGTCAGTTGTCTATTGATGCTGCTCCTCTCAGGACAACGGTGACAATCAATATGAGTGTAACCGGAGCTGACAGACAGGCCGTGGGCCCTTTAGCACCTGTAAGCAGCTTTTTAGTGCCTGTATTTATCCAGTGTAAGTGCACTATCTGTTTGGCCCCTACTACACAGTGAGCTCACACTGTAGCAGCTGGGCCTGGGGTCCAACCCTCCATGTACACTGAGGGTCTCTCAGCGAGGCACCCACTTCAACTTCAACAGAGTCGCTTTCATAAGCCAAAACCAGACCCCCCCCCCCCCCCCCCCCCCCCCCCCCTCCTCCTCTTCCCCCCAAGCACCCCCCCACCGCCTTATAACCCCATCACAGCTCACACTACCACTGAGTCCAAACAAGGGGGAGCCTACGATGTGGCCCAAGGTCGGGGGTTTGCTGCAGCCGGCCAATAAAAACAGCTCAGAGAGGGAGGGAAACCCTGGCCCAGACCAGCTGCTGCTCCAAATAAGCATGAAAAAACACCGAAAATGAAAACACATTCCTACGACAAACAATCGTTCTGATTATAATCGGCTGTTTTTTCTTCTATTTTCACTACAGGCTTCACGGCTGAATAAACTCTCTAGGTATCATAAACGGTGGCTTTTACCGTCTCAGAAAACTTTCAAGTTAATGAAAGAGAAACACTATGCCCGTACACTACACTCTTATGCCATTAAGCAGCTGTATTCATAGGCTGTTCTTGCAATACTCATTCACACCCAAAACCTTAGTCTATGTGCCTTTGCCTTCCCCCTATGCCAGTAATAAAAAAAGGCAACGTTCGACTACCTTTCTGCCTCAGTTTTGTCTTTTTGTGGCTCAGACAGACTGAACAGACGGAGAAGGAGAGAGCGAGCAGGCGTGAGGATGACTCACTCTTTTAGGAAGGCTGTGATGAGCGTCAACATGAGTCACAACGGGGATTTGTTCACAGACACACTCCCAAACCAAAAAGAGACACACAGATGGCATTTCTCTGTACCCCCCACTCCCCCCCACCCTACCCCCCTGCATCCCTGTGCTGCACTGTTTATTTTTGATGGGTATCAAAAGCACTGAGAGTGTCTGGTTTAACCTCACTAAAATTTGATTTGAGAAGATGTGTGTGTGCTGCAGTTAAGAGAAATAAATATCATAGCTGTGTCCAAACAGATTCAAACCATGCATGTTTGCACACTTTAGAGTTTCGGTAACATAAGTCTGTCATTGCCGGTTTTTTCTCGTTTTTTTTTTACCTTTTCAACATGGATTAAATGACTTTCTGATTGTGGTTCTTCCACTGAGTCTATTATTTCCTATATCCAAACACCTTGGGATGTGTTATTGTGCTCATGCTATTGCCACTCACCAAAGAATAACAAGGTAGGCTGCGTTCAAGTCATAAACCCTTTTTCAGTGTTGTTCACATTGTTAGGTCCATTTCAGTGAGAGTTATTAGCTGGTAATACAGCATTAAGTACTGTTGCTATGGTTACTTCTATTTTAATATACCAAATAATATACTGTATTACACTCTGATTTAGAAAACTGGTTAAAATGTCATGGCATGACATTACATGCCAGCCAATCAGAAACGAGTATTTTCTATGCATGACATAAAAAAAGACTTTCACTGTCCACTCATAGTGATTAAGTATATATTTTGACCAGATAGTGATCATCTAGTCATGTTTTTTAAATTAATAACAGTGAGTTTGAGTTTACTACCAAAAGCACCTACAGTAGTCTAATAAATCTAATGTCCTAATACACTGTGTTAACCCTGACAGGCCTAATCCAGGGCTAAATAAATCCCAATATCATACCTTGTTCTGCCTCAGAGTTTAACACTGCAACTAAAGATACAACGATAGTCAATCAATCGATCGATCAATCAATCGGCAGAAAATTATCAGCCAAATATTTCAGAAAGCGATTAATCGTTTGGGTCTTTGAGTCACATCACTGGTTATTCCAATCAGGAGATTAATGATATTCCTTGTCTTTTTATACAATTTGTATGTTTTTTTCAGCCCCACCCTATTCCTCATGGCAGGATGCCTTTTATGACTAATGCTATATGTACATGTCCATATGTAGATGTTCTACGCACTTGACTGGTGTTGTCACTCCATGTGAATGGCTGTGATGGTTTGTATAAATGAATCTCTGCAGGAGCAGAGGAAGCTAGGTAGTTTCCTGGCTTCGGCCCCTAAACAGACGGGCTCTGTTGGTGCAGACAGCCAACCCTTGGCCTCTCCAACATGGTGGACAGACAACAGTTTCCAAAACATACCACACTATGTGATGCAAGCCTTCAACATTGTACGTAATGAGGTACATCAATATAAATATAGACGATATGTCTCCAGTAAAACTAATGTTATCTGCTAATTTTTTTTTTTTACATAGCACTGAGCTATGGGTGACACTCACCCCTCCTCAGATATCCAGACTTCAGGAGGTTGTTGGACTTCCTCCTCCTCCTCCTCCTCTTTCTTCTTCTTCTGATCATCCTTCACCTCTTCCCTGTTTGATCTGATGTCATCTGTTGACTTCTGTCCCTTCCCTGTCCCCTCATGGTCTTTGCTGTTCGACTGGCTGTTGTAGACCTACACTCGAAAGAGACATGGGCAAATTCACCAATTCTGCTCCAGCATGCCCAGGGAGACAAAAATTGGGAATTCTCATTGAACGTTGTGTTTTAAAGCATTTGTTAAAGCACGTTTTTTTTTTTTTTTTTTGCCTTTGTGTGTCATGACTGACCACTGACTCAGTTTAACCTGACTTTGGGGACTACAGGATTACTTAGGTAAAACACAATAACAGTGTGGGCATGTCATGTATCCTCTCTGAGTCCACCGTGTCCTTCTTCATTTTTATTAGTCTAATAATACATTATAATATAGATTAAGAGACAATTATAGTCAGTGGTTAGTGCTGTAATTACCTCCGGGGAGCATGGTCTTTTGTTGTCCTCCTGCTCCATTGACTCAGTTGTCCTGGCTGACATGGGGGATATGGTGTAGATAGAGGGACTGAGCCTCTGCTTACAGTGCAGCAGAGAGAGAGCCATCTTGCTGGAGAGGCCAGGTGGGTTGGGGTCATAGCTGCTCGTGGACCACGATGAATACACTGAGGGCTTCTGTTCATCCAGAGTGGAAGGGTTTGGTTTAATGTAGTTCAAATAGCACCAGCTATTACAGGTGCTGGACAGCAGACTGGGGAATGAAGGTCCAACATGTGTGACGGGAGAACAAACACCTGGTAGACATGGCTGATTCTCCCGTGTGAGCTCCTGATTGCATGCGCCCACTGATGCCTTGTCAACACACCCCACCTCCCTCTCTTCTTCTTCTTCTTTTACTCGTTTCTGCTGCTGTTGTGACTCGAGGGGGAGCTCTATGCTGTTTGAAGGGGAAAGCATGCGCTTGTTGCCCCCTGAGCCTGATAGCCTCAGGCCGTCATCAGACCACAACTGAAAGTCTGGACTTGTGTTCCTGTGGTTTCTGTATTCAGCTGCTGGAATGCCTACGTTGTGTGTAACAGCATCAACTGCCTCCTGGGGTTTAGGGGAGGTGGACTGAGACAGTGTGGTGTATATGGCACATGCTGGGGTGAGGGTGTCTGTTTGGAGACGCACCGCTACTGAAAGAGATGTGACTGGCCTCAGTAATTCCAGACTGGAAGTGATATGAGGGACAGAGTCTGGGACGTGGGAGTGACTTGCTCGAATGTCTGAATAATCATCATGTATGGGAATCTCCAGCTTCAGCCCTGTGGACATGGGGAGGTAGCGAGCTCTGGCTGCCCCTGATGGTCCATGCGTAGGATAGGGCTGTGGGGCTTGGGGAGGGGGCTGTCCTGTATGGATGTGTGAGGCCTCTTCTTTTACAGGCTCTACAGAGGGACCGTGAGTTAGAGAGAGTTCTGTGTTGCCTGTTAGCTGAATATTTTGACTAAGCTTCCACTGAGAGAAGGTCTCTTTGCACTGAGATCTAACTGGATTACGCAAGACTGTGTCACCTGATAAAGGAGAAGCAGGGGACCTACTGCAGCACACAGAGGTGGGGCTTGCTTGAGAGGATGTGCTAGTTGTGACATGTTCAGGACTACGGCTCGGTATGGTACACTGGTCCTCCTCCTCCTCATCTGGATCTCTGACAGCAGTGTGTCTCATAAGGAGACATTTTCTCCTTTCCCTCCAGCCCACTGCGGAGCGCTCAGGGGACAGACTGCTGTAGTCAAAGGACTTGCTGCGGGTCTCAGCCATTAGGACGCTTGGTTGTGGGTCGTGAGGTGCCTGTTCAGATGCTGAGCGCCTCATCTCTCTGTGATGATGCACTCCAGGCACCGTTAGCATGTGAGGAGCTCTTGATCTCCTCAGTGGTGACGATGTTGCTATGTCCATGTCTGATCTGTTTGGTTCCTCAAAGGATGTGGAACGACTGGATGCATAGGACGCACTACTGTCCTGACTAGGGCTACGGGGCAGAGATATAGAGTCAAAACTGGATTCCCCTGAGGACTGGGCAGCCTCAGCTAGACGTAGGCGCTTCTTCTTTGGAGGAAGCTTTTCAATAGGGAGCTGGGCCAGAGAGGGGCTTCTCTGCGGCCACTGAAATTCATCAGCTTTCTCTGAATGTTTTGCTATAGAGGTTGGCTCTACTGAAGTCTCTGTGCTCATGTTGGAGTCCTCTGTCACCAGTATTTCTGGAACTTGCACATTGTGTTGGCGCACCAGCTTTCGGGTCGCTAGTTTTGTCGACTGTTGTTGGGGTTGTTTCTGAGGCACCAGCTGATATTCGTCAGGAGGTGGAGAGTTTTTTGTTGCCTCAGCACCTTGATTCTCACTGCACAAAGATTCTTGTTTTTCAAATGAACTGGTGTGTTGAATTACTGAACAGGTTTGCAGTGTGGGTCTTCTGGGGCCCTCGTACGTTACACTGCTTTCATCTCTACCCTGTCCTGACAGGAGGGCAGGAGAGGGTAATGATGGAGAAGAGGGGTCATCAAATTCAAAACTCTCCTCTTTCCTCCTCTTGCGCACCGCCGAAGCCCCTGCTCTGACTGCATGGTTAATTAGCTGTGAGAACTCCATTTGACTAATTACCACCTCATTTCTAGGATGATGTGCTGAGCACAGGCTTTGCTTGTGTTTCTTATAACCTTCCCAATCTTTGCATCCAGTGCCACAGGCCTCACACTCATATGGCTGGGGTTGACTTTGCTTGTGGTCAGGCACAGTGGTTACGCTGTCAGGGTAAAATGAATGAGAACCCTCGTGTTCCTCTTTTGTAGGTTCGGCACCAAGTGGGATTTCAATAGCTGGCTGCCGTCTTAGCATCCCATAACGACGGGATGCCTGCATTTCCGAAGGCTGTCGTTCATCAAAGGACTGACTTTGGCGGAATTTACTGTGGCCACCACTGGAAGCATCAAATGAACTAGCTGCAGATGGCATTGAGTGACTTCTCACCAGAGGGGCGGTCGATGTTTGGCCAGCTGGCTGCTCCACATTTAGGGACTGGTGATGAAATTTTTCACATGGAACTCCCATGGTGATGGAGCCACTGTTTTTATAGCCCAGATCTCCAGCTTTAGGACTGTGAATGAGTGGTTCTTTCAAAGACGAACTCTTTTGAGACTCTGAACTATTCTTTCTGGAGAGTGAGAATCTCCTTGGTTTTACACTGTCAATTTTACTGGTGTCCACCACTGCCTCGTTGATCGTGATGAGTTTGGTAATATGGTCAATGACCTGCTTCTTGGGCACTGTGAATGGGATGCTTTTGTCCTTCTGACCAGAGGGCTGCTGGTTATGATGACGAGACATCCTCTGTAGGTGTCCGAGACGTCCGTATTTGCCGAGGATGATCTCTGCATAGCTTTTGGCACTTGTGTTCGGGGGACTGTCCTGTGACTGCTCAGTACTTTCAGAGCGAGAGAAATAGCCAGATTCTGTACTGCCTTTACTGCCTAAAATTAGAGACGAGGTCTTATCATCAGATGAATCTTGAGGACCATGTTTTCCTCTGCTCAGACGCAGGGCCAATCTCTTTTTCACCGCGTAGGAGTCATCATTTCCTGCAGTGCAGTCTTTGGCCCTGTCTGTTTCATGACTCTTGATTGAGGCTGCACTGCTTTGTCTTTCTGGATGGGAAGAGGCTGATGACAGCTGTCTGGTTTCATCCTCTGACTCAGTGACTTGCTCCTCTAAAGATCTTGGCTCCCCAAGTGCCAGACCTGCCTTCACCCTGTGGGTATGTGATTTGCGGTGTTTGTACAGGTTACTCTTGGTCTTAAAAGAGAAGCCACATGGGGCACAAGGATAGGGTCTTTCACCCGTGTGGGAGCGAATATGTTTCTGTAGGACACTAGGTTTTGCACACGCACGGCCACAATACGTGCAGACATATTTTCCTGGTCTCTGAGGCTTACGCTCTCGTTTCTGTTTTGGGGTGCCCTCTTGGGTTTCTGGTTTAGACTGGGTTGGACCACCTGCTGAGGAAGGTGGGACGCCTGGTGACAAACTAGAAACTGTGGTTTCTTTTGTTGTTGTTGTTGTTGCTTCATGTTTGTGTTCCAGCACTGTATCTGAGTCAGTGCTCTGCCGCTGGTGCCTGAGACGCTTACGTTCAGGATGCTGTCTTCTGGACTGTTTGGGTTGCTGTAGTGTGCCATGGGGCTTTGGGGAGCCAGTTTGCTGTTGCTGACGGGGCTGGGAGGGAGACTTAGGCTGCAGGCCTCGGTGAGGAGACTCTGGTTGACAATGTTCTTGACCTCCGGACTGCTCCCCAGTCGCCAGGCGACTATGCAAGGTCTCCATAAAATGGAAGGACAGCCTCAGGTAGACACGTGGGGTGCGTCTGCCTGTGTCAGGCTACAGAGTTCAAGCCAAATCATTAACTGGCTACTCAGTTTAATGTGGTAGAGTTCTATCAAATTACATCCACTATAGTTGACGGTCAGACCTCATAATTTTCACTTGTGTTACTAAGACTTTATAGAGTCAAAGAACGCAGCTGTGATATATCACGCGCTGTGGACGACGTCCTCTGCCATGCTGACGTGAAGCATCCCATCATGAATCAGCCAGTCACACACTCTGATGTTCAGCTGATTCAGTTCAAAATATGATTCTTCAATTCTGTCTTCTCAACAGGAAGATCTGTGAAGACAAACAACTCATTACATGGAATAGTGCATATAATTCAGTTTTGAGACACAGATAACCCTCTGACTCTCTTCTCCTCGCTAAATATGGATATTTATGTTTCATGTCTTACATAATCACTGTATGTGTCATAACATTCAGCTTTCACTTTCCCCCGGCTGCTGAACACTTTTAAATTAGGATGGTTTATGTAATGTTTTTTGCATAAACATATATAAGCATGAAGCGAGTAAAAATGATGATTCCTTTAACGTTCCCCAAGACTGTGACAGGAACATTTCAGTAACAGCATAATTTGAAATTGTGGTCTTCAATGATTTCTAATCAACCATGCATTCATTATTTCAAAGCCATGGACTGCAATGTCTTTCTGTTGGACAGCACTATATTACATTGCACACCCACTCCTAAAAAATGAGCCCATCTTCCTGCTGAAAGACAGACCCAAAAAAAAAAAAGATGCCAAATGAAGATGGAGATACAAGATCCTACTGCTTATAGAGGGAGTTACATCATTTCCACCAGTAAATGAATAAGACTTCAGTAAAACATAATTATTCCTATTAAAATTAGTTGTCACAGAAGCACCTTTTTCATTTTAGCTCTTAATGAACTGCTTTGCTTGAAGTTTTCTTTGCATAATTAACTAAGAGACTGTGGCATATGAACCTGACAGTGTGTTAAGATGCTGTAATTAATGCTGCATATTTGACATGTTGTGTCATCCAATATCAGACCACTCTTCCTTGAAAATGATGTTCCTCAGACAGTGCTAAAGTACAAAACTACAGCATTACAGCACATGTGAATGGCTCTACCTGCTTCATTACTTTACAGCGTATGGCTCATTTTCACTGATCAACTGTGATTTATAGATACTTAAAAAGGCCAAGCCGAGTGAAGCCGAGAGATGGCTGTGAGCTGTGAGTGCACACACAAGGTGACTGAGATACTGAAGAAAACTCCCGGTGTTTTTTTGTGCCAGCTTACTGAAACAGTAAACAAGGCATCCCACGCACTGACCAGCTGGTTTCTACACCCACGTTCTGGTGGAAGACGGCAAAGATGCTGGATTATTTCCAAATGACTGATAACAGGTTGACAACCATCTTTGGCTTAACTTGTGGGAACAGTATACATGCCAGTGTTGGATGGATATTAAAGCAATACTTTATAACAAAAAGCAGGAATAATATCTAGGAATATGATTTATGCAGTTTGCAGAAGACCGTTTAGATATGTGTCTTGCTGTGAGACTAGTAAGTGCTAAATGTAGGTCAGACAGGTAGTGTCTGACTAAAACTGGACTAAGAGCTTTTGCAGGAGAGTCAGAAACTCAGCTGTCTTACTGTGAGACGCTCTGAGCGCCCGCATACTCTGCATGTGGGTGACAGTGAGTGGAGTGAAATAAATTTCAGATGGAGCACTTGAAGTATAGAAATGGCACCTTAAACCAAGTGACATATTTTTAAAATCATGCAATGCATGTGTGTCACATTTGTCCCAGGGTGAACCAAGGACTGTTCATTAGTGCTGCCTCTCGTAGTGCAAATGAACGTAGCAGGCCTTCTCTCTACATGGATCCTGTTTTCCCCCGTCCTTGGCTCTCAGCCTCTGTGAAGCCGCTGTAAGCCTTAGCTAGAAAACACATGTCTAGGTGCGATGTTCTCAGTGTTAAAGGCAGACAGCTGTAAGGCAAATGACTACATGTTGAGTAAGAACTGAATATCAGTGTTGTTCTACAGCAACTATTCATCATAAATCAGTACGTCTCTTCTTAAAGGGAAACTCCACCAATTTTACATATCAAAGTCTGTTTATAGGTGTTGAGTACGACTGCACATGTGAAAAAAAAAGTTGTAAAAAGCCCTTTGTTGCTCCAGAGGGAGCTCTGTGATGTCTGATAAATGTTCTCAGTTGACATCTCTTGAATCAGCGTTGGCTGGGGCTGAAGTCTACAAGTCTGAAAATGATAAAAATGGGGTGTGTGGAGTTAGAGAGAAATGAGCTTATAAAATCTCCTCCTCTGTGCTTGAGGCTTGCAGTTTGAGGCTACATTAGCTGCTACTAGCATTACACACCCGTCTGTGGTCTTTTTTTGTCTATCATGAGTCCGACAATGTTACGGGCATGCAATGCTAAATGCTGTTTTCCGCACAGTCGTTGGACATCCTTTCCAAAAAAAACCCCAATGGGCCTTTATCTCAGCAGACATTTTGACATAGGTTATAAAAAATATTTGGCTTATCGCATTTAAGTGGTCCAGTAAAAGCCATGCCAGTGAGTGAGAGGGCACAACAGAAGGTTCATGGAACTGGCACGCTTAAAGGGAAAGCAGGCATCGTTAGTTCAACTAATTGTACCTGTGCTTTTCCTGCTAATGTCTGCCATGAACATTAGCCTACAGAGAGAAACACTGCTGAATGGGTCTCCTCAGGCATTAGGCTGTGATATAAGCAATGTGTGCAAAACAAATATACGCTGTATTTAGTCTGTAAACAGGCTACTCAAATCTGTAAACTACAGTGTACAGTGGCACAATTTAAATCTACAAATCTGTGCAGTGTGGGCATACAATTACAGTTACAGTCTGCAGAGTGCACCTCGAGATAAGTTAAACACAATTCTCTTATATAAACTTGGGAAATGCTGCATCCATTCACACACCACACAGAAAGAGAATATTGTATAAACGGCTTTTTAAAAATCTTGTCAATTTCCTCTTCTCACACTAATGGGCACCCAGCGGTGGTTCCTATGGTAACGGCCCTAAACCATGTGGTAGCAGATGGAAGGAGAGCTGGAGGGCTAAATTTATCTTCCAGCATCCTCACCGACTACAGAGAGAGAGAGAGAGAGAGAGAGAGAGAGGGAGAGAGGGAGGCAGGCGAAGGTGCCTCCCTCACAGAAGCTACAGCTTTTTGTAGAGAGACTGGTGCACATCTCAAAAGAAAATCAATACTTTGGGAGACTTGGATTTGTACTATACACGTACTCCTCCGTTCTTTCAGGGGGAACCAGAAAGGAAAATGCGTGCACGGGGATGACAAAGAACACTGGACCATTCTCCACTCAGCCACAAACACAATTTTAAACCCTTCCTTTGTTGTTTTTCACCTGTTAAACTAAAAAAGTGCAGTATTCCAAAACACAAATAAAACACATTTATGTGTAAAAATATGCCTTAAATATAACTGATTTCTAAAATGAGGTTCCAACTGAAACAATGGCATTCAGAGCATCCGGATGTTGAGGAGAAAAGTAGAAATTTCATCAACAATTTTCTGATAAAACACAATGAAAACAACGTGCTAATCTGGATTTATCTCACCACCATCCTGAATCATCATTTTGCATCTGACCTAAGCAACGCCATGAACGTCCTCATCTGTTGTTGTGTTTCCACCACCATGTCAGCTGAGCATTAGCAACGCTGTCAAATCAGAAACCGCAGCTTCATCAGCAGCCTGATAGCGGCGCTCTCTGGGGACAGAGGAGGAGAGCCCTCTGGGAGTCAGCGCATGCACAGCCATCCCTCTGTCTGTGTGTGTGTGTGTGCCTTGGGAGTGCTCCCCTGTCCACAGGAGGACATGCCAAGCATAGGAGGCTGGATGCACAACACAGGGAGCTCATTCACTCTCACTCTGAGCTGCGAGCTTTAATACATACACAGCCCACGAGCTACTCACTATATGCACTCTCCCTCTCCTTCATTCACACACAGACACACGCGCAGACACACACGAGCACAAACACCCTCACTGCAGAAGCTGCGCTGTCTGCATCTGCCTAAAACGGCTAAAATATTCATTTCAAATGTTCTCTGTTGCTCAGAGTATGATTATTGCTTTTTCCACCATTCACTGCCTCACTGATGAAGCAGCCTTTTGCAACAACAAAGACCTGAATGGAGAAAATCCCCCCCCCCCCCCAGCCCTCACATCACGTCACTAACATCACCTCACACACGTCAAAATCACTGCAGATGACAAAAAGATATCAATGGCATTTCTTTTTTTTACCTGGTAGCAGGTAGTATTGTCCTCCTATTGTGAATGACTGGAAACAGGGAGAGCAGAGACAGTCAGAGAGAGGTGAAGGGAAGGAGAGAGAGAGAAAGGATGAATGAGAGTGACGGAGAAGAGAGAGGGGTAATCGAGTCTCCGCTCTACGTGCACTGGGCTGACAAACAGGTAGCTGAGTATATTATGCGTATGAATGAGGAGGAGGGGACACTCTCTCCCCGTCTATCTCCACCTCTTTCATACACACCCCCCCAACCACCCCCCCTCCAGTGTCTCTCTTTCAGGTCAAAGTGAAGTAGCAGCTCCTTATTTGGAAGTTGACGTAAGCTTGTGTTTCTTTTGGCAGCGGTCTCAGGCTGCACAGCTGGCAAAGCGGTGAGAGGTAGAGGGGCAGGGCGAGTGGTCGGTGTTTTAATTTGACCGGGAGAGGGGGCAGAGGGGGTTATTTCATATTTTTAAAACACAGTTTACCCATTCAGGTCTCATTTTCCAGCATAGGTGGAACGCTATTGCTGCTGCGTTCTGAGAAAACCCTGGAAAATCTGAAAACATATAAGGACCCGCGTGGAAAAAAAAAAAAAAGAGAGAGAGAAAGAGGCACAGGCATTCGGTTTTTAAGAGCAGCTCTGGAGAATGTCCACACACCACAGTGAGAGTGTTCATGCTCCTGCCAGGGGTCCGGCTGAAACAAGTCCAGGCAACTCTGACATCACTCTCTGCTCTTCTATGCCATGCCTCCCCCCAACACACACACAGACACACACAGACACACACACACACAGCTACACTAACTGACTTTTCTCAGCAGGCTGAAAGCTTGCAAACATGTGGAGCATTGAGGGAATACCAGCCGGCGGGATGAAGGCAGGCGGTCAGCCGCTCATCTGGACGGGTGTGAAAAGAGGAAGCTAAGAGGGGAATGGAAGAGAGCCCAGGGTGTCCATCCTGCACCAGGCAACAGAGAGTCCTTGTGACTAGGACTCGACATTTGAAAGTGGAATGTGAAAGCCAGCGCTGACACTGAAATCTCTGGATTAAGGCTCATGATGGACAATTTTATCCCAGTCAATAAAGCATTTGAAACAACACTGAGACAATTATCCAAACACAAATGTCACAACTAAAACAGCTCTGAGCTACAGGCCATCATCATTTTCACAGTATTATCAATCTACTACACTACCTGCAAGTTTGCACACACACACACCCAGTATTAAGTATGTTTCTAACCACTTGTTGTTATTATTGTTATTATTATTTTTGGCATTTCAACCCTTTAATTTTACTTTTGACAGCGACAGTGGGGAGTGTCAGGAAAGACCAAGGAGAGAGAGGGGCTGACATGTATCAAAGGGGCGCTGCGGTAAGGCCTCAGCCTCGATACGTGGTACACAGTTAACCAGGTGAGCTACTGATGCAATCCCCTGTTTCTATGTGCATGAAAAAGTGGAACAAAAAAAAAAAGCTGAAATCATCCATCACTTTTTCCACATGATTTTCTTTCGTTTGACATTTGACTGGTGCTCTTATAGCTATATTATAAGTGGATGGAGAATTCACACTACCAGCTGTTTATCTTGATAAGTCAATTCTTCATATTCATACAACAGAATATTTTCTTTCCAAGGGTTAGTTGAAACAAATGCCCTCATAATAACCCTTCTGATTACCTACAGTTAGCAGCTAATGTTACTCTAACTACTTTTAGAGACTGCAGCTAATTATATTTTTACATTATCGACCAGCTCATCTTGCTTTACAAATATCCTAATACAGTGCAAGTGAACAAAGACTACTTTTGTGTTGGAGGGCTAGGAGAAAGGGAAATGTCCACATATTAGCTTTTCTAGCCCTAGCAGCCAATGTCATATTAGCAGCTTTTAGCAACCAAGGCAAACATTATTTAACAACGAAACAGTGTCAGGGTTGTTAAGCACTCGTTTGTCAGCTGCTTTTGCATTTATTTTATCACTAAGTAATTTCAGAGCCCTGTTGACAACCACATCTACACTTCCTGTCTGCTTGCATCTGCAGGCTATGACAGTAAAGAGAGAGCTGAAAAGATTAACACATGATAAAAATCAACCTAAAGTAATAAGTGTTTCTACGTACATACTGTGTGTTTATGACCAGCAACATAATGTTATTTGCTATTTAGATGCGCTCAATGTGGCTAATATATATTTATTGCCTTTAAGCTATTCGTATGATGTGCAAAACCCTACAATGTGTGTATTTCAACAATCATCATGTCAGTTATTTTCTTCATGGTGAAATGAGTATGAGATTGACTTGAAACCGGCTCATTGTCAGTAATACATTATATAAAACTGACCCTCAATCTGCCATAAATAATCCACACACCCTGCAAAGATCTCATGAGCACCCACAGTGAATTGCCACTCGTGGTCTCCTATAAACAGTTTTTGACTGTATATCACAACTTTGGTTTGGTTTAAGTGTCAGAACGTTTGGTCTACAGCTGAAAATAATGATTATTTTCATGATAGATTCATTTTTTGATTATTTTCTTGATTAACTGATTAATAGTTAAAAGGGAAACATGTACAGTACAGTGCACTGTGAATCTGTGCCACAGATTTGTACTGTGTATGTAGAAAACTCAGTTCTTGGTGGTCTGGATTTGAATGTGTAATAGTTTTCCAGAAAATACAATAATCCTGTATTGTATAATTATTTGGTTTTTGGAAACACCTAGGAACTCTGCCTCCCACAATGGGTGGTAAAATCTTCCCATATTGGATTTAACTGTTATGAAATATAATATAGTAACAGAAATAAGCACGGTTAATAGCTGTGATCAGGACCCAAGTCATTTTGGAAACAGAGCTCTGACTTTGAAGTGGTTCTTAATGTATAAAAGTGAGTAGAAACGTTTTTTTATTTCACTATTTAAACCACTGCTCGGACTCGCTGAACTCCTGTCTATATATATTTCCAGTAATACATGCATTACTAGGCATGAACGGCCTTAGTAATATGGTGACGATATGGTGCAAATGTTTGGTCACAGCCATAACTGACACAGAAAAACATAATCACTGCAAGACAATAATTTGATGTGAGCTGCAAATTGCCCCTGGTTGTTCACAGCAAATATCTGGGTATATTTAACATCGAACATTTAACTTGTGCAAGGAGAGACTGAGAATATTTTTGTTATCCTATGTTTTTATGACAAACACCTCACACACACACCTCACGCCATTGATGAGAAATGACTGTTTACTGAGGCCTAAATCTGCTGAAAATAAAGGTGGTTATTGCTTTCAACATATTTTGGTTTGTTGTCATATTTTTTTGAGTACGACATGAAGACTAATATTGGCTCAGTAAATCAGTCTTACTCCACTTGTCAGCCTTTCTGTAGGTGACAGAGCCGCCAGTGTCGAGCTCATTCACAGGGGAGGTTTGCCTCTGTGCAGCTGGGCCTTGTCTGCATGGCCTTGTCACACTGCGAACATCATGCTACCAAACACGTTTCCTCAACAGCAATATTTCTTTTTGTTAGGAACGCAGGACGAGAGAGGGATGAAAACAAAAAGATAACGCTGTCCTCTTTTCTCTAAGCCCAACGCTGTGAACTCATTTTGTACCTCCAGCTACACAATACATTAACATTTAGCAGGGCTGAATAGAAATGATGGGGCTATTTTTAAAGATGCAGATATAGAGGGTGGATCGGCCCGATTTCGGTTTAGCCACCATTTGTTTGCAAAGTAGTGTTTACCGACAAAAGCCAACATAAACCTGTGGCGGGAAAGAAAGGGTCTTTTAAGGGAAAAAGCACAAACTACTGCTTTTCTGAAATTGAAAGTGTTTTGTTCGTATTGTTGCTTTTTGACTTACTGTATTATAATCACCAACAGAAGATCCTACCTAACCCATCTTTTTTATTTACCACTGCATCCCTTGTTATTGTGTGAACTGCTGTGTAATTGCAGCATGACAAAAGGTTGTGTGTATGTAAAACTCACCATTTATGGAAGGTCATGCTTAAAACAGGTCAAGCACTTTACCTCTATCAACACTGCTTTACAGAACGCTAAGCAGCACTAAAACCCTGTTCTAAACCAGTGTGAACCACGGCCTTGTGTAGCGCTTTACTTTTATAAAATGTTTACTACATGTACCTGACAAAGTTTCATAAAATTAACAGAAAACAACAAAAAAATAACAGTCAGTCCTCCACTGACCATTCTACATTTCTACAGCAACATTTTGCAGAACAGTTGTTAAGGAACACACTGTGTAAAGCATGCTTTAAGGTTGGACTGATTATTAACATGTATCTGGATCTCATAATTAGTTGTGCAGTTGTTGAAGTAGTGATCAATTATGTTAGCACTTCTCTTTTTACTGGGCTAACCCTAACCCTGGGCTGTTTGACTCTGGACAGGTGGTTTTCATTGCATGGGGAAAGAATATTGCAACACCACCTTCAACTGGTTGTAGTTTTTGCATGAGACAGATTCTAGGGGCCATTACTGACGGGGTTTCTCTTGCCTTGTCACAGGTGTGTGTACATGACTACAGCTTTGAACGTGGCTCAGCCAATCACAATCGAGGAGCACACCTGTGCATTTCATAAGTAGAATTCAACAAAATTTGAATGAAAATACGACAATAGCTTAATCAGGTCTGATTAAACCACAAACACACAGGAAAATATTGATCAGAGCAGTTTTAAGGTACGTTAGCAGATGTGTTATACAGTAGATTTTTGGATCCCACTGTATTTTTATATTATATATGTTTCTCTGCAGGTTTTATAGATAGTTACCATAAGTAAAACCCCACAGAAACACAAGGAAATTGTTTCTCTGCCTAGACATGACTCGTTGTAGTCTACACAGAAGGCTACGCTGCCACAATACATGAAGGGAATCGTCAGGGACCACACAATATCTGATTTTACCTGAAAGGCAAACAATGGCAAATAGCTCTGTCTGACCCTGGTTGGTTGGGGTTGAGTGTCAGCGGGAGCATCCAAGCTTAGGACAGTGCTGGCTCCATCCTGCAGTGCCACAGAGGGAGTTTCTGGGCACCGTGCCACCTGTCAGAGGAGAGAAAACACAGGCAGTGTCCTCCACAGCAGTCCGGGGATTCACATATAGCCCTGAAACCCCACAGAGACAGCAGAATCTGTCGCTGCAACAGTGCGGGGTGGTTTTCACCGAGTCAGCCTGTAGTTCTTTATGACCTCTGAAATGAATTATTACTCTGTTTAAAATGTGGGACTGCGTGTTTCATGTAAAACACGCCTGTAGGGAGTGCAGACTGTAGACTACGAGTATAGTGAGCAAAGAAGAAGAGGGCCTTTTTCATGTACAGTGTGTGTGTACCTGAATATAAAAATAACAATGTGTCTGCTGGACCTTTCTGAAACAGTTTGATGTGTACCTTTTCACATGTTTGTGCATGTGTGTGTAAACCCAGCCAATAAATCCCAACATGCAACCATAAACCACAGCTCCCCTTGCCTCCCTCCAGACGGCCAGCCACAGACAACCCCGCCACAGTCCGTGGAGGGAAACAGCCATCTAAAAACTGTCTGAACAAAAAAGGCTCCACTTGCTGGATGACCTGACTTCCCAACATGTTGACAGAGTCTGTGCAGAGCTCAGCTGTGACGGGTGGTGCTGCTTCAAACCCTACTGCCAAATGTTCCAATAACATACTAATTCCATATATGTACAACTGTACCTTTATGGGCTGAACAGGCCTGTGTATGTATCCAGGGTGCAGTAATTAAGATTTTTACTGTGCTCCACAGCTCTGTGACTGTAATACACCTTCCCTCCTAATTCTACACACCATGCACAATGATACATTTACATTTGGAAAGAGGTAGCCTGCCCATGGAAGCTCCCCACCTCATGTCTGGGGACCCAACTCTCTTCCCATTGGTTCACAAACCTGGGGTCCCCAGACGTGAGGTCCGGCCCCATCTCAGTTTACATGGCGTCCAGGAAGTCACTGCTCGTGGCCATGAAACAGGCCAGCACATTTCCTCTGCAACGTGCCGCTTTCACATTCGTTTGTGTTTTTGTTTCATTATGAATTATAAGTTGTTGTTTTGGTGTATCTGACCATTATTTTACCATCTATGAATTGTGTGTCACTAACACCCGAGTGTTAGTGACACACATCAGCAACGCTGCCATTTTCTCACAGTTTATAGACAAAGAATAAGAACTGACAGCGAAGTTTCCAACCAGTTATACCTGATGTAACATGCTTTCATATCATAAATAAATATGGACAAATGCTTCCTTGTCTTTGTCACAATGTAAAGGAAGCTGATGTGCATCGACAGATGTGCAGCATGGACCACCAAAGCGTTAACCAATCCCTTAACAGTTTCAGTCAATCATGCTCCGCATACTGATCTGCACGGGTGGTCCACCACCGAGGCCCTATTTTGAGCCAGGAAAAACCCTGCTTACAGGCCACTGGAAGCTGTGCCAGACACTGGCTGATGCTGCTGCAGTTCCTTGGTCAGCAGCGCAGGATGATAAAAGTCAATACTTCACAGCCTTCAATTACAGAACCAGCAGAGAAGAGGGTTCAAATAATTAGCCACATACTGTACGTGTGACATGGTTTATAATAATAATAATTCTGATTATTGTAGTATTAAAGCCACAGAACTTGTGTTTAACAGAATTCATACACGCACTTGAGATTTCTTTCCTGCTCTTCAAACTTCACCATCACCAAAGTATATCCTATGGCTAAACCGAGGGTAATCACTCTATAAATAAAAACAGTGCTGTGTTGATATTTACTGTCAGAGACTCACTGACAAAAGGTTCATTTACTGAAAAGTGGAAAAAAATATATATATTTAGAGCAGCAGCAAACCAAATCAGGAACAAGGAAAGAGGCACAAAGAGTCACAGAATGGGAGGCATTGTGCAAGCGAAGAGAAAACAAGTTGAAAACGTTGAGAGGAAATGCCAAATATAGGAGAAATGACCAGCCGCTCGCTATATCTGTCCCCACATCTAAGTTAGGCTGTTTCTACAAGTGTTTGTGGTTTCAGGGTGTGAGTGTGGGTTTCACTAAGGCCTCTGGCTGAAAGTGTGACACTGTTTGCATACACTCATCACCATTGTGATGACAAAGTCATACTCCTAAAGGCAACACCTGCAGTCAAAGGAAGAGCCTACATCTCTGAAAGTAGTGGGAATCAATATTTCTGTGTTTAATTCTTGGAAACAGAAAAAGATTCATACTGCCCAACATACAGAATTGGGAAAACTAGCAAACAGAATTCCTGTTTGAGGTGCTTGCTTTGAGATGGGATTCATTCAAAAACATTAACAATCTTATAGCAGGAAATCTCTTATAGCTTTTTTACAGCAACTCCAGAGTTTTGCTTCTTTAATTTCAGGTTCTGTTACATCCGACACAAACTATTTGGATTCTGCTTTACTAACGTAATACCATTTTGGATGTTATATTCATGAATGTAATTAAGTTCAACTATGATCGATGAGATTTATACAGGAAGTGGCCCTAGGGATGCTGGGACACTGTGATGTGATACCTATGGCTACAAATCATTCAGAAATGTTTTATATTAGTGCTAATATGATACCTCAGTATTGGAATTAATTCTAGGACAACTTTAACATAACAGTAAAACGATTTTGTACAGCTCTGCTGATTAGCCGATCCCCATGGCTTTGCTCATTAGTGTATTTATACATTAGCTTAGTTTGCTGATGGGTCAATACGCCATTCAGTGGCTCAATCAATGGCTTTTTGTTGTCAGATCTTAAATGCTGTTGCACAGCTGTGATGTGGTCTGCACCAAAAGCACCGAGCTCCTAATGAAAGTGCTTTGGCTTGGTAAGAAGAGCCGGTGGCAGAGGCTGAGATGCCATAAAGATGTTTCAAACCCAATCACTACCGATATCAGAGCGGTGAGAGAGAGCACGGTGCATCAGAGCATGAAAAGAGCCAGGGAGAGAAGCTAGATCAGGGAGCTAATGGAAACCAGTGAATAGCTGATAACAACCACATGCAAAGTCTTCACAGGAGCCTGAATGCGTGCAGCGGGCAGTAACTCTGCATGATGTGATATAACTCAGATGGATCAATACTAACGCTGTTGAGCCTGATGCATCTGGCTGAGCTGTGCGCTGGGTTAAGCAGGATACAGAGTACAAAAGTACATCCTAGCCTGCTTTTATTTCAAGCAACAACAACAACAACAAAAAAGAGTGGCTGACCTTTTGTGCATCCACTTCATTAATACACAGTTTATTTCTGAGGCCAGAATGCCAATTTTTGCAGAAAACAGTTCAGATAAAACTCATCCAACTTTTTTTTTATCTTTTTTTTTTTTCCTTGAGCTGGACTGTAAATGCAAACCAATCTGCTTGGATCTCAAGGTGATGTAATGCAGGGAGAGAGCAGCCATATGTTCTCTTATTTCACCAACAGTGAATCAACAGACAGGGAGGAAGCAGTCTGCCAAAGAGCCTGCCTGTCCAGGAATCTATATCTTCCACACAGAGAGACAAGGAGAATCTAGTGTTACTTTGGGCAGCGGTAATATTTTGACATACACTCACGATGCAAAGCAATAATTGAGATGTGGCTGCAAATGATACTAAGGTCTGCCTGTAGGTACCAGCTGAGTCAGCAGCCGCTCTGTGTGAAACCAGGCTATCTACCGGTGCTGCAGTCTCCATCACAAGACGATCGCGGACAAAAGACCTACTGTGGGACAAATTCAGAGAAACAGACACAACCGCTGTTACATAACACAAAAGCCTCCGGTGTAGAACCACATACAGTAGTCCTCACTCTCCTCTCTGAGAAAATCGACCTTGATCGATGATGACAGTGTCAACAGGAGTAAGCAGCGGAGAGGAAGGGACGTCGCTCTGGTCACTGTCCCGGCTCTCTGGAGCAGCTCACCTACAGGAGCATCTTCACCACGGCTAACAATACTAACCTACAATTAACACAAGATGTATAAGGTGGGAGTCACAGGCTCAAACTGCCCAGGTAATTATCTCCACTCCACCTGGTTCTTCCCACCAACTCAACGCTTCTGACGAGACACAATTTCTCTCATTATGAGCTGCAGCATTCCACTGTCCCCATCCCTCTATCTACCCGTCTACTCAGCAATAAACCCACCAGTCCAAAACTGATAAACCTATATGCATCTCCGTAACTACCGTCGCCAAGAAAAACATCCTCCTAAACTTTAAAACTAGGAACGCATTAAACACCATGTGTCCACGCTCTGTTAAAGCTGCTGTAATCAATATTTTCCTATTAACAATGGATCAAATGACTGTGTGTAATGTGAAGAGGCCACTCTCACTGACCCACAGAGAATCATCACATACTGTTAGCGACAAGCAGGTGGACATTTAGCAGCTAAAGAGACAGACTCTTTCCTAATGAGTTGGAGGAGACCAACCCAGAGCTAAAAGAACAGTGCATATTACTCTTTCATTCATCAAGTGGACACAAACACGACTCCAGCTGAACGCTAATGTTGCTTCATGTCTGCTGGATGTTTAAACAGACAAATTTATTCTATCGCTTTAGCCATGATATCTTTATAATGTGTCAACATTATGTTTACAGCTTGTTGACATGAATGTGGGTACATTCTGTGGCTTGTGTGTGTGTGTGTGTGTGTGTGTTTTCACAAGGTGATTTGTGAATGAGAACTGCAGCTGACAGTCCTTCTGCCTGACAGGCTGCTTTCTCCACGGGGGTCACAGAAACCAGAGGCCCTTCCACCTCGCAGAGCAACCCAAGCTGGGTCCATACGCTCGCCTCCAGGGTCACTGACGGCATCCAACCCCTTCCAGCAGAGGGCTGCAGCTCAGCCAAGGGCCTAACAACTCGTAGTGGGCGCACACATGCTCCGATTCCCATGCACCTCTACACACACACACGCACACACTGCATGTAAACACGACACTTAACACCCGAGGATACGGCGCTCACAAAACACACGTGCAGGCTTTTCTGCCAACACGTTTTCCTGTGTACAAGCACATGGACAAGCAAATGCGTAGGCATGGATGTAAACACACACACACACACACACAAGCGAGTATATCATTTCATTAACAAGGATGAGAGTCAATTTCCGCTCCCGTCGTCTTAGGCCGGTGGCTGGCAGGGAGGAAATCTGTTCTCTTACGGTAGTTTTGACATTTACGCTCGTGCCTCTGTGGCTGGGGGAAGTCCTCCTGATGGATGACCAGGGCCACCCTAGGGTCCCCTGCTGCACGACGATTCTTGGAACGCTGTTACCCTTAAGTGTGGATGTACGTGTGCGCACGCCATATATCCTAACTCGCATGTGAGTGCTGGTTATATGACACATCTTAAATCATAAACACAAGGTTTTGTACATGGAATCTATGATTTATTGCTGCCGTAGACACTTAGAGTTAAAAAAAAAAAAACCCAGCATTTTCCATGTTGGAGGCAAGGACACAGAGCTGATGATATATTGCACTGGGAAGAGATCTGTTCCAATATGAGTAATGCAAGTTCAGCATTATGTTCTGTAACCACTGTAAGGAACGGTGAATGGTCATTTCCTACTTCCTACTTATGTAGTGGATGATTAGATTTACTCCTGTGATATCCTGACCTGGCTTCTTAACACTGTGAGGATAGTTTCAAATAGACTCTGTTTACTGATTTCAAATGAATATTTGAACTAATATATTATATTATATATATAATATTTGACTTAAGTTCAAATTTTGCCAATTTTAGACTAATGAAGCATCTTTTATATGGCTGCTGGTGTTTAGAAATAAATACCAGGGTTATGCTTAAAAAGAACTGGCTCATATGACATGTAAACTGCAAAAGTGTTGTGGACGGCCACAGTCAAAGGCAGGGTGAAAAGTCTGTTTCTATAAAAAGAGCAAGATGTTATAACTGTTTTAATATGGGGATAACGGAGCACACTTGGAGAGTCTTTCCTTGAAGGAATTTAAATTTAAAACACAAAAATACCAGTTTGGTTTGACGAACTTATGCAGGACGAGTCCACATTTTCTCTCGGGTAAATACATGTCCACTCCTTCACCTGGAAGACTGTTCACTTTATGTTTCAGTAGGGTTCAGACTGTATGTTTGCTTGGCGTTTTCTCCCTCTGCTAAGTGCCTGCAGGACTGAACATCGGTGAAGCTCCAGAGATACAAGTGCCCTCACATTTCACCTGCTACCGAGGACACCGAGATGACTGACACCTGAGGGATGAGGCGCCCGCGGGTGACTCCATAAGAACAAGCTGAATGAATATCGATGCTGTCCTTTTGGACTCTACTGCCCTTGACTGAACAGAGGCACCTTTGACAGGGCCTTAGCAAAAAACCCAGAGTGTGTGCGCCATTTCATAATGCAACAGCACGCTGTGGGACTTCAGGACACACTCGGAGACTCTGCACACCGCATAAATGTTTACCATACCACCACCGTATGTGTTATGAGCCGGGCAGGGTTTGACTCTGAGACTGGTTGCCTTTTGAGCCGCGTTGCTCGTGTCCAGTGTCAAGAAACCACACACACACCATTCTGACTCCAGTGGCAAACACAGTGAAAGGGCTTTGGGCCTATCAGTGCCACAATAAGGCCATTATGCTCCCACTTTAGCACCCATGAAGCATTAAGCTTGTTAGGGGTAACTCTAACCTACAGGGATCCATAACAAGCTAATAGAGATTACAGTGCTGATAATGGCAATGATGACGCTGTTGTTTATGCTTGATACACACAGAGCTTGGTAAAAGTTGTTATGGGTAAAAGTGCTGACAAAATGCATTACAGCAGTTATCAACATTTTTTTTTTTTAAATAAATTTTCTGCTTGATGCTTTTCATCACCTACTGATATAAAACAATAACAATTCAACCTATATCCAGTTCACAGGAGCTTTTCTAAAGGCTGTTTTAAACACTTGGCTCTTTGCCTTTTGTGAGAACAGCACTCCGGGACGTTCAAGCTCCTCGACAGGAAGAAGACAGCAGAGCACTTAACTGAGAAACACAAGGAAAACCACCACAACAATCAGGGCTACAACCAATAATAATCAATTCATTTGCGTCATAAGTTCTCAGAGTCCAAGGTGATGTGTTCAAATTCCATCAATCAGTGAAAAACCTAAAGATTGTACAGTATAAGGTAACAGGGTACTACAGATATTTCTGAGATATCCTGAATTTAATTCCTAATAACCTGGGTCCTACAGTTCCCACAATGCAACATAACAGCATCAATCTCTGACACTGGTCTGGTAAATGCTGATGTTTTTCAGGCTTCCTCACCCAGTTTGTAACACAGGCTTTTTCCAAAGAGATATCACAGACTTCAGAGATATCAGACATCATTCTTTCAGACTTTAGAAAGCTGTAACACAGTCTGAGTGATTGATGTAAGTACACAGAGTCACACCTGACCGCTGGAACATACAGTAGTGGGTTGTTATGTCCCCAGTACATCATTCCTAAGGTGAAGGACAACAAGGGGGTAAGAAAAATGATAATAAACAACCAGAGTCACCGCCACTGTCTTTTTTCCGAGGGGGCCTCTGAGGAAGGAAATTCCCCGTCGAGGACGCAGTGTGACAAAGGAATGACAAAAATCTGACCCCTTCACTACGGGGTGAGACAACAGGACAACATGACACACAAAGAGGGCAGCCTCAGGTTCTAAGTGAAAGGATGACAGCACTTCACACGCTGCAGCCACAACACTTTACTGTAAAACATTAACAGACAGAGAAGACACTTCACCCAGGCCTGAGTCATTAGGTGCATCTGTTCTGGGTTTTTTCCTTTTCTTGTTATTACACGTTACTACTTCCTATCACAGAGTTTCACTTCAGCTTAAAATACATGGACATAACATGGTACTGTGCTCAGTAGTTGGTTTTTGTACTGTTTGTTAGAAAAAGACAATTTGAAGACAGTACCACAGGCTCTAGTAACTTGTGATGGACATTTTTTCACTATTGTCTCCACATTTCATCAATGTTAAAGGCTTTAAACAATATTTAAAGATTTAAACAAGATCAATAGATTCATCGCTAATGAAAATAATCAGTAATAATCATAATTCCAGCCCAATTCAGGAACAGATATGATAAACCAGTAACATTCACACTGAGGGAATGAAAAGGACAAAAAAAAAAGCCCAAGTGTTTTGCAGCAGAGCAATGTTGCGAGCCACAGCTGTCCTCAGTTGCCCTCTAATCCAAGCGGCCATCATTGCAATGAGGAGTGTTTTACGGCTGCAGAGTTTATCTGTACAGTCCGTCATTTTTCTTGCTCTTTGCAGGCGCATCCTCATGCATATTGTTTTTTTTATTTTTTATTTCAGTCGGGACAGAAACGGGATAAATCACCACTGTTGTCCACTGAAGCATGGGACGTTAAATCTTATCCACTTGGCCACTGCACTGACATCCAAATAAACCCACCAATTTAAGCTCGGCTGTGATTATGTAATATTATCGGTGATTTGATCCTTGCGGCCACAAAAAAAAATAAAAATAAAATAAATAAATAAAAATAAAAATCCGCCCCAAACGGGACTGTTTCTCGCGCATGATGTCATGTTTGGATTCCTTGCAAGCAGGTTACGCAGAAATGTCCGAGCAGCAGCAGGAAGGCGTTGTGCGGGCACTAGGTTTCGCTTTCTGTTGCATGTGGGGAACGGCAACGCAAAATTCCGTTAAATGAATCACACATTTTAGTCTGAATGTACTTCCCAACCAGATGCGGATATTTAAAACATGATTAATAGTATTTCGTAAATACTGAAGGTCTGTGTTGACGTTCGGCGAGCATGAATTGAGCAACTGTAGACCTTTAGCACCGATTTTGGACAGTGGACTGGACTAAATGAAAACGGGGGAAAAAAAAGAGGTGCTGATTATCGGTGGATGGTGTATTTGCCAAAAATACCAATAAGGTATAAGCCGTCTTAAGTCGTGTTCTTAACTGCCATGCGCGCTTGCAGACGAATTAATAAATATTAAAGTGCCAGATTTTTTTGAATGGAGGTTGGTTTCTGCTACAAACGGGTCGCTCTGCGTTGGTGTAGCCCAGTGCAACACAACGCGACGCCGACTGTAATGACCCATAACCACAAACCATCGCCACAGATGACACACACCTGTGTTGTAAAGCCTCATTTGGGGATTTTAAAATGGAGCAAACTGGATAACAGGCGCTGGCTGCTTATCATCCGAGACACAAAATACCTGCACCCCTGTGTTTTCAAGATACAACACTCACAGTGCTGGACAATGTCTTTTTTTTTTTTTTTAACAAATCACTCGTGTAAAGTAGAAGACGAGTACAGTTTTCCCACATAATGCCACTGACCGAACCACACAGTTGTGCTACTAAAATCGGCGCCAAGTTAAAAGGAATAACACAGTCTCCAAATGCACTGTTTTCAAAATAAAACTGCATCGCGAAATCCAAGCTATTCCACTGCTGTCAGTGTTTGAGCCATTATCCTGCTGAATGTCTGTATTTTAAGTACGGTTTGTTTAACACCACCTCAGCTGGTCAACACGCCCAGTTACCTCGTTGCTTTCCACACAAGACAAATTCAATGCGTTTATTTTGAACCCGAAATCCACACACTTCCTGTGTCGTTGTGTCCAATTCTGGCTCACTTGCCGCAGCTCACCACCACCTCCTCCTCCCTCTCGCAGACAATGAATGAAGCCAGTTTAGGGAACGGACAAGCCCAGGACCAGTTCAGGTACCTCAGTACCCGTCTAACACGTTAGTCAAAATACATTACATAAACAAGACAACACTCCCTCTCAGCTGTGGTTACGCCGTTCACCTTAACGCTAGCCACAATTTTATCTTACCATTCTGATAAAATAGCCACAAGAAAAACATGCTAAATAAAAATCCCCGTCTTGCCACTCCGTGTAAAATGTTACAGTAAAACACAGCTTCACAATACACGATAATATGTCCAACAATGCCACACTGACACCACGTATGGGCTTACATTACCTGCAGGATGCTCAACTTCACTTCTCTGCGGTGCGGCCACGGCTTCACAAGCTTCGTCAAGTCAGCCGAGGTTCTTCAGGAAGAGAAGGGACAACTTTAAATATGACTTTCAAAATAAAAGCGGAAAGGTACAAGCCTTAATGTGTTGACAAAACTGTAATGGAGCTTGAATACTGAAGCAACACACTCTACTCCTGATCTTGTAAACTCACATGTAGCGTTAACTGCAGTTTTAAATATAACTATATTAAGCTCTTTTCAGTGAAAACTTAAATTCTGTGTGTCTTGATATCCAAAGGCTACATTTTTGACCGGAAACGCCAAATTTCATTCTGGCTAGCTTGATAATGCTACCTTCAGCAACACCTCATACAACATACAAGTTAACAGAAATTATGCTAATTTATCAAAACACCTCTAGCTGTCAATATCTGGCCTCCTAACCTGTCAGCCCTGCTCTGTCGGTGTAGCTCCCTGCTTCATATCAGATGTTACAGAGAAGTAGCTCAGTTGTTACCGGCTGATAACGTGACTGGTCCAGTCCAGATGCTGTGGTGGAAGCGAAAACCAAAGAATCCTCCTGAAAGTTGATGCCGCAATTTGCCTCCGCTCCGTCATGACCACTGTCAATCCCTGGTAAACACAAAGCATTTCCGGGCACAACGTTTTAAATAAAAGCCAATGAACGTCGTTAGGTGGCCTTCAGTTGTGTAGCCTTTGTGGTCAATTACAACAATGAAAAAAACGTACTTTACAGCGTATGGAGAATAAAATACAAACGTATGTGGGGCATCATGAATACAACATAGGAAATATGGCAGAGTGACAGATAATTCAGGTCAGGTTCATCACATATATAATGCATTATTGCACATTGTGTGTTATATAATGTAACGAACCATGCAAACAGTCGTAATCTTATTTAAAATGTCCGAACGTGTCCATGGTCATATTTCTGCGCAATTATTCTGATGGTTAAAATCAGCCAAATTCCTCTTTGCATGGGTCTGATTCACGTTACCTTGACCATTATCAGCATCCCGCCACAGCTGGAGTGCGAGACAAACACGCTGGTGCCTCAAACCCACGCGCACTACCGCGAGACCCCGCCCCCTTACAGTAACATTAGAAATAAAAATAAATATAAAATTTGACAATATGCACCAAAATGTAATATTCTGACAGGTGTTTAAATATGTCCTTCAGTTACTCCTGTGTTTTATTGCCATTATCACCACTACAATTAGATTATCTGCTATTTTTCACACAGAATTTTGAGTTTGCCAATGTGGCGGAGCTTCTTCATACGTATTTACAAGTTTAAGAGTCTAAAACGGCCTAATGAAACACATACATTAAAAAAAAAAAAAAAAAGTGAAATATGCAGCACAAGTAGTTGATGAATCCTAAAAACAATTAGTTTTTCTTTCATCCGCTCACCATGATCTCATTCTTAATGTGGTCTCACAATCAGGAGAGTTGTACTCATCAATTATTCAACAAATATTTTATGGTATAATTTATCTGATTGATTTGAATATTGAAATTTATAATAAGAAAACTTCCTTCTAGTTTCTAATCCAACTGTCATTGTATTCCAGGAGTATGGGATGTACCCTGACATTATTATATCCTCACACACTTAAAGCTGTGATAACCAGTGTGACATGAACAGTGGTCTAATGAAGACTACTGGGGCCTCCTATTAAAAACCTTCATGTGTCAGGGCTCCATTTAGCTTGTTTTTCCACCTGGGTTGCCAGGTGCTTTGAGTCCTCCGGGGGAGGAGGGGTGTGGCTGCTGTTGACGACGGTGATGAGGATGATGACTGTGAAGGTCCCCCGGGGCAAGGGCCCAGAATACCAAACCACAACAGGCAGAGGAGCGTGGTGAGCCCCCAATAACTGGCTTATGCAACTGATCGGAGACTCGTTCAGGATTATGTAACAGCATTAGGTCAGCCTGCTGCTCACAGCCGGGCCAGGGACTACCACCGTCACTGTCAC
Organism: Toxotes jaculatrix; assembly: GCF_017976425.1. Lineage (NCBI taxonomy): Eukaryota > Metazoa > Chordata > Actinopteri > Toxotidae > Toxotes > Toxotes jaculatrix. The sequence continues at coordinate 19,366,792 of NC_054406.1, forward strand.
CCATATCAGCGTGGGTCAAATCAAAAACTTCAGGCAGGAATATACTGCTGATAGACAGGTCTCAGTGTGTGGGACCAGTGTTAAGGTGCAGCAGGACTGTCAATGTGCCTGCATCTACTGTCATTAGCCACTAAAAAGCTAAGTGTTTAGATGCATGGGCAGGCTGAATTTCCAGAGAAAAACTGGACCAACGACAGATTACTGACATAACTGTCACTGTGCTGAATTAGCCTGCTTAATGTTCTGTATGTCAACAAACCGATCAGCGTAGAGGGAACACTGGCTCTGATTGCTTCCAGATGTGCCCTTTTTGGTTCATCTCTACTCTCTGTTATGATAAAAATACAAGATTAAGTTGGCTCTAAAATGAGGTCATTTTACTCACTGTCCATCCCAACTATGTGCTGACATCAGAAGCACTTTGTTTAGGTTATACATGAAATCTTTTAAAGCTCAAAGACAGTGATTAAATAGCCCAGCAACTGTCATCAGATTCATTCAAATGCTGTTCAGTTTAATCGATGAACGTAAAGTATGTGATATCATCTTTTATTCCAACAAAGCCTCGCCCTTTACAGTAACAGATAGGTCTGGTGTTTCTCACTGATGGCTGTCTCCAGTTGGAGAAACAACCGAGCCAATCAGAGCTTTATAGGCAGGATTAAAGGGGAACTCAACAATCTGACACATCAAAGTGCCAAAGAAGTTGTGTAAAGGCTCCGCGGTGGCTGCTGAGGAAGCTGCGCAAAATCTTATAAATGTCCTCAAGGGATGTCAGTTCAGTCACAATCGACTGTGGGACTGCAGACCACAAGTCTGGCAATGAAAAGAACTGGGGGTGAAAAGACGTGATCTTAACACACCTCTATGTGCAGGTCCTCATCCCTGCCACAGGCTACAGGCTACATCAGCTGCTGCTCGCATAACCCGCCTGAATCTCCCATCTCAGAGCTAAAAATTCTCTGACCGCTGAGAAAAAACTATCGCTACTGGTCGGTTAGCAAAATAACTCCTCCTAAACAGAACATGACACACACACAACACGCAACAGAACATGATGAAGTGACATGACACAGCAATTGAGATGGATTACTCAGCAAATTCTAAATGGTAATAGCAGAGTTATTTGGCCTTAGGCTCAGAGACTTTAAATATCTGACAGCATTACAAACAGCAGAAAAAGATACTATTTGCTGCTTTATGGGAAATGTAGGATCTGGTGTTTTTGGAGCTCGACCCATACTGAGGACTGACACTCTGATGATTTGGTCATTTTCACTTAAATGTGTGTATAGAGGTGCAACACTAAAATGCTGGAGTAGCTGTTTAATCCATCAACGTAATGTATATGTGGAGCATGAGAAGTACTGTAGATGAGTTTCAGTCAACAGGCCGTGACATTATATAACTGTAAAAACATATCTGATGCACATACTGAGGGGTTATCTATGCTTCTGATGGTCTGGTTGTACTGTAATGGCTCATTATGCAGGTAAACTGGTTTGTTCTGTACTATGAAAGGCACAAGAGAGGAAATCCCATGTGTAAGAAAATACCATACTGCTACTGCGTGGGTACAGACAGTATGTGTGTGGTTGCACAGTAATGTTGCAGGCATAGTGTCTGGGATTTTTTTTCCCCCAGAATTCCAAGTGCGGCTTCAGAAACTGCTCGTTTGTGGCTCTTCACCAACACAAGCCTTGAATGAATATTGTTAAGTATAATGCAGTGTTGTGCTCAGCCCCCCTGCTCATGCTGATCTTGTGATAAGGGAAAAGAACATTCCCTCTACATTACTTGCCAAATGTGTGTGTGTGTGTGTGTGCGCGAGCTGCACCAGGGAATCCTGCATAGAAGGAACACAATAAATCACATTTTAGCTGGGTCATGTGATTAATGGAGGGAGGACAGTGAAGCGTTTGGACATCCCTGCTGACCAGACGTGATGATATTTTGTTTGCTGTTTCTGAGGAAAAAGACAGTGTGTATAAAAAGGTTACTACACAGGTTGAGAAATCCTACACCACATATGTCAGAATCAGTTGGACATGACGTAACCTGGCCTGCCCCCCCCCCCCCCCCCCCCCAAAAAAAAACAGTCTAATTTGATGGACAACAGTCCCACCTGCTGGACAGAACTACTGTCTACACTCTGATTGAAGACATTATACTGAATGTCAGCTTTATTGATTAGAATGAAAAGTGAACATATTGTTGAGGAAACAGCTTTACACTGAAAACTCAGCGTCATAAAAACTTTTAAAGGTATCAAAAATGGTCCCTCTGAACAACTTGTGCTCAATTTATAATAAAGCGCTCCTGTTATAAAACGTGGCACTAGAACAAAGCTGTGCTATGAAAATGCATGTAACTATAAATCTCAGAAATTAAGACTCTTCATAAAAATTAAACTGATTTATAGGGAATGATTTTTAAAAAATACACGAGCACAACGTAAATGTAGTGAAAGCTGAGACATCGGTTTCCCACAGAGATAATTTAAGATTCATTTGGTCTGGTCCTATAAAGGCATGTAGTCAGTTCTCAGTTCGAATATTTGTAACAGTGGAGGAAACAATGCAAAAGTAACATGAGCCACAAAAAAATCAACATGCAACACATGCAATGGCTTAAGTACAAAAACAAAGCATTTTACCATATAAATTTCCAATCTTAAATGTAGAGTTGTGAGGAAATCAAACATTCAAGTGGAATAATCTGAAGCTAAAGCTATCTCTCCTCAAGGTGCAAACAGTAAGAGGCTACCAACCAATGCTGACACCGTTTTTAGTTGAAGTCTCTGTCGGGAAGCACCAGCGGGGCCACCAGGGTCCACAGGTACAGGGCCAAGCCCAGCCAGCTGGAGCCGATCTTCACCCAGACGGCTGGCATGGTGGTCTGCATGGCCTGGTAGTCGGTATCTGGCCTGGTGAGATGAGTCAGACAAAGAAGTCAGCGATGGAAGGAAAGTCTGAGGTTAGGTGAGAGTAACAGATAACTGATGCTTACTTGAACCAGTTAGTGAGGGTCATCATTATGTAGAGAGAGGCCAGAAAGAGGCTGAAGTGGAAGAAGGAGTAGCTGTAGGTGACTCCTTCCTCTTCGTTGTCCACAGCCCGTCGGACTCCGTCGTCCACCGTGGCGACCTCAGGGTCAGCGGTCAGTCCCTGGCCCTCCTCGGTCCGCATTAGCTTGTTTACCTGGGCATTGTTGGAGGAGCGGATGCTGTGGTGGTAGAGAGCACAAGGACTCACTGTCATGGCAGAATCTGAAATATCTGCCTCAGATATGAGTGCGTACACAACCTTCTCTTTCTTATTTTGCAGCTGAAAGATTTGTTTCCAGGTTGAACTTGGTCCTAAATGTCAACTTACAAAGATGCAACTTGCATTCAGTGATGAATCCACAACTTCAAAGTAATTTCTAAACACATCTACTTCTTGTACAGGCAGGTCATGAAAACGTAAAATCAGCAGCAGTGACAATAAAATACCTGGCGTAAAGAGTACAGAACAAGAAAATGATCAATCCCACAATGCCTTGTGCATCCCACCACTGGACGCTTGCAGTAGGAGCAGGTCCTGGTGGTGGAGTTGGACTGCTGGGCTGGACCAGTCCCAGCAGACTAGGGTTACACTGCTTATCTGAGGTTGGACACAGAAAACAACGTAATTAAAGATTATTAAAGTCACAGAGGCTTGTACTTCTAATAAAGCTTTATACAAAATGCTTCCTCTGCATGTGTGCTGTGACTCAGATTCATTAGACTTACTGGGGTTGTTGGTCATGGCCGACCAGGTGACGTACATGGTGTAGAGGGAGATAAGCGAGGCCTGGAGCAGGCCTGAGCTGGGCTGAGCCTCCTGGGGACACAGAGCGTGGGATGAGTCAGAAAATAAACCAGTAATTTTGTCCTCGCTCTGACATAACAGAAGGTCACAGCTGGGATAAAGTTAATTCATTACTAGCTAGTCTGCTAGGTCGAGAATTAAACAGCATGTATCCTCATTTCTTGGGAGAGGGCACGAGAGCATCAGTCAGCTCCTGAACATAAGGTGAAACAGTAGCAGCGGTGGTTAGGAGGTATAGGGCGGGTCGTGCTATCAATAACAGAAGGTGCAGTGGCCGTCCTCAAAGAATGATGCCACACACAGCTCACTATTCAAGGAACCTTGCATTGAAAAACAGACTTTGCATAAGGATTATATAAGGTAATTGGTGTTTCAGTGACTCACTGGACAGTGTGAAGGACAGACAGCGAGAACGAGAGACAAAAAAAATTGACTCCCCTAAAAGGCAGGAGACTTTCAACCTTTGCCAAAGAACACAAAAAGAAGCCTGATGAATATTGGTGGATCACTGGGGTCCAGCATGCTCTGTGCTCAAAAATAAAAAAGCAGACTTACAAAATATAAAAATAAAAGAGGAACAGAATCTGCCTAATGAAGGGAGTACTGACTTTTGACTTTTGGCTATTTAACATGGACCTTTCATAATACTTCAGTCACTCAAACATTTCTGTTTTTTAGATTAATTGGCTTCATTTTACATCACTGGTAGACACTATTACACATTAAGGATTAGGTGACAAAACATCTGCATATACTAGTGTCAGACATCAGTCCATAAATACTCACACACCCGCACATCTGTGTTACCTGAACTTTGGGAAGAATGGCCACAATGGACACAATGATGCAGAACAGGAGGTTGAGGCTGATGAAGACCTTGTGCTCAGTGCAGTCGTCCGGTTGGGTGTAAAACACGTAGAAGAGTACGACAGCAGCGAAAGCCAAGGCGTAGTGGAGTATTGTGAAAGACAGCAGAGCTGTGAGAATAACAAGAACAAAGCGAGACATCATTACACACGTGAAACCTGGTGGTGACGAAACACTGTCGGCTGACGAAGCAGGATTCGGCTGCTGGAGTCTGATGACAGAGTCAGAGAGTTTGCAGTAATTACTTCTGTACAACTCTGGACTTATTTATTTAGGATTTAGGACAAGGATGGTTTGTACATAAGTACGAGTAACTTTTCCAAGGTGAACAGTTCTTGTGATGTGATAAACTGCAAGGGAATATTATTTTAGGAATAAAAACAGGGAGAACCAAAAATCCAGGTATTACCCTTCAAAAACCCACTGGGCAAACCCTAAAGTTTGAGCGGGCACTTATTGGGTTAAATGGAGATTTTGCTACTTTTCTACCTGCAAACCAGCACTTGGAGTTTCCATCCTCTGCCTTCTCCAGCCAAGACTGGTTCCAGGAATGGGCGAAGTCCACCAGCAGGATGAGCTGGATGATGATGAAGATGAAAGAGCCCACCATGCCGAAGTAATACCACACTGAGACCAGACAGAACAATCTTTAGAAGGTTACAGGCTGTGCAGCGCCAGAGGTGTGAATCCTCAGCACTAAATGTTAAAGAGGTGGATCCTCAGCACAGTATGTTGCATCATAGTTCAATGTTTATCAGGTCTGATCGCTAAACTGATGTTTAGCTTATTTATGAACAGACTCAGAGAACCGAAAGTTCTTCAACACTGCTATTAATCACATGGAGTGAAGCGTTACTTGGTGCTTAGACATGATTATTTACCACAAACACAAATAAAAGGAAGACAGAACACACTGAGCACTTCCTCCACCTGCCGCTCAGAAATCAACATAAGCACTGAGCCTCAGAAACTGCCTAAAGAATTATGGGTACTGTTTGATATATTGTTTGTTTCCTGAGCTTAGGTACAGGTGAAGATACGCAATTTTTTTTTTTTTGATGTTGTATTTTGAAGAATACGAGGCCAAAGATCTCAAAACTTCAGCACTATCTGAACACAATCATCCAAAAACCCTCCTTAAATCAAGTTATTTAAAAATGAAAGTTACAATTTGAGTCACAGATTTCTTAATAAAGGAGCAGGTAAAAATCTGAGCGAGCCTTCACTGCCAACTTAACTGTTTTTGATACTTGGTGAACTACAGATGTTCAAAATAGAGCCCTACTTCACCCTGACTAAAACACTAACACACGTCACAGCTTCATACCTGTATTAAAGATGCCATCTGGAATGAAGAACGCTCCCACAGTTATGCCAACGAGCACCAGGAACTTGAAGAACCAGAAACTGAGAACGAAAAAATAAAGGTATTCTTAGCGTGAATGAAAGGTAAACACAATCTTTAGAAGTGCAGGGCCCACGTTTGGCCACCAGAATGCAGCATTCTCTCATCATGCAGAGCTGCACTGAAGCTGCAGCACGAACCCATTTTGGATGGCGGCTCGGGGGTCCTTGCTGCTGCGCACTCGGATCATGATGATGGAGAAGAGGAAGAAGAAGCAGGCCATGGCGAAGCACATGCGGTACACTGACTTGTAGCCCACGATGATGTCGCAGTTCACCTTGTTCTCGATGCCAGGTATGGTTGTGCCACCCATGCAGAAACCTGGAATCTGACAATGTGAAAGCACAGCAAAAGGAAATAAAGGGTTGAAGACAGAACAGGGTCACACTGGGTCAGCTGGAACGCTTCTTAGAGACTGTGGGACCTCTGGCTAAAAAGTAAACACATAATCTCAATACCATTCAATACCACTGTTGCTGGGTTACAGCCTTATGAAAGCAATGTGAATTATTTTCCTATTTTTACTTGAACTGAAATGGCGTGTGTGTGTTCAGAATGATTTAATGACACTTGGGCCTTATGAGATGACTAATGCTACCTGATGCAACAGCCCCATATCCCCAATGGGGATAATTACATTTGATCTGATCTAGTCTTATCTAATATACCTTTTTAAGATGTTCTTCCATGCCTGGGAGAATCATGATAACAGACACCAGAGTCCCGAGCAGCAGCAGGAAGGAGAAGGCCAGCCGGCTCATGGTGGAGTTGTACGTTGAAGGACAACATGATGACAGGAGACAGGGGGCCGAGCCGCACAAACAGGACGCCTGGAGAAGAGACGAGGGAGAGAATTGGCAGGGCGTTCGTACAGATTCATATTTTATGAAACTCAGGGATGGGGCTCTGGGTTGTAGGATAATCAGGGTAATGCATGCATGGCTTGCAACAACTGCGGATGGATGGAGGGGGGGAGGGGGGGGGGGGGCAAAACAAATAACACTGTGTCTGCTGTCAGGGCAACCATCTTCCTCCTCCTGTGTGCTTCCAGAAAAGCAGAGATAAATGATGATTCACAGTGGCAGTGATTAGGGCTGCCATGATAACAAATCTCTCCCTCTCTCTGCTTCTTATCCAGCGCTGCGAACAGGATCACAGAGGATTCCTGCACGACTCAGAGGCAGACTGCTGAGGTGTGTGTGTGTGTGTGTGTGTGTGTGTGTGTGTGTGTGTGTGTGTGTGTGTGTGTGTGTGTGAAGCACACAGAGGCAGAGACTGTAGCAGAGATCAGCCATCCTTCACTGCACATTCGTTTATGACTACACAAGCCTTGGTTGTAAACACTGCAGCTGTGGTGAGAAGAGTCCAGTTTCCATGGTTCAGACTGGTTTCTGCCAGACTGTACTGGCAGTAAAAAAAACTCTGATCTTAAACAGTCAAGGCAAAAACTACACAAAAACCTCATTTACTTTAAAATACTACAAGGAACTCATTGGGATAACACAGGATATTAAAACTTACAGCACCCATATAAAGAGCCTTTTACAAGTTTGATTTTACAACACTGAAAAAGACTGAGTACTAAACTTCAAATCCTTTTCCAGTACAGACCCAAAATGTGAGCATTAAAACTGAGAGCTGGCCTCTAATATTTGCTGATTTACATCAAAATTCTGCCACTTTTGTACAATAACTCGCGGGTGGGCTCCTCATATTTGAACACCATTTAACATTTGAGAAATTTTGCTTCTCCTGCTGAAAAAAAAATAGGTTCTGAAGCAAAACATGTTCATACTTCTCAAATTAAGAATAAAAAAATAATCATGTTTGTAGTTGTACTGAAACAAAGGCAGTGTTTTGACTGAGCAGCCGTTGGTTCTTTTACATATTGGTGTATCTGACCTAAAATCAACTCACTTGTCACATGGTGATTAGAAACAGATACTAACTGCCTTTGTCTTCATCGGTGATGATTTGGGAACGTTTTATTTAAATAGGTGAACGCTTGTGTATTCGTGTTTTACATCTGTTCTTAATTAAAAGTCAATTAATTAAAAGTCAATTTGTAAAGATGTACAGATGAAAATTAGCTGGTAGCTAACTGGTATGGCTGAGAGCTATGCACTGTCCCTGTTAAATAAACAAATAAAATAAAATAAAAAATAAAATAAAATAAAATAAATAAATAAAGATGTTACTTGTTAAAATCAGTGTCAAAAATATGCGATTTTTTCTCTAAAGACAGTAAACTGTGAAATAGTCCAATGGAGTTGTTCAATTACATAAACACAAGAAGCAAACATAAATAAATAATTTAAATGGACACAACCGGTAAAGATCATAACAGAAACTGTGGCGCCCTGCTCAGGGAGGAAGGAGTGGGATCCTGAATACCCGGAAATAGCGCCTTCTTAGAAAACACCTTACAGATCTAACAGGTCTAACAGATATGGCGTTAAAGTTTGTTCATATTACTTGTTGACAATAGAATTTCCCCTTCTGCCACACCAACAGGTACTCAGAAATCTGACAATTCACTTAATTTTGCCAACACATTTTTAAGCTATAACTCAGTTTTCTTTACACTGGATATAAACTTAACAGAGCGACACCAGCTTGTTCACTTCAGACGTTGATGGGATGATTCATTTCACAACTTTGACCGATGGAGGGACGGTTAACAACTTCACAAAAACTCCATGCAGCATGTCACCAGCTTTATTTAACACTATCAGACAATAAATACTATTAAACTGTTCAGAATAAATCTTATGTCGTACATATATTTACGGATAAAATGTCTGTTTATATAGGCAGTTTCACGTGATGTCACGTCGTCGATATCAAAACATGTAGCTTAAACAAGCAACGCTAACGTCTGGGCTAAGTAACGCACAAATCTGGCCAAGAAATGATGAGACCTGGTAAGTTCACGTATCCCATAAAGAGACAATAAGACCGGTAAAAGTATACTCACACAACTGGCCAGGGAGCTCAGTGCCAAACAAGCACCCATGTTGATTCAATTTACAATTCCGATCGAAGTCGTAAACGCTTCAAAAGTTCAGGAAGAAGCCGAGTGAAAATGGCGCTGTCAAGCCAGTTAAAAAGAACCGACGGAAATCCGTCTTCTTCCTTCAAAATAAAAGATTACACACATACACGCACTTAGACCACTTGCAACATAAACCCTAACGGAATGTCAAATTATTTCAGTTTGCACTTTTATGTATATTAGGGTAAATATCCATATGTAGTACAAATAATCCATGCGGTGTGATGATAACGAGGTGTTGTTGTTGTTGTTGTAGACTACATTTGCGTTGACGCTCAGTTTTATTTTAACGGCAAATTCATTCAACTTCCGACACTGTTCGGGTAAATTCGGACAAACTACATCTGTGAGTTTACTTCACACAGGGCGTGGCTGCCAGCAGTCAGGAGCCCTCAGCCTGCTGTGATCCATCACCCGGACGGTGACTGCCTCAGTGAGCCGTCACTCCAAAAGTTTGACCAATAGGGTGTGAATGCGCAAAAGAGAACCCCTCCCTTCATTATAGTCACTTCATTTACCAACACAAACACTTTAACAATCATATTGAAATTTATTTTATTTATTACTCTCGTTATTATTCAAAAAAATAATATCCACTTTTCTTTCCACTAGTGAAAAATATTCATACTCTGATTCACGCGTACTGCTTGTCCTCTAAAGGAGGACTGGGAAACTGGGGACATCCTCCCAGTGGATGCGAATGGGAAACCCAGGCAAGAGGAATCGACCTTAAAAAAGCTAAAGGCACAGGACCATGGTGGAAATAATGCACCTGGGAAACAAACAGTGGAAAATCCTACTCATCAGGACTGTTAGACAAAATTCTAACCATTCTGTATAACTTCTTGTTAAATTAGTAAATACAGCAGCGTGACACTGAGAATACTAGATTTTCCAGTCAAACTTAACTCTACAGCAAGCCCTGGGTTGGATTTCGAAGAATTTCTTCAACACATGCTTTCAGTTTTTAAATACAGTTTAGTATATAAAGTAAAATATTTCCCTCTCAAATTAAGTGGAGTAGAAATATAAAGTGGTATAAAATGGAAATACTCCCGGTGACCCTCAAAGGATATCTAATGGATGGATGGAAATACTCAAGTACAAGTACCTAAATAAATGACTTGAGTAAATGTACTTTCCATCACTGGCCTTAGCTGCTCCACCAGATTGTTTCTGCTGGGTCACCTCAGCAGTAACAGTCTAGCCTGCTGTTTGGTTATTATTTTTACCTTTGCCTCAGCTTTGGGCTCTTGGCTGCCAAAATTAAGTGACACCTGTGGTTACCAATAGTAACAGAGAGTGTGGTATACTTCCAGAATTCTGAGGCATCAAACACTCATCCTTCAGCTTCTGTGTCCGAAATACAGCGGAGGGGCAAATGGTGTATCTGTTTACGATGCAGAAAAACTAACTCATGTTGTTTTAATAAAATAGTGAATAATCAGCTGATGTTTCACCAGCTGAATGCATTAAATGTGAACAGTTACCTAACACAGCTCTGATGCCACTGAAAGGAGAACAAACAGCGATATCAATTACATAGAATTACAAACAGTAACACCTGGTTACATGCTTGCATTGTTTCTTATGAATCCCGTGCGTGTGTGGGCAGGCAGTTAAAATCATTCATTCTGCTACAATGAAAATTACTATATAGTGGGATAATCACTGAATGGCTAATAGACTGTAAACAATATTAAAAACATGGTTTGATTTCATCAACATCTTAAGCAGCATACCTTTATGTGTTATGTGTAATGAGTTAGAACATGTATTAATATTTGTATAATACGTTTTAGGGAAAAGCTCTACATGTCCACATCCACAATATGACCACTGCAAACTGTACAGCCAAATTTTATAGGAATAATAACAGTTCAGTTTCACCAGAGGCAGCACACGGTGAGTAAACAGGAGTGACAATGAAGGTCAGACAGTGAGTTTAAAGCAATAGGGGGCAAACCGCCATCTGTTTGTGTCTAACCTTCAGAAACACAGTGAAGGTGCTCACCTGTTTTTTTTTTTTTGTCTTTTGTTTTTTTGCTTCAGTGCAAAAAAAAAAAAAGGACAGTCTCTACATCTCCACAACTTCATTTTCTCACAGTCTAAAGAACAGCACAGTTATAAGATCCTTATGAGAACTCAGAATCATGGCTCCGTTTATAATGAACGGGTTAATGAGTATTAGACCACCCATTTGATGGTAATAAGGTAACAGCCTCATTATAACTGTGAGCAAATACTCCTCCAGGGCCTGATGTTGGTGAAAGTGACCTTCATTCTGTTCCTCTCCTTTTATATTTCTAAAATAATGCCATCTCATTCATTAGTGAGCAGTGTTATCAGCACAGTATGTTCTGTTATTGTCCTGTGTGACGCATTTTACACATTTATAATGGTACTTCGCTGTAGCACTGATCCTCATCTGACAGTGTGTAAAATAGCCTGTTGATCGAAACAATCACAGCCTAACCTGAAAACATTCCCCTGTTACTATTTTAAGGTGGTGGTATGCACCGTGCACGTGCCTTCATTTTATTATCCCTCTAATAATGATGAGGCGAGGACTGATCAAACACACTGTCTGTCAATATAACTCAGGGCTGAGGACAAACTGCCGAGTGACTGGATTCGATCAGATGACAGGAGAAAAGGCGAGTCCATTTCTGAAGGTCTGAACGTGAAGACCAGGCGCACACCCTCACTGGAAAGACAATGGTACGAACCGTGGGGCAGCGGTGGCAAGACACAACAGCCGGATTCAACGAGCATCACACGGGAAACTGTACTGCTGTGACTTCAAAATAAAACTAAAAATCTGAACAAAATAGAAAAATACTTCACTACTGCTACTACTACTACTACTAGTAGTAGTAGTAGTAATAATAATCATAATCACAATCATAATAAAAAATAGGCTACAAAAGGCTATAAGGTATTTTTAACCACTAAACTAGTGAATTTAAAAAATAGGTCAAATAGCACAAAAGCACTAACCTGTATAATGCAAATCATGTTTACAGCTGAAGAAGTAGAAAACCTGATGTTATGTTTGGCTGTGACAGTATTAATGGCACACAGAGAGCTTCAAGTCAGGCAGAAAATCCACCTATGAAATGATCTCATCTTTAACACCTACAGAGCAGAATACCATTCAATCTGTCAAACTGAACTTTGTCAAGGTAATTTATTTTGAAATCCATATATTACGTATAGGTCTGGGCAAAATGTTGTCATGATTCACTGATATATGAGTCTTGTCTTTTTGCTTTGTCATTTGTGTTATAAACGATAAACAGTCAGTCATATATTATTATGATTTATGTTTATGTATTCGCATAAGCTTGGGTCTAATAGATTAATATATATTTCATTTTCTAGACATGTGTTGAAACCATTTGTTTGTTTTTCTGCAGTGCTCCACTTTTCCTCATGGACATGATTAAATCTGTATTTCCGCTCTCCTCCTCGACAGTTATTCTCCTTTTACTTTGAAGGCATAATCCGCTCTCCTCCTGCATCCTCCGGGCTAACTGCGTCCACCTTGACGCTCCTCCCTGTTGCTGCTGGGATTGAGCGCACAGTGAAGCGCTCGGCTGTTCGTGTGGTGTCAGCGCTGCTCAGTCCACTATGCCGCGGGTCCGGCGTGTCAGCTGGAATGAAGCCGTGTGATGCGTCGCACCGGACGGGCTCCCTGACGCTCCGCACTTTCTCTTCTTTGTCCCTGCAGAAGATGGTGTCTGGCGGCTAATTCCAACTTCGGACTCCTTGGTGTGTGTGTGTGTGTGTTTTTTTCTTCTCCTCGGCGAAGCGCACTGAAATCAGTTGGTGAGTGTCCGTCGTTGCGCACATACGCTGTCACCTGTTCTGCTCCACAGGTAGGACATCAGACTGGCTCGTGCTGCTGCTGCGCGCTCACACAACGACCGAGCTCCAACACAGACAGAGGAGTCACTGCTGGAGAAGAAGCTGTTATACAGTAGGGTATAGGCGTGCAGGGAAGAATCAGTGAGGCATGCTGGAGCCATTATCCGCACAGAAAGAGAAAGGATAAAGAAAATCCAAACAACAACAACAGCAACAACAACAGGATCTGAAACAACAAATCCTTTGGATCGGCTCATCTGCCAACACCAAGCATATGCGGCTTCAGCTGCAGGCTTGTTAATATTTAATACTGTTAAATCTACCTAGTCTATAGAACATTTTTTGAAAAATGGAGCTGACAGCGGGCTACAGCCAACTCCAGCAGCCTACCTGTCAGCTCCATATGGGCTCACAGCGTTGTGTGTATCATCTCGATGGCAGCTGGATTATCTGCCTTGTTATTAAAAGGAACATAATGCGTCACCTTCAGATGTTGCACATGAACCTGTGGTCAGTATGAATCAGTGTAAAACTAGTATGCAAAATCTGAAATGTTAAAATTACCAAGAAGAATCTATAATAACATCAGAAGAACAAAGGGTTTTTTCACTTTAAGAGATACATATGACTTTTCAGATTATACAGAAGGAATTCAGATGAAAAGTAGTTTGTTAGTTCAGTCACTGTTAGCTCCTGAGGGCCAAAGCTAAGGGCCATTCTGTGGCACTGTGCTGTGTTTTAAATGGGGACCACTCTGCATTCCTAAAAATAGACATAATTGACCACTTAGCCCATAATGACATGCTGGAAAAACTAAACCTCCAATGAAACTAATATTTCATAACCCTCACTATAAAGTCAAACCCTTCAATCTGACAAACTCTTTAGGGAACTGTCCCAGCAATTATATGTGTGTGTGTTTTAGCTCCTTCATGTTATCCTTAGTAGAGCATCTATTCACATTCAGGCGAGTGCCAGTTCCACGTGTGTGTAACTTCAGGCGTGTGTGTGTGTGTGTGTGTGTGTGTTTGTGTTTGTGTGTGCTGTCTTCATGCTTTGGTGGATGTGAAGCTGAAAATCCCCCCCACAGAAGCACAGAATTTAAAACAGTTAGGGTGTCTGTCTTTATATAGACTTGTCCTCTTGAATGTTATCTATAGTGAATCATCACTGTGATGAACAGTGTCAAGTCAGGAAAATGAAGCCTGGGTTTGCTGGGGTACCAGCAGCTCCTATCTATTTTTAATATTCCTTTTAGCTCCAAGGCCCTTCCTTTAATTTTATGATTTCACCCTGTTTTAATTACATGTGCATGAGCCCATATTTGAAAATGAGTCTCATTTCTTGGTCTTGACTCAGTGGCAGGCTGCCATGGTGTCCCTGTGATGCAGTGATCACCTGTCAATCAGACAGTGTGGACAACACTAGGACTTCAATTTTCTATTTAAATTTTCATGTTGCTGAAAATGAAATGAAAATGAATGTGTCCAGGTTTGGTGGCCTTTCTGTTCTGCTGTGCTGGCTCTCGCTGCTCATGCTAACTTCCTCTTTTAAGTTCCTCTTTTGTTTAGTTGGAAAAAAACAAAACAAAAACTGGGCTCATAAATCACATCACTTCCTGTAGTTTTTCAAAGGAAAAAACCTACCAGAAAAATAGTTATAAAAGTAAAAGCTGTCACAGATTGCTTAAAGGTTCAACTGTTAATGTTTTACATCAATTAGATTTACAATTCCAACATTTAATGTCATAAAAATATACTGTGTATTACTTTAAAGCTGCAGTAAAAGATTTTTTTGGTCTTGATTGCAGCGGATGAAACTGTAAACGCAACATTGATATGTATTATCACCTTGAATAGTCACTATGCTGAATGTGTTATCAAAGAGTTGTCTATTTATGCATCCAGCACACACATAGCAACATTAAATCTGAAGTCATGTTTATGGCCACCTGAAGAATATTAGTCCAATATTTCATTTTCTATTTTTTATTTCTGTTTTGGTCTCAACCAACCTCAGAAAAAAACATCTGGCTCTTTAGCTGCCAAATTCTCCATGATGTTTACCAGCTAGTTGCTTTCTTTGTCTGTTGGTAGCAGCCTGCTGCAGGTAGAGAAAAGCCTAATGAGAGCAAGGGGAGTGAAGCTAACGGTAAATATGTGGGTACAGAAACCAAAACAATAACCTAAACTTTCACAGAGCTGAAGGCAGCTGGGTGACAGCTTGTCACTTTGAGTGTCACTCATCACATTACACATAATTCAATATAATAATTTTCTTATTTTCCATGATTTATTTAAAAATAGTTAGTGCACCTTTAATTTGACCTCCTATATAATATAAATGTATTATATAAGAAGACAGGTAAACGTGGACCCACATAGCTCTGAGATTAGCAATTAAATAATAAGCTTAAGATGGTAAATCTTTCAAATGTGCCTGTGAAAGTGCTGTTATGGTGCAGTGGGGGCGCAGCAGTGTTATATTCACAGCAGTACAGTCACTTTTAGTCATGTTTAAACTCCCTTTAGTTAATATTTAGTCATGGGAAGTGAAGGTACCTTGCTCACGCTGAGGTAGCAGGGAGGCTGCTCTGTTCTGTCACCGCTGGGTGAATCATCTCACTTCCTATCATCTGTTCTCCTTCCGCATCCTGCTCTTTCTTGGAAATCAGGCTTCATGTCACTGTGTATTAACACAGATAATGGCAGACAGATGATGACATCGCACCGCCGTGCCCTCCACACACCCATTCTGATTCTGGAGTCCCAGAGGTGCCAGACGTGGCTGGCTGCTCAATCCTTTGTCACTAACCTCCTAAACAACCTAAGTCAGCCTTATCTTTAGATTTCATGAGGAACAAAGGCTGCCACTGTAATCAGTAAACAGGTAACTGCTTTACCTATAAAATCAGTTTAATCTTCAGTGGCCTCGACACTACTGAGCAGCTTATCTTCTCGCCCTATCTGACACTTTCCCTTATTAAAGAGCCATGACGCACACAGGTAAACAGGATGTATTCAAATAAAGTTTTACCAGTACGTATAGTCTACAATCACAATATTTTTGTACAAAGCAAATGTGATGCTTCTTGATTAAAACTGTAGTTTTGCCAGGCTGATTCCAGACTTTTGAACAGTTACCCTCACGTCTGATTTGTTCAGCTATTCAGATGGGTCTGGCATCATGCTAATTGACGGCCAGCTAGAGTTACGGTATCTTCATCAGGCAATGGCAAAAAAAAAAAAAAAAAAGTTAAAAAAGGCAAAAAATCATGTACAGTTGACCAAACCAAACAAAATAGTGACAGACAATTGGCAATATTCAAAGTTTACTGCTTCTAGCAACTAAGGCCACAGCTTCCCCGTCTGCTGTAAAATTGCTGATGAAGGAAAGAAAAATGTCCTTCCCTTTTGAAATGTGTCTCTCTGCAGCAGGATAAACGACAGCCGAGGGTCACCTGTCACAGTTTTACCACCTGGTGCCCAATTCAATTCCCATTGATTGGGGGCCATGCCACTTTGAGGATGGAAACAGTAATTTGCCAGGCTAAATGCTACTCATTCATTATTCCTCTGTATTGACCAGTGACCTATAAGGGTTTCATCTGAGCCGGGGCCTCTGTAAAGCCCGTTGCCCTTTACTGTCACCTATGGCTGGCTGCCATTTGGCTACGGCTACTTTTATCTTTATGCTATTTAAACATGTCGGTCAATTCGCTCTCCACCAGGGGTGTGGAGGACATGTGAGACGCTGAACATGTTTTGAAGAGGTATAGAGGACAGAGGATGATAATAGGAACAGAGGGGACCTGTTTCCTCTAAGAAGCTGTGCTAGACTGTTCTGACCTCAACCTCTCTGTGCCCATTTTCCCAGCAGCCAAGCCTGACAAGAGCCAAGAGGGTGGTAGCATAACTCAATAGACTTCCCCCAGCATGCCTTTGCCCGGCACTATGGGAAAGGACTTTGGTTCGTCAATGTCATCTCTCTTGCTGCCGGCCTCTCCATGCTGATTAGATGGGAAGGGAACAGTAGGTGAGATGGGAGGGTTCCTCTGTGGAAACAAAGGGTTTATTGTAATTCCCGTGGCATCCACTGAGTCCACAGATCAGTGACCTTTTCAGTGTATCGGACCGCACAATAGAATCAGCTGCTTCCTTTTCCCTCGTAATTACAGCGTGGAATTCTGTCTGCCCTAGAAACAGGCTCGGCGTCTGAAATCGGTTTGTCAGACATCAACCATCTGAAGAGCTCATTCTGCTGATTGGCAAATGGAGTGGCTGTGAGAGGGTGAGAGGTGCAAATGCTGTTTGAATTGCATCTCAATGGGCACCATCAAGTGTGGCTTCCACTGAAGATGCCTCTGTGTGGCTGCACCTGCCAACTTTAACACGTTTTCTTCTTCAAATTGTTTTGGTTTTGTTGGATTTAAATGCATCGGTTTTCAGCTGAAAATCAATGTTGCTCTGTGGCTGCTGTAAACAGACAGCTGTTTGCTAACACATTCACCATGACAACTTTACAAGATGATAAAAGGTGAAACGTGAATTTTAGGCAACTTTGCGTGATAGTTATACAATTATTGCTGAAATAAATAGTAATAATTTATTAACTGACAGGCAGAATTTGTGATCAATTAATTGTTTAGATCTTTTTTATTTATTTATTTATTTATTTTTTAAACAAAATAGCCAAATATTCTCTGGCTCCAGCTACTTTTCTCTGCCCTTTGTGATAATAAACCTAACATCTGAAGTCTTGTGTTGGTCGGACAGAACAAGCAATTTGATCTCATTCCCTTGGGTGTTAGGAAATTGTGACAGACCACTATTTTCTTACATGTTTTGGAACAAATGATTCATCCGTTGATTGATAAATTAGATTAGATTAATAGATAAATGAGATTATATAATTAGATAATAAATTGGATTAGACAGATTGATCGTTAGTGAAAGTAATTGGTAGTTGATTTAGAATAAATTTAGAGACAGACAGATCTGATGTTTAGTTGTCCTCGTATGTAGCATTTGCTCTCTGAGACTGTTTGGATTTCACGCTTCAGTTTTGATTTATCTCTCCTTGTGGATAGAAAAGAGACAGTATATAGACACTGGAATACATTCAGGCAATTCTAGTGTCATATATGGAGGCATTTGAGGTGGACACAGAATCTGATCAGGGTCCTGGACTCCTCCCTGTGGAGACATTCATATTATGTCCAACTATGAAACTGAAGATGATGGGATTTCCCAGGAGGAAATATCAAGGAAAGCAATGTCTCTCCTTCTGTCTTGGGCATGGATAATATCAGGATGGATAAATAAGAGGAAGTGTCAGTGTTTGGTGGAGAAGAAATCCTCCTCTGTTGCAGCTCCTCTTTTACTCCCACTGCTGAGTGCTGCTTTAATCACAAACACAGACACAACACAAGAATTTGACACTTCTGCTGATGCAGGGTGGCAGTGTGTGTGTTGGCTTTGTAGAATTTTTTTTTTTTTTTGTATGTGTGTGTGTATATTTTAGCCGATGCCCCATTTGCCAGGGTTGTTGTCAGAGAGTGCCAGAGGCCCATGGGTGCTAGCCAGCGTGCAGGAGCAGCACGTGCAGCTGCAGCCACCCTGGCCGCATCGCTGTTGACATGACGGTCTAGTTCGGAGAGCGCCTGGGGTGGAGGAAGGCCTCGGTTACACTCTTCAAAACAACGGGCTTTGTGCTGAAATATTGACATGACGGCAGCACACACTGTCCTCCTGGTGTCACACATGTATTGGACATGTGTGACTCATAAAGTAGATTTATTCTCTTGGCCTTACTGCTGCTACTAGGGTGCCACTGATCTACGGCTTCTGAAGGCTGATGCCACCCATTTTGAATTAAATATGCACTGAAACATTTGTCAAAATACATTCTGTCATTTATAAAGAAATAATGCCAAACATCATCTGATTGCAGCTTCTCTAACGTGAAGATTTCTGCTTTTCTCACTTTTATATCATGATTAGTTCAGTATGTTTGTGCTCCTGGCTGTTGTTCAGACTAAATTAGCGCTTTGAAGATGTCACCTTGGGCTCTGGGGAGGTCTGATGGGTGTTTTTCATCATGTTTTGGCATTTTTTAGACCAAATGATTGTCAGATGAATTGGTGATGAAAATTACTGTTATTTGCAGTCCAGGGGATGGCTATGTTTATTGGTGATGGTCAGGAAGGGTAAACCTCACTGCACTTAAAATATGTGCATCATGTCTATGTGTTCATATTTGAGTTAGGACTTAGCCTAAACTTATGTTGGTACCAGTATTAAAACATTTCACACAATACCCATCACTATTAAGCCCTGGACCTAAACTTTTGTGAACGGATTGTCATTATTTTAAAGCCTTTCATGTGAAAGGTTAAAAAAATAACCTTTTCACATTAAAACACTCTTGCTAAGTGCCTCACATATAGACAACTAGTTCATTAATTAAATAATAAATACAGAATGAAGTGCATTTGCAGCCAAGACTTCACTTTTTCCAAGAGCTTTATTGTTAAGCCCATCTCACTAATTCATTATCTTATGAGATATTAAAGTTGCAGTCTACACAACTGATAGTTGGCATCGCTCTGGTATATGAAGAGTGCTGCAGAGATTTAGTATTGCACTTCCATAAAGTTGGAGAACTCTCCAGAGACAGATTTAAGAGCTGTCAAGTCAAACTTGGTGCAGCAAAGGCAGAGACATCCTGACTTTGTTACACCCTCTCTGCCTGGTCAGCCACGTTTGCTGAGACAACCCTGACGACTTAACAAAGCTCCTGCTGCCTGTTTTCATCAGTACTTCTACTGACAAGTAATCTGGCACTGATGGGTAAAATCAGTTCCCCTGTAAACTACTGCAATCAAACCAAACAGGTACAGGTGCGAAACAGAGGCCACCAGTCTATGCTCATGGTCACTCAGTCTAATTAGACAGTCAGAGTAGAGCCACATCAATGGTGTCACATGTGCAGCCACCACCAGGCAAAAAATAGGACGTTCTCGTACGGTTAAGACAATGTCATTTCCTCATGTTTGACCTTTCTAATGGAACAAATTGGAGGGTCACTAGTGTACGGTCAGGATTAGTTAATAATCAGTGCTGAATCAAAATGTGTAGAAGTCGTACATGCCCTGAAACGGTTTGTTCTTGTGCTTCAGATCATCCCTGAGGCCTCTGCCAGCGCAGCCTCCCAGCACTTCTTTACAGCTCTCTGTCAAGTGTGCTAATTGTTGTAAATAGCTGGGTGCTCTGTTGTTGTGATTGACCCTCATGAAAAGCCACTCAATCTGTCTCATATTTGGCAACGTGTAGGCCACTTTGTCGGCCTAATTTCGTATAACGCCTTGTTGTTGTTATTGCACATTGAATGCTGTTAATTACAGAGAGGGCGGTATGCTTTTAGATGCTTTTAGATGCTATTTGAAGGCCTGCAACAGGAGGTGCTCTTTGGACTTATGTTCCAGTAAACAGTATAGCTGTGAGTGGGTGCTTGTAACTTCCTGTTTAGTGCTGTGGCTAGTTTCTGAAACTGGTTTTGAAGTTCAATAATGCCAGTTATCCGCAGATTGAGACTTAGTGACATTTCATAGTTTTTTAGACTATAAAAAATAATAAATAAATAATAAAAGACAAGAACTGACCCTTCTCACTAAGCCTGCTAAACCTGTCAAGCTTTCCAATCTAGCTGTGCAGTGTACAGGGATAACACGGAAGATTTAACACCTCAAATTTTCAACATTTCACATAGAATAAAGAAAAGCAGGGTTTTCATTCATAGCATATTTTACTGTATCAGCCTTTGGAAGCTAATTAATACTAACTCCCTGAGCTGGCTGAAGACTCAGTCTCCAGTTGACATTGACTCCACTTGTTGAGAGCTGATTGAATTCAAAGCAAAACCCCCGTAAAATTGGCATAAATAGGCACATGAATGTCTACATATGTAATATTAAGCTATAACACTGCTGATCCTAAAGCTACATGTCCCCAGCAAAATGTTACTGCCCTCACCAGGTGTTGATCCATGTACAAGATATGGATATATATAAACAGCAGTTAGCCATGGTATTACAGTGCTATATTAATAATCCCGGTTCTTTACTGTAGTAAAACAAACTTTGGGGGGGACCCATTGATTCTACGGGTTCATATTTTCAAGCAGTGTGTTTTACTTTTACCAGACACGAGGATTTGAGAATGAGGAGTCATCAATGAGTTTGGCAAGTGTAACGGGTTTGGCTGAAGTAGCTGCAGCGTAAACTTCATCAGACCAAATAAAGAGCAGGACAAAGCTGCTAACTGCAGCTTAACTCTGACAAAGCAGCACTGGTTCCCACAGGGTGGAGTTTGAACAGAGCTTTTTCTAACTTTAATAACCTAATCCCAGCAAATGTATCCTCTCTACCTATGATAACTATGTTGACATAGGATGCATTACTCGGCTTTGGAAGTGACACCGGGTTACTAGAAAGACAGCCCAGCCTGCTAACATCTGCAGCCTAAGTTAGATCAAACACCATGTTTAATCCATTCATTACACTTTAGCTCTTGTGACATGAAGCAAGTCTCTCACTATAGTACCATTCACAGAGCTTCGGCATGAGAGGAAATCCAAAGCTTGAAAACCTGCCAAAGCTCCAAACCTGTCGTGCCTATTTTACAGTTGCTGCGCCACGATTGGACAACTGCTGCCTGGAGGAGGGGTTGAAAGAGCAGTCAATTAAATGATTCCACCAGAATGTAATTATTATTTGGATAGAAATCCTGTGAAACAGAATTTAGATGAGCACCGGAGGCATCAATCAGATTCTGTGTGAATAGAATTCTATTAACTCGTTCATTTCTAATAAAAGACTTCTAAGATTTCTAATAAATTCTTTCCTTTCTAAGACATTTCAGCTTGTACTGTACATGCCCAGACCTCTCACACAAGACCATGACGATTTCCCTCTGCCCCCATCCCCACCTCCGTCCCACCCAGCAAATTATCTACAAAGTAAAAGCCTACGCTGATGCGTTTTTGTCTGCGAGTACTGGCTTCTGAAACATGAAAGCAGGCAGCCATAGTGAGAAAAAGATCTGCGTGGATCAGCGAAGGAGACGGGAGGATGTGCCTGGGATGTCTGTGAGATCAGAAGGGAGGCTGTGATCATGCTGTCTCATTAGATCAGTCTCACCTCTCTGCTTCTCTTTCTGCTGCTGCTGCTCAGGAAGAAAAACACGGCTTTTTCACAAATCAGCTGCTGCTATCAGAGCTTTGCTTCACCTCCCAGCTTTCGTGCATATGCTTGACCTTCTGTGTACCTGTTACCGTGACTACAATGAGTGAAGCTTATTTCTTGTCTTCACATTCTTCCTCACTGATAGTTTTGCATTGCATCTCATGCTTTCTTCATCTTTTCAGTCTATCCAGTCAATTTCAGTAGTGACCGACTGTTATTTTTTAATTATACATACCACATTCCTAACAGTTCTTATTGTGTTATTTTCATTGGTTAACAGAATCTTAATGTTAACATCAAATCAGATGTTTGCATAACAAGACATCTCCAAGAGTGGAAAAAAAAAAAAAATACCAAAGCAACATAAAGATAGTCTGCGTCTTCTTTGGCTCCCCTCCTCCACTATATAGCTGCCTTTATAACAATGGTTCAGTTTCCATGGCAGCTAGAGCATGTTAAGCTTTAGGATAACAGTGTAAAAAGTGGGAAGAAGGACAGGGAATAATCACAGGGTATGAGGGACTAAAAATAGCAAGGGACTTAATCCCAGGCATTATTTATTCATCTAAAACTTCTCGTGTCTGCGCCGGCTGTGTAAACATCATTTCTTCTGCAGTTTTCTGACCTAACCCCCCACCTTCTTACTGACTGACATCCATCCACTGTGTGTTGTCACACTGAATGGATGTATAGGGTTTGGCTTTGCTGTGGTGACACTGTCTGGTGAAGAAAAGCCATCTGTTATCATTCCTACTTCCTCATTAGTAGAAAAAAATGGGATGGCGTAACAGAGAGTGAAATAAGCACAAAAAACATCCACAAAGACAATGTGCCTGTTAAACATCTTTCAAAAAAATGTTGTCACAAGTCACCAGGAAATGTGACGATGTTTAATTTAATCACTGCCGGTTCATGAGTTCGACACGCTGATTTGTAATGTATAGACTATAGTGAAGATGCAGTGACTGTGGCTGCTTCTCTCAGGCAGTCGCACTGCGAGTGTTAGACTGATGAGGAGCAGAATAGAGGTCAGCCTCAGGCAGCAGGCAGGGCCAGGCTGCTTGGCTCACAGATCTGATATCTATCATTGTCTCCTGTTTGGAGAGAAGAAAGCTTTGATGGATACAGCTTTTTTTTGTAAAGGCCAGTGCTGATATTTCTGTTCTGAAACTGCCAGTAGCTTATATTTTCTGCTCGTATTTTATATGTGTAAACAGTTTAACACCAAAAACTAAGAAGCCTCTGAACACTTATTTATAACTCTAAAACTTAAAGGTCTGATATTTTCCAAAAAAAAAAATGTGTGGAAAGAACATGAATGTGAAAAAAAGAGTGTTCACTCTGTAGACTAGCAATTAATGTCTAGTGTAACCTGGACTCTTTTAGGCACTGCAAAGCTATAACGATAGAATAGCCAGGGTGATTTATCAGCCAGAATTAGCTTATTGCAGATACATCACTATCTGCATATATATTGGTGGATAAATAACAAGAGATGGGAGTAAGGAATTAGCAGACTAGGTCTGAGGTCATTTAGCAGCAGTGTCACCATTACACAGACTGTCCACCACGAAGCACTTAGTCGCTAGTCTGTTCAGATATTGATAAAAATCAGTCAGGCTGTAGTACACAACAGATCAGCTGAACGTGCAAAACTGTGAAATCTGTCTAAATACAATCCTATAAGAGTCTGTATGTTTCACTGGTGTCACAATCTGACACATTGTCAATCCAGAAAAAAGACAGAGTGCCTGAGATTGTGCATTTCACTTCTGTTTTCGACTCACTGCAGTATCCGCCTTTTATAAAAATGGCATTTGTTTGAGACTTGAGAATCAGACATCAGAGTTTTCCTGACCCATTTAGAGAACGGTTTTCCCAGCGCTTTGTCTTGGTTTACTGCTCAACCAAAACACCAAGCGCAAGCACTCAAGGAGCTTAGAATGCAGGAAACAAGTCCCATTTATTCTGACATAACCACTGACTGTAATGGACATGACATTTTCCAACATCTTTGTTCATGCATTTTTTTTTGTACAGCAGGTGGATCCTTAAAAGCTTCTTTTATGCAGCTGAGCCATCTACGTGTCAGAGATGGCTCTGATATTGAGTTATAGTTTTTCAAGTCTGAAACCAGTAAGCTGACCAGTATGTTCTGTCAAAATATTAGTGATTTTGTTCATTTGCTCAAATCAGTTCTATAATTTAGCAAAACTACATGTTAAAGCTGCTCCATCAATATTTTCTGTTAATAATATCTGAAATTACTATTACATGTATCGTGAAAAGTGTCACTTGTAATGACAAAGAACAGCGAGCACTATCACTGCATTTTAGCATCTTTGAGCTCATTGTTTTGGTATTATGGACAAAACTACTGTACAGCTTTGGTTTCCTTTCACTGCTCTCATCAGGGTCAGTTTACATACATATTACAGCTCTTACATTCATCAGGTGGACACAAACTTGTCCTCCATGTCTGCTGGATGTGTAAATAAGACAGTTTGCTAACAGCTTAGTCATAAACTGATAGCGTGTCAGTGTTGCGTTTACAGCTTGTTGTGCTGCCTCCAAATGGCCTAAATATGAATGAATCCAGGTTTAATAACATGCACAACTGATGCACTATGAATCAAAGGTATTACAAATATGGTATGTTAGACCAAAGTGTTATAAGGGCTTGGTATTGAACCAATACATGTTTGGTACAGTCAGATTTATACTCTAAAGTTTCTGATTTTATTAACTCTTTTGCTAAATTTAGAATATTTAGGAAAAGTTACTGTACGTCTGCTTGTGTTTTAACAACAGATAAAACTTTAGAACTTTGGCTACTTTTGTGAAAATATTCATCAAGTTATCTCAGGTTAGACTTTTTACAAATGTTGGGGAGCTACTGTTAAATTTGAGCGCTATTCTGCCATTCTGCTCTACACTGTATGATTTGGTGTTAGCATTTGGCTGGAATGACACCAAACCTGATCTAATGTTGAAACTTTACTAATATAAGATCATCTTAGTGCATTAGTTTTACACACTGAATTGATGAGTGGATCCTGCCTGTGTCCAGCCATGTTCTACATGGTGTATCAAGGGAATATTTCTCCTTGCCTTTACTTGAACAGAGTCTGGTTTTGACATTTTCTGTGTACAACATGAGAAGTGAATATATCTGTGCTGGTTGCCTGGATGCACAGAGTCCAAGTTATGGAGCTCTCAGCATCTCTGTCTGTGTTTGTCTCCCTTTCTCTTGCTCTGTCCGTGGTGCTGAAAGCCTCCATTCACTGTCAGTGAACATGTCTCAGCAGACAAGGTTTCTCGCTCAGGGTCCCTGGACTTTTCTATTTCTATTTAGAAAAGCTGGCGCTCTCTCGAAAGGCCAGCAAGGCTTCTTCTGAATATAGCTGCTCTCACTGGTGTCGAGAGCGCTGTGAGGTTTGATCAGAGACAATAACCTGTGCTGTTGTGATATTACCCCTCAACGCTGAATGTGAAGGGCTGTTTAAGTTCAGCAATACAACATACCTGCTCTGTTAAACACACACACACACACACACACACACACACACACACACACACACACACACACACACACACACACACACACACACACACACACACACACACACACACACACACACACACAAAACACAGCATGGGTGAAATGGCTTTTTTTTTCACTGCCATCCATCCAACCGGTAACATGTTAGGAGGAGGATAATCTTAGCCACATCATTATTTACACAATGACCCTGCAAGATAGAGGATGTTTCAAGTACATCCAGTGTAATTTGTTGCTAAATTACAGAGGTCGCTGTGTTTAGAAATAGCCCAGGTAGCAATTTGCAGCATTAATGAGCTCTTATTTAATTGCAGGGCTGTCACATGTTTGCAGTTTGAAAGAAATGAGAAAGCTAGGCGTTTTATCCTCTTCTTATTTTTTTAAAGTCAGCGTCTTCGCACCCTCTCTGGAAACAACCCCTGACCTCTGACAGCTCTTCCATCAAAAGGCTTTTTATAACTCGACCCTGTTGCGTAGCATACCTGCGGCTTGTTCCCGTGTGTGACTGAGCCGGCGCCGACATCATCGTATCTAGGTCAATTTTCTTGACAAGATAATCCCATCTAAACTGTTGTTGGATTAACAGCTAAAGTAAACCTGTTCAAATGATGGGTCACTGCCTGTTCAATGTAATCCGATGGCTTAATGAAAGTTACCAACCAGATGTTCTAATTAGGACCAGGATATCGGTGGTTTCCCGAGGCTGTTACTGACCCTGATATTTCTGGACTGAAGCCACTGATGTTCAGTTGTTAATATTTTCTTTCTCTATATTTAAATCATCACCGGGTGCTAAAACAAACAGTTTTTAAAGGTGGACTGAGGCCACTTCCACTGCAGGCGTTCACACTAAAACACTGAAGCTGCTGAGGAAAATCCTCCTACATCATACAGGAAGCTGTCACACCAGCGCTGACTGATTTTTGGCTGATATCTGGTATTAAATTAAAGGTCAGTATAGACCTGACATCACAGCAAGTCAATATATCAGTCAAAGTCTAGCTTTAATTGTATGGATTAACAGTAAGATCCTAGCTTTTCATTGATAATCAGCTATCAACGAGCCTGTCAGTAAACAGAAGCAGGAAGAAGACGAGGTGTGCCAAGTGTCCTTTCTGCTGCTTGGCCCCGATCAGACGCCTATTGTTGATCTGTTACTTTAACCACAGCCTCAAATCCAGGACAAAGAGCAGCTTTGACATATGGGGCCTGAGAGGGAAAACAATGGTCTGGATTCCCTGGACGCCCACAGTCCAGTTCTACCAATTTAATATTGCAACTACAGACCAGCTCTCTACAGAGCATTTAAATCCAAAGACCTGAAATTAGAGTGGACATAGCTATCGCTGAGGACACTGAGGTCGCGTCCTTCATATTGTCATTTAAATTTTGGGTGTAAGGCAGCAGAGGGGGAGTTTACATTGAACAATTCAGAACGTGCTCATGACAGATTAGGGCCGTCAGTGTTTAGAGGACTAATGTTTGGATTCATCCTGGATTTGACACCATGGATGGAAAAACTGAGGATAAAGGTACTGATGTTTGCTGACGCTGCAGGATGCAGCTGTCTTACAGTTACGTTAGCCTGTCACTGAAGAGGCTGTGGACGTACAGCTTAGTTTAGGAACAGACAGTATGGGTTGCATTTGGATTAATTCAAACACACACACATTAGTTTGAGCTTGTTCCAACCTGATGTGACAGCCCTGTGATAGGTATTTTATAAGCTGATCACAGTGGGGGAGGGCGGGGGGGGGTTATGTTATGAAAAGAAATATTGGCTAAGAAGGAACAAAACGGTTTCCGAATTTAAACTGAGAGTTTTATTCCTGGAGCTGTGTAGTTTTTGAAATGACATTTATACCTAAGCAAATAAAAAATAAAGACAGTGTAATTGAACCGTTAACTAAATGAATAAAATATTAAAAGTCCAACTAATGAAAAAATAATGATCCAACTTATAAATTTACCACTGAATGTCTAAAACGGGGCCTGGTCATGTAGGGAGAATGTTCAACAGGGCACAGCTGTAAATGTGCAACAGCATTTTGACATCAATAAATCATTACTGCATTAATTATTAGTATCTGTATGTATGTTTATCTAGTTCAGTAAAGTTCAGGTGTGTGTGTGTGATAGTCTGTTAAATAAATTCTATTAGTCATTTATTGCAATCATAGGCAGCACAGTTCATTTGATAATCATCTATGTAGGTTCAGAAATGCTGCGTCTGTCACCTTTAATCAAACAACACCATACAACTGTTGTCATTTCATTGTGCTTTTACTTTGTCCTGCCCGTAGCAATCACTCCTCCCTCTGTGTGCAGAGTCACGGGTTTTGTTGTCAACATGCGATTGTGTCTAAGGAGGAAATATGTTTATTCTCATGGATTTAGTCGAAGAAATAGGCCACGCTCAACTTTGATGAGCTCAATGTCTAAGCTAAAACAGCGCTCGAGGCTAACAGATGGCCAACCTGTGGCCCTTTTTCTAGCGGATCTAGACCGTGCACGAGTTCAAGTGTGTACGTGTGCGAGTTTATAGCTGCAAGTACACACACAAAGTCACATGCCATTCCTTTGTTGAAAGGAAGCGTTGGGAAATGGGATTTAGCTCCACCGAATGGCATGGTTATTTAAAGCAAGGCAACACAACAAAAGAGGGAGACTGGGAAGGGAAAGTGAGATAGTGAGAGAATGGATTTGAGTCATATGTTTACCTGCCAGTGGTGCTTTTCTCTATTGTTGCCATAGCAACAGCGGCTCGCTGTATTTGTGTGTCTGTGTGTGTGTGTGTGTGACAAGGAATGTAATTCTGCCGGTCACCAGTGTAGCCTAGAGCCGACTCCCCAGCTGCTGGTTGCCATGAGCCCAGACAGACACATCCTCCGCCTCAGTGATAAATCTTTTCTCTTGACGTTCGAATCACTAAACAGATTTAGGTACATTTTGTTTTCTGAGACATGTCAAGACAAACGGACACTGCTGTGGTCTGCGTTACCCAAAATGCAACATCAATCACTTCAAAAGTAATGAGGTTAAAATGACCAGGGTATAATTTGAAGGTTTTAGAAATAAGAACCTGAATCCTACAAAATTTATGTCAGTCTGTTTTACATCAGGCTGAAATGCACAATGGCAAAAGAACAACGTTAATAGTTATGAAGATAAAATACTGTACTATAATTTGTGTGATTGTACGATAAATCAGATGCACATTCTTAATATTCAACCAATTACGACAATTGTTTTTCTTTTGCTGTTTGCTAACTGTCCAGCAAGCAAACAAAGCCATAATATTGTTACTGGACAGCTAAGGGTAATTTAGTTATAATTCATGTGCATTCATGTACATTGAAATATTAGTGCAGAAAGATACCTCTTAAATTTATTGTGAAATATATGTCATTTATAAAACACTGTGCTCTGTCCTTTATCCTTCTTTTCATACACACCAGGGCGTTCTTTGAGTCGTTACTCTTACTGAATTGAAAAACAAATCAAAAAGTATTCTTCCTTTCTTGTTGGAGAGCAGTATTTTCAAGGGCAGGCAATTTTTTTTTACATTGTACTCTTTCTCTCTTTTTTATAATAAAGGGGTCCCGAGATGACGGAAGTAGAGCCAGTGTTGGACTTTGCCTCCTCGGGTCGCTCGGGAAGGCGAAACGCCCTGCCTGACATCCTGGGCTCTCCGGCAGGTGTAAACCCCGGGGACCTGCCTCTTAAACTAGCTGAGCTGTCCCTCAAAGGTAAAGTACTCTAGTTGTCTTTTTTTAAATTTTTACAATATTTAGCAAGAGCCTAACTGAAACTGTACTTAGCTTGTAAATTGAATTAGCAGCAAATCCTGATACCATGCACTCTTCAAAATCTCTCAGTTTTCTATCACTTCCTTTAGTTGTCTGTCTCTGAGTACTTGAGTATGTGAAACGTTGCCTGCCAAGAATTTTGTTCCAAAATTAACAGGCCATATCTTGTTGTTAGGACACTTTTTTTCATAGTTACAGTATTTCTTACATGGAGAAATGATGGGGTGCACGGGGAAATAATCTAAACTAACCTGATGATGCTTCATTTCCAATTCAAACCCAACCCAGTCCTGACACTGCTAGTGGAGTATGGCCCAGCTCGGGTCCATACTGTGGCTGCCAGATATGGAAAGGATTTGGGGGATGAAGACTCAGAGTTGTTTTGGTCTAAGAATCAGCTCCAGTTAGACGCATTTGGGCCAGTTTCAGGATTGGATTACCACATGGAGATGGGCTAACAGGCCAATTCCGGAGAGGAGTCATTCTAAGTCATTCATCATGACTGGCATGAGTGTGGTCACCACTGCTGAGCTGAGCATTTTTGGCTGCATGGGTATCGTGCTACTAAATCAAATGCAGTGACGCAGTTTGTCCCACATGCTCAGACAATTAATTAAGTATAATTCTGCCTTTATCCGTCTTGTTCTGTCCTGACAGGCCCGACAAATTTTACTTGCAGGCTGTTTACAAGCTCAACAGCTTTATTGCCAATAACATTTTGCAGACTGTGTCTGCAAGTGCAAACTGGCTAAATTAAGCATGTGTTTACTTGTTTCCCAAAGGTCCAGAGTTCTGGACAGCATGCATTTTCTCCCTGTAGCCCAAAATTAGTCCACGATGTTGGACACTCTTGATTTTTAAAGCAGTTGGTGCTATGTTACTGTTGGCGGTTGTGAAAGAAGCTGTGCAGTGTTCTTTTCACACCGTAAAATTACTCAGAAGCAAAACATGTCAGCACCTAGAGATGTAGTAATCATTAAGTCGTTGGTATTGATCAACAAAAGCTTTAGACGGTCTCGTTTCTTTCTTTTTGTCCTTGAAAGTAACAGCAACATATTTCTTATTGTGTCTTTTTGGGTTTTTTTTTTTTGTGCGCAGATGGTCCAGGAGGGGCCCAGTCACCCACGGCGGAGGAGCCTCCACCGCCGCCGGAGAGCTCAGAGGGGAAAGAGGGATCGTAGGGACTCGTTTATTTACCACCCTGGAGACCTGCAGAGATAACCTGAGAGACGGGATGAGGAGCGAGATAGAGGGCGACCTGTGGGAGAACGTGTGACGATCTGTGGAGAGTCAGTCTGTTTGCGGAGCAGCTGAGCCACGGAGGGAGAGTGACGGTCCGACTCCCCAAGGACTGAAGCCAGGAGTGTGGGACTTTTTTGGAACTGAGCACTATCCGAAAAGAGTCAGACGTTACTTAATTATGAACCACTGAGTGTGTGTGTGTGCGTGTGTGTGTGTGAGAGTTACTCGCTCACTGTGGACACTACACCAAGAATCAAAGGGACCATGACAGATTGTATACTGTACACTACTATTTTTCTATGATTTATTTAAAACTAAAGAAAAACAGGAATTCATAAGTCAAACTGTAATATGAACCACTTCCTCGCATTTCCTGCTGATTTTGGTTTTATAGTGATGTGTGTCATTTTACACTGACATTAGCAGGAGGGGGTCTCACAGCAGCCTGCTGTGGCTCAAAGCTCTTTTGGATGTAAAATGGTACATTTGACATAAGGAAACAGTAGATCTAAGAAAGCTGGGATCTCTTTGTGTCGTCTGGCTCACCTACGCTTTTATACTAAATGTGTATTATCTGCTATATGTTCTCCGATCCGAGGTCCTTGCACAGTATATCTGCATTGTAAATGTACAGTTTTTACCCCTCTTCCCCAAACGGTTTTGATCCTAGCCACAACAACCAGGGATTTGATTCATTTTATTTAGGCGTCCATCAGATGCAAGACGATAACGTGGAAGAGCCGTCTATATCTCGAGACATTCCTGTAGAGAATATAATCCCACTGCCAACAAGGTACACACTGCTTCATTATATTACTGAAAAGAAAAGACTGTGATGTCCTTTTGTTTTGTGCTCAAGGCTGCTTTAAAAAAAGTCTCCTCATTTTCCAAACCTCTGAAAATGTGTCTAGTGGCAGTTTACAGCTGAAAACGTGCATTGTGTTCTCTCTCTGTGAAGTACTGTTATCCATTCCTTTTGGGCTATTGATATTTCCTCAGTTTTAATAGGAGGTATCATAACACATCTTTACTGCTAGAACTGTAAACGAAAGAGAAAAAAAAAACACTTTTCTAGTATTTTGCAAACCTATAAGTGTTCGGTTTTGTGTAAAAAAAACAGGGCTTTTTTTTTCTTTTTCTTTTTTGCTGCGTGAGGCTCCTCACACGTGCTTCTTACAATGTCAACAGCATATGCCCGCTGCCTGGGTATGGGGAGCAAGCATCAAACAACGCCACCGCCACAGTGTGTTTCCAGTGCCGAAAATGGCAGCACACTCGCCTTGTGCCTCTCTGGAGTCTGTTCGCACTCATCAACACATAAGTAGAGCTGTGAATAGGATGCAAGACGGAGAGAGCGAGAAACACAGCGAGAGTCCACACTTTGTCAGCGATCAACTCAACTGCTACTGTATATATACTGTGTTGTAGTATAATCCATGTGTCATACATGCTACCTGTATGATTACCAGACTTTATTCACATACTGTACCCACATAGAAATGATGTTCTGTAATTGTTTTCTATTTGAAGACTCGTTGCTGGTGGATGTGTCTTTATGTGGATGTGTTTCACAGATACAACAGGGAAAGCCTGGTGTGTGCTGCTGCCCAGCCTGTGTTTTGGATGCTGCATACTACTGAAGCTAATGAGGAAGTGTTGGTCTATCTGAAGCTGTAGGATCAATGCATTTGGTGGTGGGGGAGGGATGGTGGTTAATCTGAGGTGTGTTTTGTAGTGTCCTGATCTCTAAGTGGTGCATATATTTTACTTAGCTGGATTGAATCCCTTATGTTGATTCTATCTGGTGGTGAAAATTGCCATATTAAACCCCACAAGCTTTACATACACATCTGTGTGCTGAATCGTGTCTTTTCCATGTAAGACCCTCAGGGTTAGGGTTAGCCTAACCCTGGTGTTTGGCTTTTATATTATGGCTTACATACAATATTGGAAATATGGATAATGTTTAAATGATAATGATACAGTTCAGTATATAGACATGTGAGAATGAGACACTGAAACAGTTCAACTAAACGATGGATTGCAGACTTCAGTCATTATACTGACATTAGCAATTAGCTCAGTGTCCTGCTGGGGTCTGTGAGTGCAGCCTCACAGAGCTGCCTGCATGGCTGTAGATAGTTTTTGTCACCATAGATGAGTAGTTGGTGAATCCATTAAATCATTATAGCTGCTGTCAACACTGTAAACTCATGGTGTTGATAAGTGAATGCGTTCTGCATGCTAAGTAGTTACCAGCAAAAGCCAAAGTTAAAGGGGAATGCCACCAACTTTACATATCAGAGTCTGTTTACAGGTGAAGGGGTACGACTGCACATGTGAAGAACAGTTGTATAAAGACTTCTGTGGCTGCTTTAAATCTGACAAATGTCCTCAAGTGATGTCACTTGAGTCAGCATTGGACGCGCCTACAAGTTTGAAAATGAAAATCCAGGGGTGTGGAGTTAGAAAGAAGCAAACTTACCAGATCTCTGTAGTCCAGCTCCAGGCTACATATGCTGCTACGTGGATGTCACAACCAAATCTCTGACCCAACGGTCGGCGGTGGAGATGTAGGTAACATGGACACCAGGTTTTTACCAAGGAAGGAAGAACATCTGAAATGAAAAAGACAGTAGGTCTAATTGTGCTGCATCAATGGGATCCTTTCTTTAAAAAAACCTGTCCAACATGAGTCCAACAATGTTACAGGAGCCCAATGCAAAACTGGTACCCCTACAAATTTTATTTAGTTTGATTTTTGCTGTTTGTAGCAATGAAATTGGTGCTTTCACTTTCGATGAGGATAATTAGAGTAATTAATGAATTAATAAAATAAAATCAGTCTTCACTCTCAAATCTCTGCCACGATTTCATGGTAAAATCCATGGATTTTACCTGATGAAGGTCTAAAGACTAAAACTGTAAATAAAGTGAGTAGAGGTGAACAACACTGCAGGATGTGGTTGTTTATGAACCAATGCACTTGTCAAAGACAAGCTAAGTAAGTAAGTATCACCTCTACAAAAGAGGTTTCAAAATCTAATGGACAAATTCCCATATCAGGGTTCATCATCATCAGAGGATCAATCCTTCCCATTTTAGACGCTCCATGAGTTTTTATGAAGCATCACCCTTTGGTTAAAACATCAACTCTGAACCAGTGATATCTCAGTTAAGAAAGGTTGCCATGAACATGTTCATCCTTTCAGAGGATGAGCCATTTCATTTTTGTTGGCCCCTTCTTTTTTCACAGATGTCAGTATGTTTTCATTACATCCAACTGTTTCACATTGGGTATACAAACATAAGAACATTGCAGCCTCCAGTGGATGCTACCAGGACTATGAAATTTCTTTCTTTCTCATCTTTTATGCTAAGCACAGTTGATTTTACCTATTTAACCTGAATCTGCAGATGAAACATATCCTGTTTTCTTTGCAACAATGCAGAGATAACGCACATTTCATGTCATACA
Source organism: Toxotes jaculatrix (assembly GCF_017976425.1). Taxonomy (NCBI): domain Eukaryota; kingdom Metazoa; phylum Chordata; class Actinopteri; family Toxotidae; genus Toxotes; species Toxotes jaculatrix. The sequence continues at coordinate 19,401,175 of NC_054406.1, forward strand.
ACAAAAACACCATGCTAATGGTGCTGGTTGTCGGGCGGCTTGAGGAGATGTATTAAGCTTGTGGCAAATTAAATAATAAAAACAAGCATTTTTTTGTACATTTTTCTTCCCTTCCACCTTCTGCTCAGCACCACACAGCTCTGTGCCGTTTGATTAAAGCCACGGTCTCTGACAAAAGGCACCTGAAACTGAGCCAATCATTTTTCACATCTTCTGAAGTGTAAAGTAAGAGAGTCTGAGGAGCACTCGAAGGCAACACTGGACAAAACATGCACTCCCTCTGTTCTTCCAGTTCTTCCACGCTAATACAGCCGTTACATAACGCAGCAGTTCCTCTGGTTGTGCAGCAGATGGAGACATTCACTACATTATCATGCACCCCACATCATGCCTCCACAATGACGGGAGAATTTCTTTGTTATGTTTGGTGAAAGAAAATGGCTGAAATGTAATCACTTTTGCCACAGTATTAATATGAACGCCTTAAGCTACATGAATGTGGTGACCAAAGCCATGATTTGAAGGTTTTAGGTTTACATTCCTGCACATATCTTTCAATTTTAAAGCCAGTGAGGAGTTTGACTTGGACACACCCAGTGTTGTGTCGATGCTCATACGGGACTGAGGGGTGATCTGACAAAAGCTGACAGTTTTTCAATTAGTTTTGCTTTTGTCACCTCAAATGAGCTTCTGCTCCTAACCGGTGGAGGTGGACGATGACAGGGCGTATGTGTGTGTCTGTGTGTGTGTAAAATAAACCTGGAAGCCATGAGTGAACCTTTGTGATCGTGCAGGCTGTATGACTGGCTGTGTCCCAGCATCCCCCACTGACAGGAGATGAGACCATACATACATACACCCATGGGCTCTTTGTCTCTCTGCAGACACAACAGCAACGATGCACTTGTGTTCAAAACATGATCTTCGTTAGCTGATGCTATGCTCCACAGATTACATAACAGAAACATTAATTATTAAAGACAAAGCACCGGCTCTGCTGCACTGCTAACATTTATCTTTGTCGTTTATTCAAGCAAGACAAAAACGTGTGATCCATTTGAGACTTATTGTTTTTGCTAAAATATCTCTGCTGCTCTCCACCTCCATTCTCAGGCATCTTCCTCTCCTCTGAGGTAGCTCCCTCGCCCAGACTGCTTCTACGTAACTTGTTGCTAGGGTAACCTAGCCTTGAGAGAAGCTTCGGCCTTATTGCACTGTATGCAATCATGCATTTTTTGTGCATGACGGAGGGTAAAGAATTGATCTGAAGGCTTTGGCTACAATGAGGACAGGAGGCATATGCATAATGTCAGCAAGGTGTGGGGGCCCTGTTAGCCTTGAGTGAGTGCAAATTTGATTTTGTTTTTAAATATAATAAATAAAATGTAAAAATAAAATGAAAAATAAACCAAAACATCTAAAAATAACTTTAAATGTCATGAACTGCCAGCCCTAAACGCCATGATCCACATTAATCTCCTCCACTGTTCACAGAACGGTATGCACACTTTTACAAAGCTAAAATAACAAGACAGAGTGTTTCTAATTCAGCAGAACAGAAGAGCAGCGGAGAGGAAAGCTCTCTGTCTTCTTACATAATTGAATAGCATGGTATAAGCGGTTTGCTATTGGCTTTCCTCGAGGAAATAGTCGTGTAATTGCCTCACAGAAATGCACTGTGGTTCCTCTCACAGACAGATTAGGACCAAACGCAGTGTTATCAATCGAAGCTAAGTGAATGAACAGCAGCAGCCTTCAGGTACTCCACTACTCTCTCCTTTTCAATCTCCATCTCTCTCTGTCTCTGAGTGTCTCTCTCACCCACAGTGACCAGGCCAAAGAGAGAGAGTGATCCAGCTGCTGTGGAGGAGGCAGCAAGGGTTAGAGACACATATGCAGAGAGACACTGAGAGAGAAAGAGATTGAGGGTGGATTGTAAGACTGGCACTGAGGCCATGCAGACATGGGTCACAGCTAGGCAGGCAGGCAGGCAGGCAGGCAGGCGGTCCACCGAATAGAAAAGCCGTCACGTGGAAGTCAACGTGCCATTTCCGACACACAGGAGCCTCAGGAGGAAAGATGGGGAGAAGAAAAACAGATATAAGACATTAAAGAGAGATGGAGACAGACAGAGAAAGAGAGAATGGAAACAAACAGTGGGAGGAAAGAGTTTGTAAGCTGTGGGAGCATCAGTTCAATAAATTCCTGAGGCAGGGCAATGCTACTACATGTATCATCATTCACCACCAAAATATCCACACCTGCTCATCTCAACTTAAAGGAAAAGGCTGTTACTGCTTCTTTTTTCTTACTGTCAACAAATCCCAGACCAACAATACTGTTTCCTAATACCATTTCTCTTCTCTGTCTGTGGCGCACAGCTTCAGGTCCACTGGTTCCTACTCAGGATCCAAATCCTTAACAAGAGGCCACAAATATACAGTTTAAAAAAAGGCTCAGTAATTTTGTATTGAATTGTAGCTTTAATCAAACATTAGCCAAACAGGAGAAAGCTGGCATTTGTGGGGACTATTTTCAGCTGTGGATTTCTATGTGTTAATGAGTATTTCTGACATCAGGTCGGTGTATGAAATAAACTTCAGGGTTCATGTTCGCTGAAGCTCTTATGTGTTTTTATTGTTTTGTGGACATCAATGAAGCTCCACGTCAAAGAGGACTGAGTGATAATACTTCTTAAAGCAGTAAAATGCTTCTCTTTGCTGCACATAAAACGAGCACCAGTCTGTTGTTTGTTTTATACCTGTGTGTAAAGCTTATATAACCTTTCCTTTGTTTTTCCTCTCTGGTTTGAACCCGACTCCTCAGAGTTGGATCATCCAATTAACTTGTTTGACGCAGGTCTAACAAGATTTAGGAAGTGTGTGTGTCAACTCTGTGCGACCTTCTACGACCTGCAGTTACCCATAACACCCTTCTCTGTGAGGGTCTGCAGAGACATCTACATATATCTTCTTATAAGCATTACTCTCATTGTAGTACAATAAATTCGTTGTTGGTTTTGGTTTTTGAATGAGATTTCTTCATCATGCAAAAAATAAATAGATTACCTTCAGCATGTCAATATTAGTATTTAGCTCAACACAACTTCACAAAGCTGATGTTTCTTTAAATTCTATAACTATAATTACACCCTGTTTAGTCCAGATCACCCTCATATCCATGGCATACATGAGACAGATTCTTGTGGACGTAAATTTCATGAGTCATTGTTATGGATGAAAGTTTGCAGTTTCTGTTGACATCAGATAGAGCAGTCACATAAAGGAGCCTCAGTAGTATTGTGTGTGTCCAAAGCCTAATATAAATTACATATACAGTAACGCCAGGCTTCTATATAAGACCTGTAAGGTGCTAACCAATTAACTCAAACCATTTTGTACTTGACAGTTAAACAGACTGACAGTCAGGGATTAGACCTGTCTTGCTGTGTAATCTATGAACAGGCCATTGAGCACAGGCCAAGCATCAATGGAGTAAGTAAGTAATGGAGTAACCAAAACACCATTCTGATCCTCCATCCTCAATATCTGGAAGATACCAAGACTGTCGAGAAATGAGGGGGGGGGTAGGGGGCAGCTGAGACTGAGCAAACTAATGTGCTTAAAATGAGGTCAACTTGTTTATTCCTCCATCAGATTTTTTTTTTTCTGAATTTGCCTCCCTTCTTCCTTCCTTCCACTGCATCCATGCTTGGCGGTGACTTCATTCTTTGTCCGGAGACGATCACAAGGCTGCGAACGCACACACGCTCTCTCTCTCTCTCTCACACACACACACACGCACACACACACACACAGCCAAATGACATCACCCAAGGAGTGATGGGGCGGAGACTGGCAGCGTAAGCCTGGCACATACACACATAAACAGTGGGACATGCACAACTCCTCTCCCCTCCATAAGCTCTCTGTCAGACAGCTCAGCTTGGCATCACTCTCTCCCAATAAGATGAAACGAGCATTAGCCTGACCCCGTTCTCACGGAGACCAAGTCACTTTCCACAAACATTATGTGCTGCTATCTCTGCGGTCTGGCATGGCTGGCCTTCTCCAGCTCCCTCCTCCTCCTCCTCCTTCTCCTCTCTAACATATTCTTGATAAAACTTTACAGGGAGAAAAGGGACAGACTTTCCCTGCCCTCATATCTTGACCTCTCCTCTGTCTTTGAGCTGAGGTCTGTTCTTAATTGGCTCTCTCTCTGAGGGAGGACTGCCCCTGTCCCTGTCCCACTTCATCAATATTCTTTCTGCACTGTAATAGGTCAGTGGATTCACTCTATAGTCTGCAGACTGCCTTTTGTGGATTTTTAGTGGCCAGAGCATACATATATTGAAATACTGACACTTACTGTGTTGAACTACTACCACTGATTTTATGTTTTCTACCTTGAAAACATGCTAACTACCTACAAACCTGATGACAGTGCCCTCTCAAAGAAGCGACAAACACTCCCCAATGGGTGTTTGTTGAGTACAGAGTGTACTCAACAAAAAGTACCTACATTTCCCATAATGCTTTTCAGGGCCCAGACAGTGTTTCTGAACCTGCCTGAGCATGTCAGATGGGAGCAGCTGACAGTATCCACCTCTCTCTTCCGTCATGAATTTAACTATGTATGACTCTTGATGAAATGCAGTCAGACTCCACTGTAACAGCACCAGACATCCACCAAAATAAGAATGAGACTAAGGGTCGAGTTGTGCTTGAAAAGAACTAGTTCATATGATGATTTGTCCGAGCCTGTCGAAAGGCAGATGTGTTTATACCTGATCCAAATGGCCACACTCAAAGGCAGGGTGAAAAGATGGCTGGTGTAGAGGAAGGGGTGGGGGGGGGGGGGGGGGCATTATTATTTAAATATGGGGATAATTGTGCACACTTTCAGACAGTCTCTCTTGGAAGGCATTCATAGCTTTACACTCAGTTGTACCCCAGGAAAGTGACATTATCATTTAAATATCTACAATAACACAGACTGTTGTTCTTCACAGTACGCTCAGACATTAGTAAGATGAAGAGCAAAATAAATATGATCGCTGATGAAGTAAGTGCTATGTCCTGGAGTAATCCTTCACATTTTTGTGAGTGACTGCACTGTGCACCATACAAACCTAACACTGGTGAAACAAGGCTGATAGTGAATGGATTTTGACATCCTCCCATAGACATCTGGCAATGCGACAGTGTCTGACTCTCAGCAAAATTTCTGTTCTGTTTCTGTCTTTCTGAGCTCATCATCTGTGACAGCTGTAATTCTTGGCTGTTTGACAGATTTTCTCACTTATTCATTTCTGATGTAAAGATGTTGGGAGGCTCTATGGACTTGTTTTCATTTGCCATGAATTTATTTCCTTCACGGCAGCAAAACATGCCTTCAGAAACTCTGCAGGTTAAACTGAGACAACCAAACACTTTTAGTGCTGACTAACTCTGAAACTCTCACTGTAAACAGATTTGAAACCACTTGCTAGACACATTAAGGCTACAAACAAACCACAACACAGCAATCTATGTGAAAGAGGAACCGGTACTCTCACCATTCAAAAAGAGCATCTGATGTAATGAATGTGTAATTGTCTAGTCCTTAAATATAAGATGACCCTCGACCTTTTCAAACCTGCACCTAAGTCTTATAATGCTAAGGAAAAGCCTGAAAATGTACCAGTATATCCAATATTTCCATTTTCACCCGACAAGCCTTGCTGTAACACCACCTCTGAGTATTCAAACTGGTGCTAAATAACCTCATATATGAAGAGACTTGACATATTTGTTGAGACTGAGATTATAGTTCCTCCTTCCACACCTTTATTTCATTTCCTGTCATCAGTTACAGTCAAATGAGACATCATTTATCACACAACCTGGCAAAAGAGATCAGTGTCATATCTAAGAGCCGAGAGCTAAGGGCCACTAAAACAGCTGGACAGTCTGCGATAATACCCTGAAATGACCTGAGCAGAGCCTCACATGCAGACATCTGGCTTGTACAAGTGGATGTTGGCATGATAATATCAGGATAACACTAATCGCCCAGATTGGGATTATGATTATCACTCACCAGCACACAAACCCACTTCCACAGACTCCATACCTCTGACAGTAAACACGTCAGTATCCAACAATGACACAGTCCAATTTTGAACCAATCAGTAACAAGTAAATATATGTTGCAGCACCACCTTGTTAAGCCAGTTCAACAGAAATCAATAACAAGACTCATTCTAGTCATAAAACTAATTTTATCATGGGGACAAAAATCTGATTTGTAGCTGACTAATACATCTCCACCGACATCCAGTGTTTGTCCGCAGCTTTCAGTGGCCATCTGTGGATCATCTCTGCAGGTCTCCTTTGTCAATCCCCCTGTGGTTTCCCTCACCACCTCCACCTCCCTCTCATCCTTCTCATCCCTTTGTTTGCCTCCCCTCCTCTCTCTGTCCCGGGGCTGACATCACAGTCCCAGAGGAGCCCTGTGATGGTAACAAGCCCTGATTCAGCACCAAGTAGTCCCATCTATGCCCCCTCCCTGCAACACTTTTCAGTCAGTGGTTGCTCCCTATCTATGCTGCATCCCTCTCCTCATCTCTCTTTTTATCCTCCTAGCCCTCCTCCCTTCCTCATTGTCCCCGTCCCCCATTACCTCCACCCCTCCGGCCCTAAGCAGGCTCCGGGGCTCAGACTGCTTTTACTGTGCTGAAAACAAGCTCTCCCAAGTGGGCAGGACTCTTATTTCACTGTAGCCTGTTCCTGGGATGGCAACAGAATATTACTCGGAAACATCTGGGCATCACCAAGATGAAATATTTCTTTAAAAAGCATGAATATGGAGGAGAACATCAAAGTATTACCTTCTACATTTCACCTTCTTTTCACTCTAGATTTCTTCCCATTTCCCACAAAAAATAGTAAAAAATAGTGTAAGTATATGTTTGACAACTCACTGAAAAGGTCTGATTAGCTGCAATTACTCGTAAATGATAACAATCAAAAACTAAGACACTGAATCTGCTTTCAAAAATTGCTGATGAGGCAAAGCCAACACAATGCCATTATCCTCTGCCCTGCTAGCATGCATTATTAATCCAGTCATTTAAAGCTAATATCAACCACTGCTCTATGTTTTGTTCCTGCTCTAACAGTAGCTGACAAACTGCTGTACAGAAACAGGCTGTTTTATTGTCTCTGAGCCAGAGGAACAAACAGGGTTATCACTCCCTGCTCTGTCCCTGCCTGCTATTTTAGAGGGTGTGAGTCCCATCTGTTGGGGCTTATTAAGGAGAAAACCCAAAACAGGACTATTGTGTGCTTACTGAGGCGACAGGACAGTGGGAGGCCAAGGACAAGGTGGATTGTGGAGGGAGGGGTGCGGTTGATGTGGGGTTGGTGTGGGGGGGCTGAAGGACGAAAGGATTAGCTAATGGCACAGCAACTGAAGACGGGGTGTAGACGAGGATGGGGAGCTGGACTTAAACAGGGTCAACTGCTTTGACCTCAAAGGTCAGCAGGCAGGATGTATACAAAAGCACAAACTCTCACCTGCTTATCCATTAGTTAACTTTTATTATATTTTTCCACCTATCCTATACTAAGCACATTGGTCTTAAAGGCCCAAAGTGAGTGACAGCAGACAGACAGTCCTCTGACCAATCATGACACATCTATATGGTCACTATGAAAATTGATATTATTTGTAAAAAGTTTTCAATGAGTGAAATCTACTCGCTCTGCATATTTATTCATTATGAGTAACACAACCATTCAAAAACCATGACCTTCATCTTCATCTCTGTAGCCTATACAGTGCAGACTATATATTAAGTAAACAGTAAATAAATGTTTATTTTACATACCCTGGACAAGGCCAAAATGGACTCACAGTCTCTACACATCATGCTACTCACTGGTGAAAAGCACCTTTATGTTAAATCCGTCTTCACGCTGTGCATGCATTCATTGTGTATCCCATGTAATGACCTTTGTCCACAGCAGGACATGAGGCTTTGACCATCGCTAATGTTTGTTGGGCCACATGCTGCGCTTTGCCCCTGGAAAGATTAATCTCTTTCTGCAGTTGTTATTGTCCTGCCCCCCAGTGTTCTGTCTCTGATCCAGAGTGCCGTGTTCCCAGGTGGAGTCAGTCTTAATGACTGTGGTGCACTTTGAGAACATGACCTAACAGATACAAATGCTGATGCTTGATCTTAAGAAACACATTACTTCTTGTCCTTTTCAACAGATCCTCATTTCAGATCTTGTTCAGCAAGAAGATACAGCAAAGGCAGTCATTATAAAAGGTCATCTATCTTTATCAAATCCCCTTTAAACTAACCAGTATTTAGAGCCATACAACATCAAACTGAATTGATTTCTCATTACAGCTATACACTCTCCTCTTAGTCATCAAACTGTATTGCTCAGACTTCCAAATAAAGAAAAGTCTGGCACATGTCCCCTTCCAAGAATTGTCTTAATGTCTTTATGTGCACTTGTCTTTAATAATAAGTCTGCTCAGGTTTCTAAAGTCCTCCACGGTCTCACCATTAGGCATGATTTGACTAGATGTTCAGCCAGCTGGTCTTCTCTAACAGATGGTGATGTTTAGTGGAGAGCAATTCCAAGTCGGCCTAATAACAGTCAGTGGCCATTAGGAAGAGTACAGGGGATAGACCACAGTCCTGCTGTAGGCCTGATTCCACTGGAAACCACAAGCAGAGCACAGTCCTTCTTAAAGGGCAACTCCACTGATTTTACACATCTGTTCACAGGTGTTGGGGAGTAAATGCAAATATGCAAATATGAACAAAGTTGTATAAAGTCCTCTGTGGCTTCACCAAGTCTGATAAGCGAAACCGAAGCGACGTCAGATGGGACGACGTCAGTTGGTGTTAGCTGGGTCTGAAGATTGCACAATCGTTTTGGACTTGATATATTTAAGAATAAGAATTTTCAGTAGTTAAGTGTTATTTGTTGCCAGTATTGTATTGAAAATGTTTTTAATTATAGACTTAGACAAAGATCACAACTGTCCCCTTGGTTTGAATCTTAAACACAACACATTTCTACAGTACATTCTACACGTGAGGAGCCATCGCAGACACACACACACACTTACACTTAAGCATGGAGTACACACATGTAGAGCAAATGGCAGCGATGCTGAAACCACTTCTAGACAGCCTGCAGCCTCCCAGAGAACAGAGCAGCTGAGGTGGTGATTATGTAACCCACAGTTACATAAAAGTTATCGCTACTCTTAAACATGGCTGCCTTATAGATTTAGCGTCATGGTAACAGAGGACATACTGCATCATCTTACATGCAATATTTACAAAACAGGGGCTTTCATGTTCCTTGTGACTCAGACTTCGGTTACTCAGAGGGTTGAATTCTCAGCCGTACCTTAGCGTTCAGCACGAGCAGCAAGCGCCACTGTCTGTGTTGATCCTCTGTTCCAGTACTGAACCCTCAGTGGGCTGTTAATTCGTAATTGCTGTGGCTATTCTGGCTACCTGCACATGTAACAGCCTCCTCCTCTCTTTGTGCCCCAGAGACAAACATCACTGCTTCCTATTAGAACAGTTACAGCACAAACGTGCAGGACTCCCTTTCCCCCCCAATTCCCTAATTTCCTCGCTATTGGATCCCACCGCCTCTGTGGATGGTGGGGTGGGGGGGCAGGGAGGTGGCCTGCACTGTGTTTGTGTGGACCAAAAATGGGTCAGGCTTCCAACGCCAGCACACACCAGCATGGCTGAGTGCCTCTGAAAGGAAGGTCCCTCTCTTACACCGTCTTAGGAGGAAGGTTTCTTGTGGATCAGCTGCTGCTGCTGCTGGTGTGTGTGTGTGTGTGTGTGTGTGTGACACAGTGGCAGCCCAGTAGGAGATGCATAGATTAATAATAACCCCCCGTGTTCCCTCATCATGCAAACACTTGTCCTCCCTTTCATCACCGAGCTTTGAAATCTCCATGCAGTTAACCCCCGTGCACCGCTTCATCGGACTTTTAGCTAGAAAAGGTTTTTCCAGTATTTTCACAATGTAGAAAACCAATTTCTGAGGACGCCGCACGAATACATCAAACTAAACTTCATGTAAACATATAAACTCAAGCTTAATACTTAAAGAAACCAATGAGCGAGCAGATTTCACTCCCTGCTGATCAAACTGGACCATGACTCATTTTCTGCCAAGCTGTTTTTGGAAGTGAGTGAAGGAAAATGTTTGGGTTTTGTTGATTCAAACTCATCAGAAAATGCAAATGAGTAAGCACATTTCCTCATTCACAGCAATGACCTGAATACTAAAACTGATTTTTTTTTTTTTTATCTTTGCCACCAGGCTGAATCTATGAAAAGATAATCAGCAACACAAACACACACATAAACAAAGTCTAAAACCTCGCTCTCCCAGACAAGACCAAAATCCTCTTCCACACACATCTGCAGATTTTGGCTGGTGCTGCCACTGGACTGTGCTGACAGACAGCCCTCCTGTGCCTCCCCCTGCCCTCCCCGTCTATCTGTCTCTGTCTCTCATTTGCCCGTCTTTGTCCTGTGAAGCACCACAGATCCAGAATCGTGGGGGAGACTGATGCTGGCAGGCCGTGAACACCATCTGGTCCTCTTCACTAAGACAGAGCAGCTCAGCCACCCTCAGCTGACTGGGACTGAACACACAGGACACTACAGGCTCCTGCTAATGGGTGAAAAACACTGTAATGTGAATAATTCTGCATAACAACAACGTCAGATGTAGTTGAGCTGAGCAAGCTGGTGTACTGTAATAATGTTCTATCAATAGGTGAAGGAAAGACAATGAATCAGTCTGACATTTTGAGCTTACCAACACCTGTAAAGCTCATTATTTAACATGTTATTTCTTGTTAGTTTAATGCAAACAAAAACTGAAGTGGGAGAACGACACATTGTGGCTTTACTTCTTTGATTTTCTGCTGTTTTCCACCAGTCTTTATTCTGAGCTAACCGTCCTCTGGCTGTAGCTTCATTTAAAACAGACAGATATGACATTGGTGTCAATCTACTTTTAAAACTATCCCCAAAAAGAACCAGGTTAATGTCAAGCTTTTTTGGTTTTTAATATAGTTTAAAATAGTATTTTAAGTACTTTTTATTAATCCTGTGAGTTTCCAGATGCCCAATCTATTTTTAGCATAATCCCAGAATATTATTTTACAGTACTGCCCATACAGAGTTGAAGACATTCAAGTTTAAAGGTTATTGAGTCTTTAATAGCATTGCAATGCATTTTTTGATGTCAAAAACATATATTCTCACTTATGTAATAACTAGCCATACAGGTAAATCTGCTGAGGTTCACAGTATACGGCTCTATACGGAGGTCCTTAAGGGACATGAGGGATTTTTTTCTGTTGCTCACCACAAACTTGAAAAAGCTAAAAGCTGTCTTTCTAGACGACAGTGTGTCTTTCTAGAAATGATGCCCTTGTCCCACAGATTTCGCTGTGAACAGTCTCATTACATTCACTAGTTTATATATTAGTAGTCCCAATTAAAACTGCTGAAAGGCAGTTTTATAGATGTTATCATTTAGCATATCGTGCTGATATCACATATTTGTTCTTCAAAGTTTTTTACTTATATGAAGAGTTCAAAGTTCCGAAAACAAGAGAACCAACTTCCTTGCTCTGAAAATTATTCTATTATTATTCTATGCATTTTTTCATTTTTTAAATTTGTATATGAGCGATACAAAAATTCTAGTTAATTTTGTGATTTTGGTCAGATCACCCATCTCTAGTCATGGCTACACACTAATACGATATTTTTTTGTGATGTAGGTGAACCCTTTAAATATATACATTCTGTGTTGTGAGTACTTGCACAGCAGAGGGGTCAGTCGGACACTGTTATTTGCTTGTACTCTTGTTCTTGCTTTTTCAGAAATGCTCTAAAAACACACACACACACACTCATCCTGAGAACTGCCCATTACACTGGTGCACTCACGCTGTTGACCACTGAGCAGATCCTGGAATAACAGCTACAATAAGGGCAGAGTCAGGGCTCAAAGGCACCTTGCCCCTTATCTCTGTGAGTGTGTTATTTTTTCAATTTTCCCACCCAGACTCGAGGGGGGTTTGTACCACTGACCTTTGGGAAATGAGGAATCATGTCTGAGTTCTGATGTGAGTCACTGTGTTTCACTACAGACTGTGAAACCATGCAGCCCTGTTGACTCTGCTACTGTAAAAAGTGTGACACTGAATCAGACTTTCTGTAACCATCTGATCAGCCAGGCCACAGCTTCACACAGTGACCCACAGCCTCCACGTGCCTCCAGTGTGCAGTTTGGGCAGATGTGTCTCCCTCTGCACTGAAACATTGCACTGAAACGTGCCTTCAACACACAAATCACTGGCCTAAATCACAGGATGAAATGGCATCCACATGGCAACAGTAAAAATAGATCTAACTCTGGGCCTTTGTGGTTACAAATATTTTCAGCACAGCATCACTGTGACTGAACAAATGCAGATCTGCTCCTCCTGTCGTCACAATAATGTTGAGCTAAAAATAGCCCAAAATCAAATAGTCCCGATTAGGTCGATTGAAGCTAAATTCAGTCCAAGTTTTGGCATTTACATAACGCCTGGCAGTTTACTTGGAAAACTACACAATCCTGTGGAGCAGGGACTCACAAAGGCTCAGAGATATCACGTCAAACTTACTGTTTAGCGTTCAGATTAGAACCCAACGTTAATAAGTAAGAGTCCAAGAGGTATTTTAACTTCCATGAAACACAGATGACCAACAGCTTTGATAACTGATCGGCTTAAAAGAGACTGAACGTTTCTGACGTTTCTGATGCATTTATAGACCAAAGAGACATCATAGTAGTGACAGCAGGAATAAGAAAAGCTGATACAAAATACAATTCCTCTGCCTGAAACAAGGGAGGTGCCACTTTTTCCAGCATTGTTGTTTAAACTCAGGGCGAATAAGCAGAAATTCTAAGGTTTTGTCCTGTCACTCCTTTAAAGGGTGACTGTTAACTCACTTGAAAATTACAATATAAATGTGTTTCTTCTGACTGTCCTGTGGCTCTTTAAAGCTCTGGCATCTCGTAAAAGTGACATTTTCACTTTTTACATTCTGCTTTATATCATACGTCGGCTTCACCTCTCACTTCTTCCACAGTTCTGTGCAGGACATTTGTTCTCTGAATGCAGCAGTTCTGACCTTAAATCATGCACCAGTTGTTATTGCTAATTCAGCTTTGTTAACTTACACAGTTAAGGCTGTGAGTGCTGATACTAGTGGCATGTATCAGCAGAATACAACAGAAACAGTGGGTTGCAGCTGAGTGCTCCCAATAGATTCCTGTATGGCAGTTTGCTTCTCAAGAACTGAGACTCAAAGAGTGAGACCACAGTACAATGTCATTATTTCCATTTGAGTGCATTTAAATGGAAGATAACATTTATCTTAAATGTGGTCTTGAATGTGCTCAGTGTCTCTCTGAACTGACTGCTGTAAGATCTAGTCCCTAAATGTAAAATCATTTGATTGTTAGGAGGGGACTAGTTTGATGTTGTAAAATCATTTATATGGTACACATCTGAACTCAGATTTAAGGTAAATACAAAGACAACTCCCACTTTCAGCAGATGGATGTGGGAACAGGATTCGAGTATCAGACTGTGCACATACATCACTCTGCACAATGAGGATCAAAAAGCAGAGAGAAGTAATAAGAAGCTAAACACATTTTTGAGTAAAAGGAGATTTTAAAGTAAATTAAATCCTAAAGGTGTGCCAAAATAAAACCATTCATGACCGTGAAACTTCCAAAATGCATTATCAGTGACTGGGTGGAGCCATGAAAAAATAAATCACTAAAAGATCCTAAAAAAAATGATGTGAATGTATTTTTCTATAAATTGTTCTCCAGTAGGTTTCTGTGGATTGTAGCTTCACCCATTTTTCGCCCCAGAACGCAAATATAAACTCTAAGTGGCCACATTTGAAATAACCGAAACTCATTGTCTGAACGCGAAGTCACAGCAAACTACAATTCCCGACAGCGCCTGGGAGTGAGGGTTCAGCCAATGGTTAGCGGCAGACGCAGTGACGGCACTCGCTTCGGTCCATTTATGTGCGCGCCTGCTACGCTCGCGCAGAGGGCTCGCGGTAAATTCTGTGAGAGAGGAGTAGAACATCCACAGCTTGTTGAAGGTGGGTGTGACAGGCAGCATCTTTAAAACAGAAAAACTCCCCAGGAATTAGTCTGTCGTCCGTAAGTATAAATGTTTCTGAATTGATGCTGTTGTAAAGAGATGCAGACGGGCCACGTTTGATAGTATTTCTGGAGTCGGTGTTTTTGGACAGTTTGTTCAATTTTCGTTCACCGTTTTTTTTTTGTTTTTTTTTTTGGGATGAATGGTGTGTGTTTGTCGCTTCTGTTAGCTTAGCACATGAGCTAACCAACATTTACCACTGACAGGTTGTCGGTAGATATCTTCGACTTAGTCAGGCATGTTCATTCATTTGGGATTATTTCAACGAGAACAATGAGACCCAGGAGGCGGTTGCTGGGGCTCTACATAGCGGCTGGTTGGCGGGCTGTTAGCCTATTGTATGGTGGGAGACACTGGCACAGTTGGCACCGACAGACAGACAGACAGACAGAGACAGACGGGGATAGACTTGGAGGACTTCTTTCACGTCTGAGAAATTTGTGGGCTGCAGCAACATTTTTGTCAATTGTTAATCACTTCTCAGCTGCACCAGCATGTGAGGGGAAAATTTAAAAAAAGCTTTTATTATTCAGATTTTCAGTGGGAATAACCTGCTTTCAGCTCCTCTTTGTTTGCAGCTGCCCGTCACGTTGCTGTCAAAAGCGCCTTTGTTTGATGCTGTTTGTTATGCTTGAGCTTATGACACCAGCAAGCTGACTGAAAACGGAGTCTAAATGAAGGACATATATTGTCATTGTCAGCGGGGACATTGTTAAGACGAAGTCAGTCAGCAGTTCACACAAAAAAATGCCAACCGTGGGTGTCGTTTTGGTATGGCAAGGTGTGGGCATTCACCAGACCTCAGTCTAATTGTGTAAAAAAAAAAGAAGCAGATTTATTTATTTTTAACTGTTCTTGACATTATATGGAAAACAAACAGCAAACAGATGCCACATTTTTAGATAGTTGGTAGCCTTTATGAGATAATAGGGGAGGGGTCTTTCCACTCAGTGAGCCCAGCTGATTTTGGTGATCGTCTCACTCACATTAACCACTTGACCAAATGACATGACAGCTGTTGTCGCTGCTCCCTCATTCTCACATCTGAGTCAGATGGGCTTTTTATTTTTATCTTTTCTCATATTCCTGTCATTACATTTGTGCAGGAGGATCCAGTTATGCGAGCACTGCCTTGCGTGTTTGTTCGGCTGTTGTACACTTGTGTACCCACCCACCACCTCCCCCCCCCCCCCCCCCCCCCCCCTGCAGCTCAAACGCACGGTGCAAGGAACAGGTGCTCCCTGATGATCATTTTCCCCCGGATATGCTCATTGCTCACTAATCTCATTTCAGATGGTGCATACTGTAGAGGGTCGGGTCCAGGCCTGTCTGCACCTGGCACTGCCTGCTGCACCCACCCTGATCACTGCCTTTTGTTTCTACAAAATGTGGCTTGTGTCGTTCATTAACAATTAACGCGGCGGTAGGTAGGCGTTTGAAAAGCCCCCCCTTCCCCTCCACGTGTCTGAAGCGATTTGATTGCTTGCCGATCGATCTGAATGTCAGTGCTGGCACAAGTTAGAAAATAAACAATGGTGTGTGTGTGTGTGTGTGTAACATGTAGGCATTGAATGCCAGTGCCGTTTTGTGTGGATTGATGGGCGGTGGTTGGCTGCAGTGCTGAAGATGACCACGGGGTGTCGCCATTTTGTTTTTGTAGCGTGGCTTGTTTTGAGGTGGTTGCATTAGAAATAGTGTAAAAGATTCACTAGAGGTCACTAGTTTTAGAGCCAATCTAAAAGACAATGAACCACAACCCCAACAATCTGACCTTTTCTTATGTTCCCTCTTTAGGTAGACTGACCTGCAGCACACTCTAAAGATGGCAGCCTCTGAAGGTGAATTATATCTCTGGTTTAAACCTCAAATGCAGATCATTGGTCTAATGGTTTGGTGTGTCTTAACACAGTGTTTTACCTTTACTGTGTTCAGATATCCAGGTCAAGGAGCTTGACAAGCGGGCCTCGGGCCAGGCCTTTGAGGTCATCCTGGGTGCTCCTGCTCCAGATGCCAAGGGCGAGTTCCCCCTGTCTCCTCCCAAGAAGAAGGATGTCTCACTGGAAGAGATTCAGAGGAAGCTGGATGCTGCAGAGGAGAGACGCAAGGTAAAAAATTAATTCCATATAGCAACCTTTGACCCCTGAGCATCCCAGAAACTTAAAACATGTTTTCAAAACTACAAGCTGTTTAAATCTGAAATCCTTTAGTCTTTTTACACATTGGCTTTGTCTGCATATGAATCCTTGTGATGGATGTTGGGCGGGGAAACCAAAAGGTGATGAGCTGGAGCTCACGTTTTTATTTTTAACCATCCCTTTTTTTTTTTTTCAGAACCATGAAGCCGAGGTTCTGAAGCACTTAGCTGAGAAGCGTGAGCATGAAAAGGAAGTGCTACAGAAAGCTATGGAGGAGAACAACAACTTCAGCAAGATGGCAGAGGAGAAGCTCAATCAGAAGATGGAGGCCAACAAAGAGAACCGCACAGCAATTATGGCAGCGATGAATGAGAAATTCAAGGAGAAGGTCAGTGCTTGAGTTGATGTGTAATGGATAAACTCGCACCATTTTCCCACCGGGATGTTTGGAACAGCATTTCATTTTCCCTGTTCTTTAATAGGACAAGAAGTTGGAGGAGGTGCGGAAGAACAAAGAAACCAAAGATCCCACCTCAGAAGAAGGCACTTCGGAAGACTGAAAGTTACAAACGGGGGATTGTATAGGGTTTTTTACGTATCCAAAGATTGATTTATTTTTTGTTCGGCCAGTATTTTTGTTGTTCACTACCCACCTTTTTGAAATAAGACATACGAGTTCCACTTTGTGAATTTTTTCAATGCTCCTGCTATAAGTGTACTTGCGCTGGTTTTACATGTGGATCATTTTCTCCCTTTGAGTCTAAACCATTTGATATGTAGCTTGTCAGTGCAGCTTCTGCCCTTTTTGAAAATTAGCAGTGTGTACTTATCCTTTTTGAGGAAGCATGTTTCTATGCATAGGTCTTTTATCCCTGCCTATTTCATAGTGCGTTTTGAAAATGTCCCTGTGAACCACACCTGTTCTCGGCACTTACTGTATTAAAAAAAGGAAAAAAAAAAAAAAGTAGCACAAGGTTTGATCAAGGCGTCGGCTGTTATACATGCAGGTGTTTAGTGCAGCTTTGCTACCGAGATTCCACTTGTTTGCTCCTGCAGATTATGTTTTGTGCCGCTGCTGATTTGCTTTTGTAAAAATATGGGGTTGTCTTCAAAGCACATGACTTCTTGCTGTGATAGCTGTGAATTAACATGCCGCCAGACATGGAAATGGACGTCATCTTGAACATCACTGAACAGGGGTCTACACATGGAATGCAAAAGAGCAATACACTTTGGCATCTCAATAGATACAGTGGCTAGTTGACTTGAACTGTTGTACTAAAACAAATAAAAAAAATGTAAACACACAACTGGTGTCTTATATGGTTGGTGCAGGCTTACTGTGGAAGAAGGCAGGTTGAATAATGCATCATCTCTATGAGCAGCTACAGCTTTTACCAACAGAAGGTGTCAGTTTGTGACAGCTGTAATTTTTGACCTGTTCAATGCTTCAATAACATGAAACAACCAAATGAGTGCCCACATTCTTTTTTTTTTTTTTTTTTATACTGATGTGTGCCTGTGAGTTAACTTACAGGCAAACACAGTGGTCTCATACTTAGCAACTGCATTGTAAGGCTGCTCAAATGTGTTTTGCTCCCTGCTGGAGAAAAGGTGGAAAAACTGTCCAAGGACCCTCACAGTGTTCATCACATGCTCTCCAACTGAAGTCAGGTAAACGGCGAATCATCAAAACAAATGCCATGAATTAGTACCTGATGATACAGCTACTACAAAGTCCAGTGTTTGGAAAGAGACCACTCCTCAGGGTTTTAGTGAAATAGATTTGCACTGGTGACAAAGCTACCCATGATCACAACTAGGACCAGCTTCAGATACAGTCTCTGCCTCCCTCTGGTGGTGGTTTGATGGAGCCTTGGGTGTGAAACAGGTACTCTTAAAAACATGAATCAATGGTGATGCCACATTTAGGAGTCATGCTCACAGATGTGTGTTGAATATGGTATTTATTTTAGTCTGGCAAAACGAATGAATGAATGAATAAAATTCAAATTGGCTGAACATTGCTACAGATTTGAGAACACGAGTAAACCTGAAATAACAGAAACTAGACTCATTACAGTGATAAGATAGCATTGAGTTATATATGGATATCACTGGCATGGTTTTCCTGGAGTTGGATACTGGAGCTTTGAAAGGGAGGTTATATTAAGCTTATGTTTATAAGAAACATACATGTACACAATAAGGTGTATTTCTGTAAAAAGCTCAAAAGTATCCAGTAATTATATGCTGCAGATTCAAGCAATATATATAACTGCTTTATATATACTGCATGCTTGTTTGGACCCAATTTCTGTCAGTCTAGCATCAGCATAATACTGAGTTAACTTTAGCCAGTACCCATGGGTAGGAAACTACCCAAACTAGTGTTAAAATATGGTGTGGCTGCAAACTGTTATAACCTACTCTAGACATTTTTAAACTCCCATGCCACTAGTCATTACTGACTGTTAATACTATGTGTATCATCTGCAGCTTTTAATGTCATATACACTTTGTTTTGTACAACTAACAACACATATGTGACAGTTTCCAGAGTTCCAGTGTTATCTAAGTATATAAGCAGCACAAAATGGAAAAACTTAAGTAAAAGTACCTCAAAACCGTGCTGAAGTACAGAATTTGGGTAAATAATTACTTTCCACTACTGCATCAGGCACAATGTCTACATAGACGCTACAACAGTATTAAATGGTGTGTTGTTTTTGTTTGTATACTGTGTATAATCGTTCACATACTATGTGGGTAGATTCCTTATTATTGTTCTTATTCTGTCATACTTAAAGTTCTGTTTTCACACTGTGGGAAGTGGAATGTGGTGTTGTTCTTCTTTTAACACACCAGTAGAGGGCAATGTTGTTCTCTCTGTCTTCTCTCTCTGCCTCCCTCTAATTATCTGTGATGTCAGTTAAAATTAAGGCTATTTTTTAAAATCTTGAATTAAATCTCTCTCTTTGTTTTGTCCACTTTTGCAGATTGCAGCAGGAAATTTTCTAGGCTCTCAACTAAACTGTAATCATTACTGTTTAGCTGCGTCACCTACTAACTTTGCATGAGTAATTGACTATGGGTTTCTCATTTAGAAGGGCAAATGGTCTTCCCTCCAGGACTAAGTCTCAAACTGTGGGACTATACAGTTTGTTGAATGTGGTATTCACATCTTTTACCAAGGTGAATGTAGAAATACCACAAAGGTAGAGAACTAAGTGCCAATGTCCTGTTGTGGCTGCCCAAGAACGAGCAAGTTTTAAGTCATTTGACTAAAAAGAAAAAGAAAAGAAAGAAAAGTCAAGGTTAACTGAAGGTCCGCTTACTCACTTATTCAGGGCTAACCTCATGGTTAGATGATAAATAAACAGCAGCCCCTCAAAGGGGACTATGTTCCATTTGTAAATGCAGAAATATTTCACAGGATGAGTAAAAACAATGACCTGCTGATGGTGCTACACCCCGGAAGAGTCAGGAGATCACCAAACTCTTTAAGGTTCATTCTCTGGACACCAAACGTATCTTTAGCAAATTTCATAACAATCCATAATTGTTGCTGAGATTTTTCAGTAAAAGCCGAACGTGTTAACCTGCTGGTGGCATTAGAGGATCATCAACATCAATAGGACCGACCGTGGTGGACAGACATTACCACCCCAACAACTGTGCTGATAGCACGGCTAATATGAACCATATTCTATGAAACAATCAATCAATTAATCTTGCAAAGTAATAACTGTAGCTGTAGTTAATGTTAATGTAGTAGCATAAAAAACAGAATACTACAATAAAGTAAAAGTATATAAAACTGAAATGGACATAGTCAAGTACCTCAAACTGTACAGTACTCGACAACAACGTGGGGAGATAATAACATGAGAGAGTAAAGTAGAAATTTCTCACTGGGTGAATAAACTCCTAGAACACCATCAAGAACCCATGGGAGTCCCAGTTTGGGGAGCTGCTGTCTCAGCTTACACATCAACTGTAAAATACCATTTAAATGCTGTACAGTTTCTGAGAAAAATCATATAAGCCCATATAAGAACTCCGCTCTTAGCTCCTCACAGAAAGTACCTGGCTGAACACACGCTGTGTGTAATGCAGGCGACAATCAGGGTGTCACTGTGAAGCCTGGCAGTTGTCTGCAATTTACGACTATTCTGAGACAGAGAGGAAAAAAAAAAAATATATATCACAGCTGTCAAAGTCCTTGTTGGAGAACTCATTCACCATGCCTGATTTGTTCTGCTGTTCTCGCACAGAAGAGAGTAATTAGAAAAAAAAATCTACTGAGGCTCGACACTGTTGAAGGAAGGAGGAATGTGTGGGTTAAAAACTGAAACGTACCGTTAACATGTCTAACTGTGGAGTTTTAACATAACTCCAAACACGGCACGGCCTACAGCCAAATGACCTGTAATAACCCTGTGAGAAACAGCTTTGTTACCACAGCAGGAATGACCCAAGACAACCTGTTTGAATGACAGCTCAATAACGCTCTGTATGCACAAGAGCTCTGATAATTACTGACACACACACAGCATGAAAGGACTACTCTTAATGTTAAATACACACATTAGCTCAACAAACTTTGATGTAAAACTAGCTTTAATTGGCACAACACTGCGGCGTTAGACTTGAATGGTTGTACCCAGCCAACACAGTGTTG
Organism: Toxotes jaculatrix; assembly: GCF_017976425.1. Taxonomy (NCBI): domain Eukaryota; kingdom Metazoa; phylum Chordata; class Actinopteri; family Toxotidae; genus Toxotes; species Toxotes jaculatrix. The sequence continues at coordinate 19,422,295 of NC_054406.1, forward strand.
ACAGTATAGACTGGGTGCTCATTATGACTTATTGCTTACGAGTGCACAGCCTGCAGAGTACTAATCACATGCATTTCCTGCAATCAACCCTTGTTTTACTTTGCTCCTGCTTATTTTAAAAATAAAACGCAAAGTGATTCACTCTCTGCAGCTGAGCCTTCAGGTGAACTTGCAGAGGCTCTGTTTGTTAGTGGCCTCTTTTACAGGAATACTTAGCTTACTAGTCACTCTGGGCTCTGGGTCTGTGGTTGTGGACGAGCTTTGATAAATAAGTCCTGATGAAGTTATCAGCACCGAAACACCAAACAATGTTGTACAACCAACAGGTGCATGAGTGGGCTATCTAAAATAACAATAACAAGAGAGGTCGAGTGAGCCCCCTCATGATTTTCTAAGCGAGTAGAATCTGACAAAAAGATGCTATTGTTTGAATAATGTGTAGTATCCAGTGTTTTTAAAGGTCTAAGCTTTAACATTCTTTCTTTTAAATCTGTCTCTTATGAGCTTTACAGTTTTATGGACTTGTCTTCTTGTGAATTGTTATCAGAGTTTTTGGCCTTAACGTGGTCAGTCATGATCAGTTCAACTGAAGAGCGTAACATGCTGTATTATTATGTAGCTCTGTTCCATTCCATTTTGTGCCAAAATGCCTCAATTGTTTTAATTTGGCGTCTTACACACAATGTCCTTGTAAATTTACAATGTACAGAACATTACATTTCTTTGCCACATTCTTCTCCTATCTTCTTCCATCTGAGTATTTTTTTTTCTTCCAATTATTTTTATTTATTTAAAGACAGCCATGTTGAGCCCGGTAAGATCACATCGATGAAGAGAGACATTCCTGGCCTGTATCTCCCTGTGTAAACCTAATGCAGAATGAGTTCAGTCTATCCTGACATCATCTTAATGAAAATGTCTGTGGGGAAACAACAAATAGGGCCAGGCTACGGATGGGACTACAGGGAGTGTAGACGGTGTGCAGATAGGCTGAGGCAGGGAGGCATGTAAGGTGAGCGGAGCTCGGCGGGGTCAGTGGAGGCAGAGCATGAGGCACATTAAGGCTGAGCAACACAGATCAGCAGAAATGATGAGTAAGACTGAGATAAAGCCAAGATGGGGGGGAAGAGGAGGAATGATGATCTTGGACGTGAAAACACTATTACAGGGCTGGCTGAGTTTTTAATGTAGCAAAGAGATGCTGTTCATATTAAAAGTAGCAGGTGGCTGAACATGTGTACCGATAAGGGAGGGGTTGTTAGGGCTGCTCAGTGATATCAGCCAGGGCTTGACCAAGGCTGGGTTTTTAAGGCAGACATTGATATGAAGGAGAGTCTTTGTAGCTGTCAGTAACTGATGCTTTCTTCTGTAATTTAGCATCTAGAAATTTCTCCACTTAGATTTAATGCTTCCCCAGAGTTGGTTTTTGTTCTTGGAGTGCTACTGACGCAGCTTTTTGAAGGCTGGTATAGCAGAAGCAATTTAATGTAGATATTATCAACACAGGTATTTATCAGGCGCGTACCAATCCCACGGTCTCATTAACCTGCCAGCAAAATGAGTTACTGGGACCCTGATGAACACCCCATTGTTCCCTCTGTATGTGCAATGTGTACGGTTTTTCTGTGCCCTACTATAACGTCCTTTACTGATGCAAAGCAACAACAAATATACAAAAACACATTTTCAATTAAATTATCACAAACCGGTTGACACACAGTATCTCTGGAGCTCTTAGCCCTGAAGTTCTGGGGACCCAGGGGCAGTTGCTCACTTCATCTGGTAGCTGAGCCAGCCTCGATCAATCCTGATGACTAAATTCAAGGTCTTGGCCAGAGCGAGTGCAGCTTTGGAACCAGGGCACTTTTTCTTTTTCAGCTTTGGCTCTTTCATATCATGACTCTGTGCAAAAGGTAACCAGTATTTTAGCCCTTAGGACTGTAGAAAGGTATAATAATAAGAAATTAAACCCTAATGCCTTCAGGTCCAGTTTATATTTAACACCAGTTCCATCACAAACATCTCATGGTCTGCATAATCCACATTCTAACCCCAGGTTTGCTGTACCTGAACAGGGGTGTCATTCAAATGAAACCAAGCACTGTAGATAGTATTTGGTCATTTTGAATTTTTCAGATAAACTGAAACAACAAACGTTCCTTTGGGCTGAGAAAATCCTTCTATTTCCTAAACTAAATAAAGCATTTTTTTTTAAATCTGAAAAATGCACCGTCACAAAGCTGATTTTCAGGCTGTTTATTTAGCTCATGAAAAGCTGACATTTTGGAGACGAATGTTTTGCACAGCGACAACACAATGCCTGCAGATTGATCCCCCATGTGCATGTGAAGTGTTTTATGTACTGAAAGAATGAAAACCTTCCCATAATCCACCTCAAAAAAAGGCCAAACCCAAAAACAAGATACTGCAAACCTAGTCTAGCCTATGAATGTACTGTGTAGATATGTACTGACAGGTAATACTGTCCATACATGCCCACCTCTAACTGTCTGCCAGACTGCAGTTATGTAATCCTCCTGTCTGACAGGAGACAAGTGGATCATCTTGTCATGTTTCTTTCCCTCTGAAAAATCAAAAATCCATTCATGTCAACCTATTATTAAAAGAAACAAGGTAATTATAAGAAAGCTTTGTTGTGCTATTATCACAAACCTCAACACACGCCACAATGGACTCACTGCATCAATCAGGTACCTGTAAAACACTTAACAAAAGAGTTCCTATGGGTACTTACGTACGTAGCTACAGCAGAAGAAAACAAGACTATGGGGAAGGAGAAAGTAACAAGTGGAGGTTTTAGAGGAAAGGAGAAATCATAATTCTAATTGTGCTGGGAAGCTATATGGAACCAAAACTGAAGTTCAGGAAAATTAATGTGAATAAAACTGATATTCTGCAGAACCTATAAAGTAATTATGGTATGTTACAGTTATGATATGACACCACAACTACAGGTTAAGGTAATGAATCTCAAAACGTAGATGGAGAGGTGACTGAAGAACACATAAAACACAGGATACGTTCCCAAACATTACGACAAATGCAGTTATGGAACAGGAAGCTCAACAACTAATCTTGGAGTAATGAGTGACAGCAACGTACTTAAAGGGGACTTAAGTATTCTGACCAGCTTTTATGTTCACTCACGGTTCAGCTTAAATAAGCTGTAGTTTAACTCATTAACACACACATTATATTACTGCCTTATTCATACTGTTTAATGAAAGAGTCAAAAGGGGAGAGCAATCAACTCTTTAAATTACAGCCTTCATAATTTGTTCTTGCTCTGTATTTACAAGAATTAAAAATAATTACATCTAGGTTTGTTATGAAACATTAAAGATTAGCTATGTTTCATCCATCTGCATCTGAAACACTCAAATGTTACTCTCCCCATGGACTACAGTGGGATCTAACACTCTGAGACCACTTCTTCAAACTTCTTCATTCATGTGAATGGAAGTTAGAATAGATGATATTTAGAATAGCGGTTAAACTGTAACTATATTTGAAATGTCCCAAATAGTAACAAGCCAATCATATACTACAATAAAAGAACATAAAAACATCAGGAGGATAATAGCTGCAAAACAGTCCAACACTTCATCCCTCAAAAAGCCTCTCAGGGTATCCACGCTGTACATGCTTCATCAGAGCTGCTGGGAAAGTGTTGATATAAATGTTAAATAAGTGATGTTGAACGGAGGAGGATGTTTTAGTGTCACGTCTCTGTAAGCATTGGTTTTTGTGTAGGTGTCTGCGAGCCAAGTATCTCTTCACTCTATTATGGACTCAGCAAGACTCTTTTTTTTTAGTAAAAGAGATGGTCTCCACCCCAGTTCTTTGGGGTCACATACAGTGAGCTCACAGCAAACTGCTTTTATAGCCTAAATTGCTATAAACAAACGGAGATGTCCAACTGTCCAAATAAACAATTTCAGTCTAATTGATCATCAGTCAAAAACTCCCAAATCCAGTCTGCCATGAAACTACACCACCAGGTCTTTTACCCCTGTCACAGACAGCTAGTTCTCAGATGCCTTCTCCCCTGCTTTCATTGAAGCTCCCCCTGCTGGTTTGGGCACAGAACAACTGGTTACAGTACTCAGTTAAACTTGCACCAGCATTCTTGACTCATTTGCTGTTTACAAAGTTAGAAAAGCAAAAACCAAAGCTCAGCCCTGGTTTAATTTCATAACCTGTGCAGTCAGGAAGGGAGGCATGGGAGAAGAGAGTATATGGACAAAAGACAGGATTAGTGTTTTATTAATAATCAATAGCTTCCTGGTTGACGGCTGTCTCCCAGCTTGCTTTAAACATGGTGCCATTAACCCTGTGATCAAAAAAACTAACTTAGATCCAGAGCATGTCTCATCTTGAGCCTTTTGACTGTCATCATGAACCCATCTGACCACACGCTATTTGTTTTTTATTTTATCTGTTGTTTGTACAATGCCGTTTGTGTTTGTGTCCTGATCATCAATAATTTAATCATCCATAATTTAATGTCTCTGTAAAACAAGCAAACACTTTGTTTGCTTTAAATGTGCTGTAAAGATAAACTGACTCGACTTGAGCTGCATCGCACATATTGATTAGCAGCGCTGTGTTTCCAGAGGCCTACAGTGTATGTGTGTGTGCGCCTCAGCAAGTCATGCATACCTTTCACACAGAGCAGTCCTTCAGTACAGCAGTGTAGGAGTAGCTACTCCAAACGCCTCGGTACTTATGGGAGATGACCCACAGTTAAGCAGTTAAAATCTCACTCATATTTCAGGTTCAGTGCGCTGTTGCTGCGATTTGCTCCCATTATTGTGAAGAATAATAACTGATTGTTGGCTTTTATCGCAGTTTAGTCCCCGTGATCAACCCCCCATAACTTCACCCCACCCCCCACCCCCATCCCCACTCCAGGGATCACCTCCGAAGTTGATTTATGCAAAGCCACTGTTGGAAAAGTCAACTAAATCCTGACTGGCGAACGTGGAGCTGTTTTTCTAAGAGGTGAAGCACGTTCCTGGAAGCATAAAGTCACGGCAACTCTGAGCCGAGATGATAGAGGCAGTCGGTAATGAAAAGCAGATAAACAGAAGTGTGAATGGGAAGAGGAACTTTACAGGCAGGAACGCTGCTTGATGTCTCTGCCTGAAAAAAGGGAGTTGCTTTCAAACAGTGGGCTGATGTGTGTGTGTGCGTGTCTGGTGTTCGGGTTACTTGATTAAACTGGAAGAATGCCTAATTACATCAAGCACGGTTTGCTTGGGTGAATATATGTGTATCCAAACACACTGAGGCTACATCTGCAAGTTTTAGATAAAGATTTATCTGAAGACACAGGAAAAGTAAATGTGATTCCAATTACCACCCGGAAGTGAGATTCTCACATCGAAGCTTTGTACTTTCTGGATATTGTTCTTGTGACGTGTTGCGATGCAGTAGATCCAGTTTAATTTATACTGAGGTGTGAGGGCTCCAGATGGAATGGGTCTTGCGCTCCACAGTTTTAAGTTTCTAGTCAACAATTTTAGTCTCCAAGTGAACTGAGCAGCAGGATGGAGGCTCAGGGTGACTCTGCTACATCTAAATTTAACTCACATAAAAGTGTCTGTTGCTGCTTTTTGTCCTAAAATGATGATTCAAACTACATGCAGTGACAGATTTTTCACAGCCACTTCCAAATGTCAGTGGCTTTTTCTTTGGAAAAGTCCTGTGATCTTAGAAAAAGGCTAAAGCTCCACTATTGGCTACTACAGGCTACAGTGGTCTCTGAGAGAGGGTGAACCGATCTGTGTCAAAAACACTGTGAAATTGATCCTGGAGGCTTGGTGACAAAGTGCTTTCTGGTCCTGCTGTGGCTGCTGTTCACTGTAGCTAGTTTCCTCTCCGGCAAAATGGACACAAAAAGTAAAGCCCTATGATTATGTGTTCTCATTCACAACAGAAGAGTTATTTAAAAAAAAGAGGTTGGTGTCATACAGATAATATGAGCTTATTTTTTTGGACTCTCCGGTTTTTACTCCATTCCATCAAAGGTCATTTCTGTCAAGAAGAAGATGTCAACAACACAAATTTGTACATCACATAATTAAACAAAAGCATTGTGTGAATCACCTGATCAAAGTGATTCCAATGAACTTCATTTTAGTTCAAACTATCACAGTTACTGTACAAATGCTGACGAGACCGAGCCTTTAAAGGTCAAGACCCATTGGAAACATCACCTCCATCCCTTCTCACTTTGCTTGCAAGCTAGCAAGCAGTTTGCTCATTAACCAACACAGTTTAAATAAGCAGCCTACCACTTTCTCCAATAATTTACATGCACTTCCACCAAGCAGCACTTTGTTTGGTTTTGTTGGAAATTTTACTTAATTTGCATGAAAATGTTTTGCTTTTGACCCCTCCGTCACTTTGCATCACTGGTCAATCCCACAACGCCCACTATCCCACAACACTCTGAGAGGCCATTTGCTCACATCCCACTTGCATTACAATCCATCATACTCAGTGGGTCTTCATCATAAAGCTTTTTCACAACCATTTTGGCTTATGACCCCTTAAAACAAAGCAAGATCTACTTGCAACCCTTTGTTGCTGGTCACATGTCCAATTCTAAACTAAAGTAGCAGTACTTCACAAGAAAAATGCAAATAATTGACAAAAAGTTTGTCTGATAAATAAACATAACTTTGTGTAGCAGATATATATTTTTTCTGCTTTTTTTCATTGTTAAATATCTCTTGACTCCTCCGATTTATCTTACAACCTAATCTCCAGGTTTGGAATCACCTAATACTCCTAATACATACTCCAAAAGGGTGAACACAAAGCAAATTCTGGCTTTGGTGTCTTTGCACCATATGTGTAGCTTCTCTCATTTTACCTCTTATCTCTTTAGGTTTAGGAAATGGAGTCATAAAGCCTCTGGAAAAGTTTTTCCACTCAGATTCAAATTTGCATCTGTTCTACTTAGTATGCTGATGTCCTGCCTCTGCAATTTGATTTATTATCAGCCTGAGCAAACCTAGACAGAATAAGCAACACACTGACTTTTGGTATTCTTAGAGCCTGATCAGGTCTGTTTGGGGTGGTGCTCAGGAAAAGGCCACAGGGTCAATAAATTAAAAGGGTATCTCATCTGGGAAGAATAAATATACTCAGTCAAGGTTTTGATCATTTTGAGATCACTTTTAGATTTTGATGGCTCTTGTGTACAAAAGTGAAGGAGGTCAGAGACACTAAAGATGAATTATCCTGGCAACATTTCACAGAGAAATCAAACGTTTTAAGTCTCAATTCACTGTGTGAACATACTGTCCTGTGAGGGACTGACTATGCAAACTAGCTTACTATCCGTCAGTTATTACACTAGCTAGCTCACAGATCTATTGTGAGCTAGCCTAACACAAGCATGTTCTCAGTTATCTAGTCTTATAGTTTAGTTCTGCAGGTATAAATAATCACTACATTACCAAGCTTCCAGTTCCACGTATTAGACAAAGGCCCTGTTCAGACCTGGCATTAACAAGCTGTGTAGTTTGTGTTTTGAATTATTTCATTTACATTTACAAGCAGATTAAGCCACATTGGAAACATCCATTCTGAGGAATGGTTTTAGTGCTTTCAGAGGTCAAGCTCATCTAATGAAAGAAACTGTCAGAGGAGTGAATGATGGATGAAAGAGAGACGCAGATTAATACCCAGTCTGAACCCAACCAACATCAACCAAACAGCCAGCATCACAAGCCTCGGGTCCTGTTGCTAACAGGGAGAAAAAAAGCTAAAGAACCCCAAAGTCTCTCATGTGACTTTGTCTTCTGAGATAATACACACTATATTTTCAAGGTTATGTGACCAACAGATTTGAAATGCTTATCTGTGTTGCTGTCCAAAAAACACAGAGAATGATATACAGACTTATGCCTACATTACCAAATTACATCACCAGTTATTTTGAATAAATTGCTTGCAGGGAAGTGTATGCACATCATATTTTGTCAGTCTGTCCTCAAGGACAAATCAAGGTTCACGGCTCCATAGAATGGATTTTCCTGGTTGTTATCTGTGTTTACAGTCATTCTTGTAGAGATCCAAGGTCTTAAATCCCATAACAGATGCAGAATCAGTACCAGGAGAGAATGTGTTTTTTCATCAGGAAGCACTTCAGTCAATTAATGTCTTTGATGTCACATATCATGTTCCTTGTTATGCAAATTGTTCCCTCTTAGAAACACAACGAGGAGTATTTATCTGCCCGGATCTGAATGTCTGCAGTGAAAATGTGAAATGAGACGGATTAAGAAGGAAATAGAAAAATATAAAGGGAAGGAGGTGTGAAAGTGGAAGATTGAGGAAGGGATAAATTTAGGAGAAATAAGGCAGCATATTCTCTGGCAAAATGGAAAGCTATGAAATGCTCCCCAATTTACTGCTGAATGATTTCCACTTCTCCTGGATACGGTCCCTGTTCATCACTGATACCTTGTACACTGCAGCTCCAATAAATTGGCAGAAGCAGATTTATATATATATATATATATATATATACATATATACATTTTATGTATTATCAGTCTCTTTAGAAAGTTTTGGAAAGTGAGAATGAAGCCAAGATGTCACAGATCACCAAGTACGGCATTATCAGGTGAATGGGCTGGCACATGCTGTGCCTTGTACAACAAGTCTGACAGTTCAGCCATTCAAATCTTTTGATAGCAACTGAAGACATGTAGTATGGAGACAAATCTCCCAGACACACATCTTTTCCTCATGGTGATGAGGAACAGTTACGTGGTCTTTTTGGAGGACAGAAGATAGTTTTAGATCAGCCTTGAGAGAGTCGGCTAATGCAACACCAACTGGCAATGAGAGCAGCTGAGTGAGACTAATAAAATAATAATTCTGGTTAATTACAATTTTAGCCTTGTTTGTATGGTTTTAGCTAATATTCTTGAAGTTAATGAGGAATGCAAACAGTCAGACAGGCCTTACATTAAACCCCAGGTTAGCCAGAATTACATGGAGGAGAAAACAAAGGCTAAAGGTACAATTTATAGACAAGCTGTCCACTGTAGTCACAGCTTACAAAGTTATGTCTGTGTTCAGTGTTGACCTGCCTCAGTTTTCCTGTGAAACATTAAAGTTATGCCAACTTTCAGATTTAATTCCAAATAAAGTGGTTTAGATAATCTAGCTAAAGTGTAGGGCTGTCACTTTTTATTTGAAATTCAAACATCAGTTTGACTGTGGGGAAATAAAAAAACAATTTGAACTGGGATGACCTGTCTGAATTCAAAATTTACAGTCCATAAGCCCATCGGACTGTTTGGAGTTGAAGTTTGCCTTGTGGTTCTGCAGAGGGCATTCTTATCGCTATCAGCTTGACCTATTGTAAACAGAGCTAGAACACTAGAGAGCACAGCCGTGCTAATCAGATAATCACCACTCTGAAGCACCTGAGAAACAGTCTGGGCTCTACAATGTAGATGGCAAAATTACCAGCAAACAAAAGGCTGAAAAAGGCTAAAGTACATAGTCAATGAACATTTTTCTACAAGTTGCTGCTTGCAAATTTTAAGCTGAACTAATCAATTTTTCTATATAAACAATGGATCAAATACCACATGTAATGTGAAAGGGTTTGCCCACAGTCACAAACCCACAAATAATAATCACCACACTGTGCAGTTCTCCTTAGATCTATGAAGCTTTTTTAACATCTTTCAGCTCATTGTTTTGATGTTGCGGCCTGAAACTCTGATTCTTTCAGTCTCACTGCTCTCATCAGCCTTATTTCCAGTCTTAGCTGGCAGGTGTTTCTATTAAAAAAGCCTATAAACCCTCTGTACAGCACTTGCCCAGCACCAATCATCGGACAGAAAAAGTTGCACTAAAGAAACTGAAGCAGGTAAGAACTAGTTATTTTCCAAGACCAAACCATGGAACTTTTTTTTTTTTATACCTTTAAGAGAAGACTGTTTGCAGGCATGATTGTTTGGCTGACAGGTGTCTCTTCCTATCAGCCAATCAATTGTGATGGTTTGTGCTTGTCCCACTGTAGCTCTCCACCATTTCGTTCAAATCAGAGTCTTCTGACTTCAGCATCTGAGCTCAGGCAAATCAATGTTTCAAACAACCCCCCACAAACCTTTGTCTGTGGTTTTCACAGTCTGTTTGCAAAGCTGCTAAATATGTGTGATAATGAGAGCCACAGAACAGGTGAGATGGATGCACCATCGCTCATGAACATTGCAGGGAAACTTGGCAGGGACAGAGGGACCTGATCTCATGGGAATGTTCCTGCTTCCTTGCAGGTACAACACTGACACAGGAAATGAAGAGGTGTCAACTCGACAGGTTCAGATCCACTTCCTACACAGTCTACCCCTCATTCTCTGAGGCTAATGCACAAGCTGCTACTTACACACTTCTGTGTGACAAACTGTAATGACAGAAAAACTATTTTTTTCCACTTGAGAGAACAGAATCTGTTTTGGTTTGTTTCTGAGTGTTTCAAATGCTACTGAGTTATCACTCATAGCCATCAGCACAGATGTTTTATCAGCTAGGCGCTCTGCGCACCATAAACAAAATATCCATTTTACACGAGCAAGCTGTATGTTGCGCTAAAACATGCCGCAAAACATATGGTGCACCAGGCACTCCGGCACCTTCTGCTTCACTCTTTGAGCTCCCTTGCTGCACATTTGACTTTAAATCACCCAGCAGCCCTTCTCCCTATTTCCGTTTTATTTTCTGACTCTGAAGTTTTGGGTTGTGACAAATTGATGGGGTTGCGGCAAAAGGCTTTCAGAATGCTATAAGTTACGGTGGGCGAAGGCCTTAAAACAATAGGCCATTAGCATACTTTCCCCCGCCATCCATCAGCAGGCGGTGCGAGCCGCTGGCAGCCATTCATCACATCCGTGCCACCGAGCAAGCAGGCCTCAGGCCCCCGCTGCACTGTTTATAAAGAGATGTATGAATACAACATGAACATGGAGGGGGGCTAAGATAAAGACTAATATAGCCCAATTCAACTGTGACCATGAAGATGAATGTGTTAAAAGAAAAGAGTGACAACATGACTGATAGTTTTAATACGAGCAGTGAATAAGCAGTCTGTGTCGAGGTTAGCTTAGCGTGTTTATTTTCATGAACTGTGACTATGATATGAGCTACTGTAAAGTCACTAGAAACAGCGCCATGCCTTTCCCCAGGGTATAAAGTCTTGGGAGGCACTTTCAAGCTGCTTTAATACACACTGTTTGATGCAGATTAAGTTTCCTACACAACCGTATGTTTGTGTCAGGGCTCAGTTCAGTTTGGCACTCTGAGCCAGCGGCTGCTAGAGCTCCTGTCCATTAAGCTAGCTCTGGGGAGAGACTGAAAATTAACCTTAATGGACACTTTTCTCTTTGAATACTAACTAGAGGCTCTTTACTAAGCACCGCCGTGTCTCCCCCACTGTGTGTTTGACTGTTCTTATTTATTTATTTCGCCACTGAGGATTTAATGTGTGAGAGTCACTGAGTTGACAGCCTCTACAAGAGTAGCGACTCCAACTAGGCCGCTCGTTCACAACCCCTCCTTCTCCTCGCCATCCCTCTTTCCTGCTGAGCAGCTCTCCATAAATGCCAATTAGCAAAAATTTAAAACCAATTAGAGCTGCTTTGTGCTCAGTAAATCTGATTATTAAAAGCCATGTACATCTTCCATGCAATCAGCGCCCAATGCTGTACTACAGACGGGCTCCCATGCCAAACCTATCAGTCTGCCATCCAAGCCAGTGACTGCTTCGCTACCCTCGGTCCCCCTCGCCTTCTAATCTGACTATAATGACATTTGTGTAAGGCAATGAACAGTGTTATGCCACACTTTTTCAAGACTCCGCCACCTACCACACACATCACAGACGCTTTTATGACTCCTGGGTGTAATATTTCCTTCATTTGCATAATGATGTCCCCTGTTTATTATAAACCTGTGCATCCATCTCACTAGGGCCCATTGAACAAGCAGTGGATTTGTACAAAATTAGAATGCAAATGGAATGTAATACTGTTGCACTACTAGTGATGGGCCAATAAACTATCTGACCCCCCCCCTTGCTCAGCACCTAGAAGCAATATGCACTACAGTCGCACACCTACGCAACATTTTAAACAACAGAGGTGTCATCAATCAAACTTCTGGAATTAAGTTTTCAGAAGAGCAGCTGTAAACAGTGCGACATTAAAAATGTTGCTATCAGCGAGTTAAAGTGTATTTTGACATTGCAGCTGAGCTGCTGATGTGACCTGAAGTTGAGGCTGACTTGCTTTGGGGATAAAAACCCTGCCATCCTGCATCTATGGAAGCCTTTCATGGTTAAATCAATAGATGAATTTATCATGTGAATGAATAATCCGAGTGTTCAGTCTGTCTCTCAGAGGAGCAGCGAAGCCTCTGACCATGCAAGGACATTCTTTTTGAGCAAAGGATCATAATCTATCCCCTGAATATTTCTAACAGCAGCAGTGTAATATATTCACACACTAATTAAGATGCACACCAGAGACATATCTTTTTATGCATGGCAGCTACAGTTTTGATAATGCTTTATCAAATGCCACTGCAAAATAAGAACACTTTTGATTATACAAAGAAAATGGCATTCCCTCATGAAATATTAATGCTGGTGTTCTATCTTTGTCCCTTTAGCTGGGTCTGAATATCAACTTTTTGGCACTCGGGCCATGATAGTATGCGCCACAGGGCCCACTCTCTCCTCCCACGGCATTTAAATTAGATTAGAGGCAAGATAAATTCGACTAAGTCCGTAACGAAATGCACTGTGACAAATGCTGACTCAGGTGGCCACAAGCAAATCAAGACAAAAATCACCATTGCAGTTGAAACCCAATGCTCCCTTTTTATTTCATTTTCCTTTCCCTGCCAGCATACTCTGAAGCTGGCTTCTTATGGGAAGAAAAATGCAGCATTTTGATTGGATTGAGGTGACTCTGCACCGGTCATTTTATATTCTTTACCTAAAAGTTTTTCTCACAATACCAACTTCTGCCTCCCCAGAGGGAGGAATACCTCAGGGGAAGCCTTTCATGGTTAGAATATATTGAAATTCAGCATAGTGTACTGTAATGGAAAATATTCCTGATGCAATGGTGTAAGATTAAAATTCAAGGTGTTAAAGAAATACTCCCTCAGGTATTCTATAGTATTTTAGCGTGACGTTCTCAGCAGGGATATTTCACTCGTGTATTTGTGAAATGCATTAACTGTGAATCTCCAGATTCACAGGCCATGAAAGGTCTGCCATTTCAAGCAGAAATTATCTGTTCAAATACACGTAACAAGGTGTGAAACATCTACGAAGCTGTAGAAAGGTCTGTGGCAAAGCACCATTAGACTCCCTCTACCGAGGGAATCAATTAACACCAATGTGTTAGTGGGTTGGAAGAACGCCAGCAGCCTGAGAGTACGTTCACATTAAGTCAGTTACATTTGTGAACGCATCTTTGTCTTTTCTTCATTTCAGCCTTCGGTCCAGATGCTTTTCTACCCCCAAAAAACTTTTTTTTCTTTTTTTTCCCAAAACAGCCTCCACAGTGTGTAAATCTAAAAACACTGGCTTACTGTAGTGTTTCTCAGTGTACAGTCCAGTGAGGGTCTGGGCCTGTGTGGCAGTAGAGTTTAGATGATTTAACTTTCACTGTGATCCCTCATTTTAAAAGACAGCATACCCAGGTACACACCAGAGCTGTTGGCTGTCATGCAGTTTTATTATGTGCCAAATGAAAAGGTTTAGCTGTTTTTATGTTGGTCAGATGTCTGTGTACAGTGGTGTCTCCAAAAAATGACTTGGAAACGGTAACATAGACATAAACAGTGTTTTGACATTTAAATGGCTTTTTGTTGATGTAGTCTTATAAGAGTAGCCTGCTCCACTGATTATCAGCATTATCACTATCAGACTCATCGAAATAAGAGGTAAGATGACTGTTGATTACCTGGTTCCTTCCAACCTCTAACACTGATCTCATTTAACCATGACCACAGTCGTTCCCTGACCATAACCATGCAGTTATTTCAACCCAAACCCTTTCACTCTAACACCGACCAAGTTGTTTGATGTTTTGAAATTCTGTCATTTTACCTCTTCAGGGCTCACAAAATTATTCCAAAGACAGACTTTTGAAAGTGCTCACAGCTCATGGCAACCTCGTCTCCTGTGTGCACAATACAGAGGCCACAACAACAGCACAGTGAAGCATTTTAAAGGGCCACCAGCCAAAGAGGGTGTAGATGCACTGAATTAGTCCATCAACAGAAACTGAATGGAGGAAAAAATGCCACTAGCTAAAGAAACGAAGGGCAAAACATTTATTTGACAAAGATAAATGGTAAAAATTCATTGGTTCCAGATTTTAAAATATGAGAATCTCTAGCTCTCACATCCTTGTAAAATGACTGCCTTTGATTAAACTGCAGGGCAAACACAGTGGCAGCCCTGTGGGATCCTGCAAGACACTTCCTCTCTCTGCACCTTGCCCACGTATTCACATGGTTTTAAAGTCCAAAACAAATGAAAAGAAACATGCAATCACAGTGCAAGACATTCTCCTTACACGCTGCAGGGGGCAGTAGTTGGACACAGATACACAGCTGAGCCCTGTTATAAATCTCCACTCCACTCCAACTGCAGCAGAGTCAAAGCTTTCTCATCAGAAGGTAAGATGAGATCCCATGATTCAATCACAACACACAAATATCCACCGCAAACTAGTTATTTTTGCTCCTTGTTTGGTGCGAGTGTTCTCACTTGTTTCCATGTCACAGGCACATAAAGCCATCAGTGTCATCACGCGTGTGCGACAGGCACCACTTCAGACATCCACATCAGATGATTTTTGTGTTTGATTGATCCATTTAGCACTTTATTGCACTGTGGAACTGCAGGGAGATGATAGTGACAGGGGTGAAAACTATGATTAGGACGCTGTAGTCATTCTTCCAGACTGCTACTTGGGATCATTTCTTGTCAGTTAAATTACACTTATACCAGATGTATCATTGGGCCGGAGGTCCCACTAGAGGCCCAAGGACTGAAAGAACCACTGATTTGGTGATTAAATTGTTCATTGCAGAGCAACATGGGAGCTGAGTTATAAAGGTCCTTTTGTTGGAGTGTAGCTGCTGTAGAAACAAATTCAGCTGGCTTTTAGAAACAAAAAAAAAAAAAGTGCCGTATGTGCTTCCTACTCTGCTGTGAGAAAGGCTCACTGACTGAAATAATCTAATTCTTCACACACCAGTATTCACTGGTGACCATCTGCAACTGGTTGAAAATATCACACAAATTGTTGTGCTGGCTCACAGGAAAGCATCTCCATTTCTTTTTCCAGTTCACCGCCCTTTGTTTCCACGTACGCGCTAACATCCAGCGATCGCCTCGTTCAAAATGAATGGTCCGCCGGCTCAGTAGCTGAGCTTGTTAGAGGGTTTCTGCAACTTTGCGACCGATCAAACGGCATGTGAATCCTCACAGTCCCTCAGCTGTCTTTGTGCTTTTGCTCTTTCGCCACAGCTGCCATAGTTATTTTTTTCTTCTGAGGTTTTACTTTTTGTCACCCCTTCTTCCCAATGGTTGCACTTATCACTTTAATCTTCATGCCTCTTTCCTGGTGTGGGGTATAAATAAAGGAAGTTAAAGCGCACTACAAAAGCAGAATATGTGTTGAACCGCGTTTCTATTTTGGGTGTTTGTGAGTATACCTTTCGCACTAAGCCATACAGCAGCGTACCGCTGCCTCCGCCAGCTAGTCAACACCACCCACTGAGGTGTAACTGGAGTGCTTGAGGGAGCTCATCCTATCAGTCATCTCGCAACCATAGCCCTGCCATCCCATCATGAGACTCTCAGCTCTGCTCCATGCTTGGCTCCCCCATCAATGCAAAGTTGCCCATGTAGAAAAGTCCACTGATAGAGGGGACTTGCAGGGTGACTTCTGATTTATAACCCTGTCCTATAAGAGCTGTATGAGCTGCTGTCAGAAAACCTCCACAAATACAAGCTTCTGTTTCCCCTCATCTCTGTGCTCCCATTCCTTCTCATCTCTTCCCTTATATTTGATCTTATTTCAGCTTATACTTTTAATCCTCCCATTCTTCTTCTCCTCTCCGTCCCTCTTTTTTTTTTTCATTTCATCACATGATGCTCCCTCACTGCTGCCTGATTAGGACCTCTGATCCCACCATCCTGTACTGTGTTTCCTAAGCACACATCTTCTCTCTGCAGAAATAAGACCATATACACACTCTGCATAACCTGACATTGACAGTGGGGTCTGCTGGATAAGTACACGCAGGCTGGAATAACTTGCACTTAGTCTTGTAATTATGCAATGGACAGTAATAATTTACTGTTAGAGAGTGGAGAGGGGGATAGGGGTCACTGAGCTGGGTGCTGTCACGGCTCTAAAATGAATGTACTACACTGCACTGTGTACTCAGATAAAACATCCTATTCTCCTCACCTCTTTCTCTGCCTGTATTTCAGACGGCATAACATGCAGCACGCAGGCTGTAAGTGCACGACTGAACATGTCGGACCACCTGAGCTGAAACACTCCAAAGTGTGAAAACACTTCACCAAAGTCTACAAAACAACTGCCAAATACAGTATTTGTATATTTGTGGGAGTGTACTCATGACAAAGGGGGAATGAAGTCCAAGATAAGTCCACCAAACATCACGCTGTAGTAAGGGCATTTTTGATGTCTTGAAAAAGACAAGATCTCAGCCTGTTGCAGATGTTGCACCTCATTCTGTGACCTGTCAGACTGTGTGATCTGTTCAGTGCATCACACCCGCAGAAAAATGTGTGAATGATAAAGTACGTCTAAAATTATTTCAATTATGTTGTTTTTACATTAGCTCTATGACTTTTATTCTACTTGTAAGGGACCATGGACAAAATTCAACATAAATGTTACAGCTTGATGTACTGGACCAGAGTTAACTTAAAGCTAATTTTAAAGCTTTTTAAAGCACAACAGAATCTCTGTCTGTGGTTTAGCTACTGTCTGATATGATGTGAAACAAAGGTGGAAACATACACACTGCACTAAGTGTGGGTAAGTGGAGTGTCAGTTAGAGCCCAACAGTCTTGGCCACAGGGGCCCATCACAAGTTAATCCTGCCATGGTACGATAAAGCAACTCCAACCTAGTCAACGTTTAACCACAGATCATCAGACTATATTTTTGAAATGGCAGTGTTGTCGACTTTGGTGTAGAGATCGGAAAATGCTAATTAGTGTCAGTCCGGAGGGCACATACCTACAACATGTTTTGCCATTTTATTTGAAGGATTTGCTGCACAAGCCTGAACTGAATGCTGTCAGATTAACATAAAGGCTACAGTGGAAAAGGGTAAAATACAAAGAGAGAGAGAGCGAGAGAGAGAGACTGAATGCACGTCTTGTTCCACCTCATTAAACTGAGTTTATCACTGAATTATCATGTCTTACGCTCTAAGAAAAAATAAAATCGATGTAATAAAGCGCCAAACACTGTGAATGACCCAGACTGAAGATTCCTCCAGATCAGGCTATAAAGATGGGGGGGGGGGGGGGGGATTAAAAGAGAAAAAACAAAAAAACACCTCATGCATTCCCTCCCTTTATTTTCAGTTGTCATTTGTGTCCACTGGCAAATTTGCAAATCACAAATATCCAGGAAAACACTTGCAGACAAATAGGACAAATAGGAATATAAGAAAATAAGAAGAGAATATAGAATCATATATTAGAGTCTGGGATTACAGGGGAATCCCACAGATTTTAAACATCAAAGTCCATTTACAGCTTTTTGGGAGCTACTGCTGCATAAGTTGTATAGTTGTGTGTAAGTTGTATAAAGCTTTTTCTCTGGCTCCAAAGGGATACTGTCTGTGGCTAGTATGAAAAATGTCCCCCAGTAACATCCCTGGAGTCCAAAGAAGTGAGTTTACCAAACCTCTGCAGCCTGCTCCTCATCTCTGCTACAGGCTAGAAGCCTGAGGCTACCTGCTACTAGCATAACACTCCACACATCTCACACCCAACTGCTGGCTGTTGAGTTGCATTGTGGGTAATGCATGCACCAGGTTTTGACAAGGAAGAAGAATATGTAGAATAGAATTTTTTTTTTTTTTTTAAAGCTGTCCTGCAAATTTAAACACATCAACATGGAAATGAACAACAAAACTTTGTCATCATTAAAATCTAAAATACTGTCACTTCTACCACTTCAACTAATACTGATTATAACAATATTAATGTTTATTCATGTCGAAGCTTATCAGAATGTGTCACTGAAATCGGTTCTAGTCAAGTGTTATCCAGAAACGACCACTGGGGTGACTACAATAAAAAATATGTCAACAAACAAACTGCGTCATAAAAAGCTAAAAAAAACAAACACTCTTTTTAAAAAAAACAAGCCAAAATCAGCTTGTTTCATTATTTTCTGATAGTCATGTTTTTCATCTGTTTTTCTTTTTTCATTTATCAGCAGGGTTTTTTTTAAAAATCCAATTTCTCCCAAATATAATTTGATTTTATTATCAAACCGGTATGTTCAAGTTGGTAGCTATTATGTATTCCTCCAAACACAACATGTTTTTCTCACTTTATCATCAAGAGAGTCCTGAAAACATTCAAAAACAAATTCCGTCTTTGAAGAGCAGCTCCTCAGTTTATGTAACCTACTTGATGAATAAAAGCGGATTTTCATTCAGATTCTGAAGCAGAAGCAGCAGCAGGCACCTGTGCTGGTGATCAGGCAGTGCTAATATGTACCAGACAGCGACCAGTGGGCCGAGAGGAGCGGATTAACTTCACTTTGGAGAGGAGGAGTAACCATCATTTAAGGATTTGCAGAGGGATATCTCTATTTCCACTGCTAAGCTCCCAGTGAGGCGTCAAAGGGAAAATATTCTACCTTCTTGGACAACTTTGAGCTCTGTTTGGGACAAAGCTGAGCACATTCCCTCTGCCAAAAACAGTGAAGGTCAAACTGAAATCAGTTATTCTGCCCACACACAGTCCAAGGACAGATCTAGTCTACACTCTCCCTGCAGCTCTCATCCAAGCAGCTCGGCGGCAATCGATCACATATGGATTGACGGGGTTTGATTGACACCCTCAATTAATTGACATTTTTGTCCCGAGTTCAAGCTCGTCTTTGGGTTTCAACGTGGACGTAAGGTGCTAAAACAAAACATTCAGTGCAATGAGGCGCTGTTTATGGCTTTTCTTGACAGTTTTCTGTGGTCATAAAGCGCTGCCTCCAAATTGAAAAGCAGAAAATGATGTTGTTAAGACCGCCGAGCACTGAGAGCCCTGTCCTGAATTGACAATTACTTAATGTTTCCTTTGAGGCAAGCAGCTGACTTCACAGAGCGACAGAGCTGCGGCGTGTCACTTATGAGTGTCAGCTTCCGATTTGTACTTCACTAACGCTAATGAGGGCTTGCATTGTTTTTGTCTGTGCCTGTTGTAGTGACGGTTGGGGGTGGGGCGGGTGTATTAATACAGCATACAGCCATGGAATAAATCCAACAAACCTGTAAACCACCATTACAGACTGAGCCACTCCCCTTGTCAGAAAACCAGTTACTCCAGGGCTCAACAGATCATTTGCTTGTTCCTCTCTGCGGGCAAACATGTACATATGAAATGGGTCTAATTGCAGTCATCAGCATCATCATCATTTGTAGTTCATTAACAGGGTGCTAATGCCTCAGAATGTCTGTCACACACATCTGTGATAGCAGCCATTTTTCGTGGCCCAGTACACTCCATCAGGACGGCTGGCTGCGCTGCCTGCCACTCGTTGAATACCATAATGAGCTAATCAGAGAGCAAATGCCAACTGACCAGAAAATGAAGTGCGAACAATGGACTCCATTCCTCCGCCAAGCGTCTCTTTCAGAGCCTCAGTCGGAGTGACCTTCATGGCGTGCGATTATAGGCCACCAACAGGTTGGTGTGTCACTTCTTTCAGGAGCTCGGCTCTGTTCAGGCATGCAGGTTAAAGGTCGCTGATGAATTAGAGTACAGCAGCAGGTTTTGCCACGTCGCGTCTTGCTGTGCTGGAGACGGGTCACGGCGTATGCGGCGGCTGCCAGCGTGCTCAGGTGAGCTTGAAAAGCCTCGGCGGTCGCTGTAATCAGTCTCAGCTGTCCTCTGGAGCCTCTCCACGCCTTGAGTACTGTTTGCTGCTTTTCTCACCACCTCATCAAGGGTGTCAAGGGTGCAGGCTTTCTCTATCCTATTATGCTTTTTTTTTTTTTTTTTTTTTTTTAAATAAAACCTTCCACATAGGTGTACATGTGGCAGAACCCTGCACTTCCCCAGGGCAAAGGTTTTTACTCATTTCCTGCGTGACTCTCAGAGGTCAGGACATTGAAGATCGCCAAAGTTTAGCAGTGAAACAGGGAGCCGTGTTGTTAAGTCCAATAGCGAGCCTCGCACCTCTAAATGACCTGTATTTCCCCGCAGCCTTTTGGTCTTACAGAGATTATGAGACTTGTGCTCAAGTCATAGATCAGTAGATTAATACTGTAGAAAACAGCTTTTCTCCACAGCATGGAGGTGATCCCTAGAGAGACTTTGCCTGATCCTCATCTGTATCATTGCCAGCAAATGAAACCTCCTCAGAGGCAATGGAGCTGTGCGACTGTCAAAACTCTCCCCTGTGCAACACATGATCCTCTCCAGCCGTTGCTCTGCCATATGTTAAGGCAAAACGCAGGCAACACACTGCTGAGTTTGGCATGATTTGAGCCCTAGGGAAGGGGAGACAGCGGAGTTGGCATCCTGTTGTCATCAACATATGGCTCCCGTGGCTTTGTCTGATGGCTGCTATTGTTGTGGAGTTTCATTGTACAACAGTAAACTCAAAAGGCTGCAGTGCTGGTTGGTTTTCAGGCCCAGCAGCTTCTTTAGTGAAAGTGAAACTGATTAAAAAGACCTAATGATCCTTTCCAACATAATCCCTATATCTCCACTGAGCTTGAAGTAAGTCCCATGTGATCGCTATTGAGATGTGTGTGATTTTAGACTTCAAACAGACGCTATGAATCAAAGGATTAGTAAATAACTTCTGCCAGATACGCCATTTTGTGTGATGCAGAAATAGGACATCCAAAGCTCTGATAAACTGTGCAGAACCCCTTTTTTTTCCTGCTAACACCACCTCTGCTTTCCTGACAACATTAGGATGATTGTTAGCCAGCTAGCACTCCAGTCTCTTTGTATTCCTGCGTGTGCCCCATTTTGTAGAGAGGAGTGTTGCTGGGTAATGCAATCCTGGATGGCCACTCCTATTAATCACTTCCTCCCGAGGAAGAGGGTTCATTAGGAAGCGATTCTCTTAATGGAGCCAGGAATGGCTCGCGGTTTAAATGGTGCAGAGTCAGGGCAGAGGAGCTAAATCCGTCTGCCTGGTGTCAGGTCTGAGCACGAGTGGAGGGGCCACTCTCCCGGGTCCTGCTAAATGACGTTATCTATGGGTGCAAGGACCACTCACATAAATAAGCCTGGAGGTGGTCCACTCTGCAAAAAAGCACTTCAGCTCTGCAGGTAAAAGAGATCCCTGTGCTGCCATACTCTGCTGAGCTGTGAGGATTAGATCAGTAACAGGAAGGAAAAATGTTCAACACAAGAAATATGACAAATTAATCTTATCGGGTAGTGCGAGTGTCTCAGTGACAAATGTCGACAGAATACCTGAGTGGGGCAAGTAATTATACCCAAATGAACTTGTCAGAGCTTGTAGGGAGACTATCACTTGAGTTAGTATCAACTTTACAAGACTCATCTGCGGTGAGATGACGGCTCCCGGCCCAGAGACAAACGAGTTCCTAGAGTGCTCGTACGCTGACAAAATGATAATATGTTGCCTCTGCTGCAGCATGGCTTTCTGTGGCTCCACTTGGCCCCGACACCACTTCAAATAACATACAGTGAATTTTATGTGGAGGTGAGGAAGAAACATTCCGCTGCTTAGCAGTGATGGAAAGTTGAGTAAAGCGCAGTTACGGCTTTGATTCATCTCTTTTCAAAGTGAGCAGTGGTTATCTGAGTGGCTTAAGTTGCACCTCTGCCTGTTTTTATTTTTTTATTTTTTACTCATAGAACTGTGTCTGTAATACCAAGCCTATTGACTTTAAGACAGTACAGTCCACCTCTCGACACATGAGGCTGTTTGTTTGACTACATACTGATTAATATTAGACAGCTTTAAAAAAAAAAACATATGAAATGACAAGATTCTGTAATAACTGACATGTCACTGGTTTCCACTTGGCCCCTTTCTGTCTATAGTCCTGCTGCAACATCCTGTTTTCCTGTTCACATACAGGAAGCAAAGATAACATTTCATGGGACTTGTTACCTGGCTACTTAATCTACTGTGATTTAAGTGAACATGAGACATATATCATGACAAAAAATTATGCAGCAAGTAGCAAGCTGGAACTACAAAGTATGTGATGCTTCCTCAGTCATTCAGCATTTGTATTTCTGTGTAAATAGTACTCAACTCTATAGAACAGGGGAAGTGAAAGGCCCAGACTGGCAATAGACTGTTGTGTTCTATGATGGTCATAATACCACATGGGTTTAGAAGCTGCCACTATAGGTCAAATGTCCAAAGAAGCCTTGGAGTCTGAAGCCATGTTGGCGACTCTTTCAGTCCCTGTGTGTTACTAAATGCTAACATCAGCATGATAACATGCTCATAGTGACTATATTTGGTAATTAGCATGTAGCACAAAGTGACTGGGGCTGTTGGAAATATCATTGGTTTTCATGGTATTTGTTCATAAAGCAAACTATCTGACATAATTACTGAAAATCATCTTTTGGCAAATCCATCCAACAGCTCTTGACATTTCAATCAAAAGAACACCTCATGGTGGCACCAGATTAAAATTTAGTGGCTCATTTAGTGGGTCATAGGGATCCATCATCAGGACCGTGAATGTCAGTGTTCAAAATTTCACGACAAACCCTGATGCAGGTGTTGATATATTTCAAACTGGATCAAAGCGGTGGACCAACCAACTGACCAACATACTGACATACTGCCATCCCTAGAGCCTGCTCCCCAGAGTTATTGGAAATTTTGGAATGGCATAGTCTTCCTTAAAGATAGGGAAAATCTATCAATCTGATACAGATATTCAAAGACACACATAGAAGCAACTTCTGCCGAAAAAATCTAGATATTATTCTTTGGAAACATCTCTCGAATCCTACAACCCCAAAGTTTCATTCCTGTATCTCACAACTCTTAGATTGACAGTGATATTTCTGAGTTAATGCATATTTTGTGAAATATGCATTCACTTCAGGGTGGGAACAGTAGTAGCAGTACCGCCCATTAAGAATGACCCTGAGAAAGTGCTAGTTTGTTCACACTGTGAGAGAGACTGGTTGTAGTGCTATTGTACAGCTCTGCATTATTATGTATATTCTTGCTGATTCGCTCAGTGGATAAACTAACAAGAGTTACTGGGCTGCTAGAAACACCTTCATTACTTTTATCCCTCTGTGTGTTACTTGCTGTTTACCTTGTGCTCAGGTATGCGATTAAACTGGATGGCAAAGCCTATTCAGCTCAAATCTCTTCTCAGTCAATACCAGCAAATATTAATGATGTTTTTCTCATAGGTGTTCACAGGGAGTTCAGAGGCTTGTGGCAGAATAAACAACAAGCACTGGAACAAAAGCTCACTCTGGCTGCACAGCACAGAAAAGCTTCCTCTGTACTTCCAAAACGCTGAAGGCAGGTTTTCGGTGTGTCCTCTACTCTGTCCATAACCTCATCAGGCTGAATAATTGTTGCAGAGCGAAAAGAAGATTACCTGGAGGTGAAAAATGTCCTTGCTCTCCTTTCACTCTTTCAGCTCTTTTTTGAAAAAGACTGTTGCTGTGTCCTTTCCCAACTAATGAGACAAGACTGAAACACAAGCTTGCCTTTCTGATTGTCACACCTCAGAGGCCTCTGCCTTTTACAGTGTCAGAATCATTAATACAAGTGGAAAACTAAATGAATTGATCCTAATTGGCTGATTTAACTTCAGATTAGACGATTTTTCTTTGCATATTTTACTTTTATTTTATATGAATGTGAGTAGTATCACTGTCATGATTATTGATGGTGTTTTCTGTGATCTTAACATATGTGTATCATAGAACATCTGCAGATTCTCAGGAATGATTAAAAGCTTTCATTCTTTGGGGCTAAAATATAATGAATAAAACAAGCTCTTGGCCTTGCGATTCTCTCATTCAGCATACTGATTGCTGGCTAATGACCTAAATTGAATGTTAGATTACGAGATCTAGCCTGATGGTGGTGCCAGAGAGGTTTGTGGGCTGGAGATCAACAAAGATATTAGGATTCATCGTTTGGGGATCATGAATATGGAAGCCAACAATAGCCATTGAATCTCATTAAGCTGATACCTAGTGGTGAAATTAAACCACTACTGAATGCTTTAAGTTGTTGTTTTTTTTATGTTGACAATGGATCAGTATGAATAGTAATATGAATAATAGCAGTAATATGAAAGGGGTTTTGCTCATGTTGACAAAGCCACAGAGAATTATCACCCAACACAGCAGTGTCTCTCAGCTCTACAGAGCCTTTTAGCCTCTTTAAGCTTACTGTTTTGGTCTAAGGGCCCGCAATTTTAGTCTTTGGCTCAGTCTCCTGCTGTTGTTAGAGGGAAAGCTCTGATAAACCCACTGTGAACTATGTACAACAACAAACGGTTGAAAGGCAAAGACATCAGAAACTAGATGTTACGTATAATATTAATAATAACACATTATGATACAGATAATTTGAAAATAGGTCCAACTCAAAACATTCAAGTGGCTCAAATGCAATTTGACAAATTTGGATCTAAAAGTCATGTCAAAAAAATCTGTTCTCAAATTGGACTGATTCATTCATTAATCAGATGCCACTATAAATTATTTAAGCTATGGGGTAATACATTTTTTTGAAATTAGAATCTATGTGAGCTGCCACACACATATACTTTCCCACACACACAATATTTAAACAGGTTTAAATATTATATTAAAAATAAAGGGTAGAGCTGCAGAGCTGTTTTCTGCTGCTGTGCATTGCCTGTGTATGTGTGTGTGTGTGTTCTGAGACAATAAAGATAAGTTTGAACAACAATCATCCTGACACCATGGGGGTTTACCAATCTGTGACAACCTGCCCTCTCCCACATACAGCCAGCAGAAAAATTACCGGCCTAGCACTTGTTGTCATGGAAACCCTTAACATGTTTTTGGTTGCCCTTGATGCTCCTTGCCTCAGTCCACAACAAAGCAAACTTGGAAGAAGCTGGAAATCAATACGACCAGCAGGCAGCAGGCAGAGCCCTGCTGCATTCACCGGCTTGGTTGAAATTCACCAGCAGTTTCCATGGGGCTGTTTGAAAATGCACAGAATAATGGGAATTAAGGGAGCGACAATCTGTGCAGCTTAGCATAGTGTCTGAAAGAGATGGGACAGAGGAGGGGGAGAAAGAAAAGTGACACGTTGACACTTTTCAAATGTAGCTCTCTCCAGTCAATCAGCCCAGGGATAAACTTTGAAGCAACTTTACTCCAGGACAGCAAGCCGGCCAATTTGGATGTCGCTCAAAAAGAAGGTTCAGCCGCACCTTGTTTCACCGGCGCTAACACCTTTAAAGAGCTGCTCTAATGCATCCATCTCTCCCTCTCTTTCCCTATCTCTAACCTTGACATGAGATGGCTCTCCATCTCTCCACAATGCACCTGATTGAATCCCAATGTGAAAGAGTTAGCTAAAGCACAGATTTTGTATCTTGCCTGTGGACTCTTGATTGGATCTCCGGAGACTCTCGCAGTTTCTCATCCCAAGGGCTCAATCACCATTCTCTGATTGGTGATCTTAACCCCAGTGACCTCGTGGAGATGGACTGCCGCCGCAGAGCGTGGGCAGCTTCACCCTGCCCTATCTATCGTTGCTCTTGTGTAAAAAGTGCCCTTCCACAAAGAAAAGTTTCTAGGAGCTGCAGAGACGATTTTAAAGAGCCGTGCTCTGAGCTCTCAGGTAGCTTTGTAAAACACATTTGTTCCATTCACAAACACCCACTTTCTCTGACAAAAGGTTGCTGGGGGGGAAGCAACGGGGGAGACATTTTGATCGTATGCCAGTGGATTGTTGATGCTCCGGGAGCTTTGTGAGAATGCATCTATACAGGCCCGAATATGAAGGGTGCTCCTGCAGCTCTTCTGCCATCAAAAGACGAAAACACAAAAAGAAGGAAGACTGCTGCCCTTCAATAGATCAATCAGCCACAATTAAACACAAGCAGGGGAATAAGAAGGAGAAAGATTCATTTCTATTGGGATCATTAAGGGCAAACTTCCTTTTTCTTTCTACGGCTCATATGTGCCAGTTAGTACAGTAAGAGGCGAGTTGAAGCAACTCACAGCAGGGCTGAAAAATGCTGCCTGTGTGGTTTCACAGAGGAAGAGAGACATAAAAACTGAGATTTGCAGAGACAGATAAACAACTTTGTGAAGTGAGGAAAGACTCGGCAGCAGAAGATGAAAACAGCCCTCAGGTGCTGTTTGACCAAGTGCAGTGGTACGCTGTGTTCAGAAAAGCTGCCGTGTTTACTTCTCCGTGGAAGCGTTTGAGCCTTCGCCTCCACATACTGTATCCCAGTTAAAAAGTGGAGGCCGGCTCAGGTCAAGCTTTGAGCTAAGGAAAGAAACACACAGTTTTATTAAAGTGAGTGCAAAATACCTGTTACCATTAATAATTCATGCATACATGAAGCTACGCTGCAATTTTCTCAGCACTGTCTCCAGCATATGATAATGTGGGCTCATTATTGTTTATCATTATCTCTAGGGCTGTACAAAATGTTCATTTCCATTGATCTTGATTGATTGTTCGCTCTATAAAATGTCATTAAACAGTGAAAAACATCCGTCAAAATTTCCTGAAGTCCAAGTTGACTGCCTCACATGTCCCACCAACAGTCCAAAAACAAAATCTATTCAATTAACTATTACAAAAAAAACAGTTAAATTAAAAATTCATTAAAAATAACTTAATGATAAACTGATAAACTGCAGTTTCATGTAAATTGACCAATAAGCTCTACTTATCATCTCATATTAGATTTTATATTCAATTATTTAACTGATTAATGATTTATGGATGGCTAATAAATCATTTACCAACGCTCTGTAGATCAGTTTGAAGGCACTAATAAGAACAACTAAATCCCTTCAGCTGCTGTTCATGCTCCTCCAGCAGGACCATTGTTCTGTCATTGAGTCAGGTCTTTAGTTTATTAGGAAGATGAACTGTTGGATCTGTTACCTTGAGGAAAGAGCTGCTCAGCATCCATTTAGTAGCAGTTTATTAAAATATATTACTTTTACTCTAAGGCTTATTAGAAATGGATAAACTGCTTAAATTGGAAAAAAAAAAACACTAGTAAGTGTTTTAATAACTATTATGGTACGTTCCATTTGAACTGGGAAGTCGGATTTTCTGAGTTCTCGGACGGAAATTTCAACTGGAACGCACCCTGAAGTCGGAAAAGAAAATGCGTTAACTCGGGTGTGACGTTATTCCAAGCTCTGACTTCTGACTTCTTGGGAAGTGCTACTGATTTGGTATTTAAAGAGCAGTGACGCGATCTATGTGCTCTGTGTGAACCTGATCAATGGCATTAGCATGTAAATGACACAGTACAACACACAATGTTATACAAATCCAGCCTGAAGTGTTATATACATGATGATTAAATACAAACACAGTGCAGCCCCTACAGCAGCATTTCACACAGCTGAAACAGCTCAGTACACACATTAAGCAGTACTGTGTGTGTCAGTAGCACAGAGCACTGATCCTGGAAAAACCCAGCTAACTGTAATTTTCATAATATCCATGCATGGCTACTACTACTTATGACATGTAACAGACATGAGATGGATGACCCGTTCAGGGAAAGAATCAACACAATGAGGTCTGTGTAATCCAGCTTGGATGCAGCATCCTTTTCTGTGAATATGGCAAACCAACATTTTTCACTGATGCGCACGAATAGTTTAAACTGAATTTGTTTCACTCCTGTTTTCCAAGCCTTGACTCATGTACACACAATGAATTGTGTTCTCATGGGCTGGCATGACTGGATTAGATTTTATTTTTTCATATGACCTTGATCGCTGAAGCACTGTATGATGGCTTAAAACGCAAACAGCAGATTGAAAGCAGGTTCATGAAAAGAATTTGACATCATCTCAGCTACCCCACAGCATCACCACATCACACCTACTCACTGTGACTGAATTACTAAAAAAAAGACGTTCTGAATCAATTGCTCCGCCAGCAGCTGTTTTGTTATCACCATATCATGACAATCGTTGGCCTTCACCCCAACTCTCACTATCACAAAACACCAGGGTCTCTGAGTTAAGCTCAGCCAGAGCTGCAGAAGAAGAAAAAGCATTTTGAAATAAAATAAAAGCCAAACCTTGGCTGGCTGGTTAACAGGAGGCAGAGTTAGCTCACCAACTTGTCTTTGCACAGTACCTGGAAATAAGCTATATCAAGTACTTGATGTTAAAACCTCTTCAAAATTCTATTTTTCATAATGAAGAGTATAAATGTTCTTTTCGTTGGAGAGAGGGGAGTCTAAAATGTCTGGGAGCGCGGGGGGGAGGGTGTGCATTTTTTCATCTGAAATTAATTTTTCTGTTCATTCCTGCTTTGAGAATTAAAAAAAAGTGTCTTAGTTTGCAGAAGACACCTGGGCTTTATTTTCACTTATTCGGTCACTGAATGACTAATGATGAGAGACTGTAGCAGCGATGCTAGCTATGCAAGTACTATGCACATGTACAAAAGGAGTATTATGTACAAAGGGGTGGATCAAGTTTTGTCAGAACATAAGGTGACAGTGAATGTCTATAAAAAAAATGTATAGAAATCTATCTTGTAAATACTGAGATATAATATTCAAATGATGCTGTAAGCTTAAATTTTAATGTGCTTGTGGTGCTACAACGTAAACTCAGGTCATTAAGAGTTCATCCTGAGGGGGGGGCATGAATGTCTGTAATAATAACAACAGCAAATAAATGTAGTAGTAGCAGTCCAGTATCCAGTATTCAGTCCCATCTGGACCCCAATAATTTTGCGGCAGTGCCTAACATATCACATGACACCATTTCTAACCAGCTGTAAAAGTGTAAATGTATGTCATTTAGAGATCAAGACATGTCAGCCATGACTGTCAGCTGTTCGCACCGTGATTGCAGCCCTGTTCCTTTGCATCCCGTCAGGAGCCGTGACTCTGTGTGGATACAACAGGTGACGTCAGCCGGTCATTATAAACCTCCGTATCTGAGAGGACGA
Organism: Toxotes jaculatrix; assembly: GCF_017976425.1. Lineage (NCBI taxonomy): Eukaryota > Metazoa > Chordata > Actinopteri > Toxotidae > Toxotes > Toxotes jaculatrix. Next base: position 19,451,802 of record NC_054406.1, read on the forward strand.
ATTAACGGAGACATCTGACAGAAAATTCTGGTGAAGAGGCCTTACATCACATCAGAGGGGGTGAAGTGTGTAATTACGCTCATTAATTGCTGAGTCACTACGGCTGCAGATATATTAGGATGATATGCTATCATTATGAGTGAGTATAAGTCTTATTTATTTCTATTTTTATTACATTTCTTATTTTTTCTCAGCTCATTTCCTTGAATGGACGTTTGAAATAATGTAATACCACTCAGCTATCTCATCCCACTTATATGTACACATGAAAGCAGGTGTCACAAGTGCTGGACAGAGATGTTGTGGTGAGTAATGCCTGGATGGAGTGTTTTGCTTGTCTGCATGAGCCATTGATCACTTGCCTGTGATTGTCAAGGCAAATCTCTCCCCGGGGATGATTAAATACAATTGCCTTTCCTTCCCCCAAATCTAAAGTATGTGTAGCTAAACACGCCACCAGGCAATGAAAGCTGGCAGTATGAATGATGGTCATTACTCTCACTACCGAAGCCGCAAATGCCTCATTCCAGGAAGGAGCCGTATGGTGAGCATCCTTAATGAGCGTTCAGGAGCAGGAATTCATATATTTACTTTTAGTGTGATTAAATTGCAGTGCTGGTGAGGCATCAGACAGAGTGGTTGTTTATCTAACAATACATTACACCTATATGTACGATCAATCTGCCCAATTCAGTAACACAGACAGAACGCCTTTTTTTTTGGAAATGCAAAACACCTTTCCGACATCAGCACCGGATGTTCTAAAACACTCCAGAGGAGACAGAGGAATTAAACATGAATGCATTTTGCATCTTGTATTGAGGTGATTTTTCAGCCTGCTATGCCTGCTGTGTTTTTTTGTGTGTGTGTGTGTGTGAGACATTAAATTGATGTTGGAAAGGCAATAAAGCCGAGTATTTTTCCTGGCACACCAGCATCTCGAGTGAATCTGACAGACATGTGAGAGATGGGAGAATAGCTGGCTACTGGCTCTGTGAAGATCTGAGATGCTTCTCCTTCCCACGAATTAGCAGGATGTTCAGTTGTTCTCGGCAAACACCACACCGTTTGTCATCACTTATCAAACCAATTACCATCAGTGTGGGGAAAAGCTGCACACAGCTGGGAAAGAAATGAATATATAAATGAGATACAGCTTTTCTTATGTTTGTCTTGTTTTCTGTTGGTTTTCGACAGCAATGTTTAGAAGCTCAGGCATGATTTTTAAATGCCATCTCAGACACCTCGGAGCTCTTACAATAACAGTTCAGCTATAGTGCTGTTTAACATGTAATTAGGTATTTTATTCCCTGTCATATTTAACATAATGTCAAACTGCTGAAGAATATATGAAAACATCTGCAGGCTGTAAACTGTTGTCATCTGACACAGCTTGGTGTCACCCCTGTACGTGCCATTTCTATGCTCAGTGAGAGCTACACTCCATAAACATATTCTCTTTCATGGTATCAAACCATTCCAATAAGCTTTATTCATCAATTATAAATGTAAACAAAAAAATAAAGTTTTGATTTAAATCATATCTTTCAGTTTGACTCAGTTCATCTGTTGTACTTTCACTGTGTTACTGCTAAGAAATAAGGTCAGCACTGAGGGGGAGATCTGAGTGATATACGTGTGGTCGGGACAGAAGAAGTTTGAAAATCTGGGGGTGTGGAGCTGGAGAGAAGGGAGCTTACCAGATTTCTGTAGCCCACTCCTCATCTCTATCTGAGGTTAGAGGCTCCAGGCTGCATTAGCTGTTACCAGCATAACATAACTGAATCTCTGACCGAATTTCTGGTGGCTGACTTGTATTGTGGGTAATGTACGTGGCAGGTTTTGAAAAAAAAAAAGTGGAATAAAAAAAAAAAAAAAAGAGTATTTCTCTGATTCTGCTGCAATCAATTTTGATACACAGATTTTGTGATCATTAGGAAAAGCAACAAAGGTCAAAACTACAAAAACAAGACCCAAGTAGTGAAAGACTGGAAAGACATAAATAAATAATTCAGCCTGTTGATTCAGCCTCAAACTGTTTGGGTCAACTGAGAGTAAAAATAGACCTACAACACTGCTGCTGCTGCTGCTCTGTGTCACAAGCCAAACTGACAAATGGGCTTTCAGTCACCAGTGAGGGGAGCTCCAATGCAGAAAGCAAATTTGACACTGATTTGGATTGAGTTCAGTGTTAACCAGCAAGTTTTTTATATCTCTCAGCGCCCCAGCACAAAGGATCGAACAATTACATTTGAAAACATCAATCTTTCCAAACACAGTGTTGTGGCAGGTTTTTGAAAAAAACATTCACTCACGGTGAAAACTTTACAGACAAAACCCTCCCAGTGCCAGCGTTAGGTCTAACATTAAGCTGAGCATTAATATAGGGATCCAGCACTGATAGCTGCAGTACATCATAAATAATGTCGACATCCATACAGTTGGAGAAATACACTCCATCGCTTGCAGCGAGTCCCTGACTTCTTCTGAGTTTCACTGGAGATTGATTCCTGGCAGCTAATGAGTGAAATTGCAGCAGTTGGGTCAGTGATGGAAAAATGTCGAGAATCGATTTTGTGGAGTTTTATGATCTCGGATGATATGAAACTGTTGAAGTTGGACTGTTTGGGTTTTGTGCAAAAGAAAAAAAAAATGTAATAAACTTCTGTCTGAGGGCTGGAGTCTGTTTGTGCATCTCCATGATTTAGAACTGCAGTCTGTTGACTTTATGACGAGCAACAACTCTCTCCTTCTTGTGAGGAGGACACAAAGATGAAATGAAAGCATTTGTTGGCAGTTGGATTTCTGATACTTGAAAAATACAGATGCCAGTTTGGTCGATGAATTTCTTTGCGTCTGAGAACAAATATTTTGTACTTGCAGTATGGTCCTACTGTCTGTTTGTGCCTCTGTGCATGTTTGTGCATGTGTTAATTTGGATTTGAGTGCTTAATTGGATTCATGATGCTCTGCTGAGTGAAACGGCACCATCTCCACGACCGACGTCCAACGTCAGCTCTCAGTTTGGACCCGGTTTCCTCCCACAGCCCATCTGCACCTCTAATCCTCTCCAAAAGTCATTATAATCCCACCAATCCCACTGCCTCTCACCATGACTGCTTCCTTTCTGGCAGCCCTGCCCTCCACATTAGGATTTGGAACTAGGCTGGAGGCTTCTTTTTCTCCCCCATTACCATCTCTGAGAAAGCTGATTCTCTCCTGTTATTATGCCTTCTCCTCGTCACCGCCGGTAAATGCATTAGAGGCCCGGCCACCGGGGGCCGAGGGAGCCGGCTTTGGGGAGGTCGGTGGTAATTTGCTCACTGGCATTAGAGGAAGAGGCTGTTATTTTTTATTGGCCCTTGGAGTCCATTTTTTGCTTTTGTCCTCGCTCATGGGATAATACAGAAAAACACCCCGAAAAGTGAACATGTGAAAAATCTAAAACATCAGAGAGACACACAGAGTGAGGAAGAGGGAGAGAGATACTGTAGATGCGGTTGTGTTGTGGTGATCGGCCCCGTGGATCAGGCTGCGCCTACTCTGGTTCTCATGCGGCCGTAGTCTCGCTCACGTCTGTCTCCCTCCCCGGCTAACTAGGTTCTGTTCGGCCCCGCAGCTCCGCCCACACGCTTACTGTGCTGGTTCCTCTCCCATTGTTCAAACACAGACGCAGCAGTGGACTGTTGCTGACTCACTTCACATGAATAACAAAGCTAAAAGCATAAAGGTCTGAAAAGCTCAGAATAAAAAGAGAAGCCAAAATAGAAAAGCTAGAAAAGCTCATATTGCTTCAAATATCATCCAGCAGCAGTGACTCTGCAGAGAACAGAGAGGAGGAGCAGAGCAGCAGAGTGGGATCAGCATCCACAGCTCCCACTGAGTCCAGTACAAACACCAATCAGGTTTTACAGCATCAGTGGAAGGCAGGAGACTACAGGAAGCTTGTCTGGGTTTATTTAGCAGGATGATGTTGTATGGCTTTGTTTTCTGCTCTGGGTTCATTAAAAATTCGAATATGCTAATTTAAGAACTCTGTGTCTGTGTGATCAGCTCAGATCTACAGAATTTTATCACAGAAACACAGTGAAGGAAGAAAAATACACTAAACATCTCATATATCTGCTGCTGTATTCACTGCTCTACTGTCCAGTCTGAGTTCTGACTCTGCACTAACCCAACAATTAGACTATAATGCTAGTAAATTATATAAGTAAAACTCATGTGCAGGTGTTAATATCACAGATACTGGACACTGGATGGACAGTCTCCATCAGGTAAAGGTGAACAAGTGAAGACAACTATGCAACACAATCCAGTCCAACAACAGCACAAACTAACACAGTTTCAATAAAAACTGAACATTATGAGCTTCATAAAGGAGGATTTATAACAGGACTGTTTTATCAGACTGTTAAATTAGTCAATAATTAATAATTAACAAGTGTATGATGCCATACCTCCCCTGATAATGTCAGCTATTAATGTGTACCCCTTACAATCACTGTTAGATGGTAAATCACTGCTTTATGATATATTTGGGTGAATGTGAGAGGATCTCATTAGTTTAATTCTAATTTAAATGTTGGCCTCTTTTCAGTGAGATTACAGTCTGATTTGGCTACAGCGGTGTGTAACACTGTGTGTGTAAGGACACTGTGACATGTTGACATTTTTTATATTGTCGCTTTTGACGCAGTAGTTATAAGTTATATAGTTATATCACTATAAAAGTTGGGGGTGTTTACTTCCTTAGCTTACGGCTGAGTCAGTGTCAGTCATGTCCACATAAAGTAAAAATCTGGAAATTACTTTTTCTCCACTAATGAATATTGTCACAACTTGAGAGAAACTACAGCTGCTTATTTTTATGCTTTCTGTTACTTCTTCTTGAATACAGGGTTATCTCTATAGTAACTACTTACAATAAGTAAGTACTTTGACTTGTGTGTACTTTTTGTGGAACTTTTTGACTATTCTACCTACCTCTCTGTTTGACTTGGCCTTCAATAGTCTTTCAGCAAACAGCACAACCTTAATCAACCTCCAGCAAAGCAAAGTCTTTCATTCTCCACGCAGCGTCTCAGGATTAATCCCACACTTGCAGATAAAAAGGGCCGAGAAGCAGCGGTGGCATTCTCTTGTAAATAATATTTAGCAGCTACATTATCCTATCCTGTGCATGTGCCAAGTCAGTTTCCATAATGTCAGTCCAGAGCTGTGTGGATCTGCTCGTATGAGTGCTGCTCTCCCAGGCTGATCAGCAGCCAGTTATCATTTATCAAGGTGCTGCTCGTCTCTCAGCAACTGTCATCCTAGTCACAAATTCTCTGTCAGCCCAGCAGGGAACGCAGAGGTTTGATGTGATTATGGTGGGCTGAATCACTGAGACCTCTATGGGTGGGATCACGACTACAGTTTGTTTTCTGGTGGAATTTTTTCTTTTTTCTTTTTTAAATGCAGCCGATGACGTTTGCTCCATTTTTTTCTGAGCACTTTAAGGACTTCCCCTCTGTGGTGGCTGTGTTTGACAGTTCATTCTTAATCCTGGAAACAGCAGATGACAAAACAGCCTCCACTCAAAGTCCACTTCTTTATTTGTTCCAGAGCTTTCAACAATCTCTCACACTCACACACACGCTGAAGAAGATCCTGTGATATGGTCACAAGTCCAGATTAAACAAAGGAGTGGACCTTTAGTGATGATTGTTTTGTCAAATCAAATGATGTTTTGATATTTATACATGTTCTCATGAATATAATATACAGTCTATATGGCTACACTGCAATGTGCACTGGGAGACAGTAATGTGTTGATGTAGTATGTAGTTACTTTATGTATATGTATATGTATATGTATATGTATATGTATATGTATGTCTATGTGTGTGGAAGTAACCAGTGCTATCAACAGTTTTAGTTAGTCAAGAACAGAGAATTTTGGGTAAAAAAAAAAAAAAAGAAAAGAGGACGTATGCAGGATTATTAGATCCAAAAACAGGACAGCAGAAGAACTGAAGGAAATATGTATGGTAAGATATGCAAATGATGCAATCTGTGCACAAAAACAAAAAATGACAAATCACAAGAAACCAAGATCTAAAGCACACAGTGTTACTCTTTAACTGCAAAATAAGCAGCCTGATCCCCCAGCTCGTTTTGGACTTTCAAGGCTCTGACACATTAGACTAATTTGAGGATCAAGTATAAGAAAGACTTAAAGATAAGCAATAGCTCTGTGTCTGAGAGAGAAATAATGTTCCAGTTTAGCACTCATTACCACCACGGCTCAGGGATATTCGTATAATCCAACACTTTCAAAACAACATATTGTGGCAGTATATCACATGAGAACTCAATGAAGTGACACAACTGATGCTAATTAATATGAACAGAAACTGCAGTGCAAATATACTCAGCAGTTCCTATGTGCTCTGAAAACATGCATGCTAAATCTAACCTTTATTTATACTGTTGATGAAACATTAAAGTGTCTGAACCAGTTATATTTTACAGTACAAGAATCAAGCCTTTTGGTCTGCCATAAATTTTAAACTTTAATATATGATTTCTGCTTTTTTATATTTCTGACTTTCATAGAAATCAAATTTTAAATTTCACAAGAGTCATTAAACAGTTCTTTACTTAGCCCAAATTACTTTCTCTATTCATTAACCCTTCCCTAGATTAGACCTAAACTGTGCTGTTAGTTATGACTGCAGCCCTGAGGCAAACGTCTGCAGTCAGTAGAGTTAGCTTCCCAACTGCATGCTGTACAACTTTCATATGCCAAAGTCTTTTCAGCAGCCTTGTAACATTACTCTTCAGTGAGCCTTTTTATCACGATATAACGATAAACTGTAGTTTAGAATTTATGTTTTTGTTTGTCTCCTACTGTATATATGTAACACACAGTTTGTATTTCATACTGTACAAATGAATTGAACTGGTATAATTGAAAGTGTATAATATCTAAAAATTGCCAGTTACATCAACAATAGTAAATTTTTGTAGGCAGAAGTTTAGATTTAACGTAATTTAGATTAATGTCCATTTATCATGGACCAGCTGGGACAGTGCTGAGGATGCAAGCTCTTGGGAATCCTCACAACTTGAGGGAAGCCTCACAGAGGAGGTCCTGATGCTGGGATGGGTGGGGCCCTTCGTGATGCTGAATTGTTTTTTGTTTTTGTTTTTTTTATATCATCGGTTCCACCTGAGCTTTTCCTTCTATGACAAGCTAAAACGTCTGCTGTGAAAAAAATCAGGCACAGTTCTGCTGAAATGATTGAATGTTCTCAGAAGAGGACTAAACTGGTGCGATAGCCAGACGCCGTCCTGGTGTGTATGTACAGAACAGTGTGTCCAAGGCTGGATTATCAACTGGCTAAAGCAGGCAACTGCCCCATGGGCCCCAGAGACCAAAGGGGCCCCAAAAGTCCTTGGTTCATGGCTAAGTGATTAGATTATTTGTAAATCTGTTAGGAACTTTTTACCACTGACGTTAGTCCTGCATAAAAAAAATATGTAGTCCCCAGGTCTTCACAGCAAGGGAGCCAATGCAGAAAAAAACCACAACACACGTGCGAGTGCACGTTTGTGGTAAATTACTGTTGTATTTCCTCTGTTTACACTGTGATGAAATGATTCTGCCATGATGACTTTCCTGAGTTGTTTTTTTAGAGTTTAAGAGTCACATAATATAAATGCTTTTCATTGACTTTTCCATGCTTAGAAAAACATTAGCCATCAAATATATTCATTTTAATCAGCTAAATGGAGAAACCATTTTAAAGTTCATATTAAAGGTGATTAGCAGTCGTGAATTCTTAACAGAGCAGGAACCCAGGTTTTTATGCAGCAGTTATAAATATTTCATCGAAGCGGTGAAGGTTTCTCCCTCCATTTGTGTGTTTTAAATAATGTGTTTTAAATAATGCGTTTTAAATAATGCACTTTCGGAGAAATGTTTTGTTTTTGCTCAACCTTTGCTTCCACCACCTGGAACAGGCCACTCACCACCTTAGGCTAAATTCATTTATTACCCTCTCCGACTGCCTCTTCCCTCATTTATTTTTCCAATCGAAGATGCTCACGATGAAGCTGTATCAATCATTCAGATGTGTCAACTCTGTACTCTCACCCCCTCAGGCATGATATAAAACATTCTTCGATGCAATATTCAGTTGGCGCGGCGGGGAAATAAAAAGCAACCGAACTCAGCCAATGTCAACAAACTGATTCTTGAATATCAACATTGTGGTCTTTGCATGGCTTTGATGTGCCCTTTGAGTACAAGATATTTGTCTCTGGCTCCTGTTGCAATCTCAGCGAACCACATGGTGCTCGCCTTCATCCGTCCCTCTGATGCACCGTCATGCAGAAAACCAAACAAACAAACAAAAAAACAAACAAACTATTGCACACCAATTAATAGCTAAAGGGTCTCTCTCAGTGTTCCTCCTCCCCTGTAATTGCTGCAGAGTATGCTCAGACTGCAGCATCGTCTACCTACAGAGAGTATTACATGTCCTCTTGAGCATTCAGCCTGTTTTTATCTCAGCTGAAGAGACTTTAACTCTGTTTAATGCTTGAAACAAACCAGTTTGTACAAACATGTCTTAAAGGCCAGTTCATGGTTTTCATGTCCCCAAGAGATCGAGTGATGGGAATTTGGTTTTGTGGCGACTGCACATGCACCAGACGAGTAAACCAGATGCTGCATGTGTTCTTTATTTCCCATTGTTGGTCCTGTTCTTGTTAAGTGGCTGCACACACTTAGCATTTTTGACCTTTTCATGTTGTCCAGCCAAACACAGCCCATAAATGAGGATTTCTTCCTGCTGCCAGGAGGTCGCCATCATGTTTTCTACCGTGTGTGTGTGGAACGTGTCCGTGTAGGTACACCCAGCACGTCCGTGTCCCTGTCTGTATCCATCTTAGTCCTTCTGAGGGCAAGTGGAAACCATGAACTGACCTTAAAGGCAAAACTGTTTAAACTGTAGCTTTTGCAAATTTCAACATTCGAAGGGCAGGGCTCAAAGGACAGCAGCTCTCTGTTGGTCACAGCTCTGGTCCAGACTGAAATATCTTGAATGGATTTAACTTACCCTGTCAAATATACCAACACCTACTCTGACTGGCACAGAACTGTGTACAGATGCTCTTTTAGATCCCCTGACTCTTCCTGCAGTAACACTGTGAGGTTGATGGTGGTTTTTCAGTGAAATGTGTCAAAAACTACTGGATGGATAGCCATGAAATATTTTGCAGACATTCATTTTTCCCTAAGGATGAATTGTGAATTTCAATTTGTCCAGTTATTTTGTTCATAACTACACACCTACACATCATCATTTCCATCAGCCAGTTCCAGCTGGAACACACTCTATAAACTGAAGTTGTGTACGAGGGTGAAATCTTTTCTCAAATTATTCTATCAATTTAAAACGAAAACACAGACAACAAAATATCTATGTTCACAATGTCCATGTGTTCATTCGAGGGCTAAAGCGCACATTCGATCACCGCACACAGAGTTTGCACAGCTCAGGATCTCTGTGAACTGCTCTTTATTGTGGTTTTTGTCAGCTCTGATGCACGGCAGTCACCTCAACCAAGCACACGTCATTTTGCTGCAGCAGCAGCACCAGCAGCAGCAGCAGCATGTCATTTTGAGTTATATTCAGAAAATCATAAAGAAAAAAAAAGCACACAATTTTTCCGCTTTTTGGTCAGGAAAACAATCTTGATAAAAAACTAGCAGCAGTTCATTTTCCAAGTTGGAATGCACTCAAGAAACTAAAGTTGTGTATCACATGCCAATCTCCAGGCCTGTGGGCTGGATTGTGCCTGCCCTGAATTTTTATCTTCAAGAAAGTGAATCTGTTAAAGCTGTCGCTCCGAGCTATCTCAGTTTAAATAAAACAGGGAAATCTCTTCTGAAGACAGACAATTCCAGAAGAGGTGGGAGACTGAGTGCTTAAATACTAGCCAGTGTGTCTCATTTGCCGTGAGACCCCTCTGAATTTGATAATGTGCCATTTCACACAGCGTTGCAGGCTAAGCAGATTCTACGAGAGGAAATCTGTTTTGCGACCAGGCTTTTATGTTTTCCAATTTACGGCGCAGGAAACGACACAGATGCAACGCGCATCATGATTATGCATGATGCTGTGAAAGCTTTGCATGTGAAAACAGTTTGTTGCGAAGCCAAATGCCACGTAAAACCTTTACTCAGCTTCCATTTCGCCTCAGCCTGCAGCAAATGTGCACGCCATCCCAATTCCCCCCTCAAGGCTGGGAAATTAAATTTTTTTTTAAATTTTTTAAATCAGTCATTTGCAGCTGATGTGCAGACTCTGCCAGAGTACTGACAGGAAGTGCAGAATGAATTACATTTCAGAGCGAGAGTTTTTCTCCTTTCATCCCCTGCATGATGCCACAGCTCCGCCCATGCACTGAGACTACTTGGAAGCACTTACTTATGGGAACAAATGTTCTCTGTGATAAGGATCAAAGAATCTTTTCATAAGTCCAGCTGCAAAAGACAAAACACCCTCTGAGCGGACGAGTTAAAGGGTAAATGAACTTGCATTCAAAGAAAAAGGTGTGAGGTGAGAAAGTGGGAGTAAGCAGGTCAAGATAAGAGGTAGAAGTGTCACTGAAACTCCTGGTGGGGAAGTTTTTCATCGCAAAGGGCTGGTAAAGGTGTTCTCAAAGACAGAAATCTCAGCAGGCAGATCATCAATCAATCATCACTTAAAAGAAGGTACACATCTAGGCCTTTCTCCTCTTGTCCTGCATCAGGTTTTCTCAGAGCAGCTGCTGCTGAAAAAGTCCAGCTAACACCGCGTGAGGCCGTCTCACATCTGTGTTCCCTGGATTTGTCTTGCAGTGGAACAGCGTTCAACAAACCGTAGCGTCTTCATTTGTTTTCTCTGATCTCATTCATCCAAAGAGTGTGAAAAGTTACAAATGTCTTCTCGGTCCAGCAGTGATTACTTGCCCTGCTGTGTCTCAAGTGTCATGAACAGAGCAAAACAAAAGTGAAGCGTGTTGCTTCGGGGAAGGGGGGGGGGGGGGGGGGTTGCAAAGCCAAGAACTATGTAGCTCATAAACTTGGCAGATCATGTTCTCATCTTGACAAGTCTGGATTTTGACATAATGTCATTAAATCTTTTACTCAAAATTATCATTATCATTATTATAAGTACTTTATAAGTGGACCTTAGATTAAACCCATATTCACTGCTCTTGTTTTGGCCACTTTGGGGCAGTACAACAAGCTGTAAATACAACACTGACACATAGTTAGTTTATATAGGTGCTATGGTGAATGTGTAAGCAAACACTTAGCAGCAGAGCAACATCAGTATTCATCCAAACTGTCTCGGGCCATCTAGCAAATGAAAGTCCAATACTGGCTCCTTTTAGATCTGTTCAGGTCTGAACCAAAACCTGAAAAAGAACATCAGGCTGCTAAACGCTCCACTTTCTCCAGTAGTTAGCTGGTAACTTTGTGTGTCTGTCACTGGTGCTACGCAAGTGTTAGACAATGGGTTTATCAGAAGATTTCAGAGCACACAGCTGCCTGCTGCTTCAAACAGCACTGATGAGGAAAGCACTGAGAGGGAACAAACACAGCCGAGTTGTGGGCAGAAACACCGAAACAAAGAGCTGAAAGATGAAGATGCTGAAAAGCTCCCCAGAGATGAGCTGAAAAGTCAGCTGATAATTCTCTGCCATCAGCAACAGTGACACAGTCGTTTAATCCGTTGCTAATATAAAAATATTCACGAGTGCAGCTTTAAGATTTTTTTTAATTAGTAAAACCACTTTCACACTCAATATCAAACTAGCATTCCTTAAGTGCCTGTGCAGCAGCGTGTTTCCAGTTATATGGTCAATTTCCTGAAATGTTGCAGATAAAACGCCTTCTTTCTATGGATCGTTCTGCACCTGTGGCTCGTTCCCTAGCCGTCATAATGGATGCCATTTCAGTAAATGACGCACGCAACATTTTTTGAAATCAGTGTCAAAATGCAGCACTTTCTAAGTTTCCTCAAAAGACCACTGGTATAATGTTTATGGCTTTCAAAAGTTTGAATTGATGGTTATGAGTCTGAGAACCTGATATATCAGAACGTCTGCTCCTTTATACCTTACACAGTACCCTTCACTTCTCTGCAGACCTTTTAAATTGACTAAAAGTGGCTCATGTATAAGGGCATGTCAACCCTTCCCTTTTATATCGCTAAACCATGGACAGCTTTACCTGGACACAGAACAGAGACAGTCTCTGTGGCCTTTTTCAAAAAGAGCCACATCTCTAACATTACTTTTTCTGTTATAAGAGAATAAGAGTAATTTTATCTCTTCTCTGCTTCTCTGTTTTTATGTTTTATTTGTGCTCTTCTTCTACATTTGATCCTTTAACCACAGTTTATATGACAAAATGGAGATTTAGCTTTCCAATTTAAAATAAGGTGACAATGATGGACATTTCCAGCTTGCAAAACGCTCGTATAATTCTTTCATGCCACATATTTGTAAGGCATTTTGTTTAACAAGAAATGAACCAACAAACAGTGTAGCTGTCAGCAGCTTGTTCTCATGAGCACCAGTTTGTTGATTAAGGAGCAGAAAAAAAATATGACACCAGTGGGGAGTTCAAGCAATTCCTATAGGGATGACCAGGCTTAGACCAGTATGCATGGGTTACTGCATTCTTTCACGTCCTACCTTCATAAAGGCTCTAATTGTTGAAACTGTCTTAGAGAGGAGCTGATTCAGCTCTATGATCTGTGTGGAGGCTGTAGTTTGAGGCACTGTTAAATTGTCCTGTATCAAACTGAGACATGTTTCTTATATTTCCCCCATTTACAATGTGAGGTTAAACCACAATATAAAAGTAAATACGTACATTTACTCAGGTACTGGACTTAGATACAAATTTTAGGTACTTATACTTTACTAAAATTAGAAAATAAAAATTTTACATTTTATGTTTCTTCATATGTCCACTCCTCTATGTTTATTTAACAGCTACAGTTTCTAGTTATGTCACATAGAAAATGTATAAACACTATGCCGTTGTCGTATGTAAGTAGTTTTAGTTTAAAACATTCAAAATGAACCGAGATCAACTGAAAACACACGGTGGCTCACTGTCTGCCTGATGGCCAGTCTATGGCACAGGGGAAGGGGAAGGTGGTAGAGGGACTAGAGAATGCATTTCCTTGTTTCTTACATCAGGTGTAGACATCTCAGTTTTCAGGTAATGTGCTGCCTCTCATCTGTTTAAAGTATGAATTCAACAGTTGGACAAATCTTACATGATCTCCCTTTAATGCATCAATAATAATGATCCAATAAAATAATAATAAAGGACCCATTCTGTCCTTTGACTTTTTATGATTGAAGTATATTGTATCAATATGTTAAAAGAATTTGTTAAAAGAATAAGTTAACACAACACATAATGCAAAAAAAGTTGGCTAGATACTGGAAGGATGGTTTTGGTAAATGAATAACTGTTTAAGTCATTTTTTTACACTGGGATTTAAAGGAGTGAAAAGGAAAGGAACAGAACTTCAAATAAAAAAGTAATTTTGACAACTTCAGGAAACTGACGTGGGACTTTTCACTATTTTCTGACTTTCTTTAGAGTTAGAAAATGAGAAAATAATGGGCAGACTTGTTGATAATGAAAATGACTGCTGGTTAAAGCCCTAGTGTAAGAAAAAAAAAAGAGCGAAAGCTTGTGCTGACCAAACTACAGATTCATTAATCAAAGAAATTATATAATAAATGAAAAAAAAAAAAAAGAAAACTAAATGGATGGATCCAGAAACTCCTCTCTGGGCCTCAGGGCCTTCTGATTTGGTATAGCTATGGAAGCAAAGTTGACACTTTCTACTTTAAAGTATAAACTATTTAAAGTTTATACTTTCTTCCATAGCCATAAGATTTAGTTTCACACATATTTTCCCACCAGTTCGGTGATGTGGCAATGCAAAAGATTAAAGAGGTAACTGGAAGAAGACCATCATGTTGGAGGGATGGGTGGGAGCAGTACTTACTGGGTCAGAACTGATCGATCTCATGCATTCTGAAACTCATTTGGATGTAAAATTTCTGACAAACATTGTACGGATCCAGGGAGCCAGCGTTCCATTCAGCGGAGCAGCTCCAGGCTGTAAATCAGTGTGACATTTTTTATATAAGAGCCGTGCTTCTCTACAATATCTGTAGGAACGAGCTGTCTGGGCTCTTGTTCCTTCTCTGGAATGTGCTCGTCCGTCTTTTATTAGTTAGTGTAACATTATGTATTTGATTTCTTCCCCTTATAAAAGTTCTGACATTTAAAACCTCTCAAAAAGCTCAAAGAGGGCTTTTACAAAAGCGTATAGAAATCTCACATCGTGTTTTACAATAAATACTGACTGCCTTCATGTACAAACAAAAAAAACTGCCAAACGCTTGGCCTCAGTAGACTCATTTATCTTTAAACAGCAGCAGTGGAAGACTTCTGCTTGCCTCAGTTGCTGTAACGTGAGAGAAAACACTTCTCAAAAGCAGAGGATGCGCTACAGACTCCACAGCCCTAACAAGTAAAGCAACAATCTACACAGTATCAATAGTTGTGGGAATGACCTTCAGAGAAACACAAATCATTTTATAACTTCAAAGGCTTGATCAAGCTTCATGAATCATTTATACGTCCTCACCATGCTACGTAAATGATGCCAGAAGTTGTGCAGCAGTCGTCTGAGTGTGCTGGACTTAAATCTAGTCACATTCTACAATACATATGCAAAGCTCTCCAATAAAATGTGTTAATGGATGCAAACTGCCTACAGCTTTTTTTTTTTTTTTTTTTTGCTGGAGTCATAAAGCTTTAGGCATTAAAGCATAAAATATTTCATTCAAGGTGAGATCTAATTTTCTTTGGTGTCAGCATCCCATTCACTGAACTGCGATTCTTCCACCTCACCAAATATTGACGGCAGCATGCAGGAGCATTTCTTCTGATTAAATGGCAACTGTGAAAGTTAGCTAACCATTGTAGATTCTATACATTTATATCCCTTTGAGGAATGAAGCTGCTTCAAGCAAGCAAGCTAATTTGATTGACCTTTGAGTCTTTTTCATTGATCGTTGAATAGATTGAGTAAATTAACATTCAGCTCTCATCTCGCCTTAAATGACAAAGGATATGCTTGTGTTTATCCTCCTGTGGAGTCGGGTCTATATTCAAGAGTATATTTTAATGACACTTTCCTTTTTTTTTTTTTTTTTGGCTGCAGTGAGAGGATTTTGTTTTTCCACAACATTTATCTGCAACAAACTGAAAAGGACAAGAGACTGGAGCAAAACCGGTTTCTGTGCGGCTGTCTCGGGCAGCATATTCACCTTTAAACTCAATTACTTTATCAAAACTCTTATTGAAGTTCATCTTAGCTGAAGCATCAATCAGTAATAAACCAGGGAAATTGTAACTGCACCACAGAGCGAAGCAAGGCTGCAAATTCTCTGCTTGATGAAAACAAACTTTAAACAGACCTGGAACACGTGTGATACAGAGCACAGTGGAAAACACGTCTTCATGTGGGAATTAACCGTCTCTGTACAGAGGTGTCTGCATTTAACAGCAGTAACTTTGACCTAAAAACACAGCTCGAACCAAAGTGAGCCACTCCTTCAAATACAGCCTCCCAAAAATATGAGCGTCCCACAGAATTCTGTTTGGGCCTATAGGCACTGATTTCTTCTTATGCTTACACACTAGCGATGCTGCAGTCTAGCTTGGTGCACTAAGCTTTGACTCCAGAAGATTCTTACATTTTCTCAACAAGTGAATCAGAAAAGCAAACACACTCCATCCAACAGGTCAGCCTGCCACTGAATCTGACCATCTTTTCTCACCAGGCGTAAAGATATTTTTGGAATACAAAACAGACTTTGGGCTGTCTCTTTAAATTTAAACATTTACAGCAGCCTAAATCGATATTTTGTCCAAACAACAAATAAAATCAATGTGCTGCTGAGAAAGGTGCCACTCAGAGTGATGACTTATTAGCTGAATCTGCAGCTACATGAACACTGCAAACAGGAAGAAGCTGCATAAAGTTGGAGATTCCCTCGTATTTATACCACAAACATTGCACCTTATTTAATACTTTATTTCTTAGAAGAGTGGAACAGAGTGACTAAAAGTCTCTGCCTCTCTAATGATAAGCTACAGTTAATGAAAGTGTGAGGAATACAAACAGGGACAGCCTTCCTTGTGGGAGGCCTTGACTGGATACTCAGCTCACTCAGATCACTCAGGAGTCCCTTTGTTTTATTGGTTTCAGGGCACTTTCTTCTTCCCACCACCGCTGGGTTAATGTCTTTTAAAGGAACAGAGGTCGGTCTATGTGTTCTGGAGCCAGGAAAAAAAAGAGCGCGCCAGTCTGCTGTTACTAACATTAATGGGATATAAAGTTAGAAACAGCACAATGTACAATGCTGCAATAGGAAACCTATCTTTATTCACAACGCTGTAGCTGCACAGGTCGTCTCGAATGAAACAGGCCTCTGAAAGGTCTCTGGCTATATTGAAGCTTTAGCGTTGTCCTTCACTTGTAAGTAGCTTCGGATGAAAGCGTCTGCCAAATGAGTAAATGTAAATGTAATGCAAATATCCACAGGTTAACAGGTCAACAGGGGTCTACTCCCGGACTTTGGCACTCTTTGGCATACGGTGGTACGTGCGGTTTGAGGGGCGCGGGAAGTGTCACGGGAGAGCAAGTCTGTACGACAGCCGGCATCAGCAGCCACGGAGTCGAGTCGAGTCGAGCGTACTGGTTTGAAGTACTGAACGGTGTCAGCAGCGAGCGCGTACAGCTACGGTAAGCCCCAAGGGGAAAACATGTATCAGTCAGTCACCACCTGTATTGCTTAAAGCAACTTTGTCACACAGCACTCAAGTGAATTTCTAACGCTGTTTAAGGTTGTAACGCCTTCATGTATATGGCTGGCGTTTACTTTGCTAACGTACAGAAGTTGAGTAGGTGGGGGAGGGTGAAAGCTTCTGTCAGTGTCAGACATACACGCTGTATGGAGGCATACAGCTTGTTTCTGGAGGCAGTATGAAACAGAGTAAACTGGGTTTGAATCAAACTTGCAAACATACCAGCAGAAAGTATTTGATCATTTATTTTTGGCAAATGCTAAGTTGGCGATTCAGGTGACCCTCCCTTCCTTCCTCATGCCGCCCACTCCAGGGTGTGTGTGTGTGTGTGTGAATTTATATATATGATGATGATCCAAGCCAAGGCAATGGCACAAGGGTGAACTGTCTGATTGTCTGATGTGTTGTTTTGGGCTGGATCTCTCACTATCAGCTCTTTTACCCCTAAAATAAAACCCAAAGTTCCTACCAGCGATAATGGCTACTAACAACACCAGGCTCATAGCACTGGAAGATACAGAGTCCATTTCTGCAGCTGCGGGTGAGCTAAATCTTTCCCCCCCTCAACAGGAGACAGAATACACTCATTAGGGATAAACAGGCGCATCCTCTGTTTTGCAACATGCAGGGCCAGGTTCAGGTTGCAGACACATAGAAGGTAAGTCATGTTTTCAGACTTTCTGCAGTACCCTAGAGTTTTCACCACATAACAAACAGAACCGTGTGCTCTGTTGTTGAAAGAGATCTCCACCATCACCATCGACACCTCTGGCCTGGTTTTCCTCTTTGTTTTCCCATCACAACACCACACATACTGCAGTCACCACTGACTCACAGACTACAGATTCATCTATTGTGTTGCTTTTGTCGTAGTTTCAAATAAAAATGTTGTTTACTTTAAATCCTGTGTGGTCTCCCTCTTTGTCGAGCTCGCTGAGCCTGGGTTGGGACGGGCCACAAAAGGCTCGGCACAGCTTTTTTTCCCCACACATGCTTAAGAGCTCACAGAACCTGGAAACAGACTGACATGTAACAATCAGTGGTGTTCCCCTTTAAGCCACAGTATGGTCCATACCATACCATACTGTTTTGATTGTTTATGATTTACTGATGCAATGATTATCATCATTTGTTTCTACTATGATCATGTCTTTGTTTTTGAGACGAGGACTGTTCGCTGTAATTGTAGTGTTTGGGCCTCAGGACCTTTGAGGTGAGTCCATGTAAATTTTGAATGTAGAAACAGCACATTGGTATCAGAGTTTGACCCGTTCAGTCAGTCCAGAAATATGAATTTCATATCATTGGACTTTAAGAAAACAATTTTATTCATAACACTTTCTGTCACTCAACATGTGCAGAAATTCCCTCTCTTTATTTGGTAAATCATGATGAAGGCCTTAGGTTGAAATGCACTTCTTTATATAAATAAAGGTTCTCTTAGTACTATAATTACAGGTGGAGTTTTTATCTTCAAGGCTGCGTCTCCTCTCTTGGCTCCTTGACGGGAGGTGAAGCTGTGCCAGAACCACAACCTGACTCCAACAACTTTATATCACAGCAGAGAAATCTGTGTCGCTTGGAATCGAACAGGGGGCATCAGAGCCAGTCATCGGTTCAGGTGATAATACCTGCTGTGTATCCATGCATGAAATGGGCCGCTCGTCCGTGCATTACAGGTTTATACCTGACAGTGACAGTGTGTACTTAGACAAGGGCTCGGGTGTCTGTGCATGATAATGTAGTCACGGACGGGATCAAAGTCTGAGTCTCTTATGATATTCAGGGCTCATGATACATGACGAGGAGAGGTCTCCAGATCAACTGGATGTGGCGTTACGACACTGTGCAGAGGAGCAGCTCTGGGACCTCCTTCACAAAGTAAAACAAAAAGGTCATCAAGTGAACTGTACAAAAAAAAAATGAATCAAATCAAATCTTAAATGAAACGTGAAATGTGGACTTCTGTTTAGCATAAAATGTTATTTTGGAAGGGTAAACACTGAGACCAGGAAAACAGCAGAAAACTGCTGTCAAAATATCATCTGTCTCATTTTGCCCCTCAGTTTCCTCAACTGTGTGCATGAGTATGAAAGTGAATTACTTATTTTACAAATACAGCCTGATTTTAGCATTCTGATTCAACTTTGCACGAAGCAATTCTTGTTCGCTGTCATGTATTACCTCTTGTGACAGAATTAGAAGCAGTTTTTTTTAAAAGTTAGATTTGAATGCGACTGAACGAGCCTCAGAGTTTTGGCAAAACCAATCTAAAAATATCTTCTCTTCTGGTTCCCACATGTAAAAACTGTCCCAGTTAATTTGAGAATGATAGAAAAAGCAAAAACCAGAAGAAAAGCTGAAATCACAGCGGAACTGTACTTTACAGGAGGTTAACGCTCTCAGCTGAAATGTTTGGCAGGAAAACGAAGGCCATAACTTGGCAGATTGTTTGGCATGTACTTGTATAGTATTATAACATCTACTTTAATGATTCCTATATGAACTGTTGCAGTAATGGAGGTACTTCTATTTTTTTCGTCTCTCCTCTAAAAGAAGAACATCTCTATCTTTTTTTTATTTTGTTGCCCTTAAAACGTATGAGTGAAACGGCAAGATGAGAAGCCTGGGAAGATTTCTGACAGAGACTCAGAGCAGAGCTAATGGGCCATTAAGCGGAAAAAGCTGCTTTTGATGTGACTGAAAGTGAAAAAGAGGGAAACATGCAAGTGCTGCCGAGAACAGAGGCATAAGAGAAAGAGGGGGAAGGTGGAAACAATACCACAGAGCAATCGTTTCCTCAACATCATCTACTTATGGATCGGGCTGGCAGTACAAAGAATGGCTTGGATCAGCGCAGACACTCCACGGATTTAAAGTCTTGTTATCTGCGCCATAGTTTTGATGTGCTGATGAGCTTTGACTGTGCCCACGTGCACGTTCAATCCTTAAGTTGTGTTCCCGCGCCGACAGCGTTTAAAACATTGTCTAACATCAGACGTTGCTCACAGCAGGTGGTAATTATCATGGCTCTGCGAACACTCCAGTGCTGCACGTGCTGCACTTATGGTTCAGTGGAGCACAATTCAAAACAGATGACAGAAGTCACAGGCTCCCTTTATGGTGCTTGTGTTCACATGCGGGAGCCCATGCATAAGAAATGTTTTGGTACATAAGGCATAGCACAGAAGACGATCAACGGCCGACAGTGCAGTGTATGAAGGATGATGAGGGCAATGACACTTTAATGCTTCTTATTAGCGGGTTCATTTTATGTCACTGATAGTGCCATCTATTCTGGTTGGTCTCTTCCAGTCGAGTGATTCTTCAGATTTAGTATTCAGTCTTTGCTCAACAACATAAAAAAGCTTTCAGATAAACTAATCAAGGGTTTGATGAATAATTGAAGGTATCGTTCGGGCTTATCACATTTTAAATCCCTGTCTTTCTTTTCCTGATTTTATTCATGCGATCAAGGGCTCAGTTGTTAAATGAAACGGGTTTATTGAAATGGAAATTTGTTCAGGGAAAGATAACAGTGAGCTCTGTGTTCAAAGATTTCAGATAAGAATATGAGTTAATGGTTATAAATTCTAATTGTATAATATCTAGAATTTCAGATGGCACTAAATTCACCCGTCTTCAGTGCGTGCACACACACACACACACACACACACACTGAACAACTGAGCTCAGATCCTTTAAACGAATCTCAGGGGTTACTGTCACTCACCAAATTGTTTTAATAAAGATCAGGTTGCAAACCGTACTGCCCTAAATGAGACACAATAAACATTATAGCCCAAACTATAATGTTTTTTCATTTTCAGTTA
Organism: Toxotes jaculatrix; assembly: GCF_017976425.1. Classification (NCBI taxonomy): domain Eukaryota; kingdom Metazoa; phylum Chordata; class Actinopteri; family Toxotidae; genus Toxotes; species Toxotes jaculatrix. Next base: position 19,472,595 of record NC_054406.1, read on the forward strand.
ATCAGTCAATAATTCTGTAAAACTGTTTGGTCTAGAAAATATAATGAAAATAGTGAGAATTCCATTCCCAAGTGTCCAAGGTAAGATCTTCAAATGTCTTGTTCAGTCTAAAATACAAACATGGTCAGTTTACTATAAATACTGTAATATATGGCATAGATAGCTGTAAATCACATTGGAGAATATGCACACATTAAATCACGATTTTCAGTTTTGTTTTTGCATAAAAATCAAACAGCGGTTTTATACATTTTGGGAGTGTAATGCAAAGCTACCATCTGTATCTGTACCCCCCCTCCACAAAAAAAAAACTGTTTTCACACTTACATCTGAAGTGGGTGTTGCTTTTATCAGTAACACCAATGGAAGTTGTTAAACGTGAAAAAAATCCAAACTGAGTTAAAAGTTAAAAAGAAAAAAATAGTTTATACAGGACAGGATGTTATAAAAGTGGGAAAACACCGGTCTGAATTGCACCAAGCCATATCACATGATTTCCTTTAAAAACTGGAGATTGTGAATTTAATGTGAGGAGGCCCCTATGAAACTGAATGTGTCTATGAAAAACAATTACATAGCCACAAAAATATGAAAAGCTTTAAGCACTTTAAAAAAATTCTCCAACTTCAGCCCAAGTTCATCATCAGCCCAGCTGTCAATCACGCTCAGAGCTATGCAGCCTTCAATTTCTGATCCCAGGGTAAAAAATACACACATGGAACATCTGCACTAATGATGAAAAGTGATTAAAAAAATGATCATGGGTGAATGATACTTAATAATAATCATTTGCCAAATGTCTGGACAGCAAACTTTCTAAGGGGAGAAATTCTGTATTTACCAGATAGGAGATAGTACACCTTAGATGTAACAAGGAAGTTCTCACACGTGATCTTAGTTGTTGTTTACATCCCTCTCTCTGCTAAACTGGTAACCGCAAGTGACATCATCCACCCTGTTGCTGCAAAAACTCCAGACTTTATTTTTTTTTTAAACTTCCTCTTTTAATGGTTTGTTGAGCAGTTGCAATAAAGCAATTTCCCTGCAGGGATCAATAAAGTTTGTCCGATTCTGATTTGAATTTAGGATGTCTACAGTGTGTATATGAGGGGGGCTATAGAGTCCAGGATAGTAGAGCAGGAGGAATGGAAGAGAGAAATTAATTTATCTGGGCTCAGCAGCAGAGGAAATAGAGGTTGCGATGGCATTTCTTTGACAGGCTCTCAGCAAACTGATTTGCAGTGAGAGAATTTACGTAACGGGAATAGTAACCAGAGGCCTTGGCAGCACACAGAGGACCAAATTAGCTGGCGCTGAATACAACAGGCATATGATCAGAAAAAACATGCATCCTCAATATCAATATTATCAATAGAAAATCCTCCAAGACATAATAAGGTCAAGACTATGTCCCAGTACATAGGTAGCGTTATTGATACTCTGAATAAGACCTAAAGAATCAAGGACATGTGTGAGATCATTTGCTTTACCTGGACAACATCAGTGAATATTAAAATCACCCAAGGTCAAGACTCTGTCATGCAACAGCAAATTACCAGACAGGAAGTCAGAGAATTCTTTATCTGTCTCTGGAGGACTATAGACCAAGACACAGACTAGAGGGTTCGTCAAAGATTCTATTTTTACAGTCTGTGATTCAAATGTAAAATAGCTCCCAAAAGAAAGTGTCTGTAATTTAAACCGATTCTTGAAAACCATGGCCACTCCGCCCCCTCTGCCAACAGTCCTAGGGGTGCTAATGAAGAAACAGTTTTCTGAACACATTTCACCAAAGATTGACTCACCATCACCAGTCACTGTCTATGTTGAGAATAGAAAATCACAAACCACAGGAGGAGAAAAGGTCATTTAAAATGAGCGTTAACCAGGGTCATTTTCACCCTGAAGCAAACGGCCACTTCCAGACACTATTGAGCATATTCCCATTTGGGAATGTTTTGGAAACGAGTATCTCAGGTCCCCATGATCACCCAGTAAAGTGAAGAAGTGCTCTGCGTGGAATACTGGGCCCCAAGGATGCAAGAAGAAGGCACGCACCTCTTTCCTGGTCTTTACCCAGATGCCATCCCGAGACTCAGAAGTCAAACTATGCACCTGAACCCTGACACACACCATCACCACCCCAGTAATACCCCACGAGCAGCCTCATCTCACCAAATGCGGTATGAATAACACGCCAATTTCCTGAAGTCATTTTTCATATTATCACTGCACTTTTTATGCTTTCTGCAGGCCGTTTCACCACATAATTTCTCTACTGACTAACCCCTAACCAAAATGGCACTAAATGACATGCGAAATGTCCCTGAAAGTGGCGTGCTACTTAAATGCAATTCCACGAGTTAGCATGACCGCTGACACTCCAAACCTCCCTCACAGCCTTATCACATTGTTGCTCTGGTGTTCCTCTGTCTTTTCCCTGTAGGGGATGTGGATTCATTACCGCGAGCCATGTAGCAGAGGTCGTATTTCTACCTGATTTTCTTATGAACAGCTCTAAACTGTGTTTTCTCAGTGTCCACACACCATAGTCCAGATGTTAAAAGTTCTGAGTTGACAAAAATGTTTATACACTTATCTCAGTGGCCTTTAGCTATCACCAGCAAGTGGCACTGTAAGTGTTTTTTATCATTTTCTTTACCTCAGGTTTATCGTCTTAGGTTACAAAAAAAAAATATCAGGTATCTGAAAAGGAAACAGTGATTTTAAGTAGAATAACAAAGCTGAGGTTTACACAGGAATTTTATCACAATTTATAGTTTTTTTCTAAATCTTTTTGTACTTCATTAGGTCTGCACCCAAACCTGTCTGCCCTTGTATTTTACAATGAGGTGGTTTGGGGTGAACATCATGTTGCCTTGTGATTCAGGGACCATGTCCCAGGGCGCATCATGACTGTTTCACAGGTTTATGGATGTATGTAACACTGCAGCCTGAGCACAGGGTCAGCTGACAGTGTAATAAAGCGACGTGCATGTTATTTACTAGCTCAAAATAAGTGGATTTAGTGTTAAGGTAGCCTTTAATGAGAACAATTATACAGGCATACATCAGTGTCTGCTTATCTTGTTCATGGCTGCAGGCAGCTGAAGTCTGTTCCAACATGCACAGAGTGAGAGGCGAGGTGGACCTTGCATAGGTCACCAGTGTATGAACACATACTCAAGTTAGAGGCAGTATGTTTCCAGCATCAAATACAAACTCAGGTCTGGACTAGATAGTAGATTATTTGTTAATTATTTGTGCATAAACCAACTTATGTTAATTTAATCACCAGCTCCTTCTGAACAGGATGAGGATGAGGATGCTCTTGCCATTCATTTGCATTTCCTGTCATGTGCAGCCTGAATGTGATGAGCTCAGAATCTCTGAGAGGATTTGACCACACACAGCTGACATTTACCTGCTTCCCTTTTTCACCATCTCCAGCTTCAGACATAATCAGCCATTATTGTTTTCCATCCTAATACAGAGAGAGAGTATGCTGTTTTGAATCAAACCAGCCAATCAAAATACATTCATATGATGTATATACTGTAGCTATAAAAGTCATGTCTGAAACATTATTGAGGATGACATCAAGCAATAACTGAACTCAACAGGACTGAGATAAATAAGAAACGTCATTAACACACACTGGTGTAGCTTCAACATGTCAGAGGATCTCTCATATCCCAGAGCTTGTATAGATGGCAAAGGTAATCACGTGGAGTGGAATCACATGTTGGACCGAGAAAAGGACTGATGTGAGACAGGGAAGATATTTTGGGCAGAGAGAAGGGGAGAAGAGCAAAGAGGTGCATCACAGAGAGGAAAGGCAGAGATTATGGATTGAACATGAGAAGATAATGAGGAATGAAATACTGTTCAACAAAATGTCATCTCTGACAGTGGTCTGGGGAGCATTGCTGCCATTTCACAGAGATCGTTACTACAGATGAATTTCACCTACAAAGACATCAATTCCTCGGATGCTGCATTTCCTGGATTTTGCAGCGATAGAGGTAGGCTTTGAAAACCCGGCTTTGAAAGCGGACAGAGTGTCAGTCCCAATGAGGCCGCTTTGGCATCAAGATGAAGGTTGAAGAGGAAGAGTGCACACATATATCTTTAGATCAAAACTGCTTGCCATGAACATTCCTTATTAGTGCAGATATTCAAATCTCAAAGGCAAAAAAAAAAAAAATGCCACTGTGACTTTGCCATCCTCCATCAGAGCTGCCTGTGGTAAAACTGATCAGCCTAAACACACAAGTTATTTGCTTTAGCGAAGGTGTTTTGAGATGGGAAAGGTTATCTGTGGCTTTGGTTAACCAGGATATAGCAGCTGTATCTGCAGGATCATATTTTTGAGCCAAGATCTTAAAGAGGAGAATTAATTTTTCAGCAGGTATGTTAAGCTGCTAACTTTCCAGTGCTAGTTTGTAAAGGCCACTGGATATCTGAGGTCTGAGAGAAGGCCAACAGGCTGTCAATTAAAGGTGGTAAAAGGAGTTGTGTGTGCTATTTCCTGTGACTTTGAAAGATCTAACAAAACTTTGTACAAACAAGGCAGACTACCACATTTTAAAAGCTGAGATGTTCCATTTTAAAAGTTCAGAGCGGAGGTCAACTAACAGTGGTTTGCCCTCTTAGTGGTAAGAGGGAAGAAATTACAAACAAAAATTACTGGCTGACTTTTGAATGAAACAGGGTCCTCCACAAACAGCAGGGGAATTGGATTACAGCTGCTAAGCACCAACATGCCACATCCCTGTAATATAGTTTACATGCTTTTCCTTAAAATGCCGTGACCTTCCATTAAAGTTTCCAAAGCAGTGTATATGTAATCTCTGAAAATATGAAACGAGTGGCAAAGCGCAGCATCAGGTCACAGCTCAGCAGGGTGCAATCACACTACTTGCATCTGCAATAAAACATCATTCAGGGCACTTTAAAAACAGGTTTTGCCTTCACATTAACACATAAGTATCCATTAATGGAGGTAAGCTGAAGTACAATGGCAACACGTATTATCAGACAGGATTCACATGCTGCAAAGGAAGACTGGAGGTTTAAAAACATCCGTCTGTGGAAGCAGCATCTACAGAAGCTGAGAAAATGAATAAAAAGGGTTTAATTTTTTCTGGCTAGCTGCAAACTTCACAGCAAAATATAAAAATTGTAAAATGCCTTCATTTTATGCCTTTTGAGGCTGAATATTTTACCTAGAAAATCATAATTGAACCAACACAATAAAACATTCAGATGCTGCCACTGGTTAATCTTGATGAAATATGAAGGGAAAATGGAATAAAAGGCATAAATCTACCAACAAAATGTGCTCTTCCAGGTTTTCTTTGACCATGCTAATATGCTTCTTTAATTTTTTTAAGTTGTTTATTTTGATGATCTGCAGTGCATATCTTATGGGAATAAAATGTATCCCTGTTCTGTTAGGTATCTGTCAGTCCTACTATTAAAGTGAAGATGACGAAGATGAAATCAATACACTGAATTGATATCAAATTTAATATGTGACTTAAAACCAGCTTAATCTCACCAAATCCCATGTACTCCACTGGGGTCAAAAGATGAGATGGTGGATAGTGCCTTTATGCTAAGACAGTTATAACAGAATGTTTACTGTCCTTCCCCCAGATTGGTTGGATATAGCATCTGCTTCATTTAGTTAACTAATTACTAAGATGTCAGTTCATCTAAATGGATATTTTTCTTTTATAGGTAGGGAAAAATCAGCGCACAAATGTAGTTTTAGATGAGGCTAGGAATGGCTATCGCTCCAGCTAGAGCAGGTCTAGTTGGCTCTTTCTCTGTGGCAGATGGTGCAGGTAGTGTGACCAAGAGTTCTACAGTCCATAAACTACAAAGACAGAGCACTGTTGCAGCAGCCTGAGTGGCAAATTCAGAATGGAATAACTACACAGTCAACCTGGAGCCAATCACAGCTCCACAGCCTGAACAGGCCAGCAGTCTGACATATAGAAACAAACAACCTTCACACTCACATTCACACGTACGGACAACTTGCCAATTAATCTAATCTGCATGTCTTTGGACTGTGGGAGGAAGTTGGAGTACCCGGAGGGAAAATCCACACAGAAAAGCTCCGGCCGGCAGATTCGAACCCAGAACCTTCTTGTGGTGGTGTAGTGCTAACCCTCTTGCCTTCTCGCCCAACCATGAATTACCCAACCATTTTTCTTTTTCTTTTTTTACATAAAAACCATACAGTCATCATAGCACAGAATGGATACGAGGTGAATTGATTCATGATTTTCATTTCTCTTTTTCTTCTTTTTTTTGAAAGTCTACAGTTTTAAATGACATATGAAGAATTATGATAATGTTTGCATGCATTGTTGGGGTGGGAGTGGGATAAAGGAAAGCTCTGATGTAATGTTAAAGAGTAATTCTGATTATCATCCACTAATTCAACATAATTAATAAGGGGTACCAGAGGGACAAAAATGGTAAATTGGCTGTTGGTGTGACCTAAGTATGAATGTGTGATAGACCCGGTGAAGGAACTGTAAACGGTCCCTGCCCCCTGTGACCCTGAACAGGATTAGCAGGTCTATAGAGATGTATAGATGGATGAATGGATGTAGAATAATAGTATAGTACAATCTCAAATGTGTCGGTCTTTCACTCACACTTTTCTTTAAATCCATCCTCCATGCATATTAACATTCTCCAGACGTCTCAATAGAAATGAAGCACTGATCAATTTGTTTCTCAAACCCACACTTCAACCTAACATGAGTTGCAAATGAGAAGGCAAGACAGTTCATTATTTTTAATCCTTCATCTTATTTTGGGGGAAATCATGTTTGCAGAACAATGAAATACTTATTAGCACCCCAGACAAAGGACGCTGTGATTGACAGGATTATATTTAAACAAAGCCAGTGGTTAATCACTTCTCTCTGCACAAGGGCACACAGCCTTGTATTTGTTCTCTATCTCCAATTAAACAGAATTACATTCCATAATACAATGTAAAAGCTGTGGCATGTTTCAGACCTCAAAACAGCCTAGTGCTGAACATTTTCAAGGAAATGAAGGGTTCACAGAGGTAACAAAATTTACTGAGAAAGACAGGTTATCCAGACAGGGTTATGAGATGCTTGAATGACAGTGTGTGGTGGCCCTCAACTGCAGCTGTCCACTAAAAACACTGTTTTTTTTTTTGTTTTTTTTTTATTATCAAGCTTTGCAATAATGGACAAGAATGGTTAGTTGAGTGAAGTGCCTTGCTTTATAATCATTTCAGTGCCATGTACAATGTCACAGATGAGTTTAGTTACTTTTTTGTTCTTTACCACCATCAGTGATTTTCCTGCTGCACCTTTGTGCAATTTCATTTTCCAACCAACATAATACACATGTACATCATCTGGAAAAGAGCGACCTCCAACATACTGTAGACTGAAAGCACATTTAAAGGACTTCGAAGGACTAAAGTTTCCCTTAAACTTACAGTTTGAAAGCCTAAAACCACTGATTAATCACACTGACTGGAAAATAAGTTTACTCGCTTCACTAGTCTTCAGTAGCAGTGATGACATAGTAGTCTTTTTAGTTGTATCGTGAACATGTAACACAGGGAAGTACAATGAAATAACAAAGGCATTATTAGTGTGTGTTGTGTGTACACTTGCATTACAGTCAATACACTACATTATGGTCTATCGTGCAGTGTAACATCTCATTTTTATGGTAACAGTAACATTTTACTGCTTCAACGCTAAAAAGACATCAGATAGAGCCATGAACCTCGAGCTGTCAGACGATCAGACAGGCTTTAAACAAACCCCCGGGTTAGCCAAACAAATCTGGATGAGAAAACAAAAGTGAATTGTAAAGTAAAATTATTACCCAAAGTGTAAACACAAAGTTAAATTGTAAACATCCACGAATTTACAATTTCTTGGTTAAACAATCTGCCTTAGCATGGTTGTGTGCCAGCACATTTCCTGCACATTGAGCAAGGGCATACTTTTAAAATCTTATTTTTGTCCCCCTCACATTTATTGTTTCAGGTTTTCTTACTAAGGTCTATCTCTTACTGGGGGAAGGTATTTGAGACTGTATGCAGCCTGAGAGGAAGACCTACAGACACCACTCTGAGCTGAAAAATGGGTTTTCCAAAGTCATTTTTAAGGCAATATTTTTTATTTACAGTTAATATTTTTCTAAGAAGGTCCTAGAATTGAGCATCAGCCAAAGTTAAGAATACAGCACAGTGCTCCTTATATTAAAGATGCAAACACAACATTATGTTTCAGAAAGTATCAGAAACTAAAAAATATTTTATGCATGAACAACGAGGGAGCATTGCCAACATGATGTGGATAAACTGTTGGCTGTTTATAACCTGTATTTTGTTGTACACGTATGTTGTGATGTTCCCAAATCTCAGCTATTACTTTGGTGAGTAATAGTGTTATTATAACTGACAGAAACAACAACTTAAACTATGAAAATAAATTCTGATCCAAGATTTGCTCACCGGGACCGAAAATATCTAAATAACATTATAAAATGTTATTGTTCATTAGTATTTAGATACGAGCTGTGACGGGAAATGACCATCTTAATTTACTCTTGTGCAGAGTCATTGCTTCCATCTGTAACTGTAATTGCTATGATATCAAGCCATGGTGGTTATAAAGCAGTATGGATATGCTGCTGGTCCATCTGGGTTTTTTTAAATGCCTGTTAGCATAACAGAATTATTAGTTCTAAGTGTTTCAGTGCATTGACAGCAGTAAAAAGAAGCTGTAAAAGGAAACTGCTTCCTAATAAAATTCTAAATATGTGTTTTGGATACTGAATAAATACCTTTGTTTTTCCACTTTCCCTCTGCGTATATATTTTGAATGCCACAAAAGAAGCTGAATTTGTACAGTGAATAGCTGAGGACATGGGGTTTCAGGAAGGTGACTGATAGAGCTCCTTCACCAAGACAGCAGCCGTATCACGCTGCCCCTCAAATGATAAGGGGTGATAGAACACCTCAGACCAAATCGATTGATTTTCAGCGTCGCCATGTTTGGAGCCTGCACACATTCATCACTCAAACTGATATCATCACCTATTCACCCCAGGTGTACTTAGAGTGACTCATTTCCCATTGAACCACACACATATGCTTTGAGTACAACAACTGGCAATGCGAGAAAATGTAAGGTTAAAAAAAAAAAAGCTGAACCCCACATGATACGCTTAGCAGATTCAGAACATTACTGCTCCATGTGAATTGATCTCTTGGTGATTTTTAATGTGTTAGCCACTGATGTGCTGTCTTTATTTTTCTGGAATGATCAGTGAGGAAGTTTCCTCCAATCACTGTTTCTCAGCTGAGTGCCACGAGGACTCATGACATGCTCAATTGAAACTTTCCGCCTGTGAATATTATGTACAGTCAAATGCTGCTCACAGGAGGTGCACTGAAAAATATCTCCACCTGCCTCTCCCCGTGTTTTACACTGAGTGAGAACCTTCATTCAGTATGTGCATACTGAACGAATGTTGCAGGTGAGCTCAGTTCTGTATAAACAGACTTAATATTCAAAGGATATGTCTTACATCAGAGATCCTCAGAGGTTCCCAGATCTCTAAACAGATATACATTAGACACCAACCCACATAATTTGATAAGAGAACTAGGACAGTGATATCTGGTCCAGAATAGACCCAAGGTGATTAGACCTCTGAACACTGGCAGCAGCATTATGTATTTCCAATTAATGAGCAGTGGTGGTGAGAAAGAGTACATGTCATAAGAATCAATGTAATGCACTTCACACCTCCCACTGTCCATCTCATCTCAAAATACATTTTCCCCCTGCGATGATTGATGCACTGCACGATCAAAGCTGATAGAGAGTCTCCTTGGATCCACTCAGGTATTGACATATTGACACAGACCAAGAAAGTGAATGGGACCATACTCAAACCAAGGTAGATTAAATGTATATTTGGACTCAGGCCGACTTCCTTGGGCTACTAAGAACCAAGGAGACCCAAGAAAATGTCCATCACGAGGCTTCATGATAGGCATTTTCTTGGGTCTCCTTGGACAATTCATAATGATGCATGTTTAACTATATCCTGAAATAAACACAAATGAATCACATGTTCAGGAAACTTTTTCAACAGCAACAACTTTTCTTGAGTCTTTAGTGCAGTCTGGAAAGCTTAATATGGTCTGAGAGGATATTTGGGTCCAAATCAAAGACAGTTCGACCACAATGTTGAATACTAAAATTAAAAAAAAACAAAAAAACCATACAACTACTACAACTATAACCAAGATAAAACTATCATTTTTGCATTTTACTCAGCCAAGTCATCTGGAATAAAATATTATTTCAATGTTGAATATGACAACAATACATTCCCTCCTTAGGGAGCTCAGAGCCTACAGGTGGATGCTGGGATAGAGACTGGGCTTATGAAAAGCAATACGAATAGGAGCAGCACAGGGACCGGCAGCAGCAAGAGATTCATGTGAACAGTATGGATTCTCCCATGAGGCTTTGGTGGTAGGCCAGCAGCCAAGACTCATACAAGCTTTGGTTATTGAATGGTAACAAATAAATTATTCCAAAAAATGGTCACAATGGCAAAGTACACAATACAACACCCATTTAGCTTAGGATGAGTTCAGAACAGCCCAGTATCATGTTAAAGAGCGCTTTATCACTGCACTGGACAGTTTGGAAAAAGGTGTGGAAATTCAAAGCTGTAGAACAAGAGATATCATCTTTTTTTTTTCTTCCTCCTTGTCAAAACTTGGCACCTACATTGCCCACAATGCAACTCGACCACCGACAGCTCGATCAAAGATTCAGGTGTGTTATGCTGTCAGCGGCGAATGTATCCTCAAGCTGCTAGCCTTAAGCAGACATAAGCAACGCCCATGGAGGCCTGGTAAACTCACTTCTTTCCAACTCCACACCCCCAGAATTTTTGGATTTTCAGACTCGATGTCTTCAGCCCCAGCCAACACTGACTTAAGTGGCGTCACTTTCAGCCATTTATCAGATTTCACACAGCTCCCTCTGGAGCCGCAAAAAGCTTTATACAACTTTTCTCACATATGCAAAAAGACTCCCTAACACCCGCAAAAACATTTGGTTGTTTAAAATGGAGTTCCACTTTAAGCTGCGCTGAAATACTGATGAAATAAATACAACGGAAACCTAAAACTTGTGCAGCAGACGCTAACTAAGAAGTAGGGTCGGACTTTTGCTCACTGTATTTTATATGTACAGGAGTCTCTGTTAGAAGTGAGAATGCATCACATGATGCTTGCATTTGTAGAAGGAAACACTTCCATGGCTGCAAACAGGCTTTTCTATTTCTGTTAAAAGAAACAGAAAATCATCACTCCAGCACGTGTGAATTACATATAATTACAAATTATTATGTGCTTATAGAGTAATTTTCAAAAAGTGTTCTGTTTGGCTTGTGCGAGTGGCATAAACAAACAATACAGCATGCCTTTTTGTTTAAAAGGTTTGGGGCACAGCACTTGTTTCTGCTTTTTTCGCATTTTCTTTCACATTTCCATCTCGTTATGTTCCCCACAGCTCATATTCACGGCTCCCGTAATGTGCACCGGGAGCCAAGACTTGTTGTTGATCAGCAGAAACAGCAAAAGGCTGGAGCCTTCGAGTGCGGGCGATTCTGTGCTGAAGTATGCAGCTAACGATAAGGTATGAGTTCCAATAAGAGTGCAATATATGAGAACTACAGCGGCTAATGGGCTGAAACAAAAGCAGTGGAGTCACTTTAGATGCGAACAGAAGGGAAACAGAGGGAGAGTGAACAGTTGATGGGGACCGCAAACAGTCTGATGAGACACAACTCTTGCTATAACTGTGTCCATGAAAACTGGCATTCCCCACAATTTGCCACAACATTAGTTCCATTACAACAGAGTGGAGGTAATGGCATTGATAATTAGATTGTTTAGATGTATTAGAGCAGTGGCCAGAGGGTACACGGGTAAATTTCTTTATGCAGAAGTGATTTGATTTTTCTGGGTGGAAGTGGAAGGGATGACGGCCAGACAGCTCTGACACACTGCAAAGGCAGACTCTTGGCTTTGTATCTTCATTGCATTGACAGCCCTGACAATCAGTTTTAAACCTCGCTGATGGAAATCAATTGACACTCAAAGGTGAGCCAAGGTGGCTTTAAATGATGACAGTATTCGGATCAAAAGCTTTACAGGAAAATCAATAACTATATAAAAAATAATCTATAGTCTAGTGATTAAAATCTGACTTAGTGAGGCGATACATTCAGGCTTTCAACAAATTTGCCCTAAAGCATAATCAAAAAAAAGCTACTAAAAATGTATTATAATTCTTTCACATTCCCAGCATGCCTCTCCTTCCTCAGGCTTGAGTCTTTAAACTCTTTCCATTTTCTGCAATTTCACTGACACTGTGAGGAGACATTTTTTATGAGCATTCAAACATCTTCCGAGGTACAAGACAACAAACAATATTTTCTTTTTTTTTCTGCAGTGCTGTTTAATGTTCTGGATGATTACCTCCGCTCCAGCAGTCTGTGCTGACATGTTTAGCCAGTGCATCTATTTTCCCCATGCTGAGAGTGTAAGGACTTAGAGGGGTTTGGAGGACTGGATTAACGGAGAGGCAAATGGGCTGTGATGGGATGTGATGAGCCAATGACAACAGCACGCGCTGAGGATGCAGCGACCGTCAGATAGAAAGTCCTCCGGGACTGACTGTGTATTAGAGCATCTTTAGTGGTAAATGCGTCCCTCTGTCTGCATAGGTTGATAGCTCTGCAAGTAAAGCACTGTGTTTATCTCCTTGTGATGAAGAAGCCTTGTCTTTGTTTTGGATCACTTGTTAAGCCCTCAACATATGTATTACCCTGGGGATACGTACACTCCTCCAGACAGTCAGTCACATATAAGTAAAGCACGATGCATACAGACAGGTACAATAGGTTTGGTCCCTGTTGGTTAAATGAGTGATTGAAGTGACTTTGAGCATTATGTTTGGTGTTAAATGCACTGGTTTAAGCATCAAAGAAACATACAGCGTCATGGGACTGTGACACATCAAGTAAGCGTCTGTGGTTAGCAGTTAGGGGCAAATGGTAAGACAAATACGAAAGGGATGTTAGGGCACTACAGGGAGGAACCATTATAAAAGTAAAGCCAGGCTCTACAAAACACTCAACAGAAAATCTTTGTTAGCAGATGCATCATGTTGTCAATCCAAAAGCAGTTTACTGCCTGTCTCCATTGTTTTTGATGGAATCAGGAAATGCTTTCTGGTAGAGGTATATTTATGAAAAGAGACTGACATAGACAACCTCATTTCCTTGGCCAGGTCGTTCCAGGGCTTTGGGGCCCTGATTGCAAAAGCTCTGTCTCCTTTAATTTTCAGTCTGGACTCTGGACCAGTTAGAAGAGCTCTGCCTGTGATTCTCAAGCTATGCAAAGGTTCATATGGGGTTAAAAGATTTAAGATATAATCAGGAGCCACACCACAAAGAGCCTTAAAGGAGATCAACCAGATCTTAAAATCAATCCAAAAACAAACAGGGAGGCAGTGTAAGGAGGCTAACACACATGATTCTGCCTCTTAGTTGTGGTTAAAAGCTGAACAGCTGAGGTCTCTACAGTCTGAAGTCATTTCAAAGTTTTTTGCTTAAGACACGAGAAAAGGCTGTTGCAACAGTCAAAATGTGAGGGGATAAAAGCAAGTAAGACCGATTCTGCATCTCTAAAATTCAAAATAGATCGTATTTTTGGAATATTTCTGAGGTGATAACAACATGATTGAACGAGCTTTGTGACATGTTGCTGAAAACAGAAACTGCTATCAAACAGGCTTAATCTGTTCTGACAGGTGTGGTCCCTATAACAACGAAAAGAAATGCTATGACATCACCCAAGGAAAGCATATAGAACAAGAACAAAACTGATCCTAGAATTGACCCTTGAGGCACACCATACTTAACTGGACAACAAGAAACTACGAATAGAGACACAGAACCTCCTATTAAACAGGTATGACGAGAACCAGACATGCCCACTCAGTCTGTTTAAAGGAATGCCTTTCAGTGTCGAAGGCTGCACTTAAGTCAAGTAGCACCAGCACATGCCTGCATCAGCATTCATTATAAGGCTGTTTGTGACTTTGAGAAGTGTTGTCTGAATACTATGAATTTCACAAAAACCAAACAAAAAACCAACAAAGATATTGTTGTTTTCCACAGCTGCAAGAAGCTTTGAAATAGTTTTTTTTTTGGTTTTGTTTTTTACAAATTTTAGAGATGAAGGGCAGTTTAGAAATGGGACAATAATTATTGTGGATGCAAGGATCAAGCCCAGGCTGAATATTGGCTGATTTAAAATAATCTGGGACACAACCAGTAGACAGAGAGCTGTTCACAATGGAAAGAAAAAAGGGGCCCAATACAGGACAGAACTTTAAATAAAAGCCAAGTCAGAATTATGTCAAGATGATTGGAGGAAACCATTTTATGAGACATGGTCTCAAGGAGTTCAGGCTGCATGACAGGGGAAAAATGGCTCAAAGTATAACAGTACAGATAGTCCATGTCTAGAAAGGCAGGACTGGCAGTAACATTAAGTCTAATTGGATCCACCTTATCAGCAAAGTGAGATAAAAAACTTTTCACAATCAGCAACACAGTCAGCAGAGGCACAAGGAGAGGCACAGCTAACTGATCAACAGTCTTAAATAGGAATCTGGAGTCGTGCCGCTGGGCTAGAATAGGTTCATAAGAGTAGCATAATGTGGCACCTTTCACCATCCCTTTATAAAGGAATAATAGCTCTTTCATGACAAGGAAGTGGACGTGTGAGACCTGACTTCTTCCATCTACATTCAGCTTTTCTACATTTCCTTTCACAGCTGCGAGCACTGTCATTTAACCAGGGCTGTGTTCTGGTCTTAGAGTTGGATTTGGACTAAAAGAATTCACTTATGTTAGTGAAACTAGAAAACACATTGTCATGGGAGTTAAACAGTGTGCAGAACTTATGTTCATTGAAAATTCAACTATACTAAAAGCAGGGCGAGACACTACAATCAGCTTGTAATTCACAACCAAAATTAATGCATTTATGGTCAGATACAAACATGTAGAATGTAGAATGTGGAGACTTGATGGACAGGTGGACATGGCAGCAAAGGGACCGTAGACACTGTATGTTGGCAGAGAGCACTCATGTGATAAGCTTTGTTCAGGTTCAGACACCATCACACAGAATAGATGTCCACGTTCTCAGAAGACATTAAAATTGTCAATAAAGTCCAAGCATTGGTGACACATGCAGACTAAAGCCAAGTGTTAAGGCTGAGCAATCTACTGAAACACTCCACAGCAGAGAGTGGGTGTTGGGCCAGAGAGGTAAACAATACTATGGGAGTATTTGAGGATGTGAAAGACATGTTCAAAGTCCTGTTTTTACAGTGCAGACTGCTGTTTCCTAATGCTGTTCACACCAACATCTATAACAACCCTATCAGCACCACCGTAGGATTTTACAAAGGATGCAACTTTCTTAGCAATACCCAGTACAGTAACACCTGGAAAAGAGAGAGTACGAGCCCTATTTACTCTCATGTTTCTGACTAGAGGTCAGGGGTCGCCAATAATGAGCTAATGGGCTAATGGAGGCCATGGGAGCAGATAGTGTCTCTGTGTGTTACTGACCTTGCAAGTCGGTGGTAGGATGAGGACGTGCACTGAGGCCTTCATCGCTGGACATCAGCTGATCCTGAAAGTGTAGGTGATCGAGTGTGACGAGGTGGTGAGTTGACAATAGGTGTTTACCCGACACGTCCAGTTTTTCTCTGGTCCAGCAGAAGCACATCTGGATGGAGAAGAAGATACATCAGTGCTGTGCTGTCTGTAAATGTGCAGTCATTTACAACAACTCTCACGTGTGACTGCTTACCATGCTGTCCTTTTCCAACCCTCCCAGCTCACAGCTAACTTATTTTAACTTCTTTGCCCTCTATGCTGTCTGCAGATGAAAATGAATGGGAGGTGACTGCTCCACCTAGCCTGACATACTCAGTCAAATCAAAAGCATAAATCAACGGACTCTCACTTAGGAAGAGAAAGGCAGTTTGATTTGATAGAACAATTGAGGGGGAAATTTTAAGAAACAGCTATGAGTTATATTTTTTGTAGTCTTGTAGCCCACGGCTTGGAGCCTCAATTCTCATCCAACAAAAACTCTGACTAGAGTTTTTTTCACTTCTCCTCCCCATGAACAATCAACAGAAATCTGTCTTTTAAAGCAGCAGGTACTTGCATATTTGGACGCAAGGCACATTCTCTCTGTTTTGTTTTGTATTGTGACATGACTCAGTGGTTTCTTCTTTTAAAGGTATAGCCGGTCACTTTGGTTTAAATACTTAATATGCTCTTCTAACAATATGATGGAATCTTCGTTGATCAAACTTCATTGACAATCCCCCCCAATGGATGCAGATGACAGCTCGAACATCTGTGAGAAGAATTCCCAAATAAACCATGAATTGCAGCTTCATGAACTGAAACTTAAATCAAGGCAAAACTGAAGTGAATCTAAGATGGAAACTGTGTTGCAGTGATAGACTGCCTCCATCTGGTTTAACTGCACTACCTGGGAGCCCTAAACGCCAGAGAGCAGAACCTGGCAGAGCCAAAAATAAGTCACGGAGGGTTGACACCCTGTCATCTGAGTTTCCTTAGATCAAGGTTCTTCTCATGAATTTCCAATTTGGCAACAGCACACCAGCCCCAGCAGATAGTGCTGCCACAAGAGACTCAACCTTTTCTAGCGCTGCTTCCTGTTTTTTAATTTTTGGAATACTTGGGTCTGGATGAAACACCTGTGACAACTACAAGTGCATTCTTAAGACAAGACATCCCAGCCTTCAACCTTTGCTGTATCACTGTCAAAGAATATATAGAGAAGCTCTAGAAGTCTTGGCATGACCTACAGTCTCTCTGCAATCAAAGCAGTGATAGCAAATATTTAGGTTTTGAACTTTGATGTCCTGAATTTAATCAGTCCATTCAGGGGACAAACACATGTTTGCTGTGTTTCCTTGTGGTAGCACATATAAAGGGAAAAGTAAGGGACCTAAAACTAAGCTCTGGGGAATCCCTACATGGAATGATGGATGCTATGGGTAATGTACTGTATCACCTACAGAGACATCTGTCTGCGATGCACTGCAGATGCAACAGAATTCTGTAAAAACTCACATTAAAGAGCATATGAATCACTGATGATTAGCATTTTTTAACAGTTCTGTTTCAGTCATGTTGTTTTTATCAAAGCCAGGTTGAAAAAACAAAACAGTATTTTGGCCTAAAAATGACATGACTGATGAAAAAAAACATTCCCCAAACCCCAAACAATGGGTCCAAAATTATTTAGAAAACTGTGATGCAGTCCTTGTTTCTTAAAGTGGGATCAGAACTAGAATGAATTTTTGTAGTATTTTTGCTTTTTTGTATGCCATAGTTCTTTCCTGCCTGGTACCAACAGGCAGGTTGGTGGTGGTAAAATGGATCCATTTTGTTCCCCCATCAAATCCCATCATGACAAATGTACACTGTTAACACCACAGTGTACCTTAACATTGTTGCTGACTGGAAGGATCCTTTCAAGGCCACAGACTAGCATTTGTCAAATTATGTTTCCTGCAGGATGATGCGCCTCCATGTCGAAGTGATTCCAGGAAAAGGCCAGTGACTTTACTATCGCAGAGTTTTGGGGACAGGATGTTCATTCGTTTAGATGTGCTGCCAGAAACTCAGCAAGACCTGAGTGAAATTATCGCACCAGTGTGTATGAACAGAACATTTCCAAACCCTTGATGAACCCAGGCCTGAAATGAAGATGCACTGCAGGCAAACATCTACTAACATTAGATGTACCTCAGCACACTGATTGTCTGTGTGCTGTTGAGTCTTGTCTATATGCGTATGTCTGCCTGTCAGTCCTTGTGTAAAGGGTGAGGCAAGTACCCACTTCAAAAACCCTTGCAAGTCTGTAATTTTTCATTGATAAGAGACAATGTCTTTTTATATATTCTCTTTATCTTTTTAATGTTCCTATTGAATGTTAAAGTTAACATGAGAAGAGCAACATGATGCTGTTTAATTCAAAGCCTTTCAGAGCAAACTCAAAATGTCTTGGATGCTCTACAGAAGTGAGACCTACTAGAACTACACCTTTGATATGATCAGGGTGAGAGATTCATGCTTTATTGCACCAAGATCTTCAAAAACACTTCAGCTGAAAAAGAGGCAACAATAAAGCATTAAAGTAATTCTCCAGGGGAATTGTGGCTTCAACAGAAAGGATATGTTAACAGTGCTTGCCTGAAATGGTTATTGATTTTATGCTCATGTGAAATAAGTACAGACTCTTTTAATAATTTCGAAGCACAACCTCTAGATTTAATCTGGTCAACAGGCAAAACAATCAATACATTTTCATCTCCATCAGCTCATGGCTGTGTAATGCCTGCTCTCATTTCCAGCATTCTTCATCCCAGTTAAGTCTGTATCTTAGGAGATTTTCTCCGCTTCCGTCTATATTAGGGTTTTTAGCACTTTTTCTACTGAGCTATCATTTTGTTCATGGTGTGCCTCTGTTAGTGTGCGTACAGTGCATTCAAAAAGTATTCAGACCCCTTCACTTTGTTCTGATTTTGTTACGTTGCAGCCTCATTCTAAAATCCTTAAGATTAGTTTTTCCCTCCTCAACACTCAAACACTCAATATCCCATAATGACAAAGCCTAAACAGAATTTTAGATTTTTTCTTCCAAATTTCTTACAAAGGAAAAACTGAAATATCACATTGACATAAGTATTAAGACCCTTTACCCAGTTCTTGGTAGAAGCACCTTTGGCAGTGATTGCAAACCTTCCTTGTCAGATTGGATGGGGACCATCAGTGGACCACCGCTGTCAGGTCTCTACAGAGATGTTCGATTGGGTTCCAGTCAGGACTTTGGCTTGGCCACACAAAGACATTCACAGAGTTGTCCCTGAGCCTCTTCTGTGTTGTCTTGGCTGTGTGCTTAAGGTCATTTTCCAGCTGGAAGGTAAACCTTCAGCCCAGTCTGAGGTCCTGAGTGCTCTGGACCCAGTTTTCATCAAGGATATTTCATCAGTTTCATTACATCAAAGAATTTCCTTTCATTAGGTGTATTCTCTTTTATTTGGTCTGTATTCTCTTATTCAGGAATTGTCTACACACAAGGTCACTCATATGTCACAACTATAATAGTTCACTGTTCATCTCTAGCCTAGGTGCAAAGGCACATCTGAGTCCCATCAGCAGTAACCATAGTAACCAAGGTGAGCAGCACCATAAAGTCTCATGGACATTTAGTTATACAACTAGCTTCTTTAGTAAACCAAATGACGAGGGATGGGTAAGATGTAAGTTAATGTTTAGGATTAGGTATCCAATCGATGGATGTGAAGATATGTAGGTTTAAATACACCCTGCTCAGGACATCCGGCACATCTGGGGCGGAATTAAACTAGTTAACTTGTTAATATTTGTACTGCTCATCACTCTTCTCATTGATGCATCAAGCTCCAATAAGTGCTTCTGCTTAAGACATCTGGCCACTACCGAGAACTCCTTCCTTCGCTTCACAAGTTTCCCATCACAGATATCTCTGTACTGTCGCTTCATTCAGCTTTTCCTCATCCCTGACCAGTCTTCCTGTCCTTCCTGCTCAAAAACCTCTTCTTCTCTATTGGGATGGTACTGGGCATGTGATGAGTGCAGCCTGGTTTCTTCCAGACAAGGCACTTAGAAGTGAGGCAGAAACAGTTCAATCTTGGTTTCATCAGACCAGAGCATCTTGTTTCTCACAGTCTGAGAGTCCTTTAGGTGCTTTTCACTGGGTCTTTCTCTGTGCCTTTCACTGAGGAGAGGCCGTCTGGCCTCTCTGCCATAAAGCCCAGATCGGTGGAGTGCCGCACTGATGATTGTCCTTCTGGAAGTTTCTCCCATCTCCTCACAGGATCTCTGGAGCTCAGCCAGAGTGACCATCAAGTCCTCTTTGCACAGGCAGCTTTGGCCAGGCAGCCAGCTCTAGGAAGAGTCCTGGTTGTTCCAAACTTCTCCCCTTTAAGAATCACTGATGCCTCTGTGCTCTTGAGAACTTTCAATCCAGGAGATTCTTTTATAGCCTTCCCCAGATGTGTGCCTCAACACAATCCTGTCTCTGGGCTCTGTAGGCAGTTCATTCTGCCTCATGGCTTAGTTTTTGCTCTGATGTCCATTGTCAGCTGTAAGACCTTATATAGACAGGTGTGTGTCTTTCCAAATCCTGTCCAATCAATATTTAAGTTATTCCTTTTTATAAATTTGCAATTGTTGAGGGGGAAAAAAAGAATATAAACAATTTTAGCATAAAGCTACAACATAACAAAAAAAAGTGAGGAGGTCTGAATACTTTCTGAACGCATTATATACCCTGTTATTCTATCCTAATAAGGGCCACTGTCTCTATGGGTAGAAAGATGAAATAACTGCTCTACAGGGGTTAGAGTTATTATTAGATTTATTAATCTTGGAATGAAAGGTTTATTGTTAAAATGAGTAAAATGTAATAATGCATAGGAATTTTAGTGAATCAGCTCAACTGACAAGAACATAGACATTATATTATGAATATGTTCCCACAGAGACAGACTGCTAATACTTGTGTTCTCTGTTCTAACTCTTGATTTTACACATTCTGTAAGAACAGAAGCCTGTCAGACTGTACTACACTACCCAGAACAAGATATCTTGATGTTTACAGATGTCTTCAATTACAGTGGTATTTCAAAGAGATATTCTTAAACCCCAAGAGGAAGACCCCAAATAATTTAGCTCCCTCTCTGACCTTTGACATAGTGCCATCTGGTCAAAAAATTGCCCCTGACACACTCCAATCCATGACAATGTGTCTCCAAAACTAAGAGCTAGATTTCAATAAAATCTGCTGTGGATATTCATTGAGGGTATATCATAGTAATCTGAATGTAAATGGACACTGCATGGTCTTTTCTGCGATAACCACCTTTGCACCTAACTATCCACTAGTTGTATTATGTGTTTAATGTAATAAACTTTACCATTTGCTGAATGAATTCTTGACTCCTCAACAATTCCATGAGCTGCTCTTACAGCCATTCTGAGCTCAAACTTCTTGTAACAAATAAAGCTAGCTACAGTCAGGGCATATACCTGCTCATCACTCCCCTCTTTGTTTTATTATTATAACTGTTACTGTGTACAGTACATGCTAATGAATCTAAATAAACCAAAAACCGTGTACTGGGCTTTCTGCTAAATTAGGCTGGACTCAGATCACCACTGCAAAATGGAGCAGTCTGATAAACATAGAAAACTCTGGCCTATGGTCCACATGGGGGCAACACACACAACATTTGGGGCAGATTGAAAGGTCAACAATAGGCAGTCCACACACAATCAAGTTAGGGCCAAAACTGTGGAACCAGCCACTGCCAATGGACCCATGTCCTGTCTGAGCTGGGCAAAAGCAGGCCTGTTTAGTTGGATGTCTGTCTCATGTAGCAGCAGCTGACTTATAACCCAATATCCATATGTGTGATAGTACACTTCTTGTGGGAAAAATGTTACCATGGTTACTAAGGTATGTCTGCAGACCTGTCTCTGGTTTTACTTTACACAGTGCACATACCGGCGCAGAGGCTTTGCTCCTGCCTGTCCTCACAAGTATAAAACCACAGGCGTGTGTGAGAGAGAGGTCTTAACACCTTGAGATCAGTTGATGATGGACTGACAGCCCCTGCAATGACTGACTATCCAGGTGACTTCTGTGGCCGCAGCCTCAGAAGACAGATGTTAGTATAGCTGCAGTTCCATCTCTGATAAACTTCCATTTGCACGCAGTTAACTTGGCAACTTGTCAATTACGATTATTAATCTGTTACGACCCCCCCCCCCAACATCACCACCCCATACCCACTCCTCCTCCTCCCCCCTGACTCAATATAGCCTGCTTGTCAGTCGCTAAATCAAATTACTTCTGAATAACTGATGGTGTGTCCAGATCCATCGCTCCGATAGCCGCAACCATGCTCCTAATCCCCCCTGCTGTTGGCTCAGCTGAAAACAGGGGGGATATTTAAATCGATGAGGGCTCATATTGGTTCTGACAGGCTTGGCTTTTGTTAGGTGGGGCACGATGACAACTCCTTATCAACTGCAGTGTGTCCTGGGATGCACTGAAATGGTCTGAAATGGTACTTCTTTTCAGGTGCCATATGCTTCCTCCCTGCAGAGAGGCCAAAGCACTGCACAGACTTTAACAGAAAACCAAGCAACTCTTGATAGACTTTCTACCCAAGCTACTAATTCCTGCAGCAAATGATGCAGATTTCAAACTTTTTGCTGCTTTGTAAAAAAACAAAAAACAAAACAAAACAAAACAAAACAAAAACAAATATAAAATCTGTTTAAGCGGATGCCATAATGAGAAGAAAATCAGGGAATCAAATGTTAAGTATAGTTATACTGAGACTTAGCAGTGCTAATTATCAAGGGCCAGCACAGATAAGAAAGTCTCCTGTACAGCTCAGTGCCTGTCTCCTTCCAGACATGTATAATGAAGACACTGCTTTAACCCAGAGCAGGAAGCACTTTGCTCAGTTCAGCCTGTCAGTTTTCTCTCCACCACCCCTCCCCGCCTCCCGAATATGTCCTCTCTCAGATGTACATTTTGTATCGCTGTCACTCCTCTAGTTCTCCTTCAAACGTCTGCTTTGTCCCAGGAGCTCTCCGTCCCGGCATTCCTGTCCCCAGCCGCCTCATTAATGAACTGTAAATACTCTTTGCTATGCAGCGAAATTGATTGACTGTTGAGCCGACAACACTGGGAGGCTAGAGGAAAGTAGGATAACAAGATGTATGTGCTGGGAAACAAGTTTTGCGTGTTGGTTTAATTTACAAATGTCTTGGTAGTGTGGAACATGAAGATCATGAACATAAATATCTCTGTCCTCTGTGTCAGTATACTTAACATACACAGTATATAGTAACCTGCCTAAGCGCGTTCGTCTGGTATTAGCTTTCCTCTGTCGCCTTGTCCCTGCACGCTCAGACTGCAAATCCAATTAATCGAACAAAAAACTTGCATTTGCATATCTCTGACAGCGTGTCATATTTACAATGGGCAGACAGTCTGAAGCGTGATGTCTCCACAGCTGAGTCAAGGCTGGCCAAGTCCCTGTCAGGGCCCCAAAAGAAAGAAAAGCTCATATTATTAGCTCCTTACACCACTGTATTTAAAAGGAAACCTGAGGAGGATGAGCCTAAGGCACAGTATCACCAGCAGTCTCCCTCTTTCACATGATCTTTCTTGTATTAATGAATGGGCAACATTTCTAAACCATGATGCATTGGAAATGCATCAGTGTGTATTAATCCAGTTTGATACTCTGTGGGAGATGACTCAAAATAAGTGAACCTTTTCATCTCAAGACCTGGCAAATGTTGGCAATATTTTATAGCAGGCAGTGAAAATATTGAACAAAGAAACTGAAATGAACTGCGATTTCAACCTTGTATCTTCACTGCCCCCTCCTATAAAGACATAGTACTCTGCTTGAGTTGTGATCCTTTTGCCTGTATAGTCAAACCAACAGGGTTGTTTATATGTTTGCCCTTATGTACTTTTTAAAAAAAATTTTTTAGTTCCCTGTCTTTCAGTGAAGCAGAGTGCCACAGACAGGCTGGACACCCATGGTGAGATCCCTACAATTTTATGCATGTGAGTAAAAGCACTGGGATATGAATGTAGACTGCATCACTTTTTGCTGTGAGGATTGATGTGTTGCAGCTTAGGTGAGTAAGCGGTAGCAGCCCTGGGCACTCCTCAGTGTAGTTTGCCTCTCCACAAGTGGCCTCAGCTCAGGTTCCCCAGCTTTGCTTAGTTTATGTTGGACTGGCAGTTTCAGATGTTTTAAGATTCTCTTATAGTTTCAGATTTTGTATTAAAACCTCTTTAGTTATAATGGTAATAAAGCACTATTTATATCCCCCCTACTGGTTTTAGTAACGTTAACAGGATTATTAATAATCTGCCCTCAGAAGCAGCTCCAGTCCCTGCCTATTTCATTATTTCAATAAAACATCTGGTTTAATGTTGTGTTAGTAACGAGTCTGTGTGCCGTATCACTTTTCAAAACAAGTGTTTCCTGGGGTGCAGTTCCCCAGGTGGTGTTATCTGTCTTTACCCCAGTCTCCTCTTATATCTCTCGCCACACTAACAATGGATCAAAAGACTATGTGTAATGCGAAAGCTGTCACTTGTAGATTCACAAACCCACAGAATTATCACCAACTCCTCAGTTACCCTCAGCTCTGCAGATTTTATTAGCATCTTTCAGCTCATTGTTTTTGGTTTTACGGCCTGAAACTGTACTATTTGGCTTGAGTCTCATAGTTCTCATTAGCATCCTTTCCAGAAGTAGCAAGACAGCAGTTTTCAATTAAAGAGTACACTATCTGCCCGGCACCAAACTGCAGGCAAAGGCAGTGACTAACGGTGAATATAGTGCAGCATTTAACAGCTACAGAGCCAGATATTTTTCTTAGGAGCTGGTAGAGCCCAAAAAAGAGGTGAAAGTATAATGAATATTAGATTTCTATTTGTCCAGTGGACACCAACATGACTTCAAATAAATAAATAATGCTGCTCCATGTTTGTTGGATGAGTAAATGGTGAAACATTTGCTTACATGCTCATCATATAAACTGTAAGCCACAATATGTCAGTGTTGTGTTTACAGTTTGTTCTCCTGCTCCCATGTGCCCCAAAAAAGATAGTTAACTTATGTTTTAACATACACAAGTTTGTATGTTTACATATTTTTTTAAACCAGATATTTTCGGTTGCTTATCTTTGATCCAACTGCCAGTCACAGCACACTTTCTATGAATGTGAGTTTTACATCTAGGACCCAGACACCTGAAATAACATGCTCCACTTAAAAACTGTACACCAAGAATTTTGTGAATTCTACAAACTGTCTAGCAATAAAAAAAATGAAACCCATGCTATAAAATATATTAGGATATATTAGGATGAATAACAGCCATTCTGTTTTCAAGAGACATAGCCCTTAGCTAATCCATTAATAGCCAATAAATTGGTAGACTAACTGTTCCCAGCTCTTATTAGCTCTTCTAACCAAATGAGCTTTAGCGCTGTAACGACAGTGTAATGTCACGGTAACCACCAGGCACTGTCAAAATGTTATATGAACTTAAAATGACCACTAATGTTGTGCAGGAGGGAAGCTTTTAGTGTAACATGGACTGGGATTCTTTGGCTTTAGCTCACTAAGAGGTTGATCTAAATGAGCTGAAACATGTTAACTTCATTGGGCATCAAATGGACTCCAACAGGAGGGAGATATACTGGTATTAGTTTGCATTAATGGTGATTTTAATCGTTGCCTGCTGAGGCATTATACCATTGTTTAATGATGCTGTGGCACTATTCTGCACTGCAATTAATGTCTTTTATAGGTTTACTGCCTTTTTTTTCCACTGCTGCAGTTTTTATTCCTTGACATGTGCTTTAATCCACCAGCGGCAGAATGTCATTCCTGAGGAAACATCCACAGCCCTCCTTACATACACTCAAATTTGCAATCGTCTATCATCACAGAAAATATTAAAAATACAAAGGAGGAACAGAGTAATAACTGAATCCAACTTCGGAGGTTTTAGCCCGGTACATTATCAGGCTTTACAGGACAGCTCAGGTTGTTTCCACAGAGATTTCCATGGTTTAACTAAAACATGATTTGTTTCAGACTTCATTACAGCGTAGCAGAGCCTGAAACAGTGACAGCGGTGCCTGCTGTAGTTTGCTAACAATGTGGAATGGGAAAGTAAAATATAAAATAGAGACAGAGAAGATGTGCATGAATCTGAAATAGAGTGCAAGCTGCAAAGGGAAGACTGTGGGGAAAACCTCAGTGAGAAAAAGTTTGCGTGCTCTCAGCCGCACTAACAGATTGTCACCACAGCATCAAACTGCATGTTGGGAAAAGGAGTGAAGGAGAGAAGGAGGCACTTTGGTTCTTGTTCTTGTAGTATCAGATAGAACACATGTCACCCTGAGTGAGCTGCTTCTCTTTTTAATGCAAGACAAGAAGTGCAGCATTATTGTATCCTGTCTCACTTGGTCTGCAGTTTTACATAGTAATTCAACTACTGTTTTAACAGCTGTAACACACTGTTATTTTGATATTTCAGCTCTCACTCAACTAACCCTGGACCAAGATATCAGGCAGAACAATGGGACCCTCAGATCAATAAGGTTTGGAATAAACATAACAAGTAGTGGTTAGTTAGCAAAAATCTTTGACCTTAGAATCAGTGTTACAAAATAACCTAAACTCAAAGTCCTTAATAGCTTATTTAGAGCTTTTAACAATATCACAGTCCTTATCAGCAAATGGAACTGGCTCACATTAACATCAGCAGCATGAGTTTAGTTTGCATGTGCAACATAATTCTATTCCACTGATCTATGGTCATTGGTGGTTAAAATATCTTTAAAATCGACTTTTGTGAGGAAGGAAACATATTTTTAGACCTCATGGATAAACTCAGTGCATTTTGGTGAGTATCACTGAATGTAAACATAACTTTTGTTTGTTTACATGACATCTCCACAGGGAACCTATGACCCTAAGCATCACCAACAACACATGAGGTCAAAGGTAAGGATCCTTTTGCATAGGGCACAACATTCTCTTAATGAGGAGAAGCATGGAGAGAGGAAGGTGGAGCACACATTGGACATTCCAGGCCAATGGTTATTTGGAGGGTCTCATAAGAATCCCACCCTGAATCCAGACCAGAATAGACACAGCTGACTTACTGGAAACCACCAGGAGAACAGTTGTGGGACCCCCTTACGAAGCTGGGCTAAGGTCATTGACCAGGATTCAGCGTACGGTGGTCCGTAAGGACAAAGCACGTTCAAGAGAGGAAGCACAGACGCATTAAGGAAAATATACTCGAAATCCAGAAATACAACAAATACCAAAACACATACATACAGAGAAAAGATATGCAATAAGAACTGAAACACAAGAAGTACTCCAGGACGTGAGGGACAGTGACGGGCTCCATTTGGATAAACAGCAACATACAGAAAGAAACTCTTATTTTTAAACAGACTTTTTGGAGGGAAAAATAAGACCTAATGGGCAGTGAGTGTAGTAAAAGATACACCTGTTATCCACACTGCAATATCTATATATAAAAATAACGAAAGGGAACCTTAATACACTGCACTGCCACTGTTTCCTTTTTTTTTTTCGTTAAAGTAGATTTAGTGAAATGTGGGGGTATATCTGTACATATACAAATCCCAAACTCCACAGAGGCAGCGCTGTTATTAACCTGTCCAATAAAATATGTATTGATTGGCTATTCAGGTATTTACCTTCAGACAAACTGGCAGCAACGAATATTATGTTTCAACTCTGAGGCCAAGTTTCATTGTCCAAAAAGGAATTTTAATATATTTCAAAACTCCACAAACAACAAAGCCACTTGGTAAATTACCAAAGGGTTTCCCGAGATGAGACCGTTCTCCCCTGAACAATGGCACACACTGACTGTCACGTCGTCTCAGGAGCTGGACTGTGAGCTGCTGAGATTTCAGCTGTCAAATTTCCAAACAGACAGTATTTGGATAAACTGACCACACGTTTGAAAGCTAGATGTTTAACTTTGTCACCTGAAAAAAAATGTAGAAATGTATTTTTGGATTGGTATTCGGAGCATTTTAACATCCCCTTAATGTTTATGTGCTGAGCTTTATATTCTTTTCACATTTATAGTGTACATGCACATCACTTTTCACAGTCAGCAAACAAAGCATCTTTCAGTAAACCTGGAGACACTACTTGACCTTCCTCACGCAAAGTGCAGGTTCACCTACTTCTGAAAAATCACTCATACGGCTCTGTTTATAAGGCACAGGCAAATCCATTCAGTAAATCTAACTGTTATTAACTCAGCGAAATTAACTGACATTCCTCAAAGTGCTAATGAGCAGGCAGTAACTGAACCAACACCAATTAGAGGGCTATAAGGGTGCAGCTGTATTCAGGATGTACAGCATTTCATTTGTTTTTTGAGTCACCTAAAAGCAAAGTCTTCTCTTTATGTGAGACTTTTATGAATTAATCTTTTACGGGATTTTCACTGCTTCACTCAACCACCAGGACGTCCAGTTCCAAGGCAAAATTTACTGTAGTTACTCTGTATTACATGCAAGATGACCTGATTTTTAGTAGAAGCTTGGATATGTGGGTCTGTATGAGCATTTACAATGTTGGTAAATAGGATTATTACTCCAGATTGCATGTCAGGCAGACTGCCTTAACTTTCTGACATGTTACTGTCTCTGGAATAATAATCCTATCTGGTGGGGACTTACAGTAATACCACTGTGGCAGAAATTGAACTTGTGCTCATGTATCCCTGAATCCAGTCCAACCAGTTCTCCAAAATAAATGGCAAAAAGAGGTTGATATTCATTGCTTGCCGAAAAGTGTTTCCTGATTTGTCGCCACGATTGGCAGGATGATATAGTATGATCCAGTCCCTTCCAAAACACATATGGCTAAAAGAAAAACGATGCATTTCTGATCTCCCACCGCTAATGTTGAGTTAGGTTTAGGTACCAAAACTAAATGATCAATGTTAAGGAAAGACTGTGGTCCTGGTTAAAAGAAAACCATGTTAACAGGTAAGAAATGGGACACAGCAGCGGCCTCTTGTGTCAATCAGCCTACCAGCACCTCTACAGTTGACTAACTAACACATTGTGTCTCATTTGTTTAATTCTCTTGTTTAATTTTGTTGTAGAGTATCTATGTGTTAGAACTATTTCTTGACTTTGTGCTCTGAATTACAGTTCACTGGCTACCAGGAACCTGACAGTGCCCAGCTAGTTACTAACAGCATCTGTCTGCAGCTTGGTGCTGTACAGGTTGTGGACAGTGAGTTTTTAGAACTGAGAGCAGCTGCAGATTCAGGTTCTAGTTCTCTGTAGGTTTATCGCTGCAAGCGACGCCTTTCACACTATCACTCTGTTCTCACATTGTTATTTGATACAGTGTTTCTATAAAAATCTATTTTAGCTGCTTTAATACTTTGCATACAGACTTGAGAGCGGTGCTGATCATCTCTAACTCAGTGTGGAGTTAAGTGTGTTTCCAAAAACGATTTCTTTATTCCTCTAAACCGTCAGTCAAGTGAAGGCATTGTTACATTTGTCAAAACAGGTGACAAAACCACAAAGGATTTTACTTTGTTCAGTTTTCCTGCTGTTTCTAGTAAAAGTTCAGAGTCTTTTTTTGTTGTTTGTTGGTTTTTGTGAAGGAACTAAAAAACTGAACCCCACTCCTTAAGGAATGTAACCGTATTTCATATTAATCTCTACATGACAGAACACAAACCAAAGACGTGGTCAGTCACGTCTTACTGTTATTCTTCTGTGCTGCTTCAAAAC
This sequence comes from Toxotes jaculatrix, assembly GCF_017976425.1. Taxonomy (NCBI): domain Eukaryota; kingdom Metazoa; phylum Chordata; class Actinopteri; family Toxotidae; genus Toxotes; species Toxotes jaculatrix. The sequence continues at coordinate 19,502,263 of NC_054406.1, forward strand.
TGTGTGCAGAATCCACTAGTCACATACTATACACTGTTAAACAAAGGATATGTTTACTGATGCTGCATAGATTAACACTGACCTTTAGCTTTCTGTGTGGTAAGGCACTGTTCCAACCCGCTATACTGAGTATTATAGCTAAGGACTGAGTGTAGTCATGGTTATCTATTGTAGCTCAGCCACAGCTCTGCAGAGACAGATATTAGATGTGTATAGCAAATCTGTCAGGCTGAGGTTATCAGTGTAGTTTGAGTTACACTCTATAGCCACTGAGTTGGTTTCTGGAAAAAAAAAAAAAAAAAAAACGTTTAAAGCTAAATGACGTGAGAATGAGTAATTTTCATCTGCAAAATAAACAGTCACCAACTTGTGATCCTTCTGCAGCTCTGTTTTATTGTCAGGCTGCATAAATGCATGAGGAACAACTTTTTTGCAACTTCTGATATTATGTAAAGCTCTTTAATGGATCACGACTCTGCAGCTGTAAGCTGTTTATGAAGAGAACTTTAATACCGCTTTCATTTGTTTCACACATCACAATGGTAAACTTTTCACCTCTGAATTCAGCTGACAAGATGAGACTTTTAATTTCATCTGACATGTGATTACACTGATCATCATCACATTTGTTTTCATCCTTTACTCTGTGTCCTTTTATCTATGCATCCTTTTATCTGTGGATTTGTGTGGCATATATATTACTGTTAACCCAAACACTTCATCAGTGAATCAGTAGAAATTTTCACTGCATCCTTATGAGATCAAGTCCCTGGAAGAATTTAGTCAGCTTCAAAACCCCACACTGCTACTGAGGGGCATTTTGTAGGTGCAACAGTTTATCAGTTTAATGTACATTCAATCCACCAAGGATCACCAGTTCACTGGTTTAGTCTCATAAATTACACTAACGATCAATATGGAATTCCAAATAATAAGTAACATAAAAACAAAAACAAAAAATCCATATCAACAGCTAGTAAAGGCTGAAGGCTTAGAGTTCTGCAGAGTGGTGGCTGGCAACATTCACTCTCATATATATATGGTTGTATACTCCAAAGCATTTATTTAACAGGTAACTAAAGTGTCTTCTGTGTCCAAGAGGGGATCACACGCTGCTCCTTTCTCCTCTTTAAAGAGTTAGTCACTCAACGCTAACTCAGCTGTAAAATCAGCCGGCAGACTCTGTCACTACGCTAAATTAAACTGGTTCGCTATTGGTAGATTCTCACATCACTGTCACTGAGGAAAGGGCTCAGTGCAGCAGTCTGCTCTGAGCAGGCCACAGTGCATAGGTCAGAGGTCAGAGACCGGCAGCTCCTGCTGCAGAGGAGAGAGGAAAGCCAAGCAGCTGCTGTGACGAGGAGAAGAGAGCGAGACAAAGGAGTGACGTCATGGGTCAGAGGTCTACACAGTGACCTATGGTAGCTGGTTGTTGGGTCCATAACTTGAGTTCAGGTATAGATGTGAGACCTGAGGAATTCTGGGGAGTTCAGTTTAAATCACACAATGAGCAAATTCATTGTCAGACCTGGAAGCCCGACACCACTTCGACACAATTCCACTAAATTACACCCTCAATTACTTTTAATGGCAAAGACTTTAAATGGGAAAGAGCCTGCCTCTGTGAAAGAAAGTGGAAATAAGGCACTGACTGAATGCTGAATATGGAGCATTGGATTCATTGAGATAATGCAAGAAAAAAAAAAAGCATGACTGAGGAATGTATTTGGTGGAATTACTCTCACTATAATGAGCAGGATATTATCCAAAGTGAAGTTTTGGATGAAACCCTCCATCTGTTAAAGCCTGGGGATGGTGGGCCTCTCTCAGAATGATGTCATGGCATTAGCTACTGTGATCGCTGAGCTCTCCAACCAGGCAGACAGAGGGGTGGCTAACAAATCCCTGACCAGAATGAGTTAATGCTGCAGTACAATCTAATGCAAGAATCTGACAAATAATTCGTTTTTGACCTTTAACAAAGCCTGCATAGGAGAGAGGTCTGGATTTAGACATTTTTGAAAAAATAAAACCTTGTGCTTTGACATTCTACAATGAAATTTCTAAAAGTAGAGAATAATAGCAAAGTGGTGCCCAAGCGAGGAGGGGCTCAAGGCTTTTAAAGTCATAAGCAGTCATAATCAATTAAAAAAAACAGCAAATAGCTGCACAATATTAAATAAAGTTATAATAGAATACAATAGAATATTAGCTATAATATTCAACGTGTAATTTTGTTCGCTGTTTACTCTGAAGCTGAACCGCCACTCTACATATACCTGTCAACAGGTTTCTTGAATAAGGATGACTTGTTTTTTATTTACTTTGTGAGTTCAACATATTTGACTCTATCCAATAATAATAAAATGAATAAAAATAAAAAAAGCACGGCCAGTGCAGCAGGCTAGCAGACAGCTTCTAGAATACTGAGGAATACCTTTTGTAGGTGTGTCATGAATCTATGAGACCAAAGCAGTTTAAGAAGCACAGCATATACAATCAGATATACAGGAAACTAACAGCAACACTCCAGTCCTATGATGACTGACAGTAGCTGCATGATGGTAACGAACCACCCTGCCAGCAGTCATCACTCTGGTCTTCCAGGCCTTTCCCTGAACCTGGCATTTAGACGGTCTTAATTTTTTTTTAGCAGCATCTCTGCCCCCTGTGTCTCAGATCTGTTTTTTGATTACAGAGCACAGAGTCTGGATATCTGACTGAAGACAAAGGCCAGTTATGACCACTCCATACATATTCTTTTGTACTTGTACTGGTCACTTCTCTTGAAATCATCAAAGCACCTGGGAAGAAAGAGATTTCATCTCAGCGCCCTGGATTCATTGAATTGGAAATGGAGAACGAGGTTCCTCACACAGATTACATTCAGATAATGAGTTCTTTAAATTGCCTTTCACAAAATTCTACTGAAAGCGGTATTTGCACTGCAGCAGTTCACTGTAGTCCAATCAGACAAAGTGAAAGACTCATTAATTGCCTTGGTCTCTGGTCTTACAATACTTCACTGAGGCCTACACTGCAGAAGTGTCCTTACTTAGCAACTATACTTCTATACTAAACCGCAAACCACATAATGAGCAGGAGATGTTATGCCTTGTGTAAGAAACTTACTTTACAGTATCTTACTTTACAGTATCTATTATATGTATTCATCCTTGGAAGTTTTCATATTTCACTGTCTTACAACTGTGATTCCTTGTTGTGTTTCCGTTCTGCTCCAATTTGACGTCACAGTGAACATGAAGTCATACAGACTGAAAGCTAAGTCTGATGCCAATCCTGTATCATCAAAACCATCATCAGGATCCGTGGGGGAAAATCAGGGAGTCCAGGGAGGGACAGCAGGTCAGGTCATGTCAGAACACTAATCGGGCAAATGCACGTTTAACGTTTAAGCAAACAGGTTAGGCGACCTGATGACCCTTATGAAAAGAAAAACCCTTTAAGTGAAAACAGATCTCTACTAAGTGATGCACATTAATTACGACTATGAAATCCAAAATAGCTGTATGGAGTATTAACCTCCTCTGTGTGGATAGGACTTTATCAGCTGTGCTGCAGTTTTTTTCCCTGCTGCATGGGGATCAGGAGTGAACTGCCTTTTCCAAGCCCAGCAACATATTATCAGTTTGATGGCCAAGCAGGAATCCAGATTGATATCTGGATTCCTGCTTGGCCACTCGAATACATTAACACTGCTGTTCCTTGTGTAGCTTTATTCCTGAATTCATTGTCTTGTTGGAAAAACAAATCTTCCCCCAAGTAGCAGGCTTCTTGCAGACTGCATCAGATTTTCCTGCAGGATTTCTCTGTGTTTTTTCCGCAGTCATATTACACTCTGCACTCACGAGCCATCCAGGGCCTGCTGCTCAGAAGCATCCCCACAGCATGATGCTGCCACCACCATGCTTCACGCTGGGGATGGGATGTTTATGATGATGTGCAGGCGTTTCACTTACACCAAACACAGCTTTTAGTCTGATGGTAAAAAACTCACGCTTGGTCTCATCAGACCATACAACCTTGTTCCAGCTGACTTTGAGTCTACCACATGCCTTCTGGTAAACTGAAGTTGAGATATCACGTGAGTTTTTAAGAGTGCCTTTCTCTCAGCCTCTCACCCATAAAGCTGCGACTAATGAAGCAGCCAGCCAGCTGTTGTTGTCTGCTAAGTCTCTCCAATCTGAGCCTCTGAAACTTGTAACTTGTGCTGGCAAAAAATGAATGAACAAATCTTTTGTACTGATTCTTTTGTAAGTTCAGTTCATGGTGGGTCTGCTCTGGTACATGCTGCCTCCAGGAAACAGTTCTATGTCTTATTTCTGCTGCTGCCATGATACAACATATACCAGCTGGAAGATTTTTGTTCATTTACAGTAAAAATACAACTTTATCAGCCCGACACCTTCATATTTTGAGAAGATAATGGATCATATGAAATTTGAATAAAAATAAATCAAGCATATCATGTTAGTGTTCCCTGCAATCTTGTGGCCATACTCAAAAAAAGACTCAAAAAAACCCTCAAAACTCTGATACATTCAGATGCACCAAGGACACACAACACAACTTCCTCCTTCCAGAGTTGTCACAGGTCTCTTGGTGGCCTCCTTCACTACTCTTCTTCTTGCGTGTTCACTCAGTTTTTGAGGACAGTCTGCTGCAGGCAGAGTTACAGCTGTGCCATACTCTCTCTCTATTTCTCACACTAAAATCTGAACATTTCCAGAAGGTTGAATGCTGGTTACAGGCACTGTATGTCCTTATAGATGGAATATACTGAGAATTCAAGGTATGAAGTCACATCTGTCTGAGTGCATGAATTACCTCTGTCAAGGAGGTGAAAGGAACAATCTGAGAACACTAGTGTAGGTGTCATTTCACCTAAATGATTTTGCCTCCACCGACCTGAGTGTTTAATGTATTCAGCTGCCTTGTTGGAGAGAGCAAAGAACTAATTGAAAATCATAAGAGAGAAATTAAAGGCAGGATTACGCGATTACAGGATTACACCTTAATTAAAGTTGTACAGTATTCTTAGATCACTCTTCTATTTTCTCTTTTCAAACATTTCATTTATTGAACTCTCTGGGGATTGGCGTGAAATGACTAACGCTGGTGCACTTCAAATGAATGCATCCAGCGAAAACAATTCCTTTTGACCATGCCATATGATTACAGATGACACATTTCTATAAACAAGTTGTCTCTTATCAACAACAGATGCTGGAAGACAGAAAAAAAAACATGCAACTATTTAGATATTTTCAAATAAAAAAATGAGATAAATCTTGTTTACATGTTTTTGATGGCTTTATCCCAGGCTCCTTCTCACTTTAAGTAAACTTTATCAAAGAAAGCTACTTGTATCCACGGAGACAGTCGTTCGATAGGTTTTTCCGCCACTTGTAGTAAAGTGGTATTTCATGTTCACGCTTCCATGGAAACTGGATTACTGTTCATTAAAGCTGCTAATAAACTTTTTTTGGGTGGAAGCTCATCTCAGCTACAGAACAGGTGAAATAAATGTTTATGTGCACGCAAACACTCACTGATGTGCCATTCCTGTCTCCCCTTATGGCTGACAACCGACAACATGTGTGAGCAAGTTAGTAAATCAGAAAAGGCACTTTTGACCTTGCAACATTAACACCAGTGTAAACACTTAACAAATCCACTCCTAAGGTGCCTCCTGTCCACGCTTATTTAGCTTTTCTCAACCTCTGGCCTCAGAGTTCTTTACACAATCAATAATAGCTTCTTCCTGACTTTATCACCTTCACATTGGAAAGCAAGTTAGAGCTCTCTCTTCTTCCTGGGAAATTACTAATTTCTGTTCATTCAATGTCAGTTCCTGCCGTTTGGGGCCTTCAACACCTGGTAATGCTATCAAGTCCTTGGTTGAGAAGACTGACATTTTTTCCTGACAAGAAAACAGGACATGCTGTATCCGTGCCCTGCTGCTCCAGGAATTTAGAATTTAGAAAATCCAGAATTTCTTTTTTTGGTCTAAATGTTTAAATCCATAATATCCAATCTCACTCTTAGAGCACACATTGGCCAAGAGCTACTGCCAGTGTATCTGCATCTGTTCATCATTTTTTTAGCAATTCAAACAGGTCAAGTGTTGTGGTCATTAACAGCCATTTCCTCCAGCCAATCAGAGTCTTCCTGTGCCAGAATATGACAATAAAAAATGAACATGATGCATGGCAGACTATTCTGAAATTTCCCACACTATATAATGCCTGGTGCATTCACTGTTACTCTCCTGGATTCCTGAGGGAATTATCTGGCTCTTTAGCTGCAGGAGGTTAGTGGCAGTAGCAGCACTTTACGTGTCATTCGGTACATTTAAATTCCTTCATTATGCTATACAGAGAAAACTCATGGGTCTGACTTATAGTAAAAATTGCTCATTAAATAACAGAAGAACTACTGTATGAGTCATTTAAAAAAAAAAAACTGTTACTAAAAATCTACTCAGGAACAATATCTAGGACATTATAACTTGCTCTCACCTCATACCAAGGGACTACAGCGTCTTCTCCTCAAATGCATTTAAAGCACATTATTCTCAAGTGCCTGTATTTTTTACACATAACTGTAGCTGTTTCTCCTCTCTGGTTAGTTTTACTCCCTTGCTAGATTGTGCCATACACGTAGAAAGATAAACAAAACTATTTTGCTAAACTGCTTTGCATTTGAATGTCAGCCTACCTGCATAATTACCCACATCACAGGCTGAGGATAATTATTTTGCAAACATGGTTCAAAACACAAATTCCTCTTGCATCTTTTTCTCTTTTGAGTCTCATGTACGATAGATTTGCAAATCCCATTTGGGGACTTTTGACAATGGAAGCACAGGAAGAAATTACTCAGACACTGACAGCGTCACCGTGGCGACGCCGAGATTCTTCAACGCCCCTGCTGCTGTTATCAGGTTTCCCACACAAAGATTTATGGTAAAGCTGTGGACACAGTGACGGCAGTCACTTGCTCCCTTGGTCGATGCTGGTGATAGGATTAGTTAATGTCACAACTAATTGGCTCTGAAATGATGTTGTTTCGTGTACCATATACACACAGATACATACTTGTCATGCACAGGCATTTTTCCTGCGAAGCAATTTCGTTGGAGCGTCGAACATGATAAATATCAATGAATAATGACAGGAAAAATCCCAGCAAACTGTTCACGTCAGTCATGATCTCATCTCTCTGAGGCACCTCAGTCATTTCTTCAAATGTCATCATCAGAGCCTGAGCTGCTATAACGCTGCAAGGCTCCCTTGAATTTGTCTTTAAAAATAAATCCAAAGCTGCATTTGAACGAGGGGCTACAGCTGCTCACCTTGCTGATAACTACTGACTGAGGGCTTGGATATAAAAATGAATGCGGCTGATTTGCCTCGCTGCACATCTGACACGAAGGTAGCTCAATTTGTCAGTTCAAGGGTGAGAATTAACAAATGCTGGATTGGAGTATTTTATGTCTCATCTTGGGTGCAATTTATTTAAGAAAGCAAATGAAAAAACCTCTACAGCCTCGTTCTGTTTGTTTTTACCAAGGCTGCCTCATTCATCTGTCAAGGCAAGCTACTATTTCACCTTGATCACGCCATTTTGTAAACATGAAAATCAGTCACAACTGTTTGATGATGTGCATCTCTGAAGGACATTGTCAGGGAGAGACAGACAGCAGTACAGAGCTCCGAGTCTTCTTTTCCTTTACAGACACTGTGAGGAATATGGAATCATCTCTTTTCATAACGTTTTTGCTGGTATTTCTTCAGAAACCACAGTACTGGGCAAATTAAAACTATGACCTGATGATGGCGCTAGATCAAAAGCTGGGGGGGCCATCAAAGCCAATAGCCTACAGTTCATCCTGAGTGCTATGAATGTACCATAATTCAACTTCAAATTTCAATCTAATTGGATAGTTGTTGGGACAATTTATGAATTAATTGATCTTGATGTGTAAAACCAGTTGCATTCTCCTTTATTCAAAAACATAATGGACAGAATAATAAGCACTAATTGCATCCCTAATCCTCTGTGTTTGCTTCCCATCATCATTCCTTTTCCTCACTTCCACCAAATTGCTTCCCAGGAAGTGAAACTGGAGATGAAACAAGCGAAAGGAAAGACAAATTGAACCCAAATGTGCTTTTTTAAAATATTTAGTATTCCCTCCAATTTCAACCATGAGTTCTCCTTCCACCTCTGAAGCAGCGAAGCGTCACTCATGATGCTGCAAAATTCACTCGCACAGAAACTGCAAAATCGCCTGCTGAAGTAACACCCCCACATCCTGGTGTTAGATATGTTAAACACGTCCTTCTCTCCTTCTCCAAAGCATCTCCACTCATATCAGTAACACTGCTGTGGGAAGGTGCTTTAATAAACTGACACTCCAAATAGCAAGCAGGGCACACTCCACACAACAAACAGGTCCTTCTTAAAAAAAAAAAAAATTAAAAAAATTACCACCACCACAAGAGAACTTACAATAAGTCTCCTTCAAACAGATATTTAATTTTAAATAACTCAATTTCCCATGCAAGTCAGATGATTTATAATGCATATATCTCTTAAAAAGTTAAATCTTCTGTCTAAAAATAGATAAAACTGTCAAGTGAGTGCTCTATACTGAATATGGAGGATGAATAGACAAACTGACAATGACTTTTAGCTTTATCGGCTCTTCTTTTTTTTTTTTGCTGCCCTGTCATTGTACATTTTCATCAATAAATCCTTTGTAATTTATACACTTTGATCATCATCAGGTGTATAAATCATTTTGTCAGCTGGTGTATAAGCGCCTGAATTACACTCCCACACATGCTGCTCAGGCGACTGACAGAACAGGGAAAGGATTTTTGGGTACTGCAATCAGAAAAAGCCAAGAACTATTAAGATAAGACTTCGATGAAAAGATAATATGAAACTTAAATGATCCCCGTCGGGAAATTAGGTCAGATACCAAAACGCATTATGTGGAGCTATAAGACTGAACAGCATGAAATATGTGAATAGCAGCTTAATGAAAATGAGTAAAATTACAGCCATACAGCACCAAGACTGAGAGGACACAAAAAAGTCCTCTGAAGAGCGTATAGTAGATTACATATGGACACATTAAACTACAAAATGTGCACGTTGTTCAGTTAATATTTCAAATAACATTGATCAAGATTATATATATGTAGCTATTTGAGAAATTCACCGCTAGGTTTCTTACTGTTGTGTGTGACTGTAAGTGTTTATATGCTCCATCATCAGAACTGAACCTATGAGACCTCTATGCCTTCATGCCCCATGACACAAGACTGACTGAGGTACAGGAAAAAGCGCACTGCGACAGCACCACTCTAACCTTCGTCTCATCTCCAGCTGTCATTGTAGAGAATGTGGAAACAGCTCTACAGTGAAATTCAATGGGCCTGAAGACACACAAGCCTTAAAGTGGTTCTTCTGACAATACAAAAACCTTCATGTGCCTTATATTTTACCGCCTTGAGAATTCTTGTTTTGTTTGACCTCTAATTTGCACGAGCTGGAGCCCATGACACTGCACCCATGACAAAGCAGCAGAGCACACTGAGATCTACCGACAGGCTCAACAGAAGCAGCTTTGTCAAAGAAGGAGAAAGTTTTAATGTTTAAGGAAAACTCCCCCAATTTTACACATTAAAGTGTGTTTACAGGTGTTGGGGAGTTCTACTGTATATTTGAAAACAGTTGTATGAAGTGGTTTGTGGTTCCAGGTGGAGTTGTGTAAAGTTAATATCCTCAAATGACACCTGATTAAGCATTGGTTGGGTCTGAACCACAAGTTTGAAAAGGAAAAAAAAATCTAGTTGTGTGTAGTTAGAAAGAGGTGAACTTGACAGAGCACTGTAGTTCACTCCTTATCTCTGCTTGAGGTTAGAGGCTACATTAGCAGCGACTAGAATAGTACACATGAATGGCCTACTGAACTGTCTGCAGGCATGCTGCACTGTGGGTATTACAGGCACAATGATACCTCCTGTTTTGGTACATCCATTGAAATCCAGTCTTTTTTTTTTTTTTGCTCCTGTAACTGTCCATTGTGAGTTGAACAATGGACAGTTACAGCAGTGGAATGCTAAATCGGTGGAGTACTCTTTAACTTTCTATTTGGTGAAGATGAATGTGACACAGCGTTCAGTTCTGACCTAGTCATTTTCTATTGGTCGCAAGTGAATTGCCTCTCAAAACATTGTGGGATAGCAGAAAAAGTGGGTCTGACCAGCCACATGGAAAGAGGCAGGAGTCAGAAGCAAATATATTCTAAACTGTCTGCAAATAAGGTAGTTTTGCTGTAAGTCTGTAGTGATCTGTCAAAGAAGAAGTGAAATAGTGTTGGGTCTTATGAAGTTTAGTTGTTATCAGGTGTAGATTAATGTGTTTGTCAGAGGAGATCATTATTTCAGTTCCTGAAATTTTTCTTTTGTACGGCCTCAGAGATTAGATAGACAGATGTAAACAAAACTGAAATGCTGCTTTGTACAAATCCAAACTTAACAGCTGGAGAGCACTGCATGTTGCTAAGAAGCAAATTACTTACAAGCTTGCAACTGCTGACAAGCTCACAGCAATGAGTAAGAAGTGGTGAAGGTGATGTGGTTCTGTGGTCCTGTTTGTTTCCAGTGGACTGTTACCTTCAGGCCTTTAAATCATCACTAACTCTACAGGTTTTTTGAGTTAGTAAATATGTGTACAGTCACTTTATTACACTGTCTACTGATCCTGGTCCCACTCTGTGCTGTTCATTTTCTGAATCCATAGGATTTTTTTTTTCTTTTCCACAGAAAATTCACCAATCTTGTCTTCCACAGCCTAAAACACCTGTGAAAAATATATGACATTTTCTGGGACACCACACCCTGAGAGGCAATATGAAGTTCACCACCCATATCACAGTACTGATATATAAATACACAATCAGCTGCCAGCAGTGCAGAGCATATGGAGTTTCCATTTACAAAAACATGGGAGAGGTGGAGAGCATGCAACTGGGAGTATTAGTACTGTTGAAACAGTACTTCCAGTAGTAAGCTAGTAGTTTACATTATTAGTGAGTGCATTAGGGCTTGGGGCTAATTTACACTCTCATTACCACTCATTCACATCAACCATATCATCACTGCCTCTGCTCAATCAGACAAAGCCTTGCTAAACCAGCGTTAAACTGGAAGTTTAAACCTCTGCTGGACCACGGCCACTGGCAATAGAAAGGCGTGCTGTTACCACCCGACACAGACGTACGACAAGTCATTAAAACGGCTAAAAAAAAAGGTCAAACGTCTCCAGAAAATGATGGGGAGAGACAGATTTTGAACTTGTACAGGGTGTTAGTCCAAGCAAAAATGGGGCTTTGAGTTGCTCTTTAAAATGTGTACAATAGTCCAACAGTTGGGCTGCTTCAAACCCTTCGGAGGCTTGTGTTTTTTTTGTTTTATTGAGTCAATCTATAGTTAACAGGAGCAAACAAAGTCTGCAAAAGTTTCAGTTATGGTAACCATCATGTTTAAATGTGTGAACCTCGCAATGCCAAAAAAGCTCTGCCTAACAGCAACCTAAATTTGGCAAGCCCGATCACCAGCCTCATGCCAGTATCCTGATGAACGACCTGCCAGAATCCTGAACCTACAGCAGTCCAAATCTGGCCCAGGTGCTTCTAACTGGAGCTGATATGCAGCCCACATCCCACAGTCTGCACTACCAAAACCCAGCTACAACTAGGAGCCATTTACAGGCCAGCACTGGCTCACATTTGGTCCCTCTGGCTCTGACACTTCAAACGGGCTACCTGGGACATTTTTTATTACGTGACATAAACATAACAATTAGAACCATGCTTAGTTTTATTTTCTTGTCACTTCTGACACTGTCGTGCTCGGGGAGCACCTTTCTGATTAATGCCTGCAAACTGGTAATTAATTAGGAAAATTGCTTTTCTTTCATGAACCTTATGAACCAAGTCTGTATTTCTCCTTGGATATGATTTGTTTAAAAAAAAAAAAAAAAAAAAACAACATGAACAACAGCTTCTAATCCTGTTTGCTGTCTTCAAGGTTCTTCTTCTCATTCATCACGATCAGATGTCTTTTCATATTAACTGTGTCACTCACAACATGGAAATCAGATGAAAGCGACTCAAACTCCTGACTGAGACCGGAGTTATGAATTGAGGGCGCCCTCGGATACTCGCTCTTTCCCTCCATCTCGTCTGCAACTTTTTCTCGTAATTTAGTCAGGAAATTGTTTTGTGTTTGTTTATGAACCATGCAGTCCCAGGTGAGATTAATCCAAAAGGAGACACAACACAAGAGAAGGTCGTACGCCTGCAGTGAGGACTGTCGTTGCAGTGTTGCCGTTTTTGTAGAGTATTTTACCCTCTCTCCATTCCCATTTCGGAAAACTCAGTCAAGGCATACTAATCAAGCTGCATCACAGCACGGGAAGGAGTGACCAGCCCAGGATAACACTGAAAATTACTCTTCACCTTTAAAGAACATCCACTGTTCAAGGTCTCCGAGACTATCCTGGCCTCTTTATTATATAGACAATAATCCCTCATCTGCTCCTGGATCTACGAAGTGGCTTATTTTCCTGTAATGCAGGCAAATGAAAAGGTGATCACAGCACTTAATCTTCCCGGGGATTTCCTCTTTCTCTCTGTGTCTGTCAGTTATGTTCTGATTCATCAGGCTGACCTTTCAGTTTTCGGTCCTGAGTGGTTATGGGAGGATTCATCCTTGACCCTTAAATCCACCGTATAAATACTCAGCAGCCTCAGCCTCTTTCTCAGCAGCCCCGTGCTGTTGGTCAGAGCATATTTTGCACTGCAATTTGTAAAATAACACTTTGCATTGACATTGTTTTAGGTTTAAAAGCTAGGATGAATCAGTGCTAAGTGAGTTCTTTACTTTTGTAGCTTTATATGTACATTTGAATCAAGATATCTAGGAAGAACATAAGAGTTGGGCTGTTTCACTCAAACACAGAGATCAATTGGTTTTAAGTAAAGGGAGCAGGGTTTTTTTTTGTGCAAACACATTATGTTTCCTACAGCAGTGTGTACGGCAACAAGCTTACGGTGGCTGAGATAAAGGTTCAAACGAGACAGTTTTAAAGTGAACTGTAAGACAATGTTTTAACTAAACACAAGTACAAGAAAAGAGGCACTAAGATATGAAAATACTGTAATATAATGTCTCTGTACTTCTAGTACATGTCTACTGTCAAATAGAGATGTGCCTAAATACTGTGGTGAAATACTCTGATCGTAACAGCAGCAGCAGTGATTTCCATTACCATTTTAATTGCCATTTTCAGTGAGCACCGTGACCACAGCACAGCTTTCCTGTCTTCATTAGCACTTTGTTTTTCACTGGCCATTACAGTGGTCTCTTCTATCGACCAAGCTGACGCAGAGAGACCACAACCTGGCCAAAGAACCAGGATGCTTGTCTGCCTAGCTCTAGCTACTGTGCCTGCATGGCTGGTTTTTGGGTGATGAGTTGTACATTAAGTGAAAGAAAAAGAGCACAGATTTTTCCAGGCTGATGAAGAAGAAACACTCTGCATCCATTCTGCACACAGTCTTACTCAGGGGTCAGCTGCAGCTCTGTATGTGGTATGTTTCAGTTTTAGTGAACACCTTCTACTAGTTCGAATCACGTTTACGCTGATGTGTACTGCCACTAGTAGTCATGTAAATGAAAGGATGACAAGCTTAAATAGTGTCACAAACTCGCCCGAGTACTGAGTGCTGTGCTTTAAGTAGTTCAGGTGGTGACTGACAGAACCAAATTTTCCCTTCTTGGGTTATCGTAGCTGATGTTGAGACCGTTCAGTGCTACAAACCCACACGCTTGACTTGACCTGAGTGACGCTGATACCGGCCCTTGTGTGCACTCACTGCCCCCGTACAAACTGAACTGAAACCCCACCACTTCGGGGCTCGCCGGGTCCGCTCATGTACCATAGTCACAGCAAACTTGGTGTTTGTTAGCCTGTCAGCATGCTAACCTGATTCCTGCTGCCAGGGGACTTACACAACTGGCTGTTACTGTCAATCATTATTATCACATTTATTTACTTTCTGCTGCTGTCATGATATACAAAAAAGTTAGTAGTTTTTTGTCTTCACTGTAAAATTACACATTGACACAACTATTACAGTAAGTTCTGTAAAACACTTCTTGATTCCAGAAGTTATCAACTTTATGTCGCTTAATATTTTTGGAGGATAACGGAGCATATTGTTTTTTTTCCACTCAATACAAGCATTATCATGTTAGTGTGCCCTGCACTCCTGTGGCCTGGTGCACAAAACAAAATACTCAAACTCAAAATAGTCTATACATTTAGAGGCCCATGCCCAGTATATGTCAAGGTAAAATAAGACTCAAACTTGGCAGCACAAGAGCACAGAATCTAAAAAAAACATTTTTTTACACTGTAAGTCATTTCCAATTAGCTGTGTTAACCATTTAACAACCAACCAGCTTTTGCTCATTGTGTTTAAAGTGTGTCTGAGGTTAGTTCATTTGCACAGTCTACTGTTCAGTTTGTTAGGTTTGGTAAAATCCAAGTAAACTCTGATATTTTTGTTCACAATAAACGCATAGCATGAATATTTGATACCGACACATCCCTGCTGTTAAACGTGGCATATTCTGCATTAAAAAACATGCTCGACAAGCCAGCTTGAGTCATATGGCAAAGAAATCACATCTGGTTGGTACAGCAGCAAGTATGGAAACAAGAACATTAAACCAATATTAAATAATATATATAACAGCAACAAATACATGATTTTGCTTATTTGAAGGCATATTTTTGCCCTAAGTGCACAGTTTTGAGAAAGGGGGTGTGCCAGCAATACCACAAAGCAGCAACATACAGGCCTTGTTAGACCAAGGCCCTGTTGTAGCATTGGTTGCACTGCCTACTGTGTATTTCCACTGTATATTGGCAATAATTTGCTAACATGTTAGCCAGCTTTATCCAGTAATAATATGTTTTCATAATATTTTTAAATTGATACTGCATCATGTTCTCATATCACACATGTATGGTACAGTAAAACAGCATGGCTGGAAATACTATTTGGAAAATTTTGATTAGGATGCAAAGTTCAAGTCACCTGGTTGGTCACTGACATTTCAGCCAGTTAAATATAACTCAGTATCCACAACTCTGGGGTTAAAGTAAGGAGAGAGAAGCTCGAAGCTTGAAACTGATCCATCATCTTTGCTGTAGTTCAGGGAAAAACATATTTCATTACACTGATTTCTGCTTTTAATAAACCTTTGTTATCTTCATTATCTTTTTAATGTAATGAAAACTTCATCTTGATTGGGGCCACCACAGACAGTATGACATGAACATGTTCTATATGGAAAATAGGCTGATTTGAGATGGACAGAGTCCACAACAAGGACAGCTTTCAATTGTGACAGGATGGGGAATACAAGGACAGACTGTAAGCGAGCAACAGCCACCGATGGTGAGACGGTGTCTCTGTTTACTGCATTCTGTTACCTTGTGCTCTGTCTACATTTTCTCCGTGTTTCTTTGTGCTGCTGCTGGCCACGGCCACAGGAGCTACTTCACCACCTTAATATGTCACGTTGAAAAATCCATGTTTTATAATCATGACTGGGAATGAGGGAGTTCATTCAAAAGTTTCTGAAGCCTTTATTAATCTAACCTGCCTGCTCCGCATCAAGTAACTACTAAAATAATGCAGCTTTGCAGAATTTAAAAGTAATAGGACTTGTAAGATGAGGCTGACACAATAAATCAATCAGTCAATCAATAAATAAATATTTTGTGTTTGACAGATAGAGCATGGGAAGTCTTCAAACAAACTGAAAGAAACATACAAATCTCCTTGAACAGTTCTTAAAGATAATGGTCCGGAATTTGTTTTTATGGTACTTATGGCAAAGTTTAATTTTCACTCTCCCTTTAGCTCTGTTTTGGTCTCCACCAACTTCTGAGAAAATACTTGGTGCTTAAGCTGATAAAGCTAAGTGATGAATTGTAAACCAAAACACTGGGCTGGATAAAGCTGAAGAACTTCCCAGAGCTGAGCATCACCTTCCCTTATACATTGTAACTTAATTGCTAATGTATAAATATAGATTAGTGCAGCTAAAAACATCCAGCAGACTCAGCCACAGACATCTTCTTTAGCTGTCTACAGTTCTGTACTGGGTTGTTGATGAGAACCTGTAGACTGGACTCTGACCCAAATATAGCGACATGCTCAAATTAAACAAGCAGCAAAATTAAACCACTTTGTTCGCACAATTTTGAGAGAAAGACTGTGTAAAAAACGGTACTCCAGCTCTTTCTGCTATTCTTTTTTTGGAATCATCTCCTTTTCCTTCTTGTCAACACATTCACGAACTGGCATCACAAAGTGCAAAGCTGAAACATTTATTTAGAAGTTAAATTTTTCCTATGGACACAGGTTCACTTCAATTTGCACTGCCCAGATCAAGTTCATGTTTGTTTGCGTCCGCTCATGTTTCTGCACAGACCTCAAAAGCAGCAGTTACCTCTAAAGTGTGTTTCATGTTTCGTCTTATCACACCGCAACTCTGAATTTTCCATCTTGCAAGCCAATATGTACAGGAGCAAGCGTTTAAAACTGATCCAGAACAACAAGTCAGGGTTTCATAAAGTTTTTTTACAACACGCTGCTGATCAAATCGATCAATTTATTCTGCCACTAGCGCTCCTGACATAGCATGGTAACTACTCTGAGAGCTCTCTGTCTGAGGTTCTGTCAGTCCGCTGTGTTTGCTGGTGATGGCAATAGTTCCCCCCAGCACATAATGCACACCCACACACCGAGCCTGCTTAATTCCATTCAATTCTAAGTGCTCATCTAAAATTCAACACATATGCTTTCCCTTGGCTTTACCTTTGAGAGCCTTGCAAAACAGTATTTCCTCCACAAAGTTCTCCTCATTCACAAAGTGTAAACAATCGAAGCTACTAGTTACTAACAGAAGCTGAGATAAGATCTCCAAGGTCATATAACTAAATACTGAAAATTCACTAATTATCACACATTCAACCAGAATTGGGGAAAAAAAAGGGAAGGAGAACCATGAAAGAACTGTCATCC
The DNA here is from genome assembly GCF_017976425.1 of Toxotes jaculatrix. Classification (NCBI taxonomy): domain Eukaryota; kingdom Metazoa; phylum Chordata; class Actinopteri; family Toxotidae; genus Toxotes; species Toxotes jaculatrix. Next base: position 19,519,472 of record NC_054406.1, read on the forward strand.
AATATGATCCAAATTATCTCCTGGTATCTAACTCCAGCTTTAAAGTACTATTTAACTGTGTCGGCCAGCAGAATAACCAGCTTTGAATACATGATTTCATTAGTGAGACAGCTTACGTAGCTTACTGGTGCATTCAAGCAAAGCTCAGAGACTTTTCTCAGCTGCACTGCTCAACAAAACTGTCTGAATGTGAGGAAAAGACAGACCAAGACAAAATTCAGCTGCACAAATAATCTTTGCTAGAGATGAGCAGAAGAACCTTGGTTTATTATTAAATGCACAATCCAACACTGGGGTAGAAACCAGGAGAAAAACTCAGAGGATTGTTTCTACTGTGTAGACAGGCATACAGGCTTTTTACAAAGAACAATGCAGCTACTTCCCAAATAAAAGCTCCTGGTTTTTAATCTTAGTCTGACCTACCTAATTTTTATGACTGTTGTGATGCAATGGAAATGAAACTGACTTTTAGTCCTATTTACACTTGGTATTAATAAGAAGTTCATAATCTTAACCCACATAATGATGAGATGTGATATTCTTAGCTGTCAGACTGAATCGACAAACATCCCAGGGAAGGCTCTGCCTGACACCCACAACCATAAATTTGTTGTTCATGGTTACGGAGCTGTAATCAGAAAACTAAATCTGAGAAACTTTCACTGTGTGCAGAATTAATATCATATGTAGCATATTAACATTACAGATAGACTGTTATAATATGAAATGTAAGAGCCTATGAACGGATGGATGAGTCTATCAGTAACATACTGTCTGGAGTGGTGAAGTATTTCTCAACCGAAAATGAAAAATCTGGAGCTGTTCAACATAACACTGTTTCTACTTGCCCACATTCAATAAGCAATGCAGAGGCACAATTCATATTTGATACATGTGTCTAAGAAGAAATAAAATGTACACTGGATGACTGGTCATAGCACACCATCTTTTCCAGCTCCTTCATCTAATTGTGCAGGAATTGTAATTATTTTATCTTTTTTTTTCAGTGAAGGGACAAATGTGAGAAAGAATAATCATGAGGAATCTAAAACTACTGATAAATCCACAGCACAAAGAAAAAACAGAGCTGAGGAATGCAAAAACATTTCCTTCTTAAATTATTTAATTCAAATTTGAGTTTAGCCTTAAAAATATCTTTCTTCAGGTAGATTCGACCATGGCGGAAACATCCTTATTCTTTACACAGACCTTTTTTTGATCCCTTCAGGATTTCAGTCTCGACCTCTGTCTGGTTTGAATCTACCACAGCTTTTTAAAAATGAACTGTTGTTACAGCCAGAGACAGGAAATTATCATGAACTCTAGTCATTTTGATTAAACTTGGAGGTGTAATCTAAAACTATACTGGTGTTTTGTACAGTTCTGCTCTTCCCTTTCTTTCACTGAGGTTACATTTAGAGACGCATTTCCTGAGCACAACATTGCTGTCATGATTAATTGACTTGGAACAAATCAATATCGCCCACAGCGGGGAAAAAAAAAATATGAGAGAAGAGAGACATGCAAGAATCTGTCTGAAATTCTGTGACCTTCAAATCACCGGATAACTCATAGCATGTGACAGGAATCAATTTATATAGATGAGAGTCGACGAGGATGGAGGGAGGAAAAGAAAAAGAAAAATGTCTGAAATCGTTACCCAGAAGCTGTGTTTGCTCAACTCTGTCATTTTGATCCTTGAAAACTGATTGCTTTTCACACAAACGTGTAAAACAGAAAATCCAGTTTTTCGAATGTATCTACAAAACACTGCAGCGTTGTACCTCATTATGACTGTAGAGTTTTAGCCATGAAAAAGAACAATTCCAGGAGGCTACATGCTAATGATGCAGTTAACAATGTGCAGCTTGTGGGATTCAACCTGAAACAACTTCATCTCACCAAACAGACAGATGGGAAAACTTACAAATGGATTTCCATACGGAAAACCTTCAGAGAAACATAAACATTTTAACAGGGGTTTTTCAGGTGCTGTAATGTACCATCTGGCGTTCAGCTAATCTGTGTCTTGTTAGTACAATACACAGCTGATGCGTGCACTAGCTAATGTATGCTAACGTAGATATCACCGGGGCAGACAAGAACAACACCAAACATTTGATCGTTGCAGTAAAAAGGATGCTCTGAAACAAAATTACAGCATCAGCAACTAGACAAGACTAAATCAATGTGTAAAAACAAACATGGTCACACTGAGTCCAAATATTGCAAAAAAATAAAAAATAAATGGCCCAAAGATTCTTCCCATTTATGCCCAACAACTAATGGAGCTGTTCTCCAACAAAATGGATGAATTGGTGGACAGTTTCAAAATAAAAGCAACAACGTACCATCACTGGATTCATATTTACCGTGTCACAGACTGGAAACACCCGGGGAAAATTTAGAGTCACTCTGAACCAAATTAACCTGTATCTGTTTTTATTGAGCAACTTTGAATAAGGGAAAGCGCAGTCCTTCATATTTTATAAGGCAAGTATTGATTTCCCTTTCCCAGGCCTTCTCAGTACAGTTGAAAATACAGGATCCTTAGAAAGGAAAGTCACTAATTTGGTGATGAGTTTCTTACTCTGGCAAAATAGAAACAAATCCAAAACAGTTTGTCTCTCACAGGTGGACATATAAGTCATAAGGGGATGTTTTCATTCACTAAATGGAAGTTGCACATACAAAAAACATGCAAGTTGCATGTAACAAAAAAAAAAAATTAAAGTGAGGCAGATTGTGCTTTAAGCTTAACTGACCAAAAGATGCAAACCTGCTATCTAAACTAACCTTTATACACTAGAACTATTGAGGAGTAAACTCAGGGAAAAAAAACAAACCTTCAGGGCCACACATGCACTGTGTGGGAGCCAAGATGGTGAATATTTAAGAGCCTTATCCTTGTCCTTCAGGCACACTATGTTTAATATGAAGAAACAAGTGAAACTAAGGTAACTAAAGGTTAGGATTAACTAATAAAAGATTAAGTTAGATACATTCATGGTGTATGGATGACATGGATGGAGCATGCACAGCATAGGTGTAGTGCTGACGGAGCACACAACACACAACAACACTTTTCACCATTTGCATAAAGTGGGAATTCATATGTATTTTAAGATAAAGGTTCAATCATCACTAAAGCATACGTCATGCAAAAGCCAATAAACAAATGGAACGGTCAAAGTTGTCATTTTGACATTTAAGGTGTGCTGATTGATTGATAACATGCAAGAAAACATTCCACCTTAAAAGTTGCTGTTGGTAGCCTCTGAGCGGCACAGTGAATTAATTTTTTTCTTTTTGATGCACTTACAAAAAAGCATTATAAAGCCAGCCTATTAAAATTGAACAGCCTGTGCTGCTGCTGCAAATGAAAGCGTGTTTAGCTCCGGTTTCATAGCCTGTCACATGAGTCTGACTCTGCCCGCTCTAAGACTTTTGGATTGTTCAAATGTGGTTTCATTTGCTCGGCACAAGTAAGTAAATTAAATAATTCAAAACAAAAACTACCTGTGTTCATTTGCCTGTCCCGCTTAATGCCACGCTAACTACAACCTAATATATCTATGGTATCATCTGATAGTACGTAGCTGGATGTTTGGCTGACGGCTGTGTAACACTCTCAACATGATGGAGCTATGTTATTTTAGTAGTATTTTCAAATGCTGATGTAAGAAACTACATAAAAGAATGAAAAATTCTGAAAGTTGAAAACAGCTGTTTGATGAAAAAACATCTGAACTCACCAACTGTTTTTTTCCCAGAGTTTTAAAACCACATCTTTTGGCCTCAGCAAATGTTGGTCCCTCAGTTGTTATGGAGATGGCCAAGTTGTCATCCTGAGATCCAAGTATGGAACTTCGCCACATGAAATTATTACACCTGAAACAGAAAACATCAGTGTTCTGTAAAAACCAGACCAAAGCCAGAAACAGCAGCAACTGGGAAGGGGTCATGATGTAGTAGTTAGCACTGTTGTCTCACACCTAGACGGTCCTGAAGTTGGACCTTGTGGCCGGCCACAGCCTTTCTGAGCTTGCATGTGCTCCTTGTGCCTGTGTGGGTTTCTTTCAGCTTCCTCCCACAGTCCAAAGACATGCTTACATAACTGGCAACTCTAAATTCTAAGTTGTATGTCTCTATATGTTGGCTCTGTGTTAGACAGGCAACCTGTTCAGGGTGCACCCTGCATCTTGCCCAGCATCAGCTGGGATTGGCTCCAGCACCTCCAGCAACCCTAAAAGCACTACAGCTGAAGGATGGGTGGATAAAAATAATGTAAGCACATTTGCTTAGATTATTATACTGTATTTCTGTGGTACAAAGGCAGCATGAGGTGCATTCTACACTGATTCACAACAGATCACTGACATCCATCAACGCATTACCGCCTGCATTATGGACTGACTGACTGACAGATTAATTGACTGAGTGGACTGACAACCACTGTTCGACTGTCTCACGAATGCTTTGAATTCCTGGAGAGCTGAGGAGCACAAAGAAAATACCGTCTATTATACAGCAAACAATGACTCTTTGTTTTCCCCTTGTACTGTAGTGGAGCGCACGTAATTTACTGAAACAAAAGTGTCTTTCTGTTACAGAACTTTCTTTATTTTGATAAAATGGCGGCGATCAGTGACTTCTGGGAATATAATTAATTGGAAGTAGCTGAACTGGAGACACATCAAGGATATATAGATGCACTGCTCAACGCAGCCAGGGCTCACAGTGATGAATGAGGTAGCGGCTTCTACAAAACTCCGTCAAAGTCAAGGAGGTGTGGGTATGTGTCAGTTTTCGCTCTTAAGGATATTTCAGTTGATCAAAAGGGGTTTTGTCTTTTCTTCTTCCAACAACAGCAGCTGGCTTTCCTCCGCAATTGATTGTGAAAAGTGGTTTGTCTCGTCTGTGAATCACTTTGTGGCTCATTTTACCCCCTCTGAATAGGGGTGTAGAAAGTCAATTTATTTCCCCAAGATTGCAATTTCTCTTGTTTATAGTATGAAAATGAGTTTGTATCGAGATGAAAAGGAATCACATTCTAATTTGTGTGGAGCTTGCTTGAATGTGATAATGAGATTCTGTTGTACACCAGCAATTTTAATATATCTCCTGTGACGATGATGGAAAAAGCCAGTACAATAAACACCGGAGCTGAAATCCTCTCATTGCGTCATACATAAAGTCCCAGACATCTCTGTTTCTCCTGGTAATAACCTGCCTTGCTTTCATCCTTAAATTATGCAGAAGGGGTGAGATCTAATACTGTATTTGTGTTATTTTGTTTGTGCTCGGGTGAACTTTTGAGATCAATATGTAACCGTAGCCCTGTGTCACTGCTGAATTCTTAAACAAGTTTTTTAAAATGTTCATAGGTGTAACAGATGGTTTATGATTGAGAGGGATGTTTGTTTTTTTTCTTTTTGATCTGAAGGTGGGGGGCAGTTGAAGAGAGCAGTATTTACTGTATCATAAACTGCACAGGATATTAAGTTAAGTGTTAATTAGGGACAGGAAAATGTAAATCTCTTATTTATATGGATGCCAAATTACAAAGTATTTGAAGAATGATCCAGTGAGAGGCCGAGATTTCCTGGCTCTGAACAGTCTCTCTGAGACATTACAGAATGCATGTAGCTTAATGAGAACATGTAAATGGACATGAAAGAAAAAAAAAAGTGAAAACAAGAACGAGGGCTCTGATAGCTCTGTTTTTTTTTCTTTTAATTAAAGGTATGATGTTAATAGCTTTTTAATGGAGTGAGGGGCAAAATGTATTTATCTGATCATTTTTCTGAGCACTTCCTTCCATTCAGACTTTAGATTACAACTATGAAAATATCAATTCTACACTCCACAAAATACATTTCTACATGTAATGGCTTTGACACATAACATTTTAGGGAAACTATCAACCACAGAAAAAGAAAAGAGCCAGTTGTTACAGCAAATGTGCCAAAACAACATGTTTACGTTCCAGTGGCAGAGCCGTCTATAGGCTGTAGAGAATTATTAAGGGAGAAGACGAGGAAGTCAGGCGGTGTTTTCTAAGAGCTGCTTCTATATAATGTGTACTTGTACATAAGTCTGTGTAAAAGGTCAGACTGGAAACATCAGACTGTAACACACCAGACCCCATTTTGTTTCCAGGCAAGAGTCAATATTGCTTTTGATTTTTTTTTTTTTTTTTTAACCACAACCACAAGATCATTCCATAACTATAACCACAAGGACAATGTTCATCCAACCTTAGCAAAGTATTTATTTTTACCCAAACTATGATCTTTCTCTGAAACTAACCAAGTTGTTCTCCTGCCTAAACCTAACCAAACCTTAACCACAGCGTTGCCACATCATGAAACTGATTTATTTTTCAACAATGATTTGTCACAGTACTGGAAGACACAGACAAATCATGTCAATCTTTCTGACAGAGGCATCAGATCACAAAAGACTTGTGTGTGTGTCATGAGGGCAGTCACAAACAGCACAAACAATTCAAACATAAACGCTTCCTTCAGTGAGTTCTGCAGCAATAATCATCTTACCCCACACAGGTCATAAGGAGGAGGCTTGGGTGGCAAACAAAGACACCAGAGTTTGCATCCCAAGTCCTTCATGTTGATACACCATGGATGCAGCTTTCCACGATGGTGCCCTATTCTTTCTTTTCAAAGCTGCTCAGTGTGTCGAAAAAGCTTTTCAGGCTGCACAGGTCTCAGGCTTGTTTGGACTCTCAGAGCCTGTGCACTACAGCTGGGCCATTTGACCGCCTGCATGTTAGACACTTCCTCTGGCTGAGCTGGCTGACTTCCTGCTGGCTCCCTGCACACTTGATTAGCATAAAATAATTTAGTGACACTACTCTTCGCCACTTTTATTGGCCTAAATGGATCAAATTATGATAATACAAAAAGTCATTTTGGGTCTGATTGTAATGCTTAGATAAATGTTTTCACCACTTTACACCAGTTCATCTTGTACAGACTGTGTATGGGCTCTAAAACACTTGGTTAAGGTCAGAAAGAGACAGTGTTTGGGTTAAGTCAACCACTGCTGTCTTCAGCTTTAAGATACTGTTCACGTTTTTTTAATATTTAAATGTAGACTGTGGAGTTTTTTGTTTTTTTCTTTACCTCTAACAGAATTATGGAGCCATGTTTTTATAACGCATGAGGTCGCACATGCAAGCGAAAGTGGTGACAATACAAAATCCTGGCAACGATTTCACACTGTTGTGCTGATCTATAGGCGGCAGTCATGTGATAAGAAAAGCAGCAAAGCACCGGCAGAGGGAGGACAGAAAAACACAGCTAGTAAACATTGATGTAAAATGCTAAATTAACTTAAAACCTTAAAAATACATATTTGCTGCAGCTCACACTGTCACACTGACATCACCTTTGAAGTTGACTCGTGCAGTGCCTGTTCAAAACACGCTTGTTATCTCATTAATATTTCATTCGATCTTCTAATCACCATCATCTAATTTCCATGTCACTGCTGTGTGATGATATTAATAATAACAGACCCTATTTGTCACTACTGTACCACAAATTCAAAAGGATGCTGTGAGACGTACTTGACAATTTATTAAGTACACCTAGATAAAATGCAGTGTAATACAACAAGCCTGGAATAAATCCTCCCATGATTCACGAGGATTATTATGTTCAGTTTTTATTGAATCTGTTTAAAAGAGGTCCTGATTTATGTTGGTGCTGTGTTACACGAAGAGGTGTTCCTAATATTTTGCCTAACCTCTTTCTATAAACTAAGGTTGACAAACACTTCTCAGTATAACCCAGTACAGTCTCTCCCAAGTACAGGCCCACCCATTGGCCTACTCTAAATTACTGGAAGAACGTATATTATATAGAAATATATATATTATATAGATATTATATTATATAGAACGTATATTTTCTTCACTTCTATTTTTAATTATTAAAATGATCATTTAAATACACAATAAAATACTTTAAAATGTACATTTCCCTTTGTATTAAAGAAAAAGAGAACACATCATTAGGCTACTGTCATTAGTGATGTCTGGACCAATCACAACTGGCCATTTACTGTCCCACTGCTGTCGATCTCTCTCTCTCTCTCCCTGCATTTAGCTTAACCAAATAATAATCCAGTCACATCAGCCAAATAAGATGCTATTTCCTTAAGTAGAATGAAAATGCCAGTGTTTTAAATGAGTGGCTGTGTCTGATCTACACAATCCGTTTCGCACAATTTGAGAAATATGCAAGTGTTTGTGGCTTGTAATAAACACAAGCTGTCGCAGGTAAATAATGAGCTATCTCAGCACTGAAAATGTTATGGAAAACGATTTAAAAAGTGTCATAATCAACCAGACATAGCTAGCTGACTTCCACAGCATGATATCATTTCTGTTTTAGCGAGACTACAAGATGGAAATGGAATGGAAAAGAAGGCAAACAGTATTAACTCCTGTGATTAAAAGGCCTGGACAAAATTACTCTGGCCCATCCAAAACTGATGTGCGCATCAAGATAAACAGCTGGTGGCACTAATTCTTCATTTGGCTGCCATTAAAGCATTTGAGAAGAAGACAACACAAAGAGATAAGATAATTAAATGAACGTCAGATCTCAAAGCCGTGTAGACATATGATGGAAGTATGGTATTTATGTCTGAACTAAGGGAGGTGACAAACTCATCGCTCCACACAGATCTAGTGGTTTTGCCTGCCGCCATTTTTAAGTCTCGTCAGTGACGAGTGACGTTTAAATCATGGGCTTCGGTTATTCACTGTTTCTATTCCACTTTATCACATTCTGTTTTCATCAGTACACCAACGTTTACACCTCAGCCAAGAATAAGAACATTTTGATCACATGACAACAGCAGATTTCTAGTTATTATACATGTCTTAGCCAATGGGGTGATCAGGGAGCTCTGATGTGCTTCCACATTCCTGCAAATCCTCCACAGTGCTCATGTTTCTTTACTGGTATCTGGAACACAGGTTCTGACGATAGGGAATTGGTGTTAAAGAATGGGTATTTTCTATTGTTCTGGCAAATCAGTATGGCTATTTCATGTGTATGAACCATGTTGGTGACATTTTCTCCACAGTAACGCTGTAGGTAACCAGGCACCTGAACGAGTCATGCCCCATATTATAACACACACACACACAGATCTGTGTTTTACTGTTTAAAGATGTGTTTTTTTCCTACTTTAATAACCAGCTTAACGGAAGGTGTTGGGTTAAACTTTCACTTTTCTTCAGAGAATGCACAACATTAATTATCAGTACCTTCTACATTGTTGCACTGAGGCGACTCAGCAGACATGCAGCCAAGATAATAACGTTGTTACACCTCTTGAGTTTTCAAGGTGCCACAGCGCAGGTCTTTCTGACACCAGTGTGAAAAGGTATTCATTAGGAGCCACAGTCAGGCAAGGTTACAGAAACGTGAAAGTGCTCTGTGAACACTGTGTGGCAATAGTTTGTCTGTAGGGTCAGGCCAGTGTTTAGCTGTCTCCTTCACTCCCCCTGGAATCTGAAAAACTACTGAAGTGATCTTGAGAGCACCTCCAAGAAGTTGGGGGAAAAGTAGTAGGCTTTTACCTTTCTGAGGTAATCCCCACTGTGAATAGAAGTTGTACTTTCTGACCTGTGATCTCTTTGAATTTCTACTTAACATACATAAACAGCAAATTGTAAATTGTAATTAAAAACATATGCATAATTATATAGGGAGGTATGTCCCCACAATAAGGTTTTATTAAAGATTTGTTCCACTAAGTCAACTCTCTTAAGTGTCCACAACAATTTCCTTCCTCCTCCATCTTAGAACAAATAAGAAAGAGCAACAAACAGATGGCTACCTGACAGTTGTTCACACTTCTGACTAACAAAAAGCCTACCTATTCAACAAACTACTCTTTAATTTAGTGTTTTGTTTTGTTTTGTTTTTTTTCAGTCATCAGATGCCTCCAAAAGCTAAAAGAAAATTGATTTCCTCCGACCCCAAAACAGTCTAGTGGATGATCTTAGTTTCATTTCATTCCAACATTTTGTCGCTAGATCACTTCATTCCAATGGAATCACTAGAATCAGAGGATCCACTGAAGGAGGTGAATTAATCCACACACAGAGTGCACAGTTAAACTTTGACATGTAAATTTGTGCCCTTGACCAATAGCAAGTCCTCTAGTCAGTGCTGACCTTCACGGGGGCAGCGAGCCAGAGAATACAAAATGAGCTAACTTGCGCCATTCAGATTTATTTAATGAAAACTGGTCACAATATTTATTGAAGGAAACTATGCACAACGATGAATGAGATGCCACGAGGACGTAAACTGAACATCAGAGAGAAAACAGAGAAGCTCCAGGAGCTACTGTGACTCATTAGCGCTGTTAGTGGACTAGTTAGTGCAGTTTACTCACCAGCCCTACGACTACGTCACTACATCAACAAGCACACAGTCCCAGATATTTCATGTGGTAAATGTTACTTTGATGCATAAACACCACTTTACCTCCATGTCTGATTTGAATTGTTGCAGAAGGAAAGGAAGGAGGACATATGTCATTCACAAGACATTTGCCACTGTACTTCTTTTGATGTTTCACCTCTCAGTTCTGACTGACTGGTGGGGAGTCGTTTGTGCTCCTGGCTGTTACAGTCGACAGTCGTTACAGTCATTGGAGTCACCTGAGGCCAAGTGTGACTGGTTGTTAAATGTCCTGGGAGGGACTGAAATGACAGAACTATAGATGTGGGATAAGTGGTGTCACAGACATCCTCCTCTGTTGAGGAATTTGAAGTTGAATTTCTCTACTTTAACGTAGATCACCTCCTTCAAACCACTTGTCCTCCTTACACAAAGTATGTACATTGTTGTCCTCAGAGGAGAGTCCTTTGTCCTTCAGGTGCAGGGAAACTGCTGACTCTGGACCTGAGGAGTTATGCTGAGCCATGAGTCTGTTCAGTGGTTGTATAGTTTCACTGATATATAAGTCTGTGCATTCCTAACTGCATTGGACTGCCTTGTTTTTCTTTTGTTAGGGTGTGCAGTCTTTCAGATGGACGTATGGTATGATGATGATATTGCGTTTATTCTTTGGTGGTGTTGCTGTTCTTCCTGGACCTTGTGGCTGTTTTCACAAAAGTCCAGTCTGGATATCCACAAGCTTTAAGTGCATCCTTCAGGTGTTTGTGCTCCATCTCTTAGGCCTGGGCACTTGTTTGCACATCCTAAACTTGGTAGCACAGGGTTCAGATCATTCCTAGTTTATATAAGACAAATGATGAAAGTGATTATTATTATTTTAGGAACATAGTTTGTTTTTTCTCTCCTGCTGTTAAAAGTCAGTCCCTGAGGAAGCAAGTAACTTAAATGAGTGTGTGCTTTAAAAGGCAAGGTGGGGAACCTGTACATCATTAAAATGGTGTGGGGATCAATGTGGCAGAGCTGATTAGGTGAAAGACTTAATTACCCGAGTCAGGAAACACACTGAAATACTGTGAGAGACCCCAAGCCTTTTGTAAATGTAATTGGATGCTTAAAGGGTCACGCTTTGAAAACATTAAATTCAGTCTTTAACAGCGATTTTCCACCTGCAAATGAAGCCAAACTATAGAACGTCTGTCATAAGAATTGCACCTCTATACCAAACTATTTCATCTTTCAAGATTGTCTTCCTGCCACATCGTCAAATTACCATTCTGTCCCTAGTATTTGTAATTACTAACACTTTGAGAACTCCAAGTGATAGACTGCTCCTCTGTGAGTTTATGACATCAATCAATTTAAGTAATAGCTTCAGCTTTGACCAATAAGTGGGAAATGAGATATGCAAACTTGCGTTAGCACATCTGACAACTTTTGAAATAGCGTTTTATCACAGTCACACCCCAGGTGGTGTTTTAACAGACATGTTCTTATGTAAAAATAGCACATGAAGAACAAAGGCAGAGCAGATGCGTCTTTGACCCACCAAATTTATTTTCATATTCATAACACTGGAGAATAAAGGATTCTTCAGAGGAACAAGCTGCAACTGAAGAAACTCAGACATAAGGAGAGGACTTTCAAAGATGCTACTCAGATAGCTTCCTCGCTCTCCCCCTCTCTCATTTTCGTCTTATCAAAGAAAAATAATATAACTAATTGATGGTTTTTATGACACTGCACCAAACCCTGAAGCTATTGGCACAGCACAACGGGGTGCGACAGCAGCAGTTCAGTTTGGATTATTGATACCCACGAGTTGATTCAGGGTCATGTTCCACAGTCAGCATCAGCAGGTCTGGACCAGAGATAAGGGGGGGAAAGAGGGGTTGGGGGTGTGTGTGTGCTGCATAGTAATTATACAGCCAAGGCCACACAATCATTAAAACATGAAAGTTACAGAATTTCAGTAACAATCTGTCAGATATCCTGGGTGGGGGTGTTAAAGGGTTCAACATAGGCGTGCAGTTGCAATTTTGTGAGTTGTAAAGTCCTTTGAATTACCTTTATACATGGAAATGTGCTGTATAAATAGAGCTGCATTGTTGAGCAGTACGTTGGACAAACAGAGCTATCACAGTTGTGTTGGAGGGGGAACGTTTTCTCCGTCATATTCCGAGAAGCACATACTGGACCTAGAACAGAGATCTGAAGCTGCAGTGGACACAGGCTCACCAACACTGGACAGCTGAAGACTGGAAAAAAACATGTCGCACCTTCTCCATCAACAGTCTTCTGTGTATTAATTACAAAGGTAAGTTTTTTTTTTTTACAATTAGGTAGGGAGGTATGAATCAGAGACAGTGATAGTCTAATCTCAGATACAACAAGGTTAGACCACATCATAATGATAATAGCCTGATAGCTTGACACCACTTGATATCACTGCGTCAGCTGTGCATAAAGAAAATGTCAGGTGCCAAACAGATATCAGCCTGAGGCCACTTCACTCAGCACTGTGGAGATTTCTCTCTACTACATAAGAAAAATCGTTGTGTGTGGTTGTCAGGTGCAAAGATATAGGCGGGCACGTTGCAGTGAAAGAATGCAAGGTTTCCAGCCACATGAAAATCTCTCCTAACTTAACGAGACGGAACTCTGAGGTGACTGTCAGCAAACATTAAAGCTGTTAAGACTCATGGCGGATACATGCCTGCATAGTCCTCAGAACAGCCACATCCAAGGAAACAATAAGTGGGCTAAGGTTTCACAGAACATTTCTGTCATGCACAAGCTGTAATGCTGCAGAGGTAAAGGCCAACACACATCAGCAGCTATCACGGATCATCGCGCCAGGCTGAGGCACGTCAGCTGACCCCCCCGTAACACACGCCGGGTGCATTTGTGCACAACACGCAGGTCGCAGAGGTAGCCATGTTAGAGTAAGGGGTGAGCCAGGAACGCAGATTTTACAAAGGAACTGTTCAGGTAAAAGCCTGAGCAAGAAGCTTGAACAATCAAGCCAATTAAAAATAATATTTATTTATTATACAACAATCATTAAGAACTGCAGTGAGCTGTTGGCTTGCAGTGTTTAAACCTCTCCCCACTGATAAAACACAGCCAATAACTTTCAGGAAACAGCTGAGTACACAAAGAGCTGCTTTGTGTATGAAAACAGACTCACCAGTGTTGTCTCGATGTGAGAGGAACAGATGTGAAAAGCAACACAGCTCTCCAAAACTTCATCAGCGTCTGATGCATCAGTAACAAATTCTCCCAAATTTACACAAAGAACACACTGCTGTTCTAACACTATTATCAAGCAGCAATGTTTAGAAGGAAGAAACTGCTGCTGTCTCACCAAATGTTCTCGATCCTTGAATTGTGTGAATAAAATTATTATTCTTTCTCTTCAGGGTCCTTTTTTCAGGCCCAGATAACTCCTGGCTTTCTGTCCTATACAGTATCAAACAATAAAAGAGCTCTGCGAGGGCCTTCACAGACTGAAAATCTTTTTTTGTTGGCCAAGTTTGCCAAGTTTTCACCTAACAGTAAAGCAACAAGGCATGTCATATTGATGAGAATGTTATAAAGACTACTCTCTTGCAGTGTGGAAAAAAAATCTAATTAATATTTGTTTATTATTATCAGTAAGTGGAAGCTTTGTATTTTGGATCATGCTGCAAATGAAGACAAGACTAAAGCCCAATCCACACAGTTTCTGACTGCCATCAGTGGTCCACCTCAGGGAACAGATACGCTTCCAAATTATTAAATATATCAAGCCACCCCGACTGAGACACCCCAGGACCCTTTGAATTCCTTTAATGCTCCAAGTCTACTTTCTCTTTCCCTCTGGCATGCTTGCTGAAGCACTTATAAAGAGCTGTTTGAATCACACAAATCTCCTACTGTTTATGTAATGTTGTGAATTTTTTATGGTGTCTGTAATGACTGATCAAGGCTTCCAGTGTCACTATGAGCTTGGCTCATAAACTACACAAGGTCAGAGAGCGGTCATTTACTCATATAACTAGTAACTACCACTAGGACTAGAGGAGATAGATAAGTAGAGATGACAGCTGGACTACCAAGCCGGCAGCATTCAGTATGGCCTAAGCAAATACAATGTAGATATAAGGCTGGGTCACACTGCTAAGTATCCTTCTCCTTAAAAGCTTAAAGTTAACATCAGCTCAGTTTAAAGGTTCTTCAGATCTGGGTTTGAGACTGGTGCCACCTGTCATGGTGACTGCACAGCCTGATGGGTCTCATGATGGGTCCAGACCTTATTTAACATTAATGCTAGGCTTCCATATGGATGGTCGTCCAACTTTTAATTGAATTGATGACCGTTACATTATCCATTATGCTTTTTGGTCATAGTTGTTTTGTTTTTGAGTACATACAAATGAGATGTTTTGAATCTACATACAGGTAGAGCTGCAGAATGAGCGCAGTGATTTGCATGCAGCTAAATGACATGTCAAAGCTGCTCCCATTAAAAAAAAAAAACAAATCCTGTTTTTCCTGTGATTTGTTTTGCCAACGTAATGATGGGAAACCTAACAATGTAGCACAGATGGGGCTCTCACAACATTAGATCATTTTCTTGGAGTGGATCTTGAAGGATCTTGATACCCTGCTGTCTCTACAAACCAAACATGAAACGTGCCTGTTTCTTCACCTGATTATGTGAAAAACACTAAAGAAGGCAGAGCAGCTTGAAACACTTCTTGTCTAAGCAAATATTATTTTGTTGAAAATGTCCTGCCGTTTTTCTCACCACTTCATTTCGGTTCTTGCAAAATCTCTGTCTCGCAAAATACCTCAGAAAAATTCCCGCCTGAAGGTGAAAAATCAGACCTGAGACACTAAGCTGCAGTGAGAATTGCAGTGTGAAATTATTATATGGATAACACGGTAAAGGCTGCAATACAGCTCATGGAATCTGCAGTCTGTGCCAACAAATACCAGAAGAGCCAGAAGTTCATTTTTCCAACACATGATGTCTTCTAAATTCAAAGGAATTTCAGCCAAGATGTGAAGATTTATTGCTGCTCTTATGCTTCAAAAATAACAAGACTTTAAGGTGGTTTTATTCCCGAGGGAACGGTGACTGGGGCGGCTATGGCTGAGGTGGTATGCCGGGTCATCCACTAATCTCTGGGCTGGCCGTGTGATCCACATATCTGAGCCCAAAGTTGTTTGTGATGTGCAGGCCAGCGCTTTGCTCCATTGCCATCAGTGTGTGTCTGTGTGTGAATGAGAGGCAAAACTGTAAAAAGCACTTTGTAAAGTGCTAAAGTAAAAAGGGAGCTATATAAGTGCGGTCCATTTGATTTGTATGAACATGATTTGAAAAAAATGAGCTAGGGTATGCCATTTAATAACCCACAGCTTACAGGTACAGGAAGGTAAAGTGCCTCCTCTGACTAAACTGGAATGATCTTTTACTTGCAGAGCTGTGGTGAGAGCACATAGGTAAACGTGGCTCATGTGCGGGGTTGTTTGTGCGTAAAAATGCATCAAGGTTTTACCTCGACCGTCAACAACTTCACTTTATTTTAGAGAAAAGGAAAATGTAAACATGCAGTGTGCTCTCAGCAGATGTGCAAAACACTGGCTACTACGTAAAGCTGATAGTCTTGTTTAATTTAAATGGCTAATGGGCTCTGAATATAAGGCAACGCATTTTTAAAGGATAAGGCTGGTGTTGTGGCTGGTGTACATTTGTACCACTGTCCACAAATCCCATGAAAACACCAAGACCAAGGATGAGTCAACACTCTGAAATCTCCTCACTGTGTCTGTGGCACTCAACCCTACTGAAAATGTAAATCTTGGGGAGGCTCCTTTATTTCCTAAAACACATGAGTGCTGTGGTGTTTAGCAAACCTCACTCAAACTGGAGTAAATAGAGCATCTGGTAGGGCCTACTTTCAGTAGCGGATTAATACATGCTCTAAGTGTATTAAATGCACCAAGATGGCACCTGTATTCACTGCACAGTGAGGACAGTGTGGCTCGTTTATTTGTTTTTAGGTGAAGCTCTAAGGCACAAGCTACCCTGTCTTACCTTCACTGTTGGTTTTGGTATTTTCATGGAATTTGTTAACAACAAGAATAATATGCAGTATCACTACATTTACTGTTTCCTGTAAGGTGTGGTGCTTAAAGGTGCACTGGAATACCAGGCAAGCAGGGACACCTGCAAAATCTGGTCCAATTCAAACACCCTGC
This sequence comes from Toxotes jaculatrix, assembly GCF_017976425.1. Lineage (NCBI taxonomy): Eukaryota > Metazoa > Chordata > Actinopteri > Toxotidae > Toxotes > Toxotes jaculatrix. The sequence goes on from NC_054406.1 coordinate 19,536,172, forward strand.
AGGAAATCCTACTCTACCTTTACTGCACCAAATATGCAGAGTTTTTGTTGAGACCTTGTGTGTAGATTCCTCCTCTACAGTCCTGTGTTATATTAAACACTAAAAGTGGTTATTTGAATGAAGACTGTTCTCTCCAGCAAAACCCACAGAAACAACATCATCCCAAATGTCCTCAACACTAGAGACGACTCATGCCCCAGCTCCTACCTATAGTTAACATCACAGTCAGTATTTCCTTGACCTAAAAGCAGGACTATGAAACTTTCGAAAGAAGAAATAATGTTCCTTTTAGGGATGAAAAGTTTAATTCATAAGCAACAGTATGAATCCTTGTTCAGATCAGTGCTCACAGAGGGTTTGACGATACAATGTTTCTTGGTCTGGTGTAAAAAGCTGCTGATGTTGGCAAACCTTAGCTAAATTTCTTTTACGATATTACTCAGACTTCTGGACTCCTCTCTAACTGTCCTACTGTTACACTGCATTTTAGCATGTCACAGAGAAACCTGCTATAGTTTTATGACAAAAGCAAAATAAGCTCAACACAATACTTCACCAGGAGGCATGACTTTTTTGTTTCTGGTCTCATTCCACTTATCCAGTCTGCTCAATAATGGTCAACTGCCTCAATAACATCATATGAAATGAATGTAAATTCAGTGTGCCATTATCCTGTCATTGGCCTTTGTGGTCACAGTAGCTGCTGTTCAGCAAAATTTACATTAAGCTTGTTTTAACAAAGTGCTGTTGGTTCCCTAAATGTAACTCATCCATAAACACTGATACACTCATGATACACTGAGGACAACTAGCTAGTACATCATCTCAGCTTTATACTGTAGCTTCACCCACCACCACAGTTGCAGCATTGCATGTAATGCGGTGCCTTTGTAACAGGCTTTCTCTTTGCAGATATGGTCAGGTCTTGATAAAGTCAGTCCAGAGTTTGAACAAACTAGCGGCTGTAAAATCCTCTATGGAAGAACACACAGAACAAGAACAAGACAGGACAAAGGCGTATAATTGCAGTCCTGGCTGCAGTTAAGTGTAAAAAGCCTTGTTTGTCCAAGTGGTGCATATTTTTCTTTCCCTTGAACACGAGCCCTTGAACTTTCCTTTCCTGGACATGCTCTATGGTAACTCCAGTCTGCCCTCGCTGATTAGAGGTCGTCAAATGACAGTGGAGGTGATTTGGACTGGAGGTGGCCCTACTGCAAAGCACAATCTTCATCCGGCCAGAGCAAACGAACACGTGAAATCTGGAGCTCCCCTGCAATCTCCACTCATTACACATATTGTGTCGGCCTCTTGAAAAACAAAACAGGGAACAAATGCACATGTTCACAGTGTTGGAAAGGAGCTTGAATGTCACACCAGGAACTGCAAGGTTCAGGAGCTGACCTCTGATTTTTACTCACTGATTTTTACCAACTCTGCACATGCACCGCCATGATTGTACTTGATACTTCAGCGCACATCATGATAACTTACTCTTTGGTTCCTGTTTACTAAAGTGAAGACACAACAGAAGAAAGCCTCGTTTGGATACTGTCTCCTACATCACTTTTTTTTCCTATTCAATCTCCAGTGTTTACATATACTGTATATGCAGGTGTGTTTATGGAGTATCTTCACACAGGCACATGAGCACCCATCTGAACACTTATTCAACACATACACTCATTGTTCCCAGCCTGGTCCCTGAAATGAGAGCATGATCTTAAAATGCAAATACTGTGCTCAGTGCATGAAAAGTGAGGGGGATGCTTCTCAGCCATGACAGGATTATGTACAGGAGATGTAACCAGAAGCAGGCAGCAGTTTCTGTTTAAACAGAAAGAAGTGCAGAGTCGGCACCTTCAGCTATCCAGAAGTGACACTGTGATACTGGTGACTGTGCATGACCAAACTTTTACGTTGCTCTTAATTAACCAGTTTTACCTCTGTGACCTTTAATTAACCTTTCACATGACAAAATATGTGCATCAAAAATACAGAATATAAGGGTCCTCTGAGAATAGTTCACAGAAATAATCTACCACACCAGATTATTACTGTAATGGACAGCTTTTTTCTAATTGTATATAGGTTTCATGAATTTCTTCTAAGCAAAGTTAACATGTTCTTATTAATTAGTTAATATGGACATGGACAACATTACTGGTTATTTGGACTCTTGCTACCATTTAGGACTTCAAGGACATCCTGTCCTCTGTCATATTTCTGGGGATGTGGGGGATTTAATGACACAATGAGAAATACACACCACCAGTGAAACGTTTCAGACCTTAATTTTTCCAGCTGTGTGTAAGTTTATATAATTAAAAGTCTCTGTGTTTCTGAAATTAAAGCACAGAAGAAATAAAAAAATGTTTAAAACAAGGAATCATGAATCTTTATTTTAAATTTAATCTAAATTTTTGACTCATCCAGCTTATAAATCAAACATTGTTCTGAAAGCTCTGTCCAGTTCATCTCAGACCAGCTAGGTCTGGAGACTGTGCTGCTCTTCATCATCCAGCTCTTTTCTTCTAATGCTTTGGGCTGTTATCTTGCTTTGGGATGAAGCTCTGACCAACCAGCTCTGTCTTCCTTTGTTTCCATGTCTTTTTCTCTTCATCCTGACAGTAATATACACTCCTACTTCCTGCAGTACAGTATGGTGCTAGTGATTCATCAGAGGGTGTAGTACCACAGTCATCGGCGCCTTGAACTGTTTGAATTTCAATAAAACTGGAAAAATGGCGGTGAAATTAGGTCCAAAATCTCTGCTCTGCTTTTAGCTGCGTTTGGTCTCCACCAACTCAGTGGAGCAAATAACAGGCAATAGAGATATAATTTTCTCAAAAATAGAATTGAGCAGGTAAATAAAGAGATACATATTTATTTTTTAAATTAGACAGTTTAATCGTAGCTAGTCAGAGGTGGGTGGGGTTTTGCTGGAAGAACTTGGGTTCTTGACCTAAATATTTTATAGGATCAGGGCTATGTCAAAAACCTGTGCCTTAAAAGCAGAAGGCTATAAAGGTAGGTTTTTTTGTTAAACTTATATTATAATACAAGTTTGGTGTGGAAGTTTTAAAAAGACTCTTTTCAAATTAGGTAAAAAAAAAAAAAAAATTCTTCCAGATGCACCTGTGTGGCCCTGTGGCTTATTATGCAAAGTGGCTGGCTGACAGGGTGCAGAGGGTCTTAAAAAATGGACAACTTGTCCTGACTTCAGCTGCAGCAGTACGCCTGATAATCACCTTTATGGTGTGGGGAGTATTATCTTTAGAAGAATGAATGAATGTTTGAAAGACTGAAAATTTAAATGTTTAACTTCTCCTTTTAGCAGCTCAGGTGCTCTGGTTCTGTATCAAGTCTCATTTCTCTAATTTGATCAAATTTCACATTGCATGCAAAAAGTTGGAAAATAATAAGTGAAATAACAAATCGGTGCAACAACAGCATGACTTCAGGCCTACGGGCTTGAACTTCTACAAGAAATTATGCTGAAGAAAATTACATTTCCTGACCACCTATAGAGAAATAACAGCGCTCCCTTCCACACCGGGCTGAGGTGTTAATACCTTCTACTTCTTGAAAATTAGATCCATTATCTGAAAAATGCGTAATCACTATGAAAGCTGATGAGGTATTGTGTTAAAGATATTTCAGGCATTACTATGAAACGAGGCTGATATTGACACAGAAGTCACACTATCAGCTGCCAGTTGTTAGGAGCAGCTGCAGGCTCTGAGGCAGCACAGATTACATTCCAGTGTCTCTGAGACAAAACTGCACACTTCCCCTTGACAAGACTTCTCCAAACAACACAGCCACCACGAACACACGCTCTCAAATTCAGCATCTCTTCCTCTGAGCTTCCGAGCAGCTGAATCATTCACTGTTTTCTTCAGTCAGAGCATCAGTGTAATGTCTGTGTTAATAACATCTCTCGCTCACAGCAGCTTACCTGCTTTGAAATGGTCCAGAGCACAGATGACTCTTATGATCCTTGTTCCATATTGTTATTTTTTTTGAACACATCTTCCTTAATGCATTTACTGCCTGAGATGTCTGACAGACTGCTGTTTTATGGCACACTGCCGCTGCGGTCTAGGGACATGTATACATAATGTGATGTATTATTTATTCTCTTTGGGCATCTTACATGGTGAAGTTCTCCATAAGTCAGATTTATCTACTTATGTAAGCTATGACTGGCTACATGAATAAATAAAATCCTCAAATTTGGGGATTTTTGAAAACAAATATGAGGAAGATTGGAGAATGTTTGCTTTTAGGCAAAAAACTAAATACAGTAAAAAGAATGACATACCTGGCAGTAAAAAAAAAGAAAAAAGAAGAGGGCTTCCAATCAACATTTAGACAATAATGTACAGATATTATCCACAAATACATTTTAAACAATTAAATGAATAAATGAACTGTAAAATGTATGATTTTGTTTTAAATACAAAGAAAAATGACAGTGGCCACTGAGGAACTTCTTAGGCAGACTATGAACGAGTTTGGACTGCTTTGTATGTCAGTTACTGCTATGGCTCCATGACAACAGGTCAAAAAAACTAAAGTAATACTCACATGAATGATGCTTCAACCAAACTAACAAATCTGAGATCACTGTGCCAACTCATTTTTTTTATACTATAACTATATAAATACTCAACAAAGCACTAAATGTGTATTCATGCACAGATGAAAACAGTCCTCAGCACATAAACTATTTCCTTGAGAGCCACAGACAGGGTAGCAAAGTATTAGAGATGGATTCACTGTTGGTGTTTGAACTGGATTTGACACTAAGAAGTTATAAGAATCACACCAGCTTTATTCTTTACATTTCCCCAAACACTGTAGCATTCAGGATAACACAACGGAATTAGTTTTAACATTAATGTGTAGCTGTTTCTCATATTAGATAAAGTTTTTTGTCAAATTGTTGAGACTTTGAATTGGCCCATTGTGTTGTGAACTACAAATCTATTGTCACAATGAGCACAACAGTCAAAACTAATTCATACATGAATTATTATTCTATTTTATTTAACTGAAGGGCCAAATTAAAGATTAATCTAGGTAATCTCTGTAAAACTCATCAAAACTACCCACAAGGCAGCATAAGATCTATAATGAGACAGTAATGTACCGTATGCAACTTTGAACCAGTGATTCACACACTCATCATGTAACCTTTCCCTATCAAGCTGTGCACACTAGAGGCTGGAATCCCAGCCATGCGGTGAATGGCAAATATCACGGATGAATGCATTTTAGCCTTCTAATTTAATGACAAACTAACTCATTAAAATCTCACTGCTTGAACCAAATCCTGACATCAACCATCCCAACAGAGAGGAGGGAGCAAAAAGTCAGATTTCAGCTGGACTTGGACTAATTGGAAGAGATGGATGCAAGCAGAGCTTAGAGGAGACACTTCTGAAGGCATAAAAGTAAATACCACGACAAAATGATTCCCATGACTGCACTAAGTCTTCCTATTTAATACTTATTGCCTGGGTCTTATTCATTACCAGGAGTGTGTTTCTCTCTCGCCGCACATATCAATTGAGTTCACTTTTATGCTGGTCCAACTTTGTTGTGACATCAGATTATAACAGTCTTTTAGGTAGGCATTAGGCTTCCTTCTTCATTTCTTTCTTCTGACTGCTTTTCAGAATTAGGCTCATTTACCAACACCTCATCTGCTGATCCTCTGGATTAAATGACACGAGGCTGTAAGGGTAGTTGTCTATTTGTATTCATCTTGCACTGCGCGCATAACAAAATGCAGCACAAACAAATATGTGTTTGCATTTTAGGATTCTTCAAATGAAATCAGTGGGCTTTTAAAAAGCCCTTTGTAGCCCGCTTCTGGCACAACAGTCAATACCCACTGCTTTCCATCTAATGGTCTGCCTCTTAGGGACATACAAAAGCTGCAAGCTGAGGCCTTATCTTTATTTGCTGTTTGCCAACCATCAATTTGGACTCCTTTTTTCCTTGATTAGCTGACTAGAAACTTTTTTTTTTTTTAAATGGGGAATATTTTTATAATAAAACTTGGAGTTATTTAAAACCAAGAATCCAAGGGTCCTAGAATATTATCCCTGCACGGCCTTTATCTTTAGCGAATTGGATGTACAACAAACAACTGCATCTTCTACTGCACTTCATTTTCTCCATTTAATTAGAGTCCATTACACAAACAAGAACAGAACAATAAAAGAAAGGCTAATGCTTTAGCTCTTCATTATTTTCATTTTTCCTTTAATTGGAGCTGCTTAGCGAGTGCCACTGAGGTCAGCAGCTGATTTGGGTTGAGCAGACTGAACTCTTGTTTTTCTCACTTGCTGTGCCAACGCTTGTGGCAACACCTGCTCCAAACAGGCGATATCCTTCAGCATGGTGCTGCAGAGAGACCCGCGTGAACACGGAAATCTAATTTTAATGCCTACCTGTGGATTTTCCCATGTTGTGTTTCTGAAAGTCACTCTCTCCTCAGGACCCATGAGTCATCGCTACTTCGACAACAACCATCACACACTGATGCCAAAGATTTGCCTTCCCTGTAAAACAAAAAAAAAAACAAACAAACAATGTATAAGTTCATGCAGCGTTACAGAAGGTACAGGTAGTTTTGCATAATCCACAAAACAATCCATCTACTCCTCTTTATTCCTCCTCCTTTGTGATCAGTTTAAATTTAAGGTGAATCAATCAGGAATAATAGTATCTACTCTTCTCTTCATGAAAAGAGTCACATGTTGTGTATTCATTGTACACCTTTGAACACATTGAACACCTTTACAATTGGCTTTAGGACTCTGGGAGCTGCAGCATAAGTCATCCCAAAACAGTGAAAGCAACTAAACTGCGAGGAGTAACGAGAACAGTTACACTAAACGATGCAGTCTGACTGACTGTGTTTTATGTTGACTATGAAAACGCAGAGCAGACGCGGACGACACAGTGCTGTTGTCACCCCTCGAGAAGCTGCAATGAAGCCTGGACGACAAGCTGAGCCGACCGGGAGGACACCGTGGAATACTAAAGACCTGAATCAATGCCAGCTGACGGCTCATAACGGATTGAGTGATTTCAGCCGACCACAATCCCAAATCCTGCCCGGATCTCAGGTGTTTTATCAGTATCTGGGTGAGCTGAGATTCGTCCAGACGGATGCTATACTGAACGCAAGAAAAACTTTGCATCTGGAAGCGAGAAGATTGCCTTTTACATAAAGATTTCATACAGGCCACCTATGTCAATCTCAGAGGTCTGAGGTGGTGATGAATATGAGAGAGGGGAGAGAGAGAGATGCCATTACAGATGCTGTTCAGCAGCATACAGATGAAAGAGACGCAGGCTGCACCAACATCAGAGTGCTATGTTCCACAGACGTTTCTTCTTCACACCTGTTTAAACCAGTCTGAAAATCACAGGCTCTCCTTTTGACCCATGAGGTAAAAGAATGAAAGAACTGACCTGACACAACAATGTACATGTGATGTTAATCAGAGCAGAGATTAAAGGTCCAAACCAAACCAGTACCACTTGTTACTTGTTTTTGCTTCTTCCCTTCAGACTTTTTTTTGGACCAGCAGCACTCATGCTAATATCAGCACCTTCTCTACACTGGACCTCTTAGAGATGAAAAATGTCTACAAAGAGACACAAAATGACTGAAAAGTGACACTCAGAGGCTGCAAACAGAAGCCAAACAACCACAAAGAGACACAAAAAGACCATAAATAGGTGTGAAACAAACAAAAAGATGCAAAACAACCACAAAAAGGTACAAAACTGGTCACAGCCACATTATTTGTACTGGTTTAGTCATTTGTGTCTTGCTCCAGTGTAGGAGGTGTGAGGGACCTTTTACATGTCTCTGACCAAGGGTCACTTGTCTCATAATCTGTCCATGGCTGTCTGCTATGAAGACTACTACTTCCTCTCACTTCCCAAATCCAGTTTTACATATTTTCCAGAATAGTACATTTAGGAGAGACTGACTAAGAAGCACTGTTTTACAAAGCTGGTCCACTTGCTCTGATAATGAATTCAAAGCTTTAGAAAATGAGCATTGTTCATCACTCAAGCAGTCACTAATAACATATTAACGGGGATGGTTGCATTGTCTTCACAACCACTGTTTATAATCCAATCACTACATTAAGCATACTGATGATAAATGACACATCCTGCACGGTGTGACACGCCCCTCAGTGTAGAAACATCTAAACACAGGCAGACACGCCGGCTGGATCATCTCTTAGAAAAGTATTTGTCCAGCTGACATATTGAACGGCTGGGAATGAAGCAGTATTGATGTCAGCTGCTGGGTTCCTTCATGGGCATCGAAGGGACCATCGATGAGATTGATTCACATGGAAGGAGAGTTGGAGAAGGAAATTACAGGGTGAAAAGATCCAAGGGCATTATGCTGATGATGTATTTCTTCTTTTTTTTCCAGTCTGGATCTCAATCAAATAATGGATCACTTTGTGTTCATCATCATTCCTGTGAGTGCTGTATTAACAATAAATGAGGTCAGAAGTTAAAGCTATTAGGTGAGATATCCACAGTCTATAAAATACACCTGTCTCATCAGCTCAAACACCAAAGTCAGGATGGATAAAGGCTGCTTCACTCAGAGAGTGATACTGAAAATTTATTTTTCAATACTGAAAATAAAAAGGGCCGTATGAGGTTCAGCATACAAAAATATATATGTTTTTTTTTTCTTTAGAATCCTTCAATGCCGAGAATAAGATGCTTCTAATGTATCACAACAGCGTGCTGTGTTTGTTGACCTTTTCAGTTCTTTGTTACTGCGGAAGCCTTGCCCATAAAACCCACGGCTGAAAGAATGAACATCTCAAACTCCTAAACTGTGTCAAAACTACTCTGCAAACTTGCAAACACCATCTACAATACATTTTAATTAGTCTCCAGAGTATTGTCAGTGATTATTGTTTTCTGATTGTGAGGCTGTGCGGTTCAATAATGCACACAATCAGATTTCTTAACTTTCCGCCTCCTGATCAATGAGGTAGAACTGTGTAATTATTGATGCACATTAATTTTTTTTTGTTTCAAACAGTTATAAGTATGTTTTTGTGATTGTTTTTCTTTAAAGTAATTTATCTCTGTAATTCCAGATGTACTAAAGATGACCTGAGAATTTATCTGCTCCAGCTCCACATGATCCTGAATAGGATCAAGGAATAAGAATGAATGACTGAATGAATCGATGCATATTTTACACACATTCAATTATAAATGCTGAAATGATTTAATGTTTTTCCTGTTCGCCAAAAAGCTTCAATCCAGTACAAAGACAGTATAGCAGTGATTGGCCAGCTTTGCTGAAGGTCACCATACTGTGTAGCGGTGCGTGTGGATGTGTCAAAGCTGATTCCTGGTTTTGGTGAGGTTCTGGGGATGGAACCAGGTGGAGAACTCAGGCACATGGTGCCACAGGGGGTGCTGCCTGATGCCTCCACAAATGATGGGGGCCTGCTGCAGCTTCAGAGGCCAGGCCCAGGTCCACCAATCAAGACCAAGCCCTGACTTTAGAGGTATGCTCATGCTGCTAATAAGCGCTGCATTGCAGCATCTAAACAAAGGCGTATCACTGAAGCAGCATCAAAGATGTTTACCTACTTCAGGCAAAATTCTACTGGTACATTGTATATCTCACTATCCAACTCAATGTATGCCTCACTTCACTGAGGATTATGGGCTCCAGCTGAGATTCAAACCCTTATCATCCAGTTCCAAAGTGGTCATAACCCAGCAGCTCATTTGCAGCTGTCCATCTCATAACAGCACTCATCGCTGTCAGATTGTTGATTTGGTGAGTGTCTATAGGAAAGCTAGAATAAGATATGGTTTTACTTGGTAAGGAAGTTTTTTTAGTCTTTTCTTAGTCCCACAATTTTCTGTTTTTTTGTGAAATGTACAATCAATCATGAGTAACTGATTAAGAGTGAGCTGTCAGACAGTTCACTGAAACAGAAGGCTCAACCTACACTTTCCATTTTTGTAATTTATACTTTCACCCTCAATCGAAATTCTAAGTGCTATTTAACATGTTTTTCCAGCCCACACAGGTATTAGATGTCGGCGTAGGCTTGTGGAAAGGGTTATCCTTGGTTGACATTGTGGTTCAGTGGTTAGAGCAGCTGCACCTTTTAAAGATCCAGCAAACTGTCCAAAAATGTACTGTCACAGGCTTCAAAACACAGCTGGAGATGCATGGTTTTCACTGGACAGCACAGATGCATTATCCCATCCTCCACTCTTCTAAACAAAAAATAAACACAAAAAAAAAAAAAAAAAAAATCTGGGAAACGCAGCCGTCACCTCTTTCCATTGAGTCCATTTCAGTGGTATTTCAGAGATGAACGATGTGAGCCGAAGAACAGCAGGGAGCTTATCGTTTCCCACATTTCAAGTCAAGGTTATGGTAAATAGTTGAAGTGTCTCAGTACTTAACATACAGTAAATAAATCCATGCCAAAGAGTGGCTATATTTGCCAGACTTATTTTTGTTGTTGTTGTGGCCTGGGGTTCTCTGTGGACAGTCGACCAGCAGCTGAGCCTCTCAGATAAGCTCCCAGCCAGAGAGAGAGAGAGAGAGAGAGAGAGAAAGGGGGGGACAAAAAAAGACGAGTGAAATAAAGAGCAGGCCAACAGCGCTGTGTGATTGAGAAGGGCTCCATTTCACAGTAAAAAGCAAGAGGAAGAGGGAGGAGGTCGCAGTCAACAGAATGGGAATGGGATAGTGTGTGTGTGTGTGTGTGTGTGTGTGGGGGGGGGGGGGGGGGGGGGGGGGGGGGGGGGGTCGGGGGTGGGCTAAAACCACAACATAGTATATGGCCTGTGGGAGCCTTTTTGGGGAAGGAGAAATGGGCATGAGCATGTCGGTGACTGCACCCTTCAGTACTGCACTGCAGGGAAGGCAAGTGACTGGTGACAGCAAGCCCTGAATGCTGAGATGCACTCTGTCGGTCGGTCGGTCGGTCGGTCGGTCGGTCGGTCTGCCTGCCTGCCTGCCTGTCTGCCTGTCTGCCTGTCTGTTTGCTGCCGTGTTTGCATGGTGTTCTAAACACATGATTGAAAAGATCCCAGCTCTCTCTTCTCAAAGAATATAGTGATTTTAAATGTGCTGCTAACACATTTTAACAACCAGCACTCACTGACCAATCACTGCTACCAATCTCAGGGCTACACTCTACATCAAACAGTACTACAGTGGCTGTACATCTGATCTGCTTTATACCACAACATATAACAAGTACACCTCCAGTGTCTGTCTGGATAAGACTTAGGGTCCAGAGCAACATATCTCAACTACTCTTGGTCAGTTACGTATATTCAAGGTCCACACTGGATGATTCCTGATTATTTTAGTGACCACATGACTCTTTCCCATTAGTTTAAAACTCTAGCCCCAGAAGGGACATGAAGAAGAATATCTGAGTGAGTAAAAGCAATCTGGCTCTGTCTTCATTCACAAATGATTTGTGTGTTTTTACAAATTCTTCTGTCTTTGGTATAACTTGGCCATCTGTGAAACCACAAGCCCTTTATAACTAGCTGGCTAAATTTCTTCGATTTGTTTTGGAACTGACGTTCACATAAAAAGAAGCTGGCTAATCTACAGTATGTGGAAGTGATCAGATCAAATCAATAGACTCCACTGTCATGAACAGTGACAAACAAGGGGGAAATTGTAAAACTGTGATATAAATGTGACATGAAATAAAAGTCTAATTATGGAACAAAAACAGTCATTTTGAAATAAAATGCACTCACAAAAAGCCTGTTGGTAAGAATATGAGAATTCCGAAATAACATTTCTTAACGTGCTGTGTTTTAATATTTAGTTAAATTATATGATTATATATTATTAGTTATTCAGGAGACTTTTCATTATGTCTTAATTATTTACTCAGTACTGAACACTTTGAGGTTCGGTACTATCAATAAACAGTAAATTAAGTTGAGTCTTTTAAAAACCACAAAGGTGCTTTCTCACAGGCCGTGCTCCAAAGTTCAACAACACTGATACTTGTAATAATTTGCTAAATTTAAAGTGCTGTCGTGACTCGACTGATCGCTGTCACTGCAGCAGTCCTGTAAGAGCGGTCTACGCTCTCATTAACCTTGAATGCCGTCTTATTTGTTGCATTTTTCCTGTTGAAAGACAAAGCAACTTGCTGAGAGTTAAAGCAATCATGAGAGTATCTAGAGACAGTCTGCCTGCAGGCATGTCGACTGAATCATAATGGAAACCTTTGCCGCTTCATTACACAATCTTAGCAAAACTAATAAGGGACCAATATGTGGGTAGTTTACAGGGACAAGACCTGTATAAATGATATAGAATGACTATTGTGTATAAATGAACAGATGGGATCTAATGCATGCTCAGATGTGTGCTCAGCTGAGGCGAATGAAGGAGGCAGAGGGTGGTTATTCTGCTTTTCAAAGAGACAAAGTGCTTCTGTTTTTTTCCCCCTCCTCTTTCTTGGCTTTGACAGGGAAGTTGGGGAATTGTTGGTGCACAGAAGGATTATGAATCTGCTGCAAAGCAAACACATTTCTCATGCATTTGCTGTGTTGATTTGAATGTAAATGAGGCGTTCTGTGTGCATCCTGAAATATACTGTCACCTGTGCTATCAGCTTTGTAACACTTGTTCATCCAACCTGTGTCCCAAAAGTGTTTGCAAATGAAATATTCAGCACAAACAAAAGTGAGAACAAATGCTACATCTCTTCCAGCCTTTCAGATCCAAGTTTAACAATAAGAGCCCTGTGTTTAAAGCTATTTGTTTGTCTGCAGAAAAAAAAACAAAAAAAAACAACGCTGCTAAAAGTGTAATGGACCTCAGCACACGTGCTAATCTGTTTATCTTCAATTAGACATTCAGTTATCTCTCTGTCACTAACTCAAATATTCCACAGTAAAAACAACAAAACATAATTTTATTTCCAGTGCTGGAAAGAGCAAGTTTAATAGTGTGTACCCACGGAAACAAAGGGCCAAACAAATTTTTATCTCCCAATGTGAATTAGTTTTGCATCTAACCAAAAAAAAAAAAAAGTAATCATCAACTGTTGGTTGCAGATAAATATAGAGACATGGATATTTCTTCACGGCCAAGGCAAATTTGCAGCAATGTTTCACACAAACAATGGCAACTTTAATTATCTGTTATCAGCTGTTAATTGCACTAAGAAGTTGTGTTTGAGCCACTCTGCAGTCGTGAGATACTGCACAGCCAAGGAAATTAGACTTGTTTTTTTGTTGCTGTTTTTTTTTTTTTTTTTTTTTTTACAAAAGCAAACAAGGAATGCAGAAGCTTACAGCGAAACATGAAGTAATACACTTTGATAACTTATCACAGATAATAAATGTGAGTTGGGAACATAATAAATCCACTATAATAAACATGACTTGGTGATGACATGCTGTGGTTGTTTGTCTTTTCTTATATAAAAGGAGATCAAAGATAATGATCAGTGGACAAAGGAGAAAAGTGAATTATTCACTTTGAGGTTTTCTTGTCCTAAATTTAAAGGTTTTCCACTATAAAGCATTTTAGGTACAGGAAACCATTGATTGTTCAGTTAAAAGGAACAAAACAGTCTATTATGTTTTCCTGACAAGAAATCTCTTGTTATTGTACCAATAACAACAAAAAAAACAGAATTAGCTGTTTGTTGAATTCATTCATTTCATGTGGAAGGAACATGAGTTCTTTATACTGCCACAAATAGTCTAAGGGAGGAGGGGAGATTGATAGTAGTACAAGGCCTGAGCCTCAATTCTTCAATCACTAAAACCACAACATGTAGAATTTAAACATGTCTTTCTTTGGCACCTTGAAGTGGTCGTATGAAAAAACGCCACTGTAGCACAGAGCACAACTCATTTTGTAGGTAAGACATATAATGGATCACTCAGTCTGTCCCTGAAACTGTTGAACTCAAAACAACATGTCTTGGGGATAGTCATGATCCCCAGAGGATGAATGCACTGGAACCAAATGGGTAGACTGCCATGAAATTCACAAAGCACTTTCATGCGTCCCAGAGGAAAAGCTTTTTATTTTGGACAATCCATGAGCTCTAGCTTTAATTCAGTGCTGGACACTGGACTAAAAAGAGCACATATTTATGATGTGATTTCTTTTATTATTTGATTTTCACAAAATACCAAACGAAAGGTTTGGGTGGTTGCAACAGGTTAAAAGACAAACATCCAGTATCTAAAACAAAATTAAACATATTTACAATAAACTCATCACATGTGTTTATTGTAAATAAACACATTTTATGCTCTGAACTGACCAGTGTGAGTGCCACTTATACACACACACTGAATGTGGTGAAAACTGTCATATTTTAGCACTTGCACATGCCGTTTGTTAAAGGATAAGGCTGGCGCTCCGTATTTTTCTGATTGTCAACAAATCCCATGAAAAGACCAAAACATTGTGTTTTGTCCATTTTTGAAAAAGACTAATTTCCCATAACATCTGGGCACTCTAGTTTTTAGCAACGTTGCTCTAACAGGAGGAAATAGTGCATTTGCTGTGGACTATTTTCAGCACCAGATTTCTACACATTTGGTGCTCTAGTGAGTATTTCTGGCAGCAGCACTGAGTATGTGGGATCGAGTCAAAACAAACTACAGTATGTGTTCATGGTAATGAAGGAACATGTCACCGTCAGTGCAACAGTGAGGCTCACTGATGTGTTTTTAATAGTTTGGACAACAAAGTAGCTCCGTGGCACAGAGGAACAAGACATATCAGGGCTTTGCTTACACATGGGATTTGTTGACAAGAAGAAAAATGGAGAATATCACCACACACATCCTGTAACTTTGGTACATTATTGCTATTTTTGCCATTTTCTTCAAAGGCTTTGATCAAACAGAAATTCAATAAAATATTGACTGTCATGCTGCTGTGTGTTCTTTGATCGGTTCATCAGTATGTATGGAAGTTACAGTAAAGTAGATTTTTCACTCTTGATATTTTTTCTGACTTAATCTATGACAAAATATTATGCCGGGTTTCACTTTTGTCACTTTTGTCCCTCGTGGAGGAGAGTGATGAATATTTATGAAGGTCATAGATCTGAGATGTGGTCGTAGAGCGTGTAACCATGAAATACAGAAATGCCTTCTTTAATCTGAATCTGTACAACAAAGTAAGAAATGAATATTAACTATGCACTTGATATTGAGGTCGCTGTAACAGAAGAACGACAAGCAAATCACTGAGCGATAACAGCCACTTGATTCAGTCGGAGCTGGGGTCTCCTCCTGACCGCACCACCTCAGCTCGCCGGCTGTGACACTGAAACTCCATCTACGCTGCCATCATCCTTCTTAAAGCTTCTGCTCACTCTTTAGATCGCACTTGTTATTGAAAGCAGGTTATTCCTGCTGGTAGCAGCATCCAATTTAATTAACATTCGGGGATATAAAAAGTCTGAAGATCATTTGCGTGAGTTATTAGGTTTCCTGCCTGAAAATGAAGTTAAACTTTTGACCAGCGGAGCCTCGGGGGTGGGGGTGGGGGGGCAGATTCCCTCTTGCACTAAATCCCAGCGCGTCAATTAACAGAGGAGACATCCATCAAACGCAGGCCTCCTGTGCTATGGCTACAGCTACGGCTACAGCTACAGCTCTGCCAAATGTTAATGAAAACCTGAAATTATGGACACAATGACATATGCAGTTTAAGTCTATAAGCATGCTATGGTGATGAAGATTATGATCAAACAAGCCCTATATAGAATGTACAGTGTGTTTTGTGCTGTTAATGCCTGGAGTTATGAAATTAATTCCTGAAAATGCCCCAGAAAAAAAAAAAAAAAAAAAGCAAAGTGGAAAATTGATATATTTGCTACGGCTGTCAGGAAATGTGGGGCTGTATTGTTGTCATCTCTGCTTCATATTCGAGGTGTGTGTGTGTGTGTGTTTGTACTTGTACTTCTATCTTTGTGAAGACCGGTTTGAACTATAGACCTTACACAGTGAGGACATATTGACTGGTCCTCACTTTCTGACACTGCTTCAAATCTCTGTTTGACGATGAAGACTTGGTTTTAGGGCTCAGGTTAGAATTAGGTTTAGGTTAGGGGTTATGGAAGGCACTATGTCAATGCGTGTCCTCACAAACATAGAACTACAAGCTTGAGAGTGTGTATGTGTGTGTGTGAGCACTATGCATGCATGTGGAAAATTATTTTAGAGCTCCTTCTGACATTGTGCAGTGGCCATAAAAAAGCTCATGGAAAATAGATTTCTCCTCTGCTCTGTTCATGTTTTTCATCTGTGTTCTTGGCAGAGTATGATCTTTACTTAATCTATAGCATTTAAGAGCCTGATCTGAGGAAACTACAGCAGTCCAGAGTGGTTAAAGGAGGTGTTACAAATGTTAGAAGCTGTATTGAAATAGCAGGTGAGGGCACTTGATGCTGTTCCATTGAAAACCCATGAAAGCAAGTGGATTTGGAATTTGAATAAATGTCAGAGAAATGACTTTGTTCTGACATTTTGAGAGCTCTCTGTTTCACTCACCCATTGTTTTGTTGTGCAAACACAATGACAATGGCATACAATTTTTGTGTCTTCCTCTATGGGGACGTTCTTTCATGTCCTTGTAGAAAAATTATGTCCTTTTACAAAATTGCAGACATGAGACAGACCTGAGACAAGTTTAAATGCACAGCGGTGAAATTTACCAAAAAGCAGAAATCCCACTTTTCTTATAATTGTACTTCTGAAAAATAGTGCAGCGTCTAAAATGACAGGTTGCTCTGTATCTGCTGTCCCACCTTTACAATAACAGCAATCTGCAAACACTGCCCATCTCCTCACTGTCTTCTGAGCTGTCATCCAGGACACCTTCAATAAAGTTAATAAACAGTAATTGTTTATTGTCGCTCTGTTTACCCAGCCATCACATCAGGCAAGCTGGAAGGGTTGCTATGAATTTAAATATGCTTCAAGGAGCTGTGGCGCCTCAGCGGGCAGACAGAGACACATTTACTGGGAGCCTGCAGATCTACTGAACATTGACACACTGTCTGATGTGTCATTACTGCTGATGGTTGAGAACACGGCTGTCATTATAGCAATGTTTCTTTTTTTTGGGGGGGGGGGGGGGGGGTCTTATCATATAGTCAGGCAAACTCCTGGTCTTCTATTTATGTGCACAATGAATCTACTGTACGTTTAAAGTTATGAAAAAACAGCAGTTTTTTTTTTTCTACAAGCACAATATAGGAAATGGATGAGGAAAAATAATGTATAAATTGTATCAGAGTTATGCTACACAACACATCTGTCAGTGGCACAAGATAATGATTAACTGGTGCCTGAAATCTCACTTCATTGCTTATTACGGAGTGTTTATTATATGGAGAATAAAATATATATTATGTAGTATAACTAAAATGCTCTGACTAGTTGAATCCGCTGGCACCATGACCACTCTGCAGCTCCTGTAAACCCACAGCTATCTTCACTGAACAGCAGAGCAGTGTTGGCCCTGAAAGCTAAATGCACTGCAAACACAAGCAAACAGAAAACTGAAGAACAGCAACTGAGGAAAAGGATCCTAACAAATCTGACAACACAGACACACACTGCAAATACAGAAAACACAACCAAATACAGAGACGCTGCAAGTCGCACAGAGCGTAACAGGGGACACTTAAAAGTGATGGACCTGTCTCAACAAGCCTGGGACACGCTACTTGTTGCCATGTTTTGTTGCTTATGAAGTCAGTGAAGTCGACTGTGTCAGTGGAACTGGAAGATAAGCTAACAATGTAATTTTTTTTTTGTCTTAGTTTAATTTTAATTCATCTTAATTTTAGTTTTAGCTCAGATATTACTGCAGAAATTTGCTGTTAAACAAGTGTTGATTACAGCCAACATATTTAAATAATGCTACAAACCATCCAAATGATTCTTAATTAAATGAATTAAACTGTTTTGTAGCTTAATTCTGTTGTAGTCTTAAACAGCAGAACTTTTTTATTCGGTTGTTTTCTATATGTGCAGTGTCTTTTTCCCTGTGATACAGATGTCAAACTGATAAAGCTGTTTGCTTTTGTCTCTTTTTTTTTTTTTTTTTAAATATGTTTTGTTCAGTTGCAGTGTGCTGAGCTTCAAGGCCACCGTACAGACCTCATTGTAAACTGCAACCAGCTCTGATGCCGTGTCGAAACTCTTGCCACGTCCAATGTGTCTGATGACACAATAAACAATGACCAGAGAGAATATCATTGAGTATTTCTAGGAATGTTTAGATGAACATATAATAATCTGGCAAACTGACACCTCTGTCCTCCAGATTCAACAACAGCAGGAACAATAAAAGAGCTGAGTAGGGGGCCATCTATAACACAATCACAAACAACACAGAGATTTATTTTCTGGACAACCCCGAGGGACACGACTGCGCTGGATGCATATTCTCTCATTAAGTTTTCTCATAAGCATAATCTTAACATCATCTGCCTCAGCTGAGCAGCTTCCCTCCTTTGAGCAATAGTCGGATGCTTTCCCGCAGATTTACAATTATCATTTCCTGGGATCATATCACTGATTTTCTCAGGAAACAGGCATTTCTTACCACGATGCGATTTTGATTTTAGAACAAAGAACCACAGATCGTGAATCAAGATTTTTGCTGCCATTCATAAAGATTGTTCGGTTGTATATCACATAACTGCAACATCCACGGCTGACTCCCAGTCAGGGAACAGCACAGTCATACCCCGAATGTGTGCAAGGGCAGAAGGTCATTATTAATATGTGACATGGACAGATTAATTCTGTTGTTCACTTTGTGATGGTCAAGGGAGAGCAGTAGATGACTGACACCAGTGATAACTTTCCAGAGCTATAAAGGTGATCCAAACCAATGTGCAGTGTTTTGGCTTCTGATTACGGTTCAAACTCACTGATCTGTAGCTCCCAGGGTTGTATTTCAACATCTTACAGGTGCCTAACAGCACATCTTCAATGTAGCTCTTTTTTAAGAGCTAGTTTTGAATCTAAACTCCTGATAACAGTACATGCAAACTAACAAGGTAAACAGGAGGTGGATAAAGACAAGGGTTGACCCAGAGGGAGCCACTGCTACAACACCGCCCTAAAAAATCTGTGGTTTCATCACTGTAGCCTCCCTGTGGTTAATTTTACCCAGTAAAATCGGTGCTGTTAGCGGGCATCCTGTTAGACCTTATCAGCTGTTTCAGCATTCATTTCATGATTTAGCCAAACTATAAAATGAAACTGTTGGCTGTCACCAAGTAAACACGCTTTGCAAACCTGCCAAAGATGGTTTGAGAGAGGGAGAGAGAAATGCCACGCTGTACTGTTGTGACATTTAAAAAGCAGCCAAGGATTGTATCTTTTTACTGTTCAAAAAGACCATCAGAGAGATGAGTCTGCGCCTGTCGTTTTCCAGTCACACACTGTACACACTGTAGCTGGATGGCAGTCAAGTACTGACTGAGATAGTAAACAATATCTGGAATCCCTCAGTGAATTACCTCATTGTTTTGTTAGATGCCTTCACAGTTTTTGTCGATTAACTTTCAGATGCTATTTGCTGGAGTGGTGGTCACAAGTCAGACGTCCCCGGCCCTGATTGGTTCACAACGCCTACTGAACATTTCTCAAATGTGGGCAGCCAATGTGAGACTGAGAGCAGTCCGCAGGATCAACTTAGATGGTCTCTGATATTTTCTGTTTTTGTCAGGCGTGACTTTCTATCAGTTTGTCAATATTACCACAACACTGCCAAACACATAGCAAGTTTTTATTGTTATTTGGTGGTGGCTGGTCTCTTGAGCTAATGTTTTCACTGTGTTAGCAGGCCTCTGTGGTGAATCGCCAGCAGTATCTCTGTTGCAAAGCTTCTCTGAGGCTCCTCAGCATCTCGTCTACAAACAGCTGAAAAAAACTTCTGCTGGATTAAAGGAGAGTCTGTCACTCTCAACTGATTACAGTGTCTCTGGCCTCAGATTAGTGCCTTCATGTTGCCCTTTACACACTTCCACCTGCCTAAATGCCCGTCTTAACTCGCCTTATAACACAGATGTAAGACGAGTCAAAGCTGTCACAGAAATAGTCTGGACTAAGTCCCGCAGCCCTGGATAACAATTTGAGATTTATTGTGAAATGATGGCAGCAGCAGAACACAATGCTGCTTGAACTTTAGAGCTTGTGAACTCTTTAAATGAAGCAATGCTTTCTCACAGTCCCCCACCGAGGCATGCATAATTGTGGAGTTCAATCAAAGGAGGATTTTCCCTTTATAGTTTCATTCAGTTAATTATCAGGGGAGGCCCAGAGGCGGAAAACTATTAAGTTTTTCAAACAGTCATGGTAATACATTTCTGTTGTAAAGTTAGCGGGTGGCTGGTGAACACAGTGCAGCGCGTAGTAGCTAAAGGGCCACTAAAGGGGTGTAGTTCCTTCAGGAGCTGGTGGAGACAAAAACAGAGCTAAAATGATGGAATATTAAGTTTTAACTCATCAGGCAGAAAGAAACACTACTCCACTAATGAGTGGTAATGTAGCTCTGTGTCTGCTAGATAGTCTATTTAGTAGTCTCAGTTTATTTTATTTCTATAGCACCAAATCATAACAGAATATATCACAGAGCAGTTTTCATATACAGCAGGTTATGACCGTATTCTTTATTATTTCAAAGACCCTACATGTGTGTGCTTTGGGGTCAGAGTAAAGGGGTCATTTTTTAGTGCTTTTGACATTATTTGGTTAATGTGGGACCACCCTAACCCTAAACACCTGTACACAAAGAATTTAATGAAGCTACCCACATTGCACACAATGAACATACGCTTGATGCCAGAGAATGTATTCTGTCCAGAGTTCTTGTTTTTCTTTTTTCTTTTTTTAAAAATCATATCTGCAAGGCATATCACAGAAAATTATAACCGAATGCAAGCAATCAGCTCCATTTAATTTGTTAGTCCAGTGGACAAGATCTCGTGCCTTGTTCAAATGCGCTGCTGTAACGGCATTTCCAACATTCGCACAAATCAGATTGATTAGAACAACATGCTCTGGATAAATGAGTAAAAAAGTTGTGCACTAATAGTGTGCAGAAAATGAGATTTTAAATTGCCTGCGTACAGGCTCCGTGGATTCACGTGGGACAAATACTTCAAGTTTCACTAAGTGATTTAAAGTTGATTGGAACTGTCTGTGTTGTGATGGATGATGTTGGGTAATGAATTGATCTCCATCTTGGGATCAAACTGTGTGAAGCCCTGGGTGCAGGCAACAGTTGGTGTCAGCAGGTTTACTGTAATACCGCCTGTGCATCCATCTGATAAACTGTAAAGTGACTGGTTGCCCTGTGCAGTGCTGTCCCATCAATCATGACTGGGTCAAGTGTTTGAGGCTGCAGAGTGTGAACCTTAGAGAGTCTCCAGGGGTGTTAATGTGCAACAGGCGAGGCACTGATGTAATTTGGGCATACCAAGCACAGAGAGAGCCTCCTTTACCCCTCCAAGCTACTGTCACTGCAGGTGCACGATGGACTGTCTATGTGACCTCATAGCCAGAGCTAACAACTGGGTTCATTTGTGGGGTTTTTTTTTCCTTTTCTCACAACTTCCTACGGAGCCCCTCTGGTGACATTGGATAAAAAAAAAAATAATGCGTGGCCACGAGATCATAACGCGAGGCCACGAGATCGTAACGCGAGGCCACGAGATAGTAACGCGTGGCCACGAGATATTTAATGCGTGGCCACGAGATAGTAATGCGTGGCCACGAGATAATAACGCTATCTCGTGGCCACGCATTATGATCTCGTGGCCACGAGATATTTAATGCGTTACTATCTCGTGGCCTCGCGTTACTATTTCGTGGCCACGCGTTACTATCTCGTGACCTCGCGTTATTATCTCGTGGCCACGCATTATTTTTTTTTTTTATCCAATGTCACCAGAGGGGCTCCGTAACTTCCCAAAACATAAGAGAAAAAAAAAGAGACCAGAATAAATGGGAATATATGGAGTTGCTAGTCTCATGCTGAAAAATGGAAGTTCTTTGTTTAGTTCAGCCATGACAAATGCTGAGACCTGAGCTCCATGACCTGAGCTGGTCACATAAACATGACCCTCTTTATGTTTGTGTACCAACAGTGACCCATTATGATTTGCTGTCAGTAACCTCTTCAGTAGATTCATATTCCACCTGCCACCTCACATCAGTCACCCAGCAGGCCATGAAGAATACAGGTTTGAAGACCTACGCCCTTTATTTTTAAACTGAAGCTCCAAACAGGTGAGAGTTTTGGCAGCTTTTGTGTTTTTACAGCTAATATGTCTTTTACATGTTACTCATCCATATGTCAAACTATCAGGCTGCGTTCAATACTCATAAAACAAACCACTAATACATGCACAATGTGATGATGATGACTGAGTTGTATTTAC
This sequence comes from Toxotes jaculatrix, assembly GCF_017976425.1. Classification (NCBI taxonomy): domain Eukaryota; kingdom Metazoa; phylum Chordata; class Actinopteri; family Toxotidae; genus Toxotes; species Toxotes jaculatrix. The sequence goes on from NC_054406.1 coordinate 19,558,707, forward strand.
ATTTGCACATCTGAAGAGTAGATGCACATACATCTGTTCCAGCTGAGTGGACTGAAGTATTCCCTTTTTCTAGGGAATACTTTGCTAATAACCATGGAGCAGATGGTGCAGATGCTGGACAGCTAATAACTGGAGATTATTTTGTACTGCAGCCTTAAAGTTGTTTTTTTTTTAACATTTTAATATGCATTCAAGAAATGCATATTAGAGGAACCCCGCAAAGGCAATTACTCTCACTGTGGGTGATTGTTAAAGTTAAAGTCACTGTGGGTAAAATTTAAAAATTTCAGCTTTGGTGCCTCCAAGCAGTAAAAACACACCACTAACTCCACCTTGGACCTGACCCAGGGAAACTGAGATGAATGGGCTCAAACTGACAGCAATTTTCATTTAGATTGTCTAATTTTTATGCTAACATAAACTTAAAGCTGCATTAATCAATATTTTTATATTGATAATGGATTAAATTACTGTTTGCCATGTGAAAGGTGACCTTGTAGTGATAAACCCACAGCGAATAATCAGTGTCTTTCAATTCAATGTTTTGGTTTTTAAGGCCCATAACTAGTAAGTGAACTGATTTTGGCTGAGTGTCCTCAATGCTTCCAGCAGCTGGCACTTTATGTCAATAACAAAGCTCTGATAAATCCACTGTGCACAGCCTTACCTGCCTCCAAATGACAGATCCACAGGGTTAGGCACTAGAATTTAGTTTCTAAAGAAACTGATATTTTTCACAAAACTGTGTGGAGACCAAAAAAGAGCTAAGGATCCCTAGGGGCAGCAAAAACCTTGAGCTGCTACTCTGTCAGAAACGCAACAAGAGCAACTGGGGTATCTGTTTGCAGCACAGACCAAAAACATGTGGGTAAACATGTGTCTGTGGGTAACAGGATTCACCACATCACTCCGGTTTGATAGAAAAAACAGCTTCAACAACTCTTCCAAATGCCCATCAACAGCTGCTGTCTTCCACAGCTCTTGAAATCTGCACAAGCATCAGCTTTCATATTCCACATGTATGGTACATGTGTGGGTACATAATCTGAATCACCCACAGGAAAGGCAGGCTCTGCCAGTAACCATGAAAACTCCTGCACATCCTACTTACTGCACATCCAGGAAATTAAAGATGCAAATACCATGACTGGCACTGAACTCACCATAAAAAACATCAAAATTGGGGTGTGATATAATTAAAATCTTGAGGATTGCAAGTTTAAGCTAACAAAATATATATTATGACAATTCTACACACAGGGGATTTAAAAGCCTGGATTTTACACTCATTAATTGATAGGTTAGACTGAGGAGGAGTGAGATCTGGAATCTTTTACTTGGGCTGAAGATCGTAAGCTTAAGAGGACGATGATGAATACTAACTGAGTTCAGCCACTTTTTCATTTATCACATCATGACTGGCTGCATGCTAAGACACATTTTCCTGAGCTCCCTTTCACATCCTTCTCATTACCTGGTTTAGAGCAAGTCATACAGAGGAAACCTCTGCACCTTGCAAATGCTTGATTTGAATGCATAGCTGAATACTAAAAATGTACTCCGCCACTCAGTGCCTGAACAAATTACCCCATGTCAGATCTCTTTTTTTTCTGTGAATGATTCACAGCTATTTCTTTTTATTCACATTCTCAGTTAAAAAGGCAATAATGCACATTTTCTGAGAACATAAAGGAATCATATAGCGTCCCATCTTCCCATAAAATTGGGTTGTTGTTGTTTTTTTGGTCCTTAAACTGGCACTTAAGCCACACTTCTTGGACACTGTTCCAAGCATGAAAATGTCATATTGCTTGATAGCTGAATAACTACCATCAACTTTTAATTAAAGAGATGAGGGAAACTATGATGTATATTTTAGACCTAATTAGCACGCCGACTCAGGGGAGTGAAGTGATTAGATGAGTAAAGACTCCCCATGGATGCTGCAGCTGAGCACACATACAAACGCAGACACATACACACACACACACTAGCATTCTGAGGGCGTTTGCACTTGGACTCCTAGTCTAGCAGCACTTAAAGCGATATTTCACTTTGCTGTGACATTTTCATTTTCCAGTGTGCAGTGCTAGTTTTATATTCACCTTCAGCATTTAAGGCTTTATTAAACCTTTCTTTCTCAATAATTGGAGTCAAGCAAAATTATCTACTGAAGGGAAAAAAAGACGGAAAACATACACACAGTACTATCAATAACAATAACACCACAGAGCTGTTATGTGTTACAGCGGAAGCTTTCAGGGCTCCTATTAGCAAAGTGGTCACACGGTGAATAAAAGGGCAAGCGAGGGATGTCAGCCACTTGCCAAGGCCTCAGTAATCTCAACTGAATGGCAGAGAATGAAACAGTATTCGATTTTCCACTGCCATCACAAAGCATCATGCTCCACAGGAGCGTCCACTTTGACCAATTACAAAACAGCATTTCTGTTTATTGTGGATATCCTGCTTAGAGAACACTGTATTCAACAGTGACTTCAAGCATGGACGCACCTGCCGCTGAAACAGACACAAAGTCAGGTGCGGTGTCACGCAGCACCTGAAACTGGAAGCAGCATGAGCAGTGCAGCGGCATTGCTGTCAGTAACTGGCTGAACAAAATAAAGTCAGAGATGAAGGAGATTTTCTTCTCTTTTTGACACATGGTCATGTCAGGCAAACACTTTCACTCTCTTCAGGGAATCATCTATCATCTGCTTGATGTTTTCCTGTCTCATCGAGCTGCACGTGCCAGTATATTATTTTAGCCGCTGTGCTTACGTTTAACCTGTGCACAACCTCTGTGACTCTCTTTTTTTCCCGGAGCAGTGCTTTAACGGTGTGTATCTGAGGATGACCTCCTGCAGAGACACCACATTTTCAAGTTCACAGAGGTATCAGCCTCCAACAGCCTCTTCTGTTCGCCTGCAGAGGGAGAGTCTGTGATGTTAGCTGCTTAAAGTATCTATTGGGATACAGTATAACACATCTTAACACCTCTGACGAGGGCATTTCTCCATCTCTGGAGCGATAAATTATTTCATCATAAGATGAGGTGCCAACCTCACTAAAGCCTCTGGATCGTATGTCCCATCTCGAAAACCCCTCCAACCTCTGCTCCTGCCAAATAGCTCCTCTAGGCCCACATCCATCTCACAAGCCTCACTCACTGCAGCTCCAGGTTGCTCTGATGGTGCTCGTGCAGTCTTTCATCCGATCCCCCAGCTCCACAGATGAGCTTTCCTGGGAGAAAAGGAGGATAAAAGAGAACCAGCATTTTAAGAATGCCGTCCTCTCACTCTCAGAATGAACAGCAAGTCCAACCTCGAGGTGGATGGACTACAGCAGCAGAGACCATGTCAGGCTCCAGTCCTGTCAGCCAAGAACAGAGATCAGAGGCTGCAGAGGACACAGAGGCTCACTAACACTGGAGAGATGGATCTGGATTTCTGCATCTTACTGCATTTATGGCCTCCATCAAAATGTGTCCTGTACTACTCATCTGACCCCCATAGACCAGCAATGAGCAGTGAGACAATTTTTTCAGCTACATCAAAAGACTATGGATCGAGTCAAGCTTCTTTAACAGCACACATTTTAATTTTGGTAAGGCCTCAATTACTTTATCTTAAATATCACACTGGCTTTCATTTCCCAGATATATCATTTAATTTAGTTGGCCTTTAATGCACGACTGTCCTTCATAATTGTCTACCTTTTACATAGCTAGCGGGCTCAACTGTTTTGTTCTAACTCAACAATATAATTTTGTGGGAATCTGACTGCGCTGTTCATTCAAGGATGTATTCCTTAAAGGGTTTTAAAGCCCTAAAGAACCCATTGCAGTAAAATACCAATGTAATAAAATCAAACATTTGTCCTCTTTATATCTGCTGTATGTAACCGTTTTAGAGCTCAGTGTTTTCAGGAAATTGCTCATAAAGCCCAAATGCTCTTTACAATGTGAGGCATATCCTAACAAATCCCTGATGGTTTTTTTAGTCCTGCTTCAGCAGCACAGGTGGAGAGATGACATGAGAGCACCTACTCGCATCTGCTCGTCTCCTGTGGAGCAGCGACAGTACGGCTGTGGTTACTGAGTGCAAAATAAAACTTTAAAATCTCTCCCAGAGGATTGTTGTGTTTGCTGGAGACAGCTCAATGTTGTTTCAAAGTCTGACTTAAACTCTTCAACCCCTCCAGACCCACCACTGAGTCCATCAATACAAATGCACACTGCATGTGCAAGCACTGTACCCACACAACTTCATTTAAATTTCTAGTCAAGTTAAAAAAGTTACCAAAGAAGCCCAATAAGTCAGGTTGAATCTGCCAACCTAGAAAAGATCGGGAACAAGTATATAGTAAATATACAATATACGTGATACTGTCATTATGTTCTTTAACATGAGCCTCTAGGGGAAAATCAATGAGCCTGATAACCACGTCTTTACAGCAATCGACAGAATAACTGAGGCAGTTCTGCCTTACTGCACACTGCAAAACTTTGTCAAGATCTTCTGTTAATGACTTTGGATGATTATGTGGAGCTCTTGTTGCCCAAAGGCTGGGAACTTGAACAGCAGCAACACAGGAAGGGAGGAAAAACTAGACAATAAAGATTTTACACAGTAGTAGAAATCTGATGAGTCAGCCTGCAATGCAACAGAAATGACAGGTACTTCAATGTTACAGCAAAATGTTAGAACATTGTTGTCAAGCAACTTAGTGTAGAAGCCTTTACGCAGTTTTTATTTTCCTCATACAGCACACAGAACACAGAGTGCAGTGTAGTACCTGCTCTTAAGATCAGTTAAATGATGATGATGACGATGTTTTAAACCACGCACTCACAACACACTCACTCCTATTTAACACATACTGTGTAATCATGTTTTGGTCATAGATAATTCGGGACCTAAGCTTACATTATAACTATTTTGTGGTTGTATGCACAGAAGCAGAGAAGAGTTTGTCTACATTTATCATTATATACATTGCATACATTATACATACTGTAGTATAGGACTGCCAGTTTTTATTTGAAATTCAAACTTTTGTTCAAATGCTCAGATTGAATCTTCTCGGAGTGCAACAGATTTCTTGAAGTAGTTTTCCTTGTGGTCCAACAGAGGGCATTCTTAAAATTCACCATCAACTCACCTATTGTATTCACTATCGACCTATCAGTAAATGAAGCTAATAAATAAAAATGGAGGACAACAGCAGGCAGAGCCGTGCCGATTGGATTTCATGACGCCGAATCATCTTTTCACCGCGCTCGTCTTCAGGACCCTTGCCAGAAGATTGTGAAAAGGTCATCACTGAAAAAATGCAAGATTTATATGGGAGCGAGGTGCATTGAGAAGCTTCAGTGAACAGGGTCAGAAATTGGTGTTGACAGTGCACATCTGACACCTTAATGTTGATGATTCCTGAACAGCTACAATTTCAGCGATGCATCTGCACTTATTCTGCACAATTTAGCCAGGATGACTTGGAGCTCCCCTTCAATTCAATCAGGGCATCAGGCAGCGATTTCAGAAGTTTATAAACTGTCTTTTGAAAAAAAGTCTTTGTCATCTGCAAAGACCAAATATCTATATTAAGTGTTGCACTTCAGGCAACGTGGCAGCACAGGGTAAGGCCATGTCCCTATCTGCTGGTGAGACGTCCTCTGCTCTAGTAACAGAAGAAATAGAGGAGCTTCCACCTTATGTTCATCTCTACAACTGTGTGTGACCATAGCTACCGTCCAACTCAACTGGGTGGCCCTGGGGACAATGCCTGTGTGTACATATCATGTTTGCCAGGGGGCAAGCCATCAGAGTGTCCTTGATCAGTGAGTTTGGTTCAGAGGATGTTTTTTTCTCAAGATGCAGTTTGGAACTGACAACAATGATTTTTTTATGTGTTGTTATTACTTTTTTTTTTCACAAACTAATGCTGTACCACACTGTCAAACTGAACACTGTCAAGTTACGGAGCAGCAACTCATAAAAAATAAAAAATAACAATAGAAAAAGCTGTGCAAAACAGTACTGTTGCAAGGCCTTTAGCTCCCATCCCCCCATTTTGTGAAAGAGCATAACTTACAAAATGCAGAAACTTGCACATCAGGTAGAGCCTGAGTCTGTTTCTTTTTTTTCTTTTCACAGCTATTTTCCTTATTTTCTTTCTGTCTCTCAGGAGGAAGACAAACCATAATTACCATAATAACCATCATTTCATGAAATCTCAAATGGCCTCTGAGTGTTGCACAGTGTCAGTCCACTGTGTTGTTTGGTGTTAATATATTTTGCTTTTCATTCCATATATTTAAGTGGAAAAGTAAAGTCCTTCAGTTTTTTTTACAGGTCAAAGTGTTTTATCCACTGAGTCATCCAAGGAGTATAGCTACACAATATACGCAACATTATTATATTTATATTTGTCGTATGTACATATATTATGCTATTATTATTATTATTATTATTATTATATTATTTTATTGAATTATATTATACTGTCATATTATAAAGTCATTGTACTACATATGCTATTATAATACTATTCATTACTGACTATAGTATACTACTATTTATGCTACATGTATTAGTTACTCTTATTAATCTTTTATTATTATAGCTTCACACTACACCTTACTTATAGACTATTAATAATATTATCATATAATACTGTACTATACTGTATATTGTATATTTTCTATATTGTATATATACATCGTACTACACTTGTCTTGTGTTCCATACAATTTGCACTAAATTCTTACTATTTTACCAAATAAATATGTAAATATGTGACACCTGATATTCTCCTCTGGAGCTCAATAAAGGTGTATTGTGCGTTAAATATTAACATTAAATATAAACATATAAACATTAAATACATATGTCCACAGCTGTGGACATTACATACACTCAAAAAAAACTGCTGACATGTGACACTCTAAAATATACTCCTATAAGTACTGTAAAAGAATGGGAGTTAATCCCTTAATTCAAGGCATGGCTGACGCCCTACAACAGCAATGACACAATGTTGTCATTACTGCAACACAGACTTCTGTGCCAAGTTGTCTGACATAAAGAAGCATGTGTTAATTCAGAAGCACACAGGGAAGTCCGAGCCAAACAACCAACCAAACCAATGGCAATGCCCACTGCAGAGCACTGTTCCATTATTTCATGTGACCACATTGGTCAGGCATGTACGGCTGATCTTGCTGATTCCAGTACAGCCCAAACTTTTCCTTTGCACTGTAGGATGCACTGTAGGAAGAGTAGTGAAAAGATCAATGTGCTGGCACTGTGTTTTCTTAAAAAACTGGTGGTTGATTTTGGTGACAGCAAATACAGCCTCATGCTTGATGAATGCACCAAAGTAAGTGTCTCAAAGTACCTAGAGATGGTAATTTAGTGTTTTAGTCAGGAAAAGGGAAATGCGGCGGCCACTTATCTAGGCCTTCTTGAGCTGGAGGGAGGGGATACTACATCAACAGCCAGAGCAGTGCTAGCTTTTCTTGGGAAGTGTGGCCTCAAGAGGGAGAGGCTTGGCACTGGCACAGATAATGCATCTGTGATGACAGGAGTGTACAATGGCATGCCAGATTTTGGAGGGAGGAGAGCAACTTAAAACATCTGCTCCTCATCCGCTGTGTGTGTCACTCATTACAGTTAGCTGTAAGCTCTTCCTCCAAAAATACACCTCCACATCGTGTGCAGTTCCCTGTTAGAGAAGCCTGTAATTGCTTCTCAATCTCACCAAAGTGCAGAGAGGTATACAAGGCTGTCTATGAGACAATAAAGTGAGGGGAGATAACTAAGGTCTGTGCCACATGCTGACTTTCCATGGAGCCTGCTGTGTCCAGGAGCCTGAATCGGTGGGAGGAAGGAAAAACGCAGCCTCACCATAGCAGGTGAACAGCGCTGCATGGCAGATGTTCTACATTCCATGTACAGTGACCCACAGAACCTCCTTTACCTCACACTCTTTAAAAAAAAAAATCTATAATTAGTAAGGTACAGTCTGCTGTTGGAACATTTGAGGGGGAGCAGACAGATCTGCTCAAGCTGCTTGACTGTTTAATGAGGCTTATAAAGTCTGTCTGCAGCAGAGTCGTTAACCCAGTGGCTAAAATTGATGTGCTCAAAGAGCCGGTAGACAGACACATCTCTCCCAAGCCATACCTGGCTATACCTACTAAACCAGGGCAGCACCGGTGAGCCTCTCTCCTGAGGAGGAGGGTCTTGTGCCAAGGAGATGTGTGAGCTACACCATCGAACGAAGAGTAAGACTGGCCAGATAACGTGGAGCTATTGTACACATTACAGCAAAACAAGAGCCTGGAAGACATGACAAAACTTAGGAGACTTCTAGGATATTACCCAGTGGTAAGTGACAACATTGTTATAATCAGTGGAGGTCTATTCGCCTTCACTAATGGGAGGAAACAACAAACAGTGATGCATTCTGGGCTGAGGTGAAGAGGCACAGAGATGCAGCAGATATAAACCCATATGAAGATTTGGTTTCTGCCGCAGTTTCTGTCCTCTCTCTCCCCCCACACTCAAATGCTGGGGTGAAGAGACTGTTCAGTAAAATGGGTGTGATTAAAAACAAACTCGTGAATCGTACGTCCCTCCAGACCCTCAGCTCTGTTCTATATGTTAGACAGGGTTTGAGGCTGGCTGGAGATGTATGCTATGAGCAGAATCTGACAGATAAGGTGCTGCAGCTCTTTGGCATTTCTGCTGTCTCTTAATTTAAGTCATGTCCTGGAGCAGATTCTAGCTCTTCCTCTGCAGGAAGAGCACTGAGGGTATGGATCTCGTCACCCTGCATGGAGTGATCTGGAATCAGATCAGAATCACAAGCAGGTTTACAGTATTGTTAAATAGTTTTTTTCCCCCCACACACACACAGAAAAAAAAAAAACAGCTGACAGTAGAAAGAATGCAAATATGACAGCATCTAGCAACATGAGGAGGCTTTAGCTACTTTCCACTGAAAGTAGCTGGCAACACTGTTCATGCAGGGCACACAGAGAGGGGCTGGTAAAGAGGCAGGGTCAGTAAAAACCTTTATGGATTTTTTTGACGGTCCACAGGCCGACCAATGTGGCAGCTCACAGCCTGATGACCAGTCTCACTATGAAGTGCCTGGAGCATAACACCTTGGTGCTAACTGTTAAAACTAAACACGAGACACCACCTTGCGAATGGGATCACACCAGCCATGATGCCAGTCAATATGTTGACATTCTGACCCCTGAGTTCTGAGCAGTCATGACTCCATGATTACATGAGCACTCAATGGTTGGACCACACCCATCTTTCATGGTGACACACACAGACAGACGAGTACACACCTGGCAAATTACTGGAAAGCACCTCTGTTTATAGTTCACACTGCAGTAAGTGATCAAGATCGCAAACACACACAGACACACAGAGACAAGGTGAAAAGAATACCAGCCACATGCTGTTGTGTTGTGTCATCACAACAAAGCATTATTTAATTACGCATTTTCTTAATAATCACTGAAAATCAACAGGGGAAGGTGCAGAGAAACAACTGCAGCTCTCTCTGTCTGTCTGTCTCTGTCTCTGTCTCTCTCTCTCTCTTCTCTCGTCTCTCTTCTCTCTCTCTCTCTGTGTGGATTGCTACAATAGGTGGAAAATTAATTTGGGGCTAAAATTTCAATCCACGAAAAGCAAAAAGGAGAAGAAACAGAACGAAAGAAGTGTAGTGTTGGGTACTGTCTATCCATCTCCTCCTCTGGGTTTTAGTACTGTCACAGTGCAGCACTGACACACAACAAACAGAGCTGTCCATGGTTCTGAAACAACTGCTTAGCAACAATTTTGATAGTGACAAAATTATCCCCTGAAACTGAAAATGAATTATTTTTCAACAGGCAAGTAATTTACTTCATGTAAGTCTACCATTGATACACTCCTCTCTTGTAGCAGGTCTAGGTCTAGCAGCAATTATAGCCCAACTATAGAGACAAAACTTTATTTTGTACTCCTTGTAGATCACATTCACTTGAATAGAAAAACAACTCACTGAAACTGGTTGAGAAATGTAAACATTATAGAGATTTTTATCCAGAAAAACCACAGCTCCCCTGTTTACCTGTAGTTGTTTACAGGCCAGTCCTCCGCAGGTGAATATGACAGACATTTTGACGTATCGCAGCAACAGGTGAAGCAGCCGATGTGCTGTCTACGGATATATGGTTGCACACCAGAATTAATCGAAAGAACAGTAAAATACTGTTTGCCACTTTACGTATTCAAGCAGTCAGCTTCAAGTTGAGCTTCTGAGCTCCCATGACACTGTAATATTACAGTTTCAGGGCTGCACCGTTAGAATAACACTCCTGGATCAGCACTAACGAACACTGGTGTTACCTTTACATGCTAAAGCAGAAGCTTAGACTGCTCTCTGCGGTGTGAAGAACAAAGACGGGAGTCTGGTCTCAGGTTTACTTTGTGAAAAGATTGACAGGAGCTGATCAAAGCTGATATATATTTGAAATATATATTTGAATATATATTTGAAGTGAAGTGTGATGGGAAAATATGTCAGAAATGTATAATCTTGACCATGGACAGATGGTGAGGATCTCAATTTCAGTGCTTCATTTTTCAGCAAGAATAAGATTACAAAGGCCTCCTATTGTCCAAGGACAGGACCAGATAACGGGGGTTCAAGCCCTTTGTCTCTATAAACAGGACAATGGCATTCCTCCTGTTCTTGGCTCATTTATGTATCTGCTGTGTGAGATCGCTGTGAGTTCATTTGCAAATGCCTGAATTAAACTTGCAGAAAGACAGGAACTGATTGTGTTTTTTCAACAGTAGACTAAAATATAAAATCTCACCAGCAAGTTATCATCTCTGCGGGCGCAGTTCAGTGTAAACACGTTATGTTTGCGTGCAAGCTGTTCACAATGAGTCACAAAAAGAAAGTGTTTCAGTGACAATCTTAAAGTTTGGGGTTCTGAATCAACACACTGGCCCAGTAAAGTTGGGACTGCCCGTCCTTCTGAAGCAGCATAACCGACAACGCTGGCCAGCCAGCCTTTGCTCTGTGGGCATGCTCTGGTGCTGGATCACGCTGAACCTGGAACTGAGGCCAGGAGCAGAGTTCTGTTTTTGGAAATCTGGGCTTTTGTCTTAGATGGAGCATTTTAAAATAGCTTATCCTCAACTTTTGGCCATATCTAACATGGGCATCCAGCAGCATATAAATGAAAGAAAATAAAAGCACACTATGTCCCCTTTAAAGTTGCTGAATATTGTCACAGTTTAACAGCTGATGGCAGATTCAGTCAGTGCTCTGCAGTTTTTGCAAGCTTTGCTTAAAATTTCTTAATTATTAATTCATTAGTCATATATATATATATTATACACACACACACACACACACACACGATAGCTTTCAAAGGAAATAAAATATTGTTTGGATCAGTGACTCCTTGTAATAATGATGACTTTTACAGAAATTCTTGTGATCCCATTACCACAATCAAAGAAGTCAAGTGTTGTTCTGTCATGTGCTGTGAAGCGTGATATGAAGCTGATGTGACAGTGCATGGTAAACATTTGCCCAGGATAAATGGTGAGAATCAGCAATAAAAGAGGGACGCCATTCTCCTGCAGTGTATAACAGCACACAGCCTTCCTGTCTGGCATTAAATGTTTATATATCTGAGTGGCTTTAGGACAAAAAATGAGCATAGCATCACGACAACCTCCAGCAACACGACTGGAGACGGGCCCATGCAAATGAATGCTATCAGAGACAAAGTGTGATAAATGGGCTGTCAATAGAGATAGTGCGGTGCCACATCACACTGCCCATCACAGCCCAAATGAGCCAAAAGAAATCCCAGAGGCCCTCACGGGCAGCATCACACATCATCTAAGGAGCGCATGACACGCTGCCGCGCTGCAGCTCTGAGATAAAATGTATGATTTCTGGGTTTTGGCTGTGACTTTTTTGACTCGATTTTTTCCATAGGATTTTGCCCTGTACCTTTTGAGTCATTGAGTCATTCGAGTTTAAATACCCACTTTTAAAAGTGCTGCTGACCTCTTCAAAATACACAGCATAGCCAGGGCTCTGGTCTGAAATCGCTTTTCTAGAGAATAAAGCACAAAGGCCGATGGCAGACTCCTAAATCATCAGTGAATAGTCTGTCATCTTTTCTGAATAGGCTGTGATGGCAGGCAATAACATACCTACAGTTCAAGTACTGCAATGTGCTATTAATTTCCGTGCCAAATCAATCCCACTTAAGCTTGCATAATGTCCCATTTGCAGCCTCAGTCTGTGGAGATCTAAGAAAAATGAAAAGGTACCAGACATGCCTGTTTGGAGTGATGGGCTGATACTTTTGCTGTTCTCTTCGTTTTCCTCATCATGCCGGGTACAGCAACCATTCTCTGTGCAGCTCCCGAATGACTCTGATTATTTCACTTCTCTGATATGATTACTATTTTTGACCATCTCGATAAGATGGGTAGCTGATTGCCCACATTCCCATGGCTCCACTGACAAAGAGGTGACCCACTGTAGGGGATTTTTTTTTTTTTTTTTTTTAAGTGGGTTTAAGGCCACATTAGTATATGTTGCAGCCCCAAGTGGTCGCATGAGACACTGGTGTAAATTTAACAAAGGCTGACAGACTTAATTAATGTACTTGTCATGTGAACACTGGCCATGTGACTGGCTTCAGTTCCAGCTTTTCTGAATAAAGGAAAATTCAAATTGAAGAATTACAATGTGGGTCTTGCTTTCACCCCTGTTGCCTCCTGAAGGTCATTTCACAGGCTGACTGCAGCCTTGAAGCGACTTCTGCGGGCATGCAAGGTCAAGTATCGGTCTTGATTTGGTGTTGTGACCCGTTGTGTCTGCCTCCACCATGCCTTCAATTCACACTACCAGACCTTCTGCACCTGTTCCAAGCTCTGAAAACAACACTTTGAGATACACCCCACTGCATCTGCAACTTCACGCTGAGCCAAGTAAATGTTGGGGAGTGCAGACACAGTAACATTGCTACAACAAAGTCGGACAGGATAGTTATTATTTGAACCACTTCATTCGTAGGTAGTAATGTTGGTAATAACAGTATACGAGGTAAAATTTGAACCTGGTCTGTAAACAGTAATTGGAGATTCTTCAGACATGGCTATGACCTGAAAGGCGGGGTCATGTGACCAGCTGAGGTAATGAAGGTACTCTTCATACAAAGTTAATCCAGTAATGCCGTTCCCTGATATGTCCCTGACATATATATAAAACAAAGCAGTCTAGCTTACACCTGTATCAAGTAGTGTTAATTTAGTCAACAAAAACTATAAGAAAAATTATTTGTTGACGACCTTTTCAAACTAAATGTACTACATTTTTCATCAATGAATAAAAACTAAATAATGTGAAAGATATGTGAACATGTTCTAATGCAAAGTCATATTTAACAACCTGCATGAATCTGCAGAGCCACACACTGTAGCTCCTGATTAACCAAACTGTTTCCTCCACTGCCCGAAAGATGACTTAGCCTCTTTCCCTGCTGCACTACTATAAATGAATAAACACCTTACAATGTTATGAGTCTATCAGCAACTGACAGCCTGTTCTCAGAGGAAAGAGAATAATGATCTAAACATTAACATTAACTAACATTCAGAAAGCAGCACACCAACATTTGTATAGAGGTAAGATAATGCAACTATCAGGTGAGTGACTCCAGCTTCTGACTGACTCACTCCTCTGCACTGAGACGCACAGGTAGCTGCAGTAATGCAAGGTTAGCAGGAACGACTGTACAACATTAGATTACAGAGAGCGGTTGTGTTCAAACAGTTAGCTAACTGAACTTCCTGAGGTGAGTCCATCTGTACAACTGCAGTGCACCCAACTGGTGGACATACTGGAGCATACAGCTGCTGAACACTGGGTGAGCAAGTGAGAGTGGACGCTGGCTTAACAGTCACCTGGTGGCCAGGCCTGAAAACTGCTCACTAACAAAGTTGCCATGTCAACTTTAAGGGTGGTAAGATGTCAGTGTTCTGTTCTCGGTTCGGTTCTGCTGTCCCCCTTGTAGCCAAAAAACACTTACTGCAGGTTTCCATTTTGATTCATTACTTCCTAAAAGGGGGCAGACGTGACTATGCCCAACCCCAGAATTTTATTTGTTAAACCAACCATGTGGTCGCAGAGAGTGTGACTATTAGACTGGTGTGATTTTTAATGAAAGTCTTGCCTAATACAGCTTTGAAGTGACACTCTTGTTAATCCACACAGGTTTTGATGGCTATTTCAACCCTAGCGTTCCTGCCTGAGGAAGCAGAACTCTATTTAGGGTCTGACCCACTAAATTATTTCCCCATCACTTCTTTTATGACTTTCCTTTCTTTCTGTAGACGCTGAGCATTGTCTGAAGCTTTAATTCCGAGCTCTGATCGGCGATGCAGGGCACTTGTGGCACTTCTTGACCCGTGAAGGGAAATTTATGTAAATCACTTGATGTATTACCTCCCCTCTCACCTTCACAAAGCAGAGCACATTCCTGCAGCCTAAATGCAGTGGGCAGGAGATTTGTCACACAGCAGATTGGAGCATGTGCAGTTTTTTGAACCAAGTGGCTGCATTTCTAAATGAAATTCTTATTGGTGTGAGCAGTATAGGCTGGGTGATTTCACTGACGATTCACATCTCTGAGTGTGTGTGTGTGTGTGTGTGTGGGGGGGGGGGGGGGGGGGGGTCAGTTTAAAGAAAGACCTCAGTGCGTCAGGCAATCCACTCACTCTGACTGTTAATCTTTCCCTGCCAACTGAGAGATGTAAGTCAGTACATTAGACTGTTGAGAGGATCCTGCAGAGAAAAGGAAGTGCTGGTTAACGATGTGAAGAGAGGGGAAGGATAACAGCTGTAACAGTACAGAAGGGAAGTGACCGTGACTTGATAGCCCACTGTAGAAATGTTTCATTAAAGACATGTAATTGTTCCTTTTAGATTTTCCCATCAGATCCTTGGGCACAAAATGCCCTGCTGTTTCCCAACAAGTGGCTTTTCACGAGATTAGTATCCAGTCGTTTTCTGTCCCCATTCGTCCACTGTGTCGTCATGAAGTATTAAACTGGAGCCAGTTCACTGCACCTCTATTAGAAGAGGTCAGTGCTGCTAAATGATTCCCTTCCAATTGACTCATTCTCTCTTTTGACATACCCCTTTTCAGTAAAACACAACAGAGCACTTTCCAATTCAAGAAATCTCACTTTCAGCAGTTGGCTGCCAGTGCGACACGTCTGACTGGTGGCTCATCTTCTGTGTCACTGAGCAGTGTCCGAGGCCAATTGTCACACTTCAGAAAGCTTTGAATTTCATTCCAGCGTCTCCTCATGCCACCTCAGTAACCACAGCCAATACTGTGTCTATCTTCCTTCTATTTATGGATTGCAAGGCACAAGGAGCAAGTGATGGGGAAATGTAGTGTCTCACACATGTTCACACAGACTGAGACTTTAAAACACGAGTCTGAGAAACTCGACTTTTGTGCAGCCCGGCACTAAGCAGTGTCCATCAGTCCAACACTTTGGTCCTGACCACACAGCTGACAACAAGCTATCTAAAGCAAGATCTCCTTCAAATGTAAAGTGGCTATCCATGGTTCCCAGAGAATGAAAGATATTTTGGTGATATTTGGTCCCCATCTTTAGAGCTAAGCTCTCATTACTGTAGAGCTTCGTGTGAACAAGTTACAATTCCCCTTTTTTCTTCTGGACGTAATTGCAGCACTTTTGTCAGTTTCTTCCCACAGATTTCTGCTGCTCAGCTTTCCTTTGCTTGACATATTTGTCCATTTATAGTGAAAATGTGCAAGCCAGGAAAAGACATCACACTTGTCTCCATTGTTTACGCTCAATTTACTGTCCCAAAGTGTTTGGTCAATAAGACCAATAAAAAGTGAGACACACCAAACGCAAACAATAAATATGAAATTATCCTAAGGAAAAAAAATAAAACATACATACAGGTTTGTGCAATTACGGGCAAAAAGCAGCGCCCATGGCCATCGTTTAAGAAGTAAGTTGTATCTTTGTTTATATTTGTTATTGTATCTGCGAACTAGATGAGATTATAAATTATACGCCTTTTGTTTGAGTGAAGTTCTGAGTGTTGTTAGACTTTAACAGCCATGTAAAAAGATAAGAAACATCTAACAAGAAAGCCAATATTCTGTCATTCAAGAAAAAAAAAAGCTGTATTGTCTTATATCACCTGAAGTGCGTTCACTGATAATTGCTGTCGTCCCCTCCTCTTCTGCGGGAGACTGTTTGCTCTGTTATCTCACGGTCTGATGAGAGTGTGTGTGTGGCTGAAAGCTCAGACAATAACTTGGGTGGATACAACAGAGACAGGTGTGTGGGTGCTTTGATTTCTTGTCAAGTAATAATAAAAGTAATAGTATGTGCTTTCTCTGCTGAATACAACTGGATTTGCTTCTTAAGATTTTCTGTAGGTATTGCTCTTTGGCAAAATAACTGCAGTAGATCCTCCTCTGTTCACAACAGTCATCAGAAAAGACATCATGAACTATGCAGCTGAGGATCTCACACAAAAGAACCGTAAGGTTGGGTTCTAGTTTGTGGAGCTGGCACCACTGTCATTTATCCAACCTTGTCTCCTCGAAATTACTTTCCATACAGCTTAACTCCAAAAGCAAACATGTTTGTAGGAGACAAACATATTCGCTGAGTGGATCACATTCAAAGGCAACAGATTTTTCAACTGGACGTTGTACTGCAAGATCAAACATTTCATTACGTTATCTGTGAACGATTTTCTGATACACTCTATATCAACCTATAAGTGACTTTCCAAATGTGCAAATGAACACCATGTCTTCATTACGTTAACAAAAAAAATAAATCTGGCCGCAATTACGTTTCCAACAAAACATTTGCTGTTGCAGTAAAGTTGTGTAACTGAACTGTAATTTCTAGGAGAAAGATTTGCATTTATCAGCGGAAGAGGAAGAGAAGTAAAAGGAGCAATGCATTTATATGCAAGTCATTTTATTACTGTAAATGACTGATAACCTCGGTGTGATACAGGAGACTTGTACTCATGCTCCTACGTGTCATATTATTAGACAGAAGACAGGGAGCAAATACTGCAGCAACACGGACTGTTCACCTGACTTGCAAACTGTGTGTGACACCCACAGGCAAACCCAGAGAAAAGAAAAATCAAATGCATCGATGACATTTGCTGTCACATTTAGTCTTTTCTGGCCTCAGTATAACATTATCAAATCCATTCACGTTGAGCCTACGAGTTATGAAGAGTGCTGATGGAAGCACATGAAATACATGTTGATAGGCTCCAGGGAGTGTTGTTTTTTTTTTTATTTAACTCTTCAGAACAACACACGACCCCCTCATCAGAATGAAATGATAAGGGACAGATGAGTGGGTAGGAGCTGGGGGTGGCATAAAATGATTCACCATGGCCTAATTCACTCCTTGGTCACTCTCAGTCCTAATGTTTCAGAGCAATTTTACACCCTCCGTTGATATGCTGGCAGTCAGCCTCGGCGTCACTCTCGGGAGTCAAAAAGGCAAAGGCGCCACTGGCTCGTTCTCAGAGCGTACACTGCTGCCCAGTATATCCACAGAGATGTTTCACCGTCACTGCGGGCTGAGACAAACGCGGCCAGCAGAATCAGTACAACAGATGAGTCTGAAATCGTGCCTTGAGGTGAGCTTTCATCTACTAACTCAAACCCAGGCTTGCCAGATGACTACCGGCTGCTCCAATCGAGAGTCAGTGCTTTGATAAAGCGATGCGGAGCTGAGGGATGTCTGCAGATATGGGTTCTGTCTAATAAATATTAAAGGTAAGAGTTCAGCTTGGTTCACTGCCCAGTGGTGATGGCTGGTTCGAAAGCAGGTTTGTTTGGCTTGGATGTCCGCCGGCACATTCCACCTGGCCAGAAATGAAAAATCCAAGAGAAGTCTATAACAGTAGGCTGCTGAATATTGCACGCTTCTACCTCAACGTTGGTTTCCACAGAAACAGGTACAGCATTTATCCATCATCTGTGGTTCTCAGTTTATCTATCAGTCTGTGTGATAGGAGCTCAGCTTTTCTCACACTCTCATACCATAACATATCTTAACACAATGAGATGAACCAATGAGATGTTTCAGTAAAAAAAAAAAACTTGCTTAACTCCATCATTTCACTGTGACCAAATTGCCAAACACTGTTTGACAGAATGAGGCTGGAGAGTTGCCTATAGCACCACTGAGAGATGTCAAAAGGCTGTGTAGAGACAGATTTTCATTTGACAGTCACTGAAGCCAGGCTTCTGTTTTCCTTGAATTCCTTTCACTGTGTGGCTCGAGCATCGCAGTAGAGAGAGGTTGGTTCACTCTGGCTGGGCAGATCACAGCACAGGGGGACTGCTCAATATCACCAATTAGGATAAAAAAAACTAGTTAACAGAGAGCTGCAGTTCTGTATGGACCCTTAGCTTTACAATCAAGAAGAGTTCTCCTGTTGAGTTTTGTGGCCACAAGTCCAATGGAAACCAGTGGAAAGCAATAACGCTTAGCTGTAAAAAGAGGCCCCTTGGGGTAAATGGGCTCTGTGCTCTAGAGGAGAAAGAAAGAAACCCTTCCACCTGCATTAAATTGTATCCTGGGTGATGAGATTTAATTGGATGGAGGAAAAGACTAATAAAATTCAGTTGTGCGTGCACCAAAGACATTCTAAAATTCAGACTGATCATCCACACGCATAGATTATTGGTAAAAGACACATTTAGACACATTACCTGCAAAATGCAGATGCAGTATTTCTACAATCTGTATTACCAACAACATGCCTCTAGTCCACATGTAACATCAACACAGAAAAGTGACCAGGACACCCTGGCACAAAAATTTAACCACTGCCACAAAATCTATGATTTCTCAGCAGGGGATCTGCAGCCTATTGCAGCAGCTTTGTGCATGAGGGGTGATTGATAAATCTGTATAAGTAAATAACCTTTCTAGTATTTCTGTTTGAGGTAACTGAAAATTGCAACTCAGCTCTGTCTGACAACATGGACAACTTCACCTGTGTGCAGTCATATGAGGGTTTCCACTGGCTGTTTTAATTTTATGTAGTCTCTCCCATGTTTCTAACCATTAGAAATGTTAATAAATAATGGCTTAAACCTGCTTGAGGAAAGAACTATATTTTGTGGCTAACTATAGCTACTAAGTTCACACTAACTTCAGCAGCCTACGAGACCTGGGGTTGTATTCACAAAACATCCAAAGGCCACAGGGGTTTTGAGTAATTCAGTCTTTGTCTCCTCTGTTTGTGAGAAGTCCAGACGAAAAGGTGACTAAGACCTATGAACAACTGGCAATCTGCTAATGAGAGACGTTGTGCCAGCATCCTGAAAAAAAAAAAAATAATAATAATGATAATGAACATTTAAAAAGATTTTAATTGCAGAAAAGTTACTAAGGAACCAAGCAGCAGACCAACAAAATCAAACGGTTACAACAGTAACAACTACACTAGAAATAATGATTTGTACAACTTTCCATTACTTGGACCCCAGAAAAGTTTATTAAACTTAAATAATCACTAACTGCAGTAAAAAAAAAATAAATAAAAAAAAAATCATCATCATGATTACAGCATTCCTAGTGTTAAGACGCTGTGTGAATACAGACCCTGATTAATTCTTTTACCTTAAAAATGTGCGGGTATTAAAAAAAATATTAATCACAAATTAAAATACATTTGTGGACGTTTTGCTCATGTGACATCGGTGAAGGTAAAGCAGGTAAAACGTGTTTCCTGACATCTCACCTGAGGAGACAGGTAATTTTACACTGAAGATTACAGCTGCCTGCATATGCAGACAGTAGTCCATGAAATGCAGGAGGCGCCTTCTTACATGAACAGAATAATAATCTGAAATGAATTTGTTACATGCTGCTGCACTTTAGCTACAGTTATGAATGTAAATAAACATACAGCGACATGCCAGCAGGATACTACAGTACATGCTGACAGAGCCGTTCTGCTGCATGCACATACAGTCACTTTGCTACCAAAAAAAATAAATAAATAAATAAATAAATAAATAAATCAGTGCTGGTACAACCCAAAGAGACAGATCAACACACAAGATGTTTGTCATTCTGTAGGGGCCTTAATATGAATGGTGAAAATCTGTATAGCAACCTTGATAACCAATGTTTTAATCACGACACACTAGTCTACATACAAGCTTACGTGAAGAATCAGTGATGAAATGAAGAATATTTTGGTGCACACTAAACCAGTTTACCATCATTATGCTGATTTTAGTTGGAGTTTTGATTGAACTGATGAAGGGGAGTGATTGGCTCTGATGTTAGTAAGTGAGAGAGTGAAACACTGCTAACATAAAAATATTTTTCCTTATAATCAGAAATGGTAATATCCTGTAGTATAAAAGGAACAGCACTACCTTACATAGTATTTCTATGATTTTGTATTTTCTTCTATGGCTCTACGGATGGCAGCGCTGGTCCATCAGTCAGACCATCACTTTTAATGTCAGCATGCTAAAACGCTAAACCAAGGTGGCCATGATAGTAAACATTATACCTGATTTAACATCAGCATATTAACACTGTCATAGGGAACACAGACTTAGGGTCAGCTCCTACATCCACATCTGCAGTCATGAGCAGGTGAGTGCACGTTCACAAGCCTACAGGTAGCAGACACAGACACAGTACACTTAACTCACACTTGATGCGCACTTCTCCTAATACCACTTCAAAGCAGTATTCAGAGCTAAGTGTATCCCACAATTCACCATGGTCTACTGCTTCTCACCAGCGTGGTTGCTGGTAGTAGAGCACCTTTAGGCAGATTTTAGGGTCAATAAAGTCAGCAGACATTAAGAAACTGAAGTTTATGGCATGTTGGCGTGAATACTACTGCTCATGTCCAAACACACAGTTATGGCAGATCCTCCAAAGTGCTAAGTGCTTCTATATAAAGCAGTTTAATTGCTTTACTAATTGTATTCCTCCTCTCAGCTCAACTGAATGTACAGCTGTTGTTTTTTTTTTTTTTTTTAAACTGTAAAACTCTAAGTTTGATCCGAATTATTTGTTTCAACAGCTCAGCCAACCTGTACTGTGCCATGCACAGCATTTGAGTTTGCAGGAGAGACAGGATGTCCTTATCAACCCC
Organism: Toxotes jaculatrix; assembly: GCF_017976425.1. Classification (NCBI taxonomy): domain Eukaryota; kingdom Metazoa; phylum Chordata; class Actinopteri; family Toxotidae; genus Toxotes; species Toxotes jaculatrix. The sequence goes on from NC_054406.1 coordinate 19,579,992, forward strand.
ACGTGTGTTCCAGTGATCTCTCATTAACCTGCCACATGCTGGCCATCTTAACAGATGCTTGACCACTGTGGCAATTAGCATTAAAATTATTAGTCCCAACTATCATGCTGTAAAGCTGCATAATGAGAAATGTAGGGTGTAGGCTGCTTCAATTTTTACCTTTCCTTTTTCAGTCTGTCTCTTGCAAGACCTTTAACTTTATGGAAGCACAATAATAAACCCCTGAAGTGGCCCTTTTAGGTTTCTAAAATTCATTCTAAGTAAGGTTTGGATGAATATATAGGTTATGATAATTATGACTGATAAGGGTTTCACTTTTGTTTACTGTCATAACTGCAATGATTGATTGATTTCCCACAGGATGCTCCTTCTCATCAATGCTTTAAAAAAAAAAAAAAAAAAAAAGAAAGAAAATGATCACATGCCTTCATTTCTTGTGAGATCAGATTGACCACAGATGATTGTATAAATGATAATATCCAACTAAAACTTAAGAATATAAAAATCTTAATTCTGGGTGTGAATGGGGCTTAGGTTTCTAATCTTTAAATAGGCTTTATGTTGATTAAAGAATATAACAGATACTGCATAAAAAAGCAGAATAATATGGAACAGTGTTAGTTTGTCCTTCCTGTTTATTTCTCCATTGTGTGACTAAACCGGATCTTTGCTAACAGCCTCCGGCCCCTTCAGGAAGACTGTGACTAGCCAAAACAAAAACTAATTGGTGTGGCTGAGGGCAGGTCTGTGGTGTATGACTCATTAAGTTTAGTTTTAATTAATGCACTAGTGTAGTGCATGATTACGAGTTCAGGACAGAGACCCCATGCCCTGGCACATTACTGTGCTTAACAGTCTGACAGCTTGGGTCCTGGAGAATTGGGGTAAGAGCTGGTAAGTGCTTTCTGATGCCACACATTCATTTCTGGAGAATAAGTATTGAATCTTTTAAGGTGAGGAGAGGGGAACTTCTACCTCAGGTTATGATAATGGAGTCTGAACCAAACGACAAACCCAAAAGCCCACTCCACTGCGCCGACAGCTGAGAGTAACCAAATAATGATGGAGTTTATGAAGGATTCTGAGCAGAATCCAGAGGAAAAACCTCAGAGGGAAATTTAAAAATACTGGAACATTATTAATCAACCAGCTCCAACATCTATCTTTTATCTTGCTGTGCTGGTTTATGTCCCGGAGCTGTGTGCTTGGTATGCTCTGCTATCATTAGACTGCCAGACATGCATGGTGTCACTCAGCTCACTTGTGCACATCCACGTTTTACTTACTGGTAGCTGCAGTGCGATTGCTGAGGCCCAGCGACAGGACTTTGATCCCAATAAGAAAAGCAATCTCTACTGGCAATTAGTGTGAAATGAACATGTTAGCATTGATTTTCCTCCCAAATCTACTTTAATTACTGAACGTAATGTACATATCTCTTAAAAGATACAGCGGGACTGATCCCCCCAGAGCTCAGTCAGTGCATCCTGAAGGTACTTTCATTAGTGGTTCTACATCGAAACCTCAGCCGGGTAAATTAAAGTGCAGCGCTGGAGAAGACTGCCAGGCTCACTGGCTGAACTAGATCGCCAATGGCATACCAGGATCATCTTAAGTTCACCATTCAAGGTGAAGATTCACAAGCCCCCTGATGAGAAAACCCCTTAATCTCCATCTCTCTCTCTCTTATTCCCTATCTGTCTTATTTATCTGTCTGTTCCTCAGCAGGGAGGAGAAAGACTTTGAACTCCTTACATCAGGTAATGCAGGTTGTGGTTTCTGAATGCAGCCCCGTTTTATTAAAAAGATAAGGATAGCACTACAGATTCCAAGAAAAGGCCAAACCTGTTGCACCGGATGTCATACTCCTTCATTACAATGTACATGGCCTTGTAAGTTATTTAAGCCTGTCTTCACCATAGAAACTGCAGCATGGGTAATTTCTTCAAACACCACACATAATGGAAAGGACAGTTTAGGTAGATGCTGCATAAACTAGACTGCTATGTTTCAAAATCAGAAGCTGAAGCAGTATAATGTAAAATCTCCTAGGAACAAGGTCTGAGATGGTCAGTGTCAAATGTCAAAGTCTGCCAAAAATGTCTGCCAAAAAAGTTTCCCAGGTGATGTCTTTGAATGTCTTGTTTTGTCTGACCCACAGACCAAAACCCAAAGATACTCAGTTTGTTACTATAGAAGACTAATAAAACCAGCAGATATTCACATGTGGACCCAGAACAGAGGCTGCAGCCTGTGGATTTTTGCATTTTGCTTAAAAAAGTAACTTTCTAATTCTATCGGTTGAACAACTCTAATATCCTTAACTACAGTTTCTTTGCCGAAAGTAATTTAAACAACACAGACAAACATTGAACATAATATATGGCTCTGGATAATTGTCCAATTAGAGCTGCAACTAACATTACCAATTATTCTGCCAAATTATTTTATCAATTAAAGGATTAATCGGTTGATCTATAAATGAGATGGTTCAGTTATGCAGGATCATGAAACAATGATCTCATCTCAGCAAACTCTGACCAAAGCTCTGGAAGAAATCCAGCCAGCGGACATCAAGTTAAAACACTGGCCGCAGCCAGTACAACAGTATGGATTTTTCTTTACAAGTATGTGAAGAATAGTGGGAGTTATGAGTGTATGAAGGCAACAGGTACACAGGCAGTTTATCTGATGTGAGCAACACATTTTTGAATGAATTTACTGTTGCTCGTCATGTCTCCGTACAATAGGTGTTTTTATTTCAGAGTAAAGGTACTTTGTTCCAAATCCACTGTTTGCAAAGTAGCCCTGAATACCTGACGGACCTTTCTTTCAATGTGACAGCTTTCTCCCTTTCCTAAATTGCACAATAAATCAATTATAAATCTATACAACAGGTTAAATAGCTCCGTTCCACTTGATACAAACAGACAGTGCAGTGTGTAACACTCTGGGTGAGGGTAATAACAGCTCCTGTTCAGCCGGGCTTTTGTTTTTTTCTTCCCTCCTTTTATCTCCATGCTAACCCAAGTCCACAGTTTCAAAGTGAAGCCTACAGCAGCGAGGAGCCATGTGCTTTCATACAGCTGGCATAAAAGTAAAAGAAACCATTGATCATACTCCCGTGTGTTCACAGAGCCCTGCTATTATTCACTGCCGTTCCCTCAGGTCCATTTCATGGGCACTGCAATTTCTTTGGAAATTGCGCATGACAACACACACACACACACACACACACACACACACACACACACACACACACACACACACACACACACACACACACACACACACACACACACACACACACACACACACACACACACAAACCCTTAAAAGTAGATAATAAAAACATCTCTCCAATGGCTGATATTGTTGCTGTCGTAATTTAAATGGAAACATTTTTCCAGAGGGTTAATTATGTAACTACACCAATTCATGTCTTTGCTAGGTGATTGGCTATTGATTTTCCCTCTGGGCAGCATATTGGTCAGTGGATTTTGCCCAACAGAGACAGAGGAGAGAACTATGGTCCCTTGCCATTTAATTTCCAGGGCCATTAGCGTTCAGGAACTTATCAACTGTTGTTCATGGACTGTCTGTCATGTTCAAACATGACACTGCTTTGGTGTGTGAAGTCTATGAAAGAGCTGCTGTGCAATAATCAATTCAGAGATGTAATGGCATACAGCACATTACTGAGGAGGTATTGGCTGGAATCACTCTCCACTATGGCCCGGTGATATGGTAGTTCAGTTTTATTACAATAAGCACACTATGAATTCAGAAAGTATTCAGACCCTTTCACTTTTTCATATTTTGTTATGTTGCAGCCTCATGCTTAAATTTTACATCCAAACAGAATTTGAATTTACAATTTTATTAAAAAGGAAAAACTGAAACATCACATTGACATACAGCTGTGGTCAGAAGTTCACATACGTTCATGGACATGGACATGAATGTCACTGTAATACTGGGCTTTCAGTTATTTCTTTGAACTGTTCTTTTTCTGGGGCTGAATGAGTATACACCAGACATCTTTCATAGAAAAAAGATGAGAATTTGGTGCACAAGTTTAAATTCATTTTGAGTTCTCTGAAATTATACATAACTTAAATATCAGGTGCTTTTGGTAGGCATTCTGGCTTGATATTTCCAGTCCTCTTGGCAGAATTAAATTTTGTTAAACCATTAAATTTACTGGTTTCCTGGGACAGACCCAGCTTTGAACAGTGTTGAGGTCAGGACTTTAGGAGGGCCATTCCTCAGTGAAAGACGCATGAAAGCCACTTGGAGCTTGCAAAAAAAACCACCTAAAGGACTCTGAGACTGTGAGAAACTAGATTCTGTGGTCTGACGAAACCAAGATTGAACTGTTTGGCCTCAGCTCTAAGCATCACGTCTGGAGGAAACCGGGTACCGCTCATCACCCGCCTGATAGTGAAGCATGGTGGTGGCAGCATCATGCTGTGGGGGTGTTTTTCAGCAGCAGGGGCAGGGGGACTTGTCAGGGTTGGGGGAAAACTGAACGAAGCAAAGTGCACAGATATCCTTTGTAAAAACATGATCCAGAGCGCTTAGGACCTCCAACTGGACAATGACACAGCCAAGGGGACACAGGCTCGGCTTAGGGACAAGTCTGTGAATGTCCTTGTGAGACCCAGCCAGAGCCCTGACCTGAACCCAATCGAACATCTCTGGAGAGGCCTGATGCACTGACAGTCCACATCCCATCTCACAGAGCTTGAGCAGAACTCAGCAAAGTGTCTGAATACTTATGCCAATGTGATATTTCAAGTTTTTCCTATTTAATAAATTTGCTGAAATTAAAAAAATTCTGCTGAGGCTTTGTAATTCTGGTATACTGAGTATAGATTGATGAGGAAAAACATGAATCGAAACAATTTTAGGCTGCAACATATCAAAATGTAAAAGCAGTAAAGGGCTATGAATACTTCCTGAATGTTTTGTACACTTGCACATTGTCTGCTGTATGCTGCCACCTTGGCTATTTAGTAGCACCAAACACGCCAATGCAAGGTAAGGTTGAAGTCCAATATCTTTAAAGAACAGTGACATGGTATTAGCATTCACTGTGTGCAGACAAACTGGGTTCTTTGCAGACTCTCTTTACTTTCCTCCCCATTTGAATGACACAGAGAAATCAAAAGAGTGCCATAGAGGCGCAGAGGCCTTTCATCTGCCACCAAGCAAAAGTAGAGGAAAGAACAGGGCAGAGAGTTAAAAGGGCCGAGTCACTGCTTCTTCTGTAGATTATCTCTTCTCTCTGACTCCTGGTTTGTTCTCTGGCTGTGGCCATCCTCTCCTCTCTGCTCATACAAAGTGTGAATGAACGGTTTCCAGAGGTGGAAGACAACAATCTGAATTTAGATTTATTTTTTCATATATTTTAGAATTTAGGGTAAAGTCATGTACCCTTCAAATTGCCCTTAACTAGTTTCTGAAATTCAATTTTTTGTGATTTAATATTGGCCTTTTGAGGACCCTTGTATAACACCTTAAACTGACCTGTCAAATATGTCAAGTATAAATTAAGGAAAACGTCAAACGCTTACAATTATTTTTTAAATTAAGGGCTTGTGGAACTGAGGTGGTTTTTAGGGTTTAGTTTTTAATAAATGGGCAGATTATGGAATCAATGGTTACCATAACAAACAAAACACACTCATCTGAGGGTTAAAAGGTACCCTGTTATGCTTAAGATTTGAGTTGATTTCATGACACCCATGGTAACCACTGTAAGAGAGAGTGTGGTTTAAAACTACAGCAAACACTCGCTGAGCAGCTACTTTGTCAGAAATACAACAGAGGAGCAGCTGGTGCATCTGTTTATAGTGCAGCCAAACAGACTTGCATGTTTTAATAAAGAAGTCAGATGATAACAAATCTGATTTTATGTTGCACGTTGCACAAGTAGTTTTCCTCACAACAGCAGAGCTGGAGTGGTTTACCTCCCCTCATCTACGGTCAGTCCTCCTCCCTATTGCTCCATTACCCACTGGTAAAATATAAAAAAAGATCTACCGAGAAAAAAAAAAAAAAAAAAAAAAAAAAAAAAAAAAAAAAAAAAGGCAGAAAAAGATTGCTTTCTTGTTTTGTAGATGTAATATTAATGAACAATCACAGTTACATCCAACTATGGTAACAAATTCATTGTGTTTCCTGTTACTGCTTCACAATAAAACCTACCTCATGTTTCACCACTTGAAAACTTTCAGCAGGACGCACTGCAGTAAGATGCTGCAGCTCCAATACAGAAACTAACAGTGAGGCTGATATCAGCTCATTTCCTGTGAATTTCTTGTGCTCAGGTAGAAAATCTGAAACTAGCTCACGAGTGGACCCTGCTACCGCCAATAAGAACTACTTTACAGACAGAATGTAAATACAATGAATGGCTACTGCATAAAAACAACTGATACTGCAGTTATGTAACATGTGCTTTTACTGTCAAGCTACCAGATGTCCAATTTTGTTATGTGTAGATTAAGGAAAAATTTATCTTGTTTTATTCTTAATAGGAGCTACCTGTCACCTTTTCAAAATCAATTAAAGTGAGAGAAATATGCCTATCATAAGAAACCAAACACTGAAGAATGACGAATAAATTAAGGGCATATTGAGGGATTCATGTGTCATAATAAAGGACCAAAAAAAAACAGTAGGCTTGTTTATCAACCACACACAATGTGTGCAGTGAAATAACAGAGCAAAGCTTGATCAAAATGAAGAGTTTATCAGGATCATCAAAACAGACCTCTCTCACAGCAGGCAGACACAGTAGGGGCAGCAGGTAATTGTGCCTAGGGGGCCTGTGGGGCAAGGCTGAATCACCAACTTGGCAAAGCAGACAAGTGCCCTGTGGCACCGGAACTCCAGGGGCCCAGAAAGCCCCAGGCTTACTGTGTGTCCACTGACTCGTACTGAATTAATAGAAAATTTTGTTTGGGCATATGCATCATTGAAGAACCACTATCAACTGACAGGATAATGGCCTGAAGGTGGGTCCTGCTCTATTAGCTGATCTGTCCTCAGGTCTGATAGTACTCTGCCAGAATAACTGTACACACTGCATGCTGCACCTTTTAGCACCTGGGCCCCCTTTGCAGCTTTATCTGACCAAGCTATGGGGAAGCTTAAGCAATAATAAGTACACTTAATTAGAATTCACACAAAACACAAATAAACAATTACATACAATGCTAGTATTAATATAAATAATGCTCTGCCATAAGAGGAGGATAACAGTGTTTTTCTTCTGAGGACCAGCTCCTCAAATCAGCATCATATACTGTAAACGTGCCTGATTCCTTGTAAACAGGCCACAGCACTGTGACACAACAATACGCAGCCACGCACACTTAAACACAAAAAAGCATTTCTTCACACCACAGTCTCACTTTAAACAGACTGAAGCCATCGAAAATGTGACCAAAAAAAACAAGAAAAAAAGTTAATTGCCTGACGTCATTTTTCTTTCAATTAAGTGGCTAAAGGACGCCACGGGAGCAGGAACCACACAACTTTACCTGCACAAGCGAACACACACAGCCACCTGTACAATGACTGACCGCCCGACGTGTCTTATTACCCTCAGTGTTCAAAAGGAAAACTTAACACTGAGCTGGCAAACATATAAACCCAGACATAAGATGCGTAAATAATAACTCTGGGCCAAACAACAGTCACTCAGCAAACAAGCAATTCAAACAAATGTGGACTCACCCTTCGCATAACACGAGTCCTCCCGTTTTTTGTAAAAATGTAGGGTCCTTCAGTTCTTCCAAATTCGCTCGTTTTTGTTTTTTTTTTTTTTTTTTAAAATAAAACCATTGCGATGAACGACAGCCACTCCTCAGGTGCACAGGTGTAACGTCTGCGATTATCCACATGGCACTACGGTGGCCGAGAGGTTAACGTACTGCAGTGTAGGATAACACGTGCACCACCATGTGGTCCTATAGATTAGCATTGTTAGATTTAAAAAAGTAAAAAAAAGACTTGCGCTTACTGGGAGCATAACACAGTCTGAGGGGAGGCCATGCCATGCCCGCCCCTGCGCCCCCTGCGCCTCGCCTGAACACAGGTGTAACTAGTTAGATTAATTAACAGGTATCAGATCCACTTCCTGCGCATGCTGGCTCATACTGCTCACATGCTGGAATGGAAATAATAATGTCATTAGTTACACCTGTGCTGTTCCTGCCAAGACGAGTTAAAAAGCCTGCTGTGACCAAAGGTCCATTATAGAGTGAGGAGAGAAAGAAAGAAAGAAAGGAGGAACTCATTTCACTTAAAAGGAGGCAGCAGTCAGAATCCTAAATTAGAAATGTTGGATGTTGACATAAAAGTTCAGCATTTGCCCAGATTATAAAGAGCATTTGGTTAACTTTAGCTGTGTGTATATGTGCATATATATGTATGTGTGAATGCACATACATACATACATACATACGTACACATACTATATATATATATGTGTGTGTGTGTGTATATACATATATATATATACACACATATATACACATATATACACATATATATACACACACACACATATATATACGTACATAGTGTGTCTGTGTATATATGCATAACCCTATGTGCACAAAATAAGTACTGTGTGTAGCTGCTCACTCAACAGTTTCCAAAATACATATACATTTATCAGTGTGATAAACCAGAGGTTATAGCTCATGTTGAGGTCATGTCCTCTGTATTTTGTCTGAGTCTGGGGGGGGGTTAGGTAATCTTGGGCAGAGTTTACAGTCTACAGTTAAAAATGCACAAGTTTGTCACATGTACAAGGTGAATATGATCAAGTCACACACTGTCACAGCTGGGAAATATGAAAAATCCAGACTTTCTCTTCATCCTCAGTATTTCTGAAACCCCAGCATTGACCCTGTTTCGATTCCAGCTGGGGACCTTTGTTGCTCGCCATGCCTCCCTCTCTGCCCTCATTTCCTACCTGCTTATATACTTTCTGCTGTTCAATAAAGGTGAAAACTCCAAAATAAAAACAAATGTATTTCTTTAAACCCACTTTCATTATATTTTCAAATGTGTAGATGTGCTCCGTGTCAAAACTCAGCGTGACTTGGGCGTGGAGCTCTGACATCTGTGGATTTATGAAATGTGAGGGCTGTGTGTCCGTCAGGGTGCACAGCATTACTCATACGACTGAGGTCTGAACCGGTCACACCACCTTAGAGCCCCTCAGCCTCCCTCTGGGCTTACTGTCACACAGAGAGGTGGAAGATGGAGATGCAGGTCCTGTGAACCGCAAGCCACTGGGATGAAGGAGGGTCATTATTGACTCGCCCTCAGCCATCGCCTCGTATCTTCCCTCCCACCTCAATAGATTATGCCGTGGGTGGGAGAACAGTCTCATCCGTTTTTTTCCTGCCCCACGTTTTCAGCGCTGCCACGGGCAACCCCCGACTGATGTGCTGCCTTCTCACCAAACGGCATATTTGCCATTAACTCCTGCCTTCATAAACGTTCTATCATCCGGGCCTGACATAATCAATGACAATTGCCTTACCGGATGAGACATTTTCTTAAAAAACACCAGCTTTTATCGTCAGCTGCCCCACCATCATGAAATGGGTTTTGCGGACCTTGTGGGACATTATTTGATTTGACCGTGTAAAGAGACGAGAGGAGCTTCCAGCCCGCATACCCGCTAAGAGCAATCTAATTTAATGCAATGTAAAGTCATGTCAGAGATAAGATGAATCCGCATGGAGATAAAGTGAGCTCAAATTGAATCTGCCATCAGTCGGGGGAGATGCACAGATACATCTCTATTCACCAGCCGGGCTGTGGTCCACCTTCCATTGTGAATTTGTGTCAAAATGAAGGAGATATTAATTGATTCATGTGGCTACCCACTGCATAGCAGGAGCCTTAACACAAAGCCAGCAGGGGGATGTGATGCATCTTTGTGTTTGTGTTTGCACAGCTTTTCTTTTGCAGACTTGTGATGCCGGGGGGCCTGGGGTCTGCTCCTACATCCCATCAGCCCATTTGGCTCTCTGAAAGCAAACTACTGATTGATTACAGAAGTTAAAAAGCTGTGGACTGACATGACAGGGATAAGGAAGAGGCTAGTCCTGCAGAGCCTGCTGGACTCAAACTGTAACCCACCACCAGCACATCTGTCGTGGAAACCAGCCCGGCAATGTTTATCAATGGCTTATAGTTGGTTCACACAGCTCAGCGTGTCTTGTTCTTTTGTGCGGATATTAATAACTTATGAGTGAGAATTTGAACAATCAAAGGGCATGCATAAGTCTGTTGTGATTGCTCTCTTAGTGGGAGGGAGTGACACTGAAAAATGCAACAAAAGAGCAAATAATAAACTATTCATGTGTGGAGCTATAGCGAGAGCAGGGACTGCAGGTAGTCTGGGACCGAAACAATGCCACCACTTTTTAAGATTACTGCACATTATTACCACCTTTATGCAGTAATTAGATAATCTGTATGTTTCTGTTGATTGCCTGGAATGAATACAATTTCCCTGCGAGTGTGTGTGTGTGTGTGTGAAGAAAATGTCCTGTGATTAATGAAATCATCAAGATAAGCATCCCCTGACACAAACAGGACCTCTTTCTGTTTTTCATTGCAATCAGTCATCTAGAAAAGTCAGTTCCAGCGCTTGAATGCAGCCTTTCAGACTGAAACAATGGCTGCTACAGTAATTACAGACACTGCTGCTGCGACAGTGAGACTCGCACTGTACTCTAAAGCGTTCAGATCAACCTCAAAAAGAAAGAGGCAGCGGCAGAGGCAGAGGCTTATCTGAAGACCAGTGTTCTTTCCAGCAATATACAAAAGAAAAAAAAACACATTTCCAGGTTTGTGTTTGTGTAATCTGCTTTGTGGAGAACACCGTCCCTGTCCTTTTGTGCACTGTACACAATAGCAATTGTGTTTTTCATCTAACTCGCATTTCACTGCTTTTCATCATCTTTTAAATGCAGTAAAGGGAGATCTATAGCCTCGGAAATACAAAGAGAGAGGGTCATTGAACCTGGGAGATAACAGTGACAAGCCAAAACAATACAGCCAGAGTGGCCTTTGACCTTAATGACACTGCTGGACTGTTTCTGGAGTCCATTTGTCCTGGTGTCTGCCAGTGTCCTGACTCTCATTTAAAATGTGCATAGACAGCAGAGGGAGTACAGTGTATTGATAAGAAACGAAGCGCAGAGGGCAGAGAAGGGTCAAACTGTGAATCACTAGAGTTTATCAGCCACTCATAAAACACAGTAAGTAGATGTGACATCACTTGTAAAGCACCACATGCAGATTAAGTGCGTCAAGCCCTCGATCAATGGATCATCAAGACTCTCCAATTAAAGAGGTGGCTGAATACTAGAGGCTCTGTTTGGTGGTAATGATAAAAAAGTCCATTAAAGTCGCTAATTAAATGATAAGCGTAAATTAAAATACAGGTCGAGAGAATGAACTGTGGGGATTTGAAGCAGCGATATCAGCCAGCTGCATGAGGCGGGGGCAGGGGTGTTAGTGGTGGGGACGGTGGAGGTGTTGGGGGTCTTCAACAACTCAAAAACTCATCAATGGTTAAAAATACCTTTGCAGAGTGCAGCGGGGGCCACACGTCCAGCTGGAGCTCTGTGAACAGGGACGGGCTCAGAAACCTCAAACTGGGCCGCACTTTTAAAGAAGGTGCACATTTATAAAATGTGTAAAAATGTATTAAGTATATTATTAATAGTTGCATTATTTATTCAGTGTAGTAAATGAACACCACATAACAACTTAAAATATTACTAAAATGAAATAATATCATTAAACAGCTGATATTTGTAACTACAAATAACAGCTATAGCTCACAGCCATGGACAGATTATGAGGCGATGGGCCCCAGGACACAGGCCCCCCAACCACGCCGCATGATCCCCGGACTGAAAGAGACATAAAAGTTGTTCAGGTTGTCCCTCTGCTCTGTCCCCGTCCCTGTCTGTGATGTGTACAAAAACTCTCTCCAAAGAGCCTGGTTGTTAAGCAACAACATCATATTTTATTTCTTTTCCTGTTTTATACACTATTTAGAAAATAAAACACATAGAATAAATACAAATTTAGAAAGCGACAGATTTTTCGCCGTATTCTCACAGCAACACGTGGTTATTCTTACGGAGCTCTCTCAGGACTAGCGAAAGGATTCACGTCGCAGAATCCACCCTAAAGCAGACTTGGGCCACACACTGCAATGAAACACATAAGACTGGGCATGCAGATGCTGAAGTGGTCCCCATTTACAGACACTGAGAGAATGGATTGGCACATTGATAAGACGTTGAGAACATCTAGAAACATCCGGGGCGGGGGGGAAGGGGAGGAAAAGAAACATCTATATACACGAAGAATAAATAAAGAGAAAATAGGTCCAAGACAATTCTACTGTACAGATATGTCCATCGGACGTGACCGACCTCTTTCCCGTCCTCCCTCATTCACCTTCAATCGTCAGTCTCACCCACGATAAAGTTCAAATATAGTACAGTACGACATGGGATGTTCACCAACAGCAGATTGCACCATTTACAGTGTTACAAACAAACACAAAATATCACCCAGTGGTTGGCATCAACTGTAGTTCCCTTTCAGTGTTTGTTCATAGTAAGGCAGGATACAGCGGAGCTCTTCGAATCCCGTCGTCGAGGTGCACAACAGGTTGTCCGGCTGCCTTGACAGTGGTCACGTATAAAATGAACTCCGCTCCCGTTAGTTCTGGTTTGGCAGATGTGAAGTGGCAAAAAGAGTACGTGTTGTATCAGAGCGCTGAGGAAAAGCAAAAAGGGTGTCAGTGGTATGTTACAAGTTGTCCAGTGAGCGTTCCCGGTCAGTCTTTATGGCAAACATTGTTTTATCCAGGCATGGAGAAGAACACAACCAGAGCTGTATACATGGACTAAGGAGCCGGGAACAGAAATCCAGGACGCAGCATCCAGGATCTGGACCTTCTCCTTGAGGAGGAACAAGAAGAGAGGGATAGGTGCTATCTGACCTCCAAGCAGTCCAGGTACTCCTGGGCCAGGTCATAGCAGAACCGATACTGCTCCTAAGAACAGAACAAAGAGTTTAGTATTAAAAAAGCATGGTTTTCCATAATAAGAGCAAAGAATTTGTATGAATGAATTAATGAAGTTATTTAGCTGGACAGTGCTGTTGTTGCTGGGAACATGGGACTAGCGCTCCTGTCTGTATAAATAAAAATTTAAATATCTAAATATGAAGCTGGAGCCAGCAGCCAGTTAGCTTAGCTTAGCTTAGCACAAAGACTGGAAAAAGGGGAAAACAGTTAGCCTGGCTCTATCCAAAGGTAACAAGCTCACAAGCTGTTTGTTTACGAATTACATGTGTCGGGGTACCAGCAGTGACTTTGCAGAGTGGCTGCTGATTGCCTAGCAACCAGTGGTGACAAGATTCCAGGATGTTGTTGCACCTGGCGATGAAATACTCCACAACATAAGCCCCCATAACACCACAACGTGTAGCTGAAGAAATAGCATGTTGATTAGTGAGCTTTAGAGGTGCTGGTGGTGGACTTTGTTACTTTTGAACAGAGCCAGGCTAACTGTTTCCCCCTGCTTCCAGTCTTTATGCTAAACAAAGCTAACCATTTCCCCGGTTGTGGTTTCATTTTAAAACAGACAGACTCAGAATCAGAATCAATCTTCCAACTCAACGAGAAAGCCAATAAATTGATTTCCTAAAATGTCTAACCACTCCTTTAAAGATTTCCATCTCCAATAGGAACCGGTGAGCTTGGGGCTGAGTGCCACAGGCAGGGTAGGGAAGACAAAATATTGGGAGAGAGCAAAGTGTTGGTTTTGGTCTTTTCATGGCATATTTTTTTGAGTGTAACAAAAACACAGAACACTGCAAACCTCATTCTTTAACCCAAGTCTTGTGCTTTTTACTATGCATCCAAATGCTCATGATGAATATCTGAACTTACTTTCAAGTATTGCTCATGTGAAGCCTCAAAAATGAACTCTACATGTCTGATAGATGCAGTGAAGCCCATGAGCAGTGGGGGCACGTGACTGTGATGATTCATCTGATGTTTGTTTTATTTGTGTGACGTCCTCACTCAAAAGCCACTATGTCTCTTATATAGCTGCTTTGGATCTGTTAAGGTTACTGTGGGTGGAGAGATTGGTAACGCTGTCTCCTCTACAATGGATTTCTCCCTGTATGACGGCTGAATGACTGTCAGTGCTAAATAATGGATCCAGGAAGAGGGCCATGCTTTTTAAATGTACAGGAACTGACACAAAAACCTCAGGTTTCCTATCAAATAAATTCTCTCAAATTCTAGAGACAATTTGTTTTGATTTATGCCCACTCTCCGCTTTTCTTAGACTTTGCTGGCAATACACTGTGTCTAAAATGTAATTCCCAGTCACACCTTTAGAGTCTTTTACTGTAGAATTTCCCTTTTATGGTGTTTTTCTAAACTGATGTAGAAAAATGAATACGTGATCAAATAGTAAAATACATTTGATGTACTTCATGAAAGTGGCTGATGTAAATCCCCTGCCTTCCTGCAGCTCTCCGCTTCCCCGACAGTCCTTCTCTAAAGCAGCAGCATAGTATGATGTGTTGCAGTAAAGAGAGATAAAGACCCCTGCTGGCTCACCATTGTCTCCACCATGTTTGGCTTAGAGTTGCGCAGTGTTTTGGCAGCAAAGAACACGTCCACTATGCTGTGGTGACGAATCATTTCCAGGATCATGGTGCAGGCACAGAAAGTACCGCTTCGACCGCCGCCGTTCCTGCTCCAGAAGAAACGAACAAAGACACACACACACACACACACACACACACACACACACACAGATACAAACACACAGAACGGAAGCATAAAGACATGAGTGACCTAATAAAGATGTGGTACAGCAGCTCAGACAGCCTCTCAGAGGGGGAGCTACAGAGTGAAATGTCACAGTTTGACTGAGCACAGATCAAGCATGCTGTCAGAAAAAGGCCAACTGGCAGACTTTCAAGATGAATATCTGAGTAAAGTTCTCATTAAAATACGGGAGCAGGGACTAAATCAGATATGAGATGTCTAACACACAGCCTGACCTCCAGAGATCAAAGGGCCCTGACATGAAGATGGGGGGACAAATCAAACGGAGGGCAGGTACTGTAAATCAAGCAGCTGACACAAACACTTCATGTTTAATTTTCCCTCTGTAAAGCAGAGTTAATGAGATTTAATAATTCGAGAAAGTATAAGAACTTTTTTTGTAAGTGTGTCGATGAGGTGAATAATGTGAATGTAGTCTGGCATCTTATTAGAATGCAGTTACTTTAGGTTTACAAATTCAAAAATGTTTTACTAAATTTTCCGTTTGGACAAGAATAAAATTCATGAGCAGATGCTGAATTTATGACATTTAAATGTCACCTTAAAAATGCTGGAAATTACATGAACACAGACTGCAGCTTAAGTCTAAAAAGGTTCCTTTCAGTACTAGCCATTAGAGAAATGTATTTACGGTGTACGTGTTTAAGTGGACTCACAGACAGTGGACGATGGTGCGCCCCTCTCCACACTCCCTCTGCCAGTTGTGAACCTGAGCCAAAAGGCTGAGGAAGGCTTTCTTGGAGTCGGGCACGTCGCGGTATGGGGACCAGCGCAGGAACTGGAAGTGACGCACCACAAGCTGGCCTTCCTGAAGCTGCAGGGAGGAAAAAGTGTAAAGAGTTTTTTTTTTTTTTTTCTTACCAATATATCCCAACAAATATGCATTAAACCCATCACACATGCTCCACACAAACTCATTAAAACATCTTTCTGGTTTTCAGCCAGAGGGGATTCTGTCAGCACTTCAAACCTGCTCAAGTCCTGTGGTGGAGCTTCTGTTCTTAACTTCTAATGAGCTGTTAAAGCCACACTGTGTAGCTGTGTTCTCTAACTTGCCACATTAAAATGAAATATTATCAAAATGAATGTAAACATAAACCGCCATGCCATCAAAACTGCTGGCTTCAACGCTGCTTTTTTTTACCAAGCAACGACAGCCACATCTGAGTATGAAGCTAATGCAGAAATGCATTTGAAATGGAAAGTACATTTTTATTTTATATGAAGTTACAATCTTTAGTTACAATAGCTTTATTTTTCTCATTAAGCTTCATTATTCTTCATACTTATGCATGAAGCTGCATTTTTTATGGCCTCCTGGGGGCAGTGCAGCAACATATAATGTCCCTAATTTATATGGCCATCTGATTAAATGTAAATCCAACATTCACTCCTTTGAGCTCTGGCTCTTTAGCTGCTATATTACCCACTGTGATTCACCATCTAGTTGCTAACTTTGATGAGAGTGATGAGAGCAAAATCAAAACATTAGGCTGAAAGATGCTAAAGAGCTGCAGAGGCAGGTTATAGTTCTTTGAGAGATTGTCACTACAACTAACCCTGTTCATAACACACATAGTCGCTTGATCCATTGTTAACATAAAAATTGATTATAGCAGCTTCTTAGACAAATGTTTAAAACTTTGTTTTCTTTATTGACACGTTTCTCAGCCTTTGAGAGTCTGCCACCCTGGTTGCTACCTCAGCAGGGCTTGGGCTTTCTCTTTGTCCCAAATGAAAATTTGACATTTTTGGACTCTAAAATGCCAGAGAGCAATTTACCCAAATCCATATTTCAAAATGTCCCAGAAAACTATTGGTAATAACAGAAAATCCACCTCCTTGTTTATCTCCAGTTTCTTTTTCTACAGTCTGCAGATTAGAAAGGAGTTTGTTCTTCCAGCACATACAGAACTAAGGTTTTCTGTGTTAACCTGTTTACAAATGTCAGTAAGGCCAAAGACAGCCATGGGATGCATCAATAGATTGTGAGAAATCGCACCATAAAGGTACCCTGTGGATTTTTTTTTCATATATAGTTAGTTATGTTTACATCCAGTTTTTCCTCACCAAAACAATATGCTGAATGTTGAATAAATGTCCTTCTTCATAAAACATTTGAAAAACTGAAAAATGCACTGAAAGAGTGGTTCTAGGTCACCGTGAGGGTGAGGTAAGGGTGAGCAAGAGGGTTTGTCAGCTAAAGCGGCCTTAATGACAAGGACACATCTGTTGGAC
This sequence comes from Toxotes jaculatrix, assembly GCF_017976425.1. Lineage (NCBI taxonomy): Eukaryota > Metazoa > Chordata > Actinopteri > Toxotidae > Toxotes > Toxotes jaculatrix. The sequence goes on from NC_054406.1 coordinate 19,597,171, forward strand.
TGGCTGCTGGAGGCATCTACAGGAGGCTGCTGAGAATCTACTGAGGATGGGAGCTTGAAGTGTTGCGACAGTGTAGAGTGGAAGCTGTGGTCGGACTAAATTGCTCAGACAACACCCAGACCCGGGTGTACACACAGACACACAATCCACACATTCAGTAACTCAAAAGCCACATTGAATATGCTGGACAAACCCAAGATTCCCTCAGTAACTGTACATTATAAAACCATGGAGTGTTACAACAGAAGCTCTGTGTGTTTCAGTTTCACATAATTGCTTAAACAAGACCATATCTGCTTATTACACAGGTCCTGGTACTATAAGAGGCTAAATGACATTATTATGCTGTTGATACACTTGCTTTGTTGAAAGTAGGATTGTTCATTCTGACCACTGGGAACAACAAATGCCAGCTGGGACCTAGGTCACCATTCAGAATCATTATATTAGTATCAGGCTTCATTAACCGTCTTAAAAAGAAATGAACTGACTGAGGGCCAGGAAATGCCTCCCACAGCAATACAGAGCTGGAATAGTCTTTTGCTTTGGCAGGACTCGAGCAAACATTTTCGTTCATATCCAATATTAAAGCAAAAACACGTCACTGGATGAGAAAATTAAACATTTAAACAGCAATTTTGCCATCAACGCTGTCAAACTGACATTTCAAAGATTGATTCAGAGTTTACACTTGGATATTAATGTTTGTTTCTTAGCTGCAAAGAAAGCAAAATGACAGCAATTACATCCTTTCATTACGTCAAGTCAGAGAAAATAGGCTGGAAAATGTGGAGGAAATAAATAGAAGAAAACTAAGGAAATGTTTGGTTACTAGGGTAACCCCAGTTCTCTGAAAAATGAATGACCAATCACGGAAGCTCCACTGCTACCACTTCTGTCAGAGCAGACCAATTATTTGAGTTGCATGGGCCACAGTCCTTCCTTTAAAATCCCCTGCAGCCACCCCCACAGCCCACTCAATAATATTTCTTCCACATGTCCTACACACACAGGCAGGGTAGTGCTGTTTACTGTTTAACAGCTGGTTACTCCTCCTAAACCTCTTATTTCTGTCCAAACAGATGCACAAGGCCTGAACGTGACACAGTGCATTAAGCCGCCTCTTGCATAACACATCCAGAACACTGAAAAGAAATTACGTCCCTCGCTTCACACCATCTCTCGGATGCACACCACTTGCTGCCACCCGATGAATGTGTGGATGGCGCCCTTGCTGTCTGAGTTGTCCTCAGAGGCAGACTCTTCTCATTTAGAATGAAACAGTGTACAGCAGCACGTTCAGCCATGGATGAGACAGTGCATCTGCTCCCAGTGCCACCCCCCCACCCTCCAATGCAGCCCCCCCCCGAAAACTGTCAACAATGCATTGGGTGTCACTGTTTTTCTAAGTACAGGCTCACAGCACAGGAATTCCCACATTCTCAGCAACCCAAGGAACGACAGACCATCAGCCCTGTCACAGGCACAGGCAGCACATAGGAAAATATTGTCCAAAGATGCTAACACCCTTACTAAGACCCACAGCCTGTAAAGGGTTCAGAACTGCTTCAGCACACTTGCTGAATACCCATGAATGATGGCCAGAATGGTAGAGTCTGATATAGGCTACGCCCTGAAAAGAAAACCTCAGAATTTTTCTGTGTGCTGGATATATGCTTTAGGGAACACAAACATCTTGCACATCTATAGATGTGAACCAGTCACCTGGTCAAATTAAGCCGCCGACTGTTAACACCACGCCACCAAGAGTTGGTGGTTTCACAGCAAACTGAAGCCTGTAACCCCTGGCGATGGTTGTCGACACCCAGGGGTGAAATGATTCACGCACTGCGCATTTGGCATTAAGCCAATTGGTGCAAGCTTTGCACAACACATTCCCTCTTCACTATGAACTGATCCCAAAAGTGCTATAGAGCACAGAAGGAAAGTGTGTTTCTCCATCACTGCATCACTGTGAACAGATTGAACATGGCGGGTTGTTACATAGCGCTAACTGGGATAAGTGGGGGAGGGGGGGACTCCTCTTCTCCTCTCCTCTTGGGAGGGAGAGAAAACTGCCAATCTGTCCCAGAGAGACTCATGGCAGGGATCTCTCTGACCGCCAAGTCTTTGTTGCCAGTAACCACAGCGTCAGTGGACTGTCTCTTCGTTCCATCCAAGGGGTGAGATGACCTGTTCGATGCAGCACTGGGGGTGGTAGTGTCAGCAGTAAAATAAGTTTTGCCCCAACGCTTTTGGTCATGAAAGCCCTGATGATAAGTCCCTTGCTGCTTTGGGATCTGAAATCTTGAGCATTTAAAGCTCCTCCTGGTCCCTTTCGTCACCATAGCCGCAAAACTTTGGCAGGATGGTGGTAGCTGGTGAGCTGTCAGGGAGCTGTCTTGCAGGGAAGGCAGAGGTCGAATGGCACACCCTGCTTCTTCTTCAGGTCACTAGCCTGCTGCATAGCCTCCTGAAAGCTCTTAGCCTGTGTCAGGTCCACCAGGGAATCCTCCTCTGTCTGCATGTATATAGTGCTTTTCTAGTCTTTTTGACAACTCAAAGCACTTTCACATACATTAACACATTGATACAGTGCTTTCCATTCGGTATTAAAGGATACTTTGACATGCAGACATGAGGTCTATTATGACACCAATTTCTCCCAAATAGCCAGACGTGGAGAACCTTCATCATGAAATTTTTCTTTTAAAATACATAATTGTCAACACAATAAAGTGCAAAGAGTGAAGGAACTGAAACCACTGTGCTTTTTAGGACTGTAAAGAAAAGTATTTCTTTGCATGTTTTATACCAAGAGATGGCTCCTGATTTAACGGTGATTGGTTCTATACAACATCTTCATAAACTGGACCACAGAACTCTCTGCTTTTTCAGCGTGTGGCGGTTCTACCTACCCGGGTGATGTTCTGAACCCGGAAAAGACGGATGATAACGTCATCGTCAGCCGTCCTGGACAGAAGCTCCACCGTCATGGGCCCAAACTGCTGCAGCCCCGGCTCAGGCCAATACTGCAGACATGGCTGAGAAGGAAGAGGCAGAGGAGGAGGAGGAGGAGGAGGAGGAGGAGGAGGAGTAGAGGAGAGGGGGTAACAGGTCATCATTAGCCCACACTTGCTTGAGGCAGGACAAATCATTATGTCAGCAGCCAGTGATGGTGAAGCCCAGTAACAAGACACCTGAGTATTGACGGCAGAAACAATTAGCTTAAATGACAATGATTATCTACAAATAGCAACCGTAAATTAAATGAGCAAAAAAACAACCCGATTGTCGCCCTGAACAATCCCTCACATAAGCCGTGTTCACCTAGTTTGAATTATTCATAAGCTGAAATCATTACCATTAGCACATTATAAATTAATAGGGTAGGAGACCTTGGCTGTGCCTGGGAGAGATAAACAGGAAGTTAAGACCGAGAGGTTGGTGCTCACAAAAGCCAAGGTCTACCATCCCCGCTGTTTCAAAGATGCGTCCCCAGGCCAATAGGAGTGGTTAAAAGAAAAAAAAAACAAACACAGGGGAGGGGTGTTGACACACTAACGTGTTCTGCTGTGACTTTGGGGTTGAGGGGACCCCTGGAGTAGGAAGTGATAATGGCATTCCACAATGACAGAAGGGTATTAACAGGTGACATTGGGCAGGAGGGGAGATAAATATTTATACATGTAGACAGGAGACTGACAGCCCCAACTCAGGAGGGCAAACTGAGAGAGTGTGTGTGTGTGTGTGTGTGTTGGAGGGATGAACTGTTAATCCACTGGCAGCGAGATACAAAGAAGGAGAAGAAGAGAATGACAGAGGAAAAAGGACAGGTTGCAGCTGACAGGCATGGTGGAAATGTTGAGCAGGAATCCGACATGACACAGTGACTGAGCGGCGATACGGGGATGGCAGAACAAACCCACGCATGAGCAAACATGGAGGGAAACGATAAGAATGTGTTAATGCCGTGACAGCCTGTGCAAATTAAACGGACGACGTGCGTACAGGATGGATGCTTTGTGGCAGAACACCAGTTAAAAGGCCAGACGTGATGACCCATTCTCACTGTGCTGAGCGTCACATTCACGTCTTAACAGAAGAGCAGAGGGAAATGGATGACATGTTGTCACTATTAGTGTCCACATGTCACACCATAAAGATTGTATATGAACAATCATCTTTATTTATGAATTTAAAAAAGGATCAGATTATTATTTTTTCACTTAATTATTACTTTACACTTTATAAAACAATCAGCTAATTAATCAAAAATGAAAATAACCATTAGTCGCAAACTGAGAATAGACTTGACTTTTATAGACACAAACAATCCAGGATGTGCACACAGCAGAAACATTTGGAGGATGCCATGTTGCCACAGTGTCATGGTCGCTTATACAGTGATATTTTCAGCATATAGAAATCAAATTCCTGGAAATACTGTTTATTTATATGTGGCAGCTAGTAGCAGTGATAATGCTAACTGAGCGACTAGTGACTACCATCAACAGACAGCAGAGGCTCAAAGAACAGGAGTACCATTCGCATATATGTAACTGAAAATCTCCTAAGCTTTGGATCTAACAGTAATTCACAAAGCATTTTAGCACTAAAAGTTCCTAAGTCTGAGAGAAGTTAGAGGCAGTCCAGAGGACTCCTAAGTCACTAAGACACGTTACTCACAGTCAGTAATGTGCTGCAGGCAACACGTCTTACTGCATCAGTGTAAAAATACAATAATGAACTTTTAAAATGGCAGCCAGTTCACACTGAAACAGCTCCGAAACAACTTGAAGCAATCCAGTAACACCTGAGAACAGCTACCAGCTACCTGGACACTAGAAAAATGCAGTTTTCTGTGCTAATGAACTTAGAGTATCTCTAAATAACTGGTTTTCTGCTGGAAACCAGTTATTAATCAAACCAAAAAGGCTCTTCAGATCCCAATTTGTTTGACAGTTCATGAAGCGCATGTTAAATAATCACAGACTGCATTAAATACAGGTGATTTCACAACTGTTGCTGGATTATCCAGTAAAATTGGTTCTATCTATCTATCTATCTATCTATCTATCTATCTATAGGCAGAGCTTCATTCATAAAATACTGTCAGTGTCAGATTTCATAAGAATTATTTATAAGCTACACAGGATCATGACGAGAGACTCTATACAGCTTGTCCTATTACCTGACTAATATGAAGGTCGAGCGAATGATTACCTGTTTTGACATCTATTTGAGTAAGAAACCAAAGGTGCACGTCAGACTGAGTTTGAGGTGTATCAGAGTCTTGTTCAAGCTTGGATGAAAGTATATTCTGCCTCCTACACAGCAGCAGGAGAGCTCCCTGTCTTTGAGAATATCAAGATTTACGAGGCAGTTGTTTGATGTCTATGGGAGGAGGAAGGACGAGCATTTGCCGGCTAAGTGGACAGGAGTTAAGAGGCTAACAGCTTTCTGGTTTCTGCTTTTTTCAATAGATTTGCTCTGGCCTTAAACTTGCTGTTTGCCTTACACTGTTTGGGACTGGAGGGAAATTGGCCCAGACAGTCTACATTGCGCATATCTTCTTTAGGCAACATATACCGTGCATTTCTCAGGCGGGGAAGCTGCTGGTGAATGAAATCAACTTAATGGTTGAGATACACCTCAATAAGCTGAACTGAAAACTGTATTATTACAATACATTTTTTGCAACCTCACTTAGAATTAAAGGAAATTAAAGAATTTTGGGTCCTAAAAAAATGTGGTAATACGCCAGAAAACATTCAGAAACCCTGCTCTAATAAAATACTTTGGAAGTATTTGTATAATTAGAGTGTATGTAACCGTACTGTGTGGCACTAATCAAAATCCAGCTGTGTGATGCTGTTGTTCCCCACGTCTAAAATACAAGTGGCAAGCTGGTAAGTTGCCAGGAAGTTAGGGCTCAACCTAATGAGATTAATAATAAAATGACTTCCCCTTTCAGGATAAGTGTAAACAATTAGAATCTGCAGCTGGTTTATCTCCCCCTTCCTCTCTTCTTACCCAGGCAGAGTTGGACTGGTTGAGCTGGTTGAGCATCACCACTGAGGTGCAGCCGTAGTCGTAAACAAGCCTCCAGAAGTCGGTTGTGGTGCCGGGCAGCGGGTGCGGCGTCACCACGAAGGCGGCAGGCCTGAGGAAGCTGTCGGCGAGCGCGGCGTTGATGTAGTTGTTGCTCTCTCCCTCAGTGGTGATGAGGAAGGCAAGGGAGCGGTCTGGCGGCAGGACGTCCATGCTGCGGTTTTTCTCGCGGTTCCTTGGCATCAGTGAAATGCTGCACTCCTCCACATCCAGGTGAGGAGTCACTGAGTTCAAAGTCTGAGGGAGGGAGAGGGGGAGGAGCCGGGGGAAGTGAAGAAGACACGAGTGTGCAGAGAAGATAATTAGAAAGGTTGGCATGTCTGTTTGAGAATGTGTTCACATTTTAGATGCAGAGATAAAATGAAAGACTGAGAATAAAGATTATGATAAGAGGAGACAGACGCAGCGGAACAGAAATGGGATCAAAGAGAGATGGACAGAGGCAACGAAAATATTCTCTACTCAAACAGCCTGACTGTCAATACTTGACAAGCACAACTATCTCCAATCATCTCTGGGAAACTTTAAAACATATTTATTATCAGTCAAAAGCCCCACAAGACTTAATGGATAAAAACACATTTAGCACAGTCTCATACATTATGAATAAGCACGTTATGAAGCAAAGGAAATTGAAATGAACAGATTATCTAACTCGCTTCGTATTGTGAATAACTCCCCACTGGTTCAGACAAAATGAACAGTACCAGCTCCTAACTGGAATATTACATCTATGCTACAAGTTGCAGTGATGAGAGGTGGTCTGATTGGATAACTCATCTGAGCAGCACTGAAGAAAGGGAAGTGTGCAGCATGTGCAGGGGAGGAATTTTAACCAAAGGTCACTGATCAATAACATCATTAGAAGTGCCATTGACTGGACAAGACAATAGAATTACATAAATTTACATGATCTTAGCTGAACTCTAAAACATCTCTTCTGAGCACAATGGCTTTTTCTGTTTAAAGCAAACTAATTAGATAAACAGCTCTGGCATTAGTGGCTTTCACTCTTATTTCATTACATCTAAGGAACAGAGGAAGTAGTAGCAAGGCTGGTGCAAAATAAAACTAGAGACCATCTTGCGATGGGATCACACCAGCCACAACGTCAGCAAGATGAGGATATCGAAGAGGTACCACATTTAGACATCAAGCACTGTGGCTGGTCAGCACATGCTGCAGTAGAGCTTGTTGGGAGCGAAGACAACATGAAGCAAGTGGCGAACATATCCCAAAGTAAATTAAAGAAAAGTAAACCGTGCTATTGTGGGGATATATTTAAAGCATGATACAGCCTGATCATGTACGATACATCCATCTAGTGCTGCAGTGTTGATATCAACGGGAGAAATCTGACATGAACTATGAATCAAAACCTAAACCTTTCTGGTTCACATAGGCGGTGATGCATTTTCTGCTAAGTCTGTAGCTGCTGAAATTTTTTTTTTATTTTTTTCTAAACTTTTCCATTGGGTAATATACATTAAATACAGACATGGGCACAATTGTTTGTGCAAGATGCTAAAAAGAGAAAACACTTATTAGAGGCAGCAAAAAAAGTAAAAACAAAGAGACAAATTGCTGATAGACATCTCGGGAACATCAGTTGAAATGTGCCAGTTTTAGCTCAGCAGCTGATCTGCACATGCAGTCTTGTAGTGGTTCAAAGGCCTTTACATGGTGGAAACAACAAAAGGGCTTTGAAGCAGATAAAGCTTCCTTTGGATGAGTAAGATAGAAACCTGCACCTTGTTAAGATTATCCGGTGCGTATCTTGTAATAAACTCATTAACCATGTACATGTACATGTGTCAATATTGTGTTTGGATGAAGCTGGTGTTAGGTCTGCCAGCTACTTAGCTTTATCCAGTAACAACCACAGATGAGTTTGCTCTGTAAATAGGATTTTAGACTGTGTCTATTTTGCACACTGTGTAAAAGCAAACTGGTGTAACTGTGTGGCTGAACTGGTTGTTCTCCCATATTTGTTGTGGTTTGATCAATATTTCATGTCAACATTTCCTTTTTCCTACCATACAGGGCAGCAACAAAATGCTACAGACTTCAGGGAGTGTGATCAATCAAAACCCGTCACACACAGACACTAATACAAGCTTAGCTGCAAATGATGCGTTAGTGTGAGTTACCTGAAACTCCTCTCTGAGCTGCGAGGTGTTGCTCTGAGAGTCAACCTTCAGCATCTCCTTATAGATGAGAGCGAACTCATTCACAGGGATTGCAGTCTCTCCGCACAAACAAGCCTCCAGGATGGCATCATGGATGAACACGTACTGCTCCTAACAGACAGAAAGCACTGTCACAGTCCCCCCAAAAAAACAAAACCCCTCTCTGCTCTTATGAGCATCCTGACTGTTAATTGCCCACTTGTGAAGCACAATGCTAAATTTAATTACTGCTGTTGAATGTTGACTAATAGTCATAATTGTCAGGCATTCTTCATATTGCCATGCCCACTCTTCGGCATTATTTCCAAGCGGAAAATTTGTCTATAAACGGGGTAAAAAGTGCAGAAAACAGAGATCAGAGGAGCCTACATGCTGCCCACACACAATGTCTGAATAACGTCATGAGCTGTGCAATTAACGAGGAAACTGGGAAATTTGTTTTGACATCCAACCAAACAAAAGATCAAAGAGGCGAGGACACATTCAAAATCACAGCCATAAAACTGCCCCTCTTCCAACTTATTTATGGTTTCTAATGTGTTCTGTAATTGCAAAAATATGTATTCAACTGGTAGATAAGCTCTAGCTGAAAGGTGAAAGGATGAAATTAAAAGGGAGATAAATACCATTGTTTTGGTATTTACTGTACCGTTTCCACTTCCAGACTTGTTAATAAGAAAACATTTTTCAACTACTTTTAAACTTTTAATAGTTTTATTGCTGAAGTGATTCACGTCTTCCTCTGGTCTGTTTGATTGGGTAGACCCGGAGTTCACACTAAGTACTCGGATATCTCTCAACTGTGTGTTTATTTACACAATTAAAACAAGTATCTCAGTACATGAAAAGTTGATACTTGTCTTTAAGTCTTAAAGTATCAACTTGACAGTCCTGCTCTACACGAATATGACTTCTTCGAAAGCTTTTAACATAATTTGCCTTTGTAAATGAGTGTAGAGTAATGATTATATTAAATGGCCTTCAAACCATAAACGTTTAAACCTTTAAATATTTTGGCTTTCATTGGAGACTTGTAGAGAAAGTATTATAAGTGGTGGGACGTACATTCAGTTCTAGTATACTTAAGTAAGATGTTGAATATCCTTGCATTTTATGCTGCTTCGTGCTTTTATTCCACCACAGTTCAGATGGAAGTAGAAGGCAGAGGAAAACCTCTGATGAACACATGATATGGTACCTTCCTAGAACCATTCAGCAGATACATAACTCCAAATGATGAATGAATGAATATTGTAAAAATTGTAAAAAAAAAATAGCCAACTCCAGAAAAATGAGCCTTAATTTCCTGTCCATACTTGTACTGTTACATGAAATGTTTTATTCTGAAGTATTCTGCAGTGTGACATTTTACCCAAGTAATGTATCTGAACACTGAAAAGAATAAAATTCTAGTGCAATCACGTACAATACTGGTAAAAGTGATTAAATGTGTAATACCAGTCGTGTCACGTGGTGGAGATCAAACCTGTGAATTTTAGGTTAAAGGTTCAGCACAGTCTCTCTAACCACGTTGCTTGCCCGCCTACTCACTTCGGTCTGGATCATGTTGATGCGTCGTGAGCAGAGGGTCTTGACACAGTTGTAGATGTCCACCACTCCTTCACACTCGGCCATATCCAGCATGACATCCAGCACAATGTAGCAGCCGGTCCTGCCTGCCCCCATACTGGTGCGGAGGAGACACAAGAGGGATCGACAAGCCTGAATACATCACTGAAATGAAAAAGTCTCTGCGGGGAGCCTTTGGCAATGATTGAGATACTCTGCCCAAAGTCAAGTATAATAAGGGGCTTTGTTCTGGAGAGAAATAAAGGCAATACAGTGACCATTGTGTTCTGGCAGCATAAAAAACCTAAGCTGAAGTCTGAAAGTTAAAAAGCTTTTAGTTGGAGATTGCTAAGACGTTAAAAAAAAAAAAAAAAAGCCCTGTATACCGGCCTTTGCCTTTCACGTGTGGGTCTAACACCTCTGTAAAGGTAGGTGTGGGTGTCTGTGAATGCCTCAGTGCTCTCCAGGTAAGGCTTTGTTACTTTAAAAACCATCTGAGTGTCTGCACTGGGATGCGTTATGCCTCAAGAACACATTAGTCTTTATAGTTTTTTAATTGTTTTTTCAACAAAAGGAAAGAAAACCTCCCTGCAGTGTATCAATATTGTTTAACAAGCACATAATTACTGTGATTGCTGACAGCAACTATTGTTATCTTCGCTCTTTATTCTTATTTTTCTTCTGTACGTTTGTGCTACTGTGCTACTGGCTCATGCTTGCAACTACAAACATGGTTCCAAAACTCAAATGCTAGGGGATGTTTATGAGATAACTGCTATGACTTTTGGTGCTGATATCTGAAACAGTTCACTGATTTTTTTATTTTTAATGAAATTTTTCTTTTTAATTTCTTGTGATCTCTTAATGTTTTGTTTCAGCAACTGTGAGGTGTACACTAAAACTTCTGCTCAGTTTTTCCATTAGGGTGAGCTATAAGAAAAACAAAGATTGCTTAATACAAATTGCTATTACAGGCAGATGGTAATGGCTTGAAACATGGATCCTCTTTTAAAATGTCAATGTGCTGATATTTGTAACAGCCGATTCTAATCCACATTAGCTTGAAAACCGATTGTTTGTGTCGCATAATTAGTTATTCATTTTTTAATGAGAAGTGCATAAAATCACCAAACAGAACTGAAACCGCTGAAATGCTTCATATAGTCACAAATCGCAGTGATAGCGACACTGTGCAGACAGTTACTGATGTTTTGACATTTATACTTTCCATTTGATACTGTCAGTGTTTTCGGCAAATTTCTCAAATGTAGGCAACATAAAATGTCAGTAAGAGGCCTAACCTGTTTGGTTAAGAGAGCTTTGGCGTGTTTGCTTGGTTAGTTCAGCGCATGGAGGCTGTTGTAAAAGCTGTCAATCCAACTCCGGTGCAGACTAAACAAGAAAAAGACCATCTAAAGACGTGGGACTCACTTGTTCCTGAGGATGTTTTCACACCTAACCTGCTTGTTATGGATAAAACTAACTCTGGTGCTGTTTGCTGTGTGGTCTGAAAGCAAACAAACCAACCACAGGAATTTTGTGGTATGTGGCTTTAGGATAAATTCAAAAGCTAAATTATAAAATCTAATCTAGCTAATGGAGACTGATCCTGAACAGAAATCTTCTAACTGATCTGTGTCCACTAATAAGCCGACCAGGACCCTCCTGTTCAATCTGTCACGGTCTGGTTGTTCAGACTGCACCAAGTTCAGAGACATGGAACAGACGCCCTTAGCCTTTTGATTTTTCAATTTTTGGTCTTTCTGCTGAAGCGGAGGCTCGTTACAGAGAGCAGCAGTATGACTCGGGTGCTTTGTCTACAGCAGAGGAAGAACTAGTGTTCCTGTCAAAGTGTATTAGAAAACTCCATCATCATTTATCTCCTCTTCCTTTTAAGTTTTCCATTTCAGCCAAGCAAGTTTTGTTTGCAATATTTCATTATCTTTACATATTCCAAGTTTTTTTTTTTAAGCAGAACTTATATAAAAGACAAATAAAACTGGCATATGAGTAGAATTCCAGTGGAAACTGGACAAAAGCTTCTTTTCTAAGTTTAACATCAAGGTCCAACAGAAAGTAAAAGTCCTTCATTGAAAAGGCAGACAGTATCATTGATTGTCAGAAATGCAACTTTTCTCCATCTTTGTGAATTTCTTGCTGGAGTGTGAAACACAACATCCAAACTTATTCTATTTTTGTTTTTATCTCTATTCTGCTCTCCACCTACACACACACACACACACACACACACGCACACACACACACACACACAACACCGAGAAGCTGAAAGTTATTTCAGGAAACGCGGAAAAACACAAAGTGAAGAACAAATAAACAGGGTAAATTGTATTGGAATGTGTTGAACATCGGGGAAATATGACATTAAAGACATGAAGAATAACTGAGGCTAGAATTATTTTTATACCGTGACACCTGTGAGGTGTTCAGCTCATTATCTGGATGCAAGGTGATGAGTTACCTGCAGTGGACCACTACAGGCCCAGCATCGGGAGGTGTTGAGGCTTTGACCCGGCGCAGGAAAGCCAGCAGGCCAGTGGCGTGGTACGGCACGCCGTGCTCAGGCCAGGAGGTGAAGTGGAACTGGCACACCTCGTGTTTAGCAGGGTAACCTCTCTATAAGAAACAATCAGGAAGATTTAATGAGGTGCTATTATTATAAGAACAGAAATGTTTAGAGGAGCACACAAATAGAAACCAATTAAGCAAAGGTGAAGCTGAATGAGAAATATAGACTCAGTTGGCAGTTTATTAGGTACCTAGCTGAAAGGAATGCAGTCTAATACAACAGCCCTGCAATAGATCCTCATTCATGATGGTTATAATGTTCAGCTTCAGCTGAAATAGTGTTAGAGAGGTGCTGATTCAGCTTAATGATCATTCTCAGAGGATGAACTGCATCATACAGAGAGTTTCTGTTATTTAACCTGCTCTCACTGATTTAAACAGGGTGGACAAAATATCAGAAACACCTGTCCCTCTAAAAGCAAACAGGCTCCAGAAAAACCATGAAGTTGAATCAACACATCTCTAAAAGTTTCAACACAGACTGAACATATAAACCATTATTGCAGTACTGCTGTATTCAGGGGCATCAGTCTCAGCCAGGTGTACCTAATAAACTGCCTAATGCATTGGTGGCTACACATGACAGAGAGGCTACACATGACAGAGAGGCTAGGGAGTTGAGATAAAAATAATTTGAGAGTATGACTCACCCTCTCCATGGCGAAGGTGCGCACAGTGTACTCCGCCAGTGTCTCTGTCTTCAGCAGTGTTATCTTAATGTCACCATAGAGCTCAGTGTCATCAGGCCAATACTTGCAGCACTTCATCTGGACAAACAACAAACGGCTGAAGTTTAGAAAGGTTCACACACACAGACAGACACACAGACACAGACACACACACACACACACAGATACACATGATCTACCTCAACACTAGACAACAAACGTTCACACAAACCGAGATGGCCACAAGCAAACAAACAAACTGCAATGCTTTAATCCTATCGTGACCTTTCCAAAAATATTTGGACTTCACTGCATCTGTTCCAATCACCTCCACCATCAGACCTGAGACATAAAAGCGTTGACACCGAGGTAAGATAAGACATGTTTTGATTTGATTTCTGAGGGCATTTCCCATTCCTGGAAAAACAACTTATAGTCAGTGATTGGTGTTATTTTTCCTCCACACCCTTCACTGTTAACTTTTTAAGAGAATGGCTGTTTTATTTTTCTGTTGATGCATTGTGTTTTTGTGGCGTCAACATTTTCTTCTACTGCGGGCTGCATGGCGTCAACACTTTCTACTGCTTCAGGCTGCAGACTAATTTTCTGATCCACAAAAGCTATATTTTTCTCACTTATAAAGCCCAAGAGAGGCTATACAGAAGTCGCCTATGGGGGATGATAGTTGCACTGTCATGGGAAAGAATGAAATGCTAAAAGGTCACTCTAAATTATAGGGGTATTTTGTATTTTCATATATTTCCCTGAGTCTCTGTTAATTTGTGACCCCTGCCGACACTTATTTGGCTGTGAGGCATGTCTGTTATTTCAGTTTCACAAAATATGATGTTATACCATTTGCATTTTTGTTTATCAGCTGTTTTTAGGACGGAAACGAGGCTAAAGCTAAACCTTAAGGTTGTAGAAATCTGCTGAAGGGTCACTCCAGCAATTCAGCACTGCATGCCATACAGTTGGGGTACTCACAGGAGATGAAGTACAGAATCTATGTAGCAGATGCAGAGATATCCTTATATTCATCGACTGTGCAACAATTAACACCAATAAGTGGTGTTTATGCTGTGACTGAATAGTGTAAGTGTTTACTGAGTGGAGATTTACACATTACTTAATTAAAACGAGCTGCACCACTCACAGTGGTGTTTACGTATAGATTAGTTGTCACTAAATATTCACACCAACTGTTGTGTAGCTAACCAAATTAAGCTAACAAACATGACATAACCTTGCCATTATATGCTATGACTTGTTCAGGAGTAACATATCGAATGCATCTGCAACCTGCAAAAAGCACATTATACCTGCAATTACAAAACAATAAAGACCTAATAACAGTGAGGTTGGCATGATACAGATACAGATATTGATATTAATGCATTTTTTCTAAGTCATACTTATTTTTGGACCCTAAATGCAGCCTAGATACGACATAAATGTTTACTAACTGGAGAGTTTCACCATAAATATCGGGTGGAGTTAGGATGTAAGTAGTTACTCCCAGTACCTGCCAGGTGTACCTGTTGCATAGCTAACTGAACTGACCAAACAAACATTAGCTTGCTCACACATTATGACCCAGAGGAATAAAGGAACAAAGCTAAATATGTAAAGTAATGTAATATCTGACCCCACATTTGATGGAATGCAGTTTAATAATGATGTAAACTGGGAACAATTTAAAGTATATATCATAAAAAATAATATAATATACCTCAAATTACAAAACATTAGGCCAATAATATCAGACTAAATGACTAAACATCACTGGTTAGGATAAGATGACTGGACATCTCCCATTTATTATAAAGTGTAATGAATAGTATTAAATCTGAAACATCTTTCTACATGTACGCATTTAGAAAATAAAAAAAAAATATTGGTTGGCATCCACAAGCTGATTTTTGTAGTTGTGCCTCAGCTGGTGATGATACAGTGACTTCCTGTTTACATGGTTAGCTGCTTTGATTGGCCAGTGCTGCAAATGTTTCCTATCAACCAATTTACACATTAATAAAATCTTTACTGGCTTAAACATTCCTGGTCGATTTAGTAGCTCACTAGTTTGAAGTTACCTATCCAAAGCAACAAGCTGTTTTCACAAGCTAAGCAGTACTCCAGATGATGAGTAAATATTTAAAATTGATGGAATTCCCCTTTAATTTGGTAGCTAAAGTGTAAACACCTTTGTGCTCAATACTAATAAGAGTTCAGCCTATATTCTGTATCTTCACTCATCACATTTTATAAAGGGTATGTTTGGTGTATGACACCTGTCATACACATTTCGAACACTGTGTCAGGAATAGTTAACAGAAAAGAGGCCACAGCGTTCCTCCGTGGGCCTTCATATACATCAAAGCTTTGACCTTGGAGCCCAGCCACCCACGTAAAAGGTGATCACTCATGATCAGACAGCGGCAGCCATTTCCTTCCACAACGCAGAGTGCAGCAGCTCTTCTGATATATAATAAATGATAAAGGAAGCTCCAGAAATACATTCCCTCCATCCATCTTCACAGAGGCTGGAGAGGTCACAGGACAAAGGGAAGAGAAACCTACCCTGCCCACTTCCACCAGCTTGGTGATCATGACAATACTGAAGCAGTTCTCCTGCCAAACCATCCGCCAGAAGTCATAGATCATCTCCTGCTTGGGGCCTGCGGAGGAAGGGATATAGAGAAGGGGGAGAAAAAGAAGCAAGGAGAGAAGGTGGAGGAAGAGAAAGAGAGGAGGATAAAGGGGGGGGAGAGATGAGCCATAAGTCAGAGAAAATAGCTGCAATAACCATCAATGTAGAGGCGCTGTGTAATCCATGCCAGGGACTAGAGTAACAATGTGTCATTCATGAACTATTGCCCGCTCTGTGTTCTGCTAATACAACAGAGAAATGTCATTTCAATACACCCACAAATCCTGAGCCATTGTGCAAACAAGCCCGCCTATTGCCTTTTCCCAGGCAGCAGTGGCTGACACAAATCACAGGCCCCCCAAAGAAGATGACACTTTCATTGATTTCATTACACTGTGGCGTTGATAATATCACAAGGTCCTCCTTCACACTGCCTCCCCTGCCAAACGCACTACACCTCTTTCAGTGAATAAGATGTCTATTCATTTCTACCCACACAGTTTGTTTAATAGGAATATTATCTGGTCCCCTGTAGCTGACCTAGATGACTCTTTTTAAGATCAGGTTGCACCTCACCATCCTTCTGTGGGATGGTAGAGTGGTATATCTTTTAACGCATCACTATATATGTGTTCTGTTTGTTTTTGAATAATTTACTGATTTCAGATTTGATTGTTGTCTCATACAAAAGCAACCCAAAGGTCTTTAGAGAATGAAGACAAGGAAAAGCTGAAACATAACTTGAAATTAAAAACAAAAAAAAGTTCAGTAAATGCTAAACTTAACCATATTTATTCTATATTTTCTCTGTTTTTTCTCATAGTCAGCAAATCCCACAACCAAAACCAACAATGAACGTGTTAAACTAACACGTGCTGCCTGTGCATTTAAAGCCTTATTCCTCTGAGCCACTGAGCTCCATTGTGGATTAATCTGCTGCTGAAAATAGTCCCCAGAAAACAGTCCTGTTACTCGTGTTTGGGTCACATTTGCTAAAAACTGCTCCCCCCAGCTATTTTTATATTGCCCACACTAAAAATGTGACATTGCGTTCTTTTATGGGCTGAGAGCGGGGCGATTATGCTTCTACCTGGACGACAAACAAATTCAAGCATGTGTTTTCTGCTTCCTGTGATCTCCTAGCTGCCTCTGGCTGTAAAATTTTATCAAGTACTCGTACTTTTCATGGGATTTGCTGTCAGTCAGACAAGTTAGGAGCAACACCGGCCTTGTCCATTAAATTCAACTGCATGATAAACACTTTAGTAGGGATTTGAGAATCAGCGTAATATCACTGATTGTACTAGATATAAAACTTTTACAGGAAGGCTAGCAAAAGGGGGCACTGCAGTAATCCACCAAGATAATAAAAATAAGAAAATAGTCCTGGATAAGGCAAAAAACGTTGCTTTTTGTGTTCACAGGTAATCAAATACAATGAGGTATATCGTAAAGCTTGTTTCTCACTGCTTCTACTGCAACAGATGTCCTAATAAGAGGAAAGTATGCATTTAACTAAACGCCTCAGGGCAAACATGCAAAGACCAACAGAGGCTGAGAAAGATGACAGGAGGAGGAGGAGATACAACCTTGCAAGCCTGTTAATCTGTAGAGCCTGACAAAGGCTTTCCCTTCACAACTGACAGATACTGATCTTTACTGTATTCGACCTGTTCACATCTTAATACACACAAGTGGGTTTCTACTTTAACCACTGTTTTCCCTTCTCGTCACAGGGTTGTTCACAGCTCCCTCCCCTGTTAGCGATCACCGTGCCGCTTTCTATGTGTATATTAGTGATACGAGATGTTAATTTTTCAGCAGCAGCAAGAAAAGCCCACTAATGCATCGCCAGAGGGACAGGGCAGTCACTTAAGAGATGGATGATGTGTGATCCCAGCAGCTGGGTGAATCTGTATGCATAGCACAACATGCAGCCGCTTTGGACTGGAGCTTTCAGAGTGTGCTTGGCATTTCTCCTCCCCATCCGCCTCCCCCTCATCCACCTCCTCCCACTCCCTCATCTCTGGACATAATAGAGAGTCAGCCCAGAGCACCTGCTGCCTGCTGCAGAAGCTCAGCCGCCTTAAGACTCATCTAAGATACAACAAATCAACCCCAACCTGTCGCGACAGCCAACCACACAGGGCTCGCTGCCTGTATACGCAGAGTGACGTTCAGTATATGCAGACTGAGTGGCAAGGGACAGTTTTAATGATTCAGTGTATGTATAGTATGTGTGAAAGTAATGAATTACAGTTACTTTGAATATTTAAAGGCACAACAACCTCACGCATTTCAGAGCCAGATCACTGAGGGACCCTGAACAAACATCAACAGGCCATACATGTTGCATTGCAATGCATGGCAAGGTGGAGAAAATGTCCCAGTAACACGCGACATACACTCAACACCTGTACACCTGCTTATTCATGCAATAATCCAATCAATCATGTGGCAGCAGTGCAATGCATAAAAACATGCAGAACAGGCTGTTTGAGTAACAAAAAAAATAAATGTCCAGTGAGCAGCAGCTCTGTGGAGGGAAACTCCTTGTTGATAAGAGAGGTCAGAGGAGCTGGTAATCAGACTGGTCTGGTAACTCAAGTAACCACTCTTTACAACTGTGGTGAGAACAAAAGCTTCTCAGAATGAACAACACGTCCAACCTTGAGGTGGATGGACTACAACAGCAGAGACCACGTCAGGTTCAGTCCCGGCTGGTGGTGGTATGTTTTCTTGGTTCACTTTGGGCCTTAATACCAATCAATCATGGTCTGAATGTCTCAGTCTGTCTGAGTATTGTTGCTGACCATGTTCATCCCTTTATGGCCACAGTTCACCATCTTCTAATGACAGTGAGTTCAGTGAACTTCACTGGCCTCCCCCAGTCTCCAGACCTGAATCCAGTAGAACACCTTTGGCAGCTTGAATGATGTGATGAATCATGTCAACATAGGGCAGAAGCTCAAAGGAAGGTTTCCAACATCTTGTGGAATCAACGACACAAAGAACTGAGGCTGTTTTAAGAGCACAAGCAGCTACTGATGTGACAGTGAGCCACAGTAGGAGCACTCTGAACTACAGTAAGGACAGATACCAGAAAGTACATATCATGTTGAGACTCACCCACACTGGATGCTGACCCATGGGCACTGGGTTACACTATGTCTGCACAGCCTGCATTGCACAAGTAGCAGCAGCCTCAGTGCAGTACGAAGGATAAGTCTGGGCACAGCATTGAGAGTAGGTGACCTGTCTTTTGGCAGCTCTGAGAGCCCAGCACACCATCACCCAGGTTCCAAAAGTAAAACAGAAGAAAACATTGCTCTGCTCTTGTGTGTTGACACATGAGCCATTTCAGGTGCGTAGTCGTCTCTCTCACACATCTGATGGAACAGACAGCGTATGCTTTTAAAGTGATCCTAGCATAGTTTCACCTTTCAAGTCTATTTTCTTCCATTTTACTGGCATAACTAAAGTGACTATATGTTGAGCTCTGTGGTGCTCCAAAAAGACGGGTCACCATCATGACACAGAGGTAGGGTGGAAGCTGCTGCTCTGCTAATGTATGCTGGCACGACACTTCGTGTGTAGACGTGGTTGGGGGGGGGGGGGGCGATGGCAATTTTACTGGAAAGCTTGTGATTTCACTAGCTCTCACAGTCGTATCTGAACTGACAGGGATGAAGTGCAAAACTATGAAAATAAGATGCAGCCTTTAAAAGGTACCAAAGGCTTTCCCTCTCAGTTGCTTTTGAAAGGAGCAGTGTATTTGCTATTTCTACTGCATCCATCACAAACCAGGCAAAATCTGTTCTTAATGATCAGTGTAAGAAAATGTTTGTTATGGTAATCATACAATCCAATGACTCTGCATGCAACTTCTATCACCACGGCCTTTTAAAGCATCAACAGGCATGCTGACAAAATATATAAAAGCATATACGTTTCACTTGTGATTACAAAAATCATACCCATTTATGCATCTGACATTTCAGAATCTTTACAACTGTCAAATGTTGTTAACAGGGTTATTAGAGGATGAACAGTCAGTCATCAGAGACCAGCAGAGGTACTGTGCATTATAGTAAATTTAAAATTTAAAAATTTAGAAACAGATAAGGTTTTTGAAACATATAAGATAATGCTACAAGATACTGGATAATGTTTGAAGCTTTTAATTTATTTAATTTGCAAATGCTACTATATTACACTGTATTATATTATACTATTATACTGTATGTATGTTGTATCATACTATTTTTCAATTTCGTGCATATGTACATACATGCAAGATTCCAGCATGGGAATATGTCAAATAAAAGGAGTATTGTTGTTTTTTTTTTAAATTAAAATAATCAACATTCTTTTCTATGAATCAAAGAAACTTTAACATCCTCTTTGAATCCGTAACTTTAGCTCCACTGTAAATCAAATTTCACCAAGTACTTGCACTTGAATAGCACATTGTGGCACTCTTCCCACCTCTGCCTGTACCCGTGTATGCAGCAAGACTTTGTGAGCAAAATGTGAGAGAGAGGGAGAGAAATTTTCAGAGGTTACTTTTGTGAAGTGGTAGAATGGAGAGCAAAGTGAAAGATGGAAAGAAATCAGAGGGGGATTACGGAAGTGAAAAACATATTTCCTGAATAAACAGGATCAGAGCTGGGAGAGAATAAAGAGAATGTCTTGCTCTCTCTCTCTCAGTCTCTCTCTCCCTCTCTGTGTGTGTGAATGTGTGTGTGCTGCCTGGGGAATACAGCCTATATAGTGTATCAAACCGACATCAGAGAGATGGTGCACCACACATGCAGATGGTGGGGAGGAGAGACACAAAAGCAGAGCTTCACAAAGAGCGACAGTCAGTAGTGTTACAGTGTAGATTGACTGACAGGTACAGTCGATTGTTATGGGAGTGTGCTTCTCACAGATGGAGGAAGGCGAAGCTTTACGGTGGAAATCCAGATGTGAGCATGATGCAACACAGACTCCCTCTTGTTTACACATTAATAATTCAGTAAACTCATTTTAATCTTGTCAGCTGGGCTGCTGTGTACATAACGCCACAAACAAACGTAAATATTAGCAGTCAAACACTGCTGCTGGGTATTTCACACTCACCTTGAGTGGCGATGAAGTGGTTTGATCGCTGGTAACCCTGCGTGAGCGAGAGAGGAAGAAAGACAGTGGGAAAAAGACAGAAAAAGAGGGGAGAGAGTTAATAATTACAAGAGCACATGATGAAGTGAGACTCAGGGACTTCTAACTCTCATTTCACCCCTCCCATCCATTCTCTTTCTCCATTTTCAGCATCGAGTCATCTCTTATTCATCTCAGAGCTGGGTTTGATGTCAGCGCTCTGCTAAATTCCTGCTCTGCTTTTGACTGGAGATATTTCAGCAGCCGTGAAAACTAATCTGAGATGTGCTTTTGGCTGATGGTGCCCTGCTTAAAATACATCAACATGTTTGACCGGCCATATTCTTTGGACTGTTTAGGCTCCAAGTTCGGGCGAAGGATTGCACTTGAATCATAATGCATAGAGAAATGGCATTAATTCAAGTTTTTTTCTCTGCCTGTCTCTGAGCCAGGTCATTACATGCAGAGAGAGGGAGCTGCATTTCAAAGACAGCCCAGCGTGCGGTACTTTTCATGCAGCCAGGGCTGCTGATCAAAGGTAGACTGACAAGTGAGGAATCTTGAGACAAGTGAGTAATTCTACCTGAGTGACACTGACCGATCTGGCGGTCTCCTTTCTGCTCAGCTTGGCCTTAGTGCCGTTACGGTACAGTGTGCACAGTGTGGAAGGCTATTAGTGGTGTCCTGGCCCTCCACCACGCAAACCCTGTGTGCTGAATGCAAAGCAGCCGAGCATGATAGATCCCTTGCATTAAGAATAGTGTGCTCTCTTATCATTACTCATGGGTAAAGTGATTCCAAATGCTGTGTACGGTAAACATGTGTACAAAAAATGTAAACTGTGTGTACACCCCAATTACCCCCCCCCCCCCACCCACCCAAACACACGCACACACGCGCACACGCACACACACACACACACACACACACACACACACACACACACACACACACACGTACATATGAACTATTAAGCCAAACAGCCACACAAATTACATTCCATAACTGTCATGCCACAGAGAGAAGTTGAGATGGATGGCCATCGCTATGAAAGAGTGCAGCGACCCTCATTCCCATGAGCCTCCGTTGCTGAGTTTCCCTGGGCCAACCAGTTTCCTGTCTGTCACCTTGGCAACCGCACTTTCCAACAGCAGGCAAGCAGAAAAACATCAAGCAATGTGAATTCACAATGGATCGGAAAGAAAATAAAACATGCAGAGTCATTTGAGACGTGAAAAGCTTATCAATTCTATCAAAACAGAAAAAAAAAACAACTTTCAGTTTGTTTTGCTTTGGCAAATTTGGCTCACTCTAACTGCGGCCTGTGACGAGGTAGTGTACGTCTGACCTTGGTGTATGCAAGCAAATGAGCTCATATTTATCATGCATCTCAGAGTCACTCGTAGGAATCCTGCTGAAACTTCAAGAGATAAAAACCTTCCTCCCTGGGAGTACTGGGGGCATTAGAGGGACTTCTGAAGTATCTTCCTTTGAGAATAAATGACATCAGGGTTTTGCAAGGGTTTCTTTTCTTTTTTTTTAGCATTTTGTTCTGGTTGAAACTGTGAGATTAGCATCTCAAAATCAAGAGAATAAGAAGGTATCACATCGAAAGTAGTGGTGGTTGCGCAGCAAGCTAGTTAAGCACAAGTAAAGGCTAAAAACATGTTTTGCCAAATGTGACAAAAGTTTCAAAATACACAAATTATAGTTGTGTATTTTAAAACATGCCCACTGTTGTAATTTATATTCTGAGGGACCCAAATTATCACTGTTGAAGCTGCATTTCCGAGCCACCCAAAATATTGCAAGAACTCATTGTCTGTGGGGGTGTTTGTGTGTAGCAATTACTGTACCTATCAGAAAAAAAGCTGTCACAAAATGGTTTTATCCACTCAATAACTCTGATGATCTTGTTTTGTTATTTTAAGTTAAGACTTTTACTTTCAGTATGTTTATGCCTGTTGGAATGCACAAATTTATTCTATAATTTATCACAGTGCTGGCACTCCCTGGGCTCAGGTTAGGATGGCGTTGCATGGCGTTGTTTTCAGGTCAGTGGACATAGGATCAGAAAGTGTATTATTTGTTTTTACTTTCATCTTAAAAATAGAGCCAAATGTGTCTGACTCACTTTGTGGGCAGTTAGACCTGATTTCCCACTCTGTGCCACTCACTGACCCGTTTCCACCTGTATTTATGACAGAAACATTTCAGACCAAAAGCAGTTCATTTCAGTGGACCCCCACAATCAATGGATTCGCTCATGAAGGCAAAACAAATCCACAAAGAGCTTTCATGTATGACTCCTGTGAACTTTATGAACTTCTGAAAACTTCTGTGAACTAAGAAAATTTGGGCTGTCACTTTAAAACCATCTCAACAATACGGACCAAAAGAGAGCCACGGCTGTGTATTAGCTGTGTTGTATCATCTAATTTTACATAACCCTACTCCCACTAGAGTTTAGACTGCTCCACAATATAACGGTTTGTAGTTATTAGACAGGAGTTAACAGTACAAATACAACTTTCAAATAAACTCTATTACACTTCTATGAGATGCTTGATAAATATGGACCTGGTGATATGAGGAAATAGACTTGTAAGCTATCTCTAAAATAAATCCTAGCATGCTAACTAGCATGCATTGCCTATAAGTTTTTCCCTCTTCACTGTCACTGAATATATTTATTATATCAATGCCTGCTGTGTCACGGTGCATATGCTGGCTTTGATCTGACCTCATCTTCTCTTCTCTATCAGCCTTTTATAGGACAGGCTGTTGTTAAGCAAGAACTCCAGGTAAGCATCTGACTACGGATGAAAGAGGACAGAGAGACTGCTGCAGTGGGTTTTCAGGTAAATACCCAGGGGGAAAATGTGATGGCTAAAGGCAGAAAGGCTCAGCAGCTCAGAGCGGAAGAGGGAAGGAAGATCTGCTGTTGGAGGGAAGCCATTGCAGACTGGCAGGGACAGCAAGAGGGGGCAGCGTGAAGAGGAAGAGGAGATGAAAAGAGATGAGAAGCAAGGTACTTACTTCCCTGTTTATCCGAATCTAAGAGGTGCCAAAAGGTTGAAAACAGGGGGGGGTGAAAGAAGAGAGAGAGAGAGAGAAAGAAGGAAGGTAGGGGAGGAAACAAGAGCTAGTTATTGTGATTAAAGAACAGGAAAAGAGGGTAATGAAATGGTTAGAGAGCACCTCGCTCTGAGGACCTGTGGAGAGAATAATGTTCAGAAGCCTCAAATTCCCATCCTTCTATGATAAAGGCCAATTTTATGTTTTATAGCAACCACAGTTCTTTTATTTGTGTGCTCTGAACCCACTCACCCTCAGGTAGATAAATTAAAGAGTGCTGTGGCAGGTTTTGATTTGAGGCCAGTGATAACACATAGTTGTCCTTCAGTAAGTAATGAAAGCCTGGCATGTGTAGGCAAGTGTTGGGATAATTCCTAAAGAAATGCATAATTTAATTTAACATATTAATTGCTCAAAGTATATGTTGTATGTTTAGAGTGTTTCACAGCAAATGACCAGCCCTCTATCCCTTAGAATAACGTCCATATTGGATGATAGTGCACCTTGCGATTTACCTCCAATGCTGACATTCAGTGCCAGTGCAGGAAGTAGTGTGCACTTTATGCAGCAAGGCAGAAAGTAAGGTGTAGTGGCTGGGGCAGTGGATGAGTGTGTAGTGTGTCAAATATTAATGCACGTGACCATATTTCATGTCCAATCACAGACATGTTTTTATCATTACAATACCCAAAACCCAAATCCTTCCCTAACCAAACCAAACAAATTTGATGCCCAAAACTACTTAATAATTCATTTTAAAAAGTTAAGCTTTTTGATTCATCGTCGCAGCCGTGGCAACCATTGCTTCCCATTCTTATTCCCACTTTATCTTATCCTAAGCAAATTACTGCTGCTCAGTGTAACAGGCATCACTTCCTGAACACCCAAGCAAAAACAGAATCTGTGGTAGTGGGCGTTCAGAGGAGCAAATACAAAATCCTTTAAGAAGTAAGAAGGGATGGTGTCACTTCTGTGTTACATCTGTCAGCAAAAGACGGCAAGAAAAGCAACATCTAAAGGTTTGGCAAAGAAAATATCATATCTTACTACGCATACATTAGAAAAATTATGCAATCCTGCATGTGAATGAGAGCAGAGGGCGGCGGAACTTTTCAGTTTAACCTTTAAGAAAAGCAGTTTGTTCCATTTATTCCAACCACGGACTCATCCCTGAATCATCTGGAATCATTTCAGTGCAGCGCTGTGAGCCAGGGCTCCTGGCATGACATGCAGGCGGTACTGTAGATGGCACAGCTAATGACACATAGGTGGAGCGCTCTGGTAGCCGAACGGTTACAGCGTATGGCACACAATCGCAACATCTACAGTAGTTGCACGTTGTACCCCCTCTCTCTCCCCAGTGTTTCCTGTTTGCCTCTTCACAATCATCTGTCAAGTAAAGGCAAAAATGCCAAATAATTATTTTTAAAAAAATGACACACAGGTCCTCGGAGCGTTCATCCTAATGGAGCCCCCACGGAGCACTAAGGGGAATAAAGTGGCCACACATGGCACTGTGAGCTTTGACAGTCTGCTTTAACCGATGCCACCCACATACACTGAGTCAGGCATCCACTACTGATCTAGCCCCTTCTGTCCACTTTACATTTCCTTTTGTTCATCAAACAATAGCAGAAACAAAGAGCTTAATACAGCATTCAGAGACCATACCAACTCACATTAAACCCTGAGATGAGTACCTCAGTAGGCTGCGCCAAAAACACATGCAAGACTTTTGAGAGCTTTTCAGAGTCACCTTCCAGCGACCCTTCCATTATGAGTGAGCAGCAGAGATCACAGCCTGACCTGTGCCGAAGGAAGTAGAGGCAGTTTTTTTTTTTTTTAGATAGCGTTGGTCCATCTAATGCAAAGCTGCTGAGACTGGCAGGAGTGCGAACTGCTGCTAGGTCTGGAGAGGCTCCCTGAGATACTCACTTGAGCTGAACTGTAGGTGAGATCAAAATATCTGAAAGTAGATGAAAGGATCAGCTGTGTTATAGTGGGTTCAATTGGCGTGCAATGCCGCCTTACAGAATCATTTGGGTGAGTCATGAGGTCCGGTGCTCCGAGCTTATGGGCTCTTGTAGGATCTCAGGAGTCGCTGCGACAAAATCTCACCTCAAAGCCTGCATGTGCTAGCATGCATAGATACAAAGCTATGTTGTGGGTGTAGTTACTAAATGACAGTTCAGTCTGAGTATCAGAGAGCTCACACAACCTCAGACAGCAGGTGGAGATGTCCTCTGGTCAAGCGCTTGGTCAACCACAACAATAAAAGCTCTTAGGGGGCAGAGCTGAGTGATCAGCAAAGACAGAGACAGAGCAGGAAGTGAAAGAAGAGGAAAAATAGGACTGCAGCTGACTTACGTCTATATAGTTGGCATTGACATAGTCAGAACTGGGGTCTGCAAGTAGAGAGTGGAGTTTGACTCGATGACGATCATCTGCAATGTACAAAAAAAAAACAAAAACGAAGATTTATTTAACACTGAATAAATTTGTTTTTATTAATAAAAAACAGATATCAGATCAGCCCTGACACTGGTTCAAACAACCACATTTGAGTGGAACGCAGCAAATACAGTACATAAAGCACGCACAGACAGAGACTGAAATCATTTTGGTGAGTAAAAATCAATAGTTCAAGAGCAGAGTCCTTTTCTGCTTTAGCTTTGACTGGTGATCAAGTGTCGTGGCTTTTAATTATAATCATAAAATTACAAAATTGAAATTTAATTCTAATAACTAAACAACTAATTTTTCCTCATAAAAACATGCAGAGGAAGCTGAGTAGCTTTTGTGTCCAGCGTAATCTCTACACGCTTCTTTCAGTACATATAATTCCCAGTCCCAAATGAACTCACCAAAGGCACTGATGAAGGTTAACGCTGCTGTCACTGCACAGCAAATGCTAAAGGCCTTTATGTCCTTTACCAATTGAAACCATGGTCAAATAAGCTCCTTGTTCAAATAAAGCAGAATTATCCTTTAGACCATATCTGTGATGAAACCTGTCTCAGCCTTTAAAGGCTGCTATCATTCTTTAATGAGTTTTTCTAGTCAGGGTTTTAAGGTAAAGTCTCAGTGTTTGAATGTGTAAATATTATTTATGATGGTGTTCTACAGTGACTCTGGAAGAGCACTGAAATGAACACGTTGAGTCAACCAGCTATCAACACAGGCACTTCAAAAACAATATAAAAGCCACTGTTGTACAATCAGTTTTGATGAATCAGACTTTAACTACTTCAAAAGTTGTTTTTTCTAGAATTAAAACCATTCAACTGGCAGCAAAAAAAATCATTATTGGGTGGCTTTGGCTGGCTCACAGGATACAGGCAGTGGTGTCCTTAAATGGTAATTACTTCAGTCTAAGTATAAAGAGCTAGTAATGTTTAGATGTGCTATAGCCTACAATAAAGGGCAGACTGGAACAGGGCCATGTGATAACAGCATCAACAGTTCTTCCTTATAATTTGCGATTTAACCATGTAGGCTAAACACAGAGACTTACGGCTAAGCAAGCTGTCATGCCTTCCTTTGGTCTTGTCCTTCTTCTTTGTGACGTCCCAGCCATCAAAGAAACTCTGCAAAGGAAAGTTAGAGATCGCAGTTTTAAAGAAAAACAGAACAGGGGCAATGTGTCGTCGATGCATCTTGAAAATCACAATAGAAACAAACTTGCTAATGCACTCTAAAGTGTTGCCCTGAGGTTGTCTATGTAACTCCACTATTATGCCATCTTGCCAAGTCATCAGCAGACATCTGCCACATCATAGAGGGGAGAGACTGAGGCCGAGAGACGACACGCGGCACTGAGAGATGGCTGTGGCCTTGACAAGGAGGAGCCGGTGGCGGTGGCGGCCCCACTGCAGTCATTCTCATTCCAGACACCATGTGAAGCTGGCTGCTTGAAGAAGCCATTGCTCTATAATACCTCAGTGTTAAACGGCGAAATTTGTGACAGCTGTTTATGACACCCATCTAGTAAATCTGCTGGAGCTGTGAGATGAGTCAGTGAATCTAAATCAATACTATAAGAAAAGGAAGAGCATGAGGAGAGAAAAAAAAAAACAACATAAATTCAAGCTTGTATGGGCCTGGCTTGAGTTGTGTCGCATTCTGGTGCACTTTTAAGTACCAGTGTGATCTCCCTGCTGTATCAGCAGGCACATCCAGGCTCTCATACTGAGGCACACTGTTTCTCATCTGCGGCCAGGCTATCCCTCCTATCCGAGGGGGGCGCAAATTGGGACCACCTCAGACACAGACCGAGCTGGAGAAAGCAAGCTGATCAGGGGATTACATCTGCCACTGGATCCTATACAGGTAATGCCTGATCTAATCCTGCCTAACACACCTGCGCTTGTCCAACACTCTGTATTTTCAGGAGCCACAGCGACAGACACCCTGCTCACCTTCATGGAGCTTTACTTGATTTACTTCTTCTCTATTATCTTATCAGCCAAATTCATGATGCCCAAAACTTAAAGCCCCTAAAAACTTGGTTTCAAATCTCTAGTATTTCTCATTAAATATTCATGAATAAATATGAACCAATCAAAGTTAAAGTTCAGAAAAACACCCTCAGTTATTATCTGTTAGGATTTTAACAGGGGAAAAAGTTTTTCTGTTTTTCTGGTTTGATCAGATTTGACTGACAGTGGCCTGGTAACACAAACAACCCCAACTATCATAAAACTAAACAAAGAAAGGCAAAAAAAAAAAAAAAAAGGTATGTGCAATCGCATAACAAGAACAGGACAAAGGATGGCAAAGACAGTCCATTCACTAAATGAAACCAGTGTCCAGTTCACAAATACAGAACTATATCGTGTGAAACAGCAGAGCATCAGCAGAAACCTGACAAAATAGTTTTTCAGGGCCTTTAACAAGGGATGCAGCACACAGAGGGTATTTATTGGTCCCTGGTCTCACACTGATCTGATTGTTACTAAATGTGGGGAAAAACTCATATTAGAGTCAATTTCAGCTTATTTTACACACATATATCAGTATGATGTAAATGCTGGCTGATAACTTGATAAACTGCATTTTCTTAGTCCTCGAGAGAGAACAAGTTTATTTTTCCACCAAATATTCTTTTAGACCTTGGTGAACACCAACCCCTGAGAAAAATATTCAGCTCTTTAGCTGAGATATTCCACTGTGTTCACCTGCAGAGTTGGGAAATAACTCTCTGTAGGTTTTCTCACTACTAGTCTGACATTAAACACAGTCATTTGATTGATTGTTAATACAAGAAATATTGATTGATGAGCAATTTTCTTTTCAAAAATGTTTCTATTAAAAATGAGTAGGCTCAGGATTGTCTTACTTTTTACTGTCAAATATCAATATCTGTCTTGGCACAATATTCACTCACCCACTATCTGTCAGGCTCCTCATCACATCACTGTCTTGCAGTGTTGAGGGGACACTGCATTGTCAAGGGAGGGGAGGGGAGGGGGTGAGGGGGGTGACACACTCACTGTGTTTATTCACTGGCTCGGGTTCCAGATGTTGGCTTCAAAGCACAACACATACTGTACCCTCCCCACACCGAGGGCCTGACTCATTCACAGCACCCCACAATGCCTTGCAACACGCCTGATCAATGGCAGCAGCAAGACCCTGTGGGAAATAAGGGTTATGAAGTCTGACAGCAGAGTGCAAGCTGATCCCCTTCATCTTGTTTATTTCTCCAGGCGATGGGGAGCCAGGCTGAGGAGTGAAAAAGCGACCCATATATTGATTTTGGAGGGGGGAAATTTGTTGGCCCTTCAGGGGATAGCTTAATGAATCGAAAAAGTACATCTGGCTTCCCGCAGGTGGAGATGCAAAAAAGACTTATCACCACTGGTTGATGTGGAGGACCTCATATTAAAGCAAAAAGAAGGCTGAAAGGAGTAACTTTGGAAAGCATAATTAGTCCACACAGCACCAGAAAGTTCAGTATATCTGCATTATCTCTGTAATGCAGATGAAGTAAAACTGCATTTTACAGCTTGCTCATGAATATTTAACTCTCTCATTTCAGCCTTTTCAAAGTGGACACTGGCTGGTTGCAGTAATAGAGAGATTGAATCCTAAAAAGTTCCAGGAAATTTTAAACGACACCATCTGTAATATTGTTTTTCGCGTCTTGTTTTTTCCCCAGCTGGAGAAATGGTGATTCAGGTGTTAGGGAGAGCATCCTGTGAATAAAAAAACACACAGGTTTGAGCCTCATAGCCGCCATGTGTCCAGCAGATGTTGAGCTGTCATTTGTTCTGCATTGCTTTAAAATGGCATTCACTTCCTCACAATGACATGCT